>NC_053394.1:124219999-124851939 GCF_905171765.1 Bufo bufo
CACAATGGAAGTCAATGGGAGAACCCAAGCATTAAACCAGGCACCCCCTGCTCTCAAGAGGGGAGGATGTCTGGTTCACATGAAAAGGTCAGAAATTGATGGAAACACCACTGAAATGGTTCGGGAACAGCATGGGGGGGGGGGATGTCTGGATGCATCTTGGACTCCCAGGTCGCTGCTGGGAACGATGTTGTCCGAGTAGTACGCCACTTTTACAGACTGACAAAAATACGCACAAAACCAAAGATAAAATCTATTTTAGAGGAAAAATTGTTAGGAAACATTCTTTCCTGTATATTTACTTGTATATAAAGTGCAAGTGCTGATAAAAATTACAAGGAAGAGGCACTCAGATACAACCTGTATATCACATAAAGGAGGGCCTCATTCTCATTGTGGTACAATTGTTCAGGTAGTGGGACTCCTACACTCATAAAGCCTATGCACTAAGTGAAAGGGCTGCCGAAAATTACAGGGAACCGGCACTACAATACACCCTTTATTACACATAAAGGAGGGCATCATACACACCCTTTTGAAAAATTATGATTGATGGCCTGCTGGTGACCCTCAAAAACTATTGGAGCAAGGGCCGGCTGATCTGACCATCTAAAACATTAGGAGCGAGTGCCTGCTGCTGAGCTGACACTCTAAAACATTAGGGGCGAGTGCCTGCTGCTGATCTGACCATCCAAAACATTAGGGACGAGGGCCTGCTCCTGATCTGACCCTCTAAAACATTAGGGGTGAGGGGCTGCAGCTGATCTGACCATCTAAAACATTAGGGGCGAGTGCCTGCTGCTAATCTGACCCTCTAAAACATTAGGGGCGAGCGCCTGCTGCTGATCTGACCATCTAAAACATTAGGGGCGAGTGCCTGCTGCTAATCTGACCCTCTAAAACATTAGGGGCGAGCGCCTGCTGCTGATCTGACCATCTAAAACATTAGGGGCGAGGGCCTGCTGCTGAGCTGACCCTCTAAAACATTAGGGGCGAGTGCCTGCTACTGATCTGACCATCTAAAACATTAGGGGCGAGTGCCTGCTGCTGATCTGACCCTCTAAAACACTATGGGCAAGTGCCGGCTACTGATCTGATCATCTAAAACAGGGGTGTCAAACTCAAATTCATCGGGGGCCGCATCAGCAGTTTGGTCACCCTCAAAGGGCCGGAAAACTTACAGTTACTTGGCTTGGCCCTTGGGGATCTCGGACGCCACTTCCACACTTTGGCCGGGGGCTCAGTGGAGCTGATGTTGTGTTTTATCCTAATGAGAAAGATTTCATAATAAGTATTTGGAGAAGGTGCAGAGGGATAGCAGAGCAGGGAGAGGCTGGTGCTGCTACTAGGGGGTCATACCATGGGGGAGTAATAAAGCCCACCATAATGCCCCCCCCAGTAGTAATAATTCTCCTTATAATGTGAAAGTGCAAAAAATACCCCCTTGTAATGCCCCCATTTGAGCTAATGTCCTCATAGTGCCCCCATAATGTGCCAGTATAAAATACCCCTATATAGTGCCCCTAGTAAATGACCCCATAGTGCTCCACACCCTCCTTCCTCCTAGTGCCCCCCATAATGTACCAGTATAAAATGCTCCAGTAGATGCCCTCAGTGTCCCCCATAATTTGCAAGTATAAAATACCCCTTCTTAGTGTCCCCCGTAGATGACCCCATAGTACTCCTCTCCCCCCTTCCCCATAGTACCCACCATGTGTCCCAGTATAAAATTGTACTGTACAGAGAGCCCATATAAAATACCCCTTCTTTGTGGCCTCAGTAGATGCCCCTATAGTGTCCCCAATCATGTGCCAGTATTAACAGCCCCCCCTGTGCCAGTAATAATAGCCCCCTATGCCAGTAATAGCAGCCCCCCTGTGCCAGTAATAGCAGCCCCCAGTAATAAGAGCCCCTCTGTGCCAGTAATAACAGCCCCCAGTAACAAGAGCCCCTCTGTGCCAGTAATAACAGCCCCCAGTAATAAGAGCCCCTCTGTGCCAGTAATAACAGCCCCCAGTAATAAGAGCCCCTCTGTGCCAGTAATAACAACCCCCAGTAATAAGAGCCCCTCTGTGCCAGTAATAACAGCCCCCAGTAATAAGAGCCCCTCTGTGTCAGTAATAACAGCCTCTCTGTGCCAGTAATAACAGCCCCCGCCAGTAATAACAGCCCCCTTTGCCAGTAATAACAGCCCCCCACTTTGCCAGTAATAACAGCCCCCACCAGTAATAACAGCCCCCCCTTTGCCAGTAATAACAAACAGCCCCCCCTTTGCCAGTAATAACAGCCCCCGCCAGTAAAAGTATTGTACATAATAAAAAAAAACAAAAAAAAACACATACTTACCTCCATGTCAGTGATGCGATGCAGGCCTCTTCTGGCCTGTGTCCCACGCTGTAAGGCTCAGGCAGCGCGATGACGTCATCGCGCCGCCTGCGCCGGCCTCTGATAGGCTGGAGGCACTAGACCGGCAGCCTATCAGAGGAAGGGAAAGGGACACGCCTCTCCCTCCCCTACCGCAGCAAGAGTCAATTGGTCAGCATTTTCAAAAAGTTAACAGTCGGATGCGCTTATCAGTTATTATACCCCCAGCAGCACTAAATACACGCTCTGACAAAACGCTGGCAGCGGAGCAGGCCAGCACCTCCAAGGCGTAGAGCGTCAGTTCGTGCCACGTGTCCAGCTTGGACACCCAATAGTTGTAAGGCACAGAGGGATCACTGAGTACACTGACACGGTCTGCTACATACATACATACTCCTTCACCATCTTCCAAAATGTTTCCCTCCTTGTGACACTAGGCTGCGCATCAGGTTGAGGGTGCTGGCGGGGTGTCATAAAACTGTCCCAGGCCTTGGAGAGTGTTGCCCTGCCTCTGTTGAAACTGCTGTGTGTTCCCCTCGTATCCCCTCCTCGGTTGGCCAAGGAACTATGTACTCTGCAGCCAGCGTTGTCAGCTGGAAATTTTTGGAGAAATTTTTCCAATTTTGTAGAAGTGGATGTGCTAACCGATGGTGCTTGCGAAGGTCCAGGTGCATGGCAGGAGGCATCCGGGCCTGCATCTTGGACAGGCCGAACACCGTGATGTGCCGAGCATAGCGATGCTCGGGCCGAAACTGGTGTTCGGCTGAGCATGCTCGCCTAACACTAGTATATACATCTTGCATACTTGAGAACAATGGCCATTGACAAAATCATTTCCCTTTTCTACTTCGTCTTCACTGGTTTCACTGGTCTGAATATATTTTATTATCAAATTCTGTCACTAGGGACTATTTATATGAGAGTTTTGATGTTTCAAAGTTCATCTTTTGTTTTTTTCTTCTAACCAAAGATGGTGGTTTTATGACATAATGTGATGAATATTTTCACTGTTTTATGTCTGGTCAAGAAAATTTGGACCTTAAAGGTCTTGTCTGCCCTTTTATTATTTTTTTATTTTAAGGCTCCACTTGATAATAAAGCAAGCCATACTCACCTTACTGCTGACCCCCACCACTCCTATTCTAAAGCTTCATAGTCCACTGCTGGTCTCTGTTTCCTGGTTCCCTTTAAAATATTCTTCTGGGACTATAATATTAAAAGTCTATTCTTGGGATTTCAGGCATCCCCACTGATAAGATAGGCCACTTCACTTGCTGTAGCCCAATAAGCCAAATCAGTTTAGTTCCATTTAAGCAAGCTGTAACACCAGGCATAGCCACTAGAGATGAGTGAATCAAAGTTGACGAAGTGGAATTCGATCCGAATTTCAGGAAAAATTCAATTCGCACCGAAGCCGAATTTCCTCACGCTTCGTGGTAACGAATCAAATTTTTTCCTAAAATAGCTGCTGCACGTGCTAGTACATGGAGCAAAGAACTCTGGGAACGAGGGATCACCCAAAATACCAGGCATGCAACCAATCAGCAGCCAGCCAGCCCCTGTGATGTCACAGCCCTATAAATAGTCTCAGCCATCTTGGATTCTGCCATTTTCCAGTGTGCTTAGTGCAAGAAGAGACATCAGCAGGCGCTAGGGACAGTGCTAGGATGTCACCACCAGACATCTGAGAAGCTCTGACAGACGTTCTTCAGAACCTCCCACTTGAGGTTTCTTTTGTTTTGCTTTAGTTTCCTCATCTCGTTAGCCTCTCTCAGCCTCTTCCCATACTGCATCACTTTGCGGTTTATACAACTTCCTGGAGTGTATGCATGCTGGATGCTACTACTGAGTCTTCTACAGATAAGTTTTGTTCATTCATTTGTATTTTCCTGTTTGCTGGATCTCAGGTGACCCTGACTCCTTCCGTATCAAGTGTAGGGAGCCGGTAGTCGTGTCCCCTCACTATTATAGGGTGTTCAAGGGTTTATACAGTTGAGGTACGAGGATATTCGATCTTCTACAATTGAGAATTTTGCATAGGCTGAGCAGTTAGGGAGAGAGCCAGGTCTGTTGCAGGGCTATCCCTTTGGTTCCTTAGTTTTGGATCCAGTCAGTCGGATCTTCCTTTTGTGTCTTCTAGTTTGCTGTACACCTTCCGTGACATTATAAACCGCCAAAACCGTTTCAAGCATAGATCCGGTTTCACTTTTGACTGAACACATGCAGGGTCTTTCATTGGAGGTAGCTGCTCTCCGTAAAACTGTTTCGCAGTTTCAGGTGACCGGTTCAGCTTGCGTTCATGGAGTTTGTTCTGAGCCTAAGATCTCGCTCCCGGATACGTTCTCCGGGGGTAATTTTCGCTTACTTCCCCATTCCTCTGGTGATGAGGAGCAGAGGGTGGGGATCATCATCTCGCTGCTCAGGGATAACGCTCAGTCCTGGGCCTTTTCGCTGCCGGTGGGAGCACGGCCCCTCTGTTCAGTGGATGAATTTTTTTTAGCCCTGGGTCAGATATATGATGATCCGGATCATATTGCTCTGGCTGAGTCTAGATTACGTCTTTTATGCCAGGGTAAACAGTCCGCAGAGATATACTGTTCAGAATTTTGGAGATGGGCAGCTGATACTGGTTGGAATGATGCTGCACTCCGAAGTCAATTTTGCCATGGTCTTTCAGAGGGATTGAAAGATGCATTTGCCTTTCATGAGAGACCTACCTCCTTGGATTCTGCCATGTCTCGGGCTGTTCGTATTGACAGGCGTCTTAGAGACAGAGGAGAGATCACTCCTTCCTGTCATACTCAGTCCAAGGACAGTGCGGCGGTCTCATTCAGTGCACAGGGGTCTCAGTCTCTCTCAATCCCCTGGGAGCAGGAGCCCATGCAGCTGGGTTTGCTTGCCTCTGACAATAGAGGATTCAGCTCTCATAGGAAGGTTTGTTTCTGTTGTGGAGGTATAAATCATTTGGCAAATGTTTGTCCCTCTAGGAGATTCAGGCAGTTTTTTGAGAGTAATAAAGAAACAAAAATAAAAAAATCCTCTAAAAACGTTCCATCTGTTACTATTGGCAAGGTTGATGCGGAAATTGAAGGTTTTACGTTTGCTTGTAGTTCCCGTTTTGTCCTACCTGCCAGGGTGGCGCTAGAGAGCAAGAATATTTTTTGTGAGATTTTTGTAGATAGTGGAGCAGCTGTCAATCTTATTGATAATCAATTTGCTATAACACATGGTTTCCAGGTATGCACTTTGGGAAAGGATATACCTGTTTTTGCTATTGATTCCGTTCCACTTTCTCAGAAATCGTTAAAGGGCATAGTTCACAATATCCGTTTGATTGTGAGTGATACTCATGTTGAGGATGTGTCATGTTTCGTCCTAAACGGGTTGCCTACTCCTCTAGTGTTGGGGCTACCCTGGCTCACTAAACATAACCCCACCATTGATTGGCAAGCGAGGCAAATAAATGGTTGGAGTGACTTTTGCAGAGAGAATTGTCTCACGACATCTGTTTCAGAGGTTTCTACTAAGACTGTACCATCTTTTCTCTCTGAATTTTCAGATGTCTTCTCTGAGAGTGGTGTTCAGGAATTGCCCCTTCACAGGGAGTACGATTGCCCTATTAATCTCACCCCAGGCGCCAAGCTGCCTAAATCTCGTTTATACAATCTCTCCCAACCTGAAAGGGTTGCTATGCGTGCTTATATCTCTGAGAGTCTGAGAAAGGGACACATACGACCCTCGAAGTCACCTGTTGCCGCTGGTTTTTTCTTTGTTAAGAAAAAAGATGGTTCTTTAAGACCATGTCTGGATTTCAGGGAGCTGAACAGTATCACAATTCGTGACCCTTATCCGCTTCCTCTGATCCCGGACCTGTTTAACCAGATTGTGGGGGCTAAAGTTTTTTCCAAATTGGATCTAAGAGGGGCATACAACCTGGTCAGGGTCAGAGAAGGAGACGAATGAAGACGGCCTTCAATACCCCTGAGGGCCATTTTGAGAATTTGGTTATGCCTTTTGGTTTGTTGAATGCTCCAGCCGTCTTTCAGCATTTTGTGAACAGCATTTTTTATCATTTAATGGGGAAATTTGTATTAGTGTATCTAGATGACATTTTGATTTTTTTCTCCTGATTTCAAAACTCATAAGGAACATTTACGTCAGGTCTTGCTCATCCTGCGGGAGAATAAATTGTACACTAAACTGGAAAAATGTGTGTTTGCGGTTCCAGAAATTCAATTTCTGGGTTTTCTTCTCTCCGCTTCTGGTTTTCGCATGGACCCCGAGAAGGTCCGCGCTGTGCTTGAGTGGGAGCTTCCTGAGAATCAGAAGGCGCTGATGCGTTTTCTGGGTTTTGCCAATTATTACAGGAAGTTTATTTTGAATTATTCCTCTGTTGTTAAACCACTCACTGATATGACTAGAAAGGGGGTAGATTTTTCCTCCTGGTCGGTAGAGGCGCGTAAGGCCTTTTCTAATATTAAGGAGAGTTTTGCTTCCGCTCCCATCTTGGTACAACCTGATATCTCTCTACCCTTCATAGTTGAGGTTGATGCTTCTGAGGTGGGTGTGGGTGCGGTCTTGTCTCAGGGTCCCTCTCCTGCCAAATGGCGACCGTGTGCCTTTTTCTCGAAGAAACTCTCCTCCGCAGAGAGAAATTACGATGTGGGAGATAGGGAGTTGTTGGCCATCAAGTTAGCTTTTGAGGAATGGCGCCATTGGCTAGAGGGAGCCAGACACCCTATTACCGTGTTTACTGACCATAAGAATCTGGCTTACTTGGAGTCAGCCAAGCGTCTGAACCCGAGACAGGCCAGATGGTCTTTGTTCTTTTCAAGGTTTAATTTTATTGTCACCTTCCGCCCTGGGGTTAAGAATGTGAAGGCGGATGCCCTGTCACGTTGTTTTCCGGGAGGTGGGAATTTTGAAGACCCGGGTCCCATTTTGGCTGAAGGTGTGGTGGTCTCTGCTCTTTATCCTGAATTGGAGGCAGAGGTTCAGGTAGCCCAGTCAGAGGCTCCTGATCTTTGTCCTCCTGGGAGGTTGTTTGTGCCTCTCGCTTTAAGACACAAGATTTTTAAGGAGCACCACGATACAGTTCTTGCTGGGCACCCGGGGGCAAGAGCCACAGTAGATCTCATCGCTCTGAGATTCTGGTGGCCGGCGCTTCGTAAGTCGGTTGAGGGTTTTGTGGCAGCCTGTGAGACCTGCGCTCGTGCCAAAGTCCCTCATTCACGGCCATCAGGTCCTCTTCTTCCGTTACCCATTCCTTCCCGTCCTTGGACACATCTCTCCATGGACTTCATTACGGACCTGCCTCGTTCCTCGGGGAAGACTGTGATTCTGGTGGTGGTGGACCGTTTTAGCAAAATGGTACATTTCATTCCCTTTCCTGGCTTGCCCAATGCTAAGACGCTGGCGCAGGCATTTATTGATCACATTGTCAAATTGCATGGTATTCCTTCAGACATAGTCTCTGATAGGGGCACGCAGTTTGTTTCCAGATTCTAGAAAGGCTTTCTGTTCTCGCTTGGGGGTTCGGTTGTCATTCTCTTCTGCTTTCCACCCGCAGTCGAATGGCCAGACAGAGCGAGTCATTCAGAATCTGGAGACATATCTGCGCTGTTTTGTGGCGGAGAATCAGGAGGATTGGTGTTTTTTTTTGTCCCTTGCTGAGTTTGCTTTAAATAACCGTAGTCAGGAGTCCTCTGATAAGTCACCATTTTTTGGTGCATATGGGTTTCATCCGCAGTTTGGAACATTCTCTGGAGAGGGGTCTTCTGGTTTACCTGATGAGGACAGATTCTCCTCGTCTTTGTCATCTATTTGGCAAAATATTCAGGATAATCTAAAGAGCATGAGTGAGAGATATAAGCGTGTGGCGGATAAGAGACGTGTGCCTGGTCCGGACCTGAATGTTGGTGATCTGGTGTGGTTGTCTACTAAGAATATCAAATTGAAGGTTCCCTCCTGGAAGTTGGGTCCTAAGTTTATTGGGCCTTACAAAATCTTGTCCGTGATCAATCCTGTTGCCTACCGTCTTGATCTTCCTCAGACTTGGAAGATTCATAATGTTTTTCATAAGTATTAAAACCTTATGTCCAACCCATTGTACCCTCGTCTTTGCCTCCTCCTCCGATTGTGGTTGATGGTAATCTTGAATTTCAGGTCTCTAGGATTGTGGATTCTCGTGTTGTCCGCGGTTCTCTCCAGTACCTCGTTCATTGGGAGGGTTATGGTCCTGAGGAGAGGATGTGGGTCCCAGTGACGGACATTAAGGCCACTTGTCTCATCAGGGCTTTCCATAGTTCCCATCCTGAGAAGGTGGGCTCTGAGTGTCTGGAGTCCACTCGTAGAAGGAGGGGTACTGTCACCACCAGACATCTGAGAAGCTCTGACAGACGTTCTTCAGAACCTCCCACTTGAGGTTTCTTTTGTTTTGCTTTAGTTTCCTCATCTCGTTAGCCTCTCTCAACTGTCATGTAGTTGCACTGATTGCATCCCTTTAAATCCCTTCCCATACTGCATCACTTTGCGGTTTATACAACTTCCTGGAGTGTATGCATGCTGGATGCTACTACTGAGTCTTCTACAGATAAGTTTTGTTCATTCATTTGTATTTTCCTGTTTGCTGGATCTCAGGTGACCCTGACTCCCTCCGTATCAAGTGTAGGGAGCCGGTGGTCATGTCCCCTCACTATTATAGGGTGTTCAAGGGTTTATACAGTCGAGGTACGAGGATATGCGATCTTCTACCATTGAGAATTTTGCATAGGCTGAGCAGTTAGGGGGAGAGCCAGGTCTGTTGCAGGGCTATCCCTTTGGTTCCTTGGTTTTGGATCCAGTCAGTCGGATCTTCCTTTTGTGTCTTCTAGTTTGCTGTACACCTTCCGTGACATAGGAAAGACTTGATTGTGGTGAAAAAAAACAATTTAAAAGTTCAGGAAAAGATTATTCATAGTGTAGGGAAAGGATAGGGAGGTAAGGAGAACAGGGTGCAATAGGAGAGTGTACAGCCTGAGTAATAGGAGCGATTCTATTACACCTTGCTGCACTAATTAGGTATCCAAATTGCAATTATACTGCTGCTTTTAGGTTGTTTGCACTATATGATACATCACTGTTTCCAGCAAAACTTGCTTGTGATTGGGGTGCAAGTTCTGTGTGATACAGCCATTTACGGGGTGTATTATTAGGAAAGATATGTACGTCCTATTAGCTGTTCTGAGTTGATTTTACATTGTTTTACTATTTTTGGGAGTGTATTAATAGGAAAAAAAAAAGGAAACAAATATGTCATAATTGCCATTCAGCGGTGAAGTTACATTGTACTACAGCCATTTACGTGGTGTATAAAAAGGAAATATACTTACGTCCCATTAGCCGTTCTGCGGTCAATTGTGATTGTTATATTTCTATTTTTGGGGTGTAGTAATAGGAAAAAGAATACGTCTTAATTGCCGTTCTGTGGTGAATTGTGATTGCAATTTCTTTTTTTTGGGGTGTAGTAATAGGAAAAAGAATACGTCTTAATTGCTGTTCTGCGGTGAATTGTGATTGTTATATATTTTTTTTTTGGGGGGGGTTATTAATCAGAAATAAATATATGTCTTAATTGCCGTTCAGCGGTGAAGTTACATTGTATTACAGCCATTTACGTGGTCCATTAACAGGAAATATAAGTACCGTATTTTTCGCCCTATAAGACGCACCGGCCCATAAGACGCACCTAGGTTTTTGGGGAGGAAAATAAGAAAAAATATATTTTTAACCAAAAGGTGTGCTGTGTTTTCGGAACTAATGGTGGTCTGTGGATGGCACTATTACTGGGGATCTGTGGATGACGGACACTGTTATGGGGGGATCTGTGGATGATAAAGCGCAGGCAGAAGAAAAACTAGCTCAGTCTATGAAAAAAGGGGATAAGACATTCTTCAGATATATAAATGAAAAAAGGAAATTAAAACAAGGAATAACTAAATTAAAAACAAAGGACGGAAGGTATGTAGAAGAGAATAAAGGGCTAGCCGACTGCCTTAATGAATACTTCTGTTCAGTTTTTACAAAAGAAAAAGAAGGAGAAGGACCTCCACTAGAAAGGATGACTAATAAATCGTTTGATGCATGTGTCTTTGCAGAGGAAGATGTTCTAAGTTTGCTGTCTAAAATGAGGAGACAAATAAGTCACAGGGGCCTGATGAGATACACCCAAAATTATTAAAAGAGCTTAGTGGTGAGCTGGCAAAACCGTTAACAGATTTATTTAACCAATCATTAGTAACAGGAGTCGTCCCGGAAGATTGGAAATTGGCAAATGTCGTGCCCATTCACAAGAAAGGTAGTAGGGAGGAATCGAGCAACTATAGACCAGTGAGTCTGACATCAATAGTAGGCAAATTAATGGAAACCATATTAAAGAATAGGATTGTGGAACATCTAAAATCCCATGGATTGCAAGATGAAAAACAACATGGGTTTACTTCAGGGAGATCATGTCAAACAAATCTTATAGATTTTTTTGACTGGGTGACTAAAATAATAGACGGTGGAGGTGCAGTAGAGATCGCATATCTAGATTTTAGTAAGGCTTTTGACACTGTCCCACATAGAAGACTTATCAATAAACTGCAGTCATTGAGCATGGACTCCCATATTGTTGAGTGGATTAGGCAGTGGCTGAGTGACAGACAGCAGAGGGTTGTAGTCAATGGAGAACATTCAAAACAAGGTCATGTTACCAGTGGGGTTCCACAGGGATCTGTACTGGGACCAATTTTGTTTAATATCTTCATAAGTGATATTGCAAAAGGCCTCGATGGTAAGGTTTGTCTTTTTGCTGATGACACAAAGATATGTAACAGGGTTGATGTTCCTGGAGGGAAACGCCAAATGGAAAAGCATTTAGGAAAACTAGAAGAATGGTCAAAACTCTGGCAACTGAAATTTAATGTGGATAAGTGCAAGATAATGCACCTGGGGCGTAAAAACCCAAGGGCAGAATATAGAATATTTGACACAGTCCTGACCTCAGTATCTGAGGAAAGGGATTTAGGAGTAATTATTTCAGAAGACTTAAAGGTGGGAAGACAATGTAATAGGGCAGCACGAAATGCCAGCAGAATGCTTGGATGTATAGGGAGAGGTATAATCAGTAGAAAGAGTGAAGTGCTTATGCCGCTGTACAGAACACTGGTGAGACCTCACTTGGAGTATTGTGCGCAGTACTGGAGGCCATATCTCCAGAAGGATATAGATACTCTAGAGAGAGTTCAGAGAAGAGCTACTAAACTAGTACATGGATTGCAGGATAAAACTTACCAGGATAGGTTAAAGGACCTTAATTTGTATAGCTTGGAAGAAAGAAGAGACAGAGGGGATATGATAGAAACTTTTAAATACATAAAGGGAATCAACTCGGTAAAGGAGGAGAGCATATTTAAAAGAAGAAAAACTACCACAAGAGGACACAGTTTTAAATTAGAGGGGCAAAGGTTTAAAAGTAATATAAGGAAGTATTACTTTACTGAGAGAGTAGTGGATGCATGGAATAGCCTTCCTGCAGAAGTGGTAGCTGCAAATACAGTGAAGGAGTTTAAGCATGCATGGGATAGGCATAAGGCTATCCTTCATATAAGATAGGGCCAGGGACTATTAATAGGATTCAGATATATTGGGCAGACTAGATGGGCCAAATGGTTCTTATCTGCCGACACATTCTATGTTTCTATGACGGACACTGTTATGAGGGGATCTGTGGATGACGGACACTGTTATGAGGGGATCTGTGGATGACGGACACTGTTATGAGGGGAACTGTGGATGACGGACACTGTTATGAGGGGATCTGTGGAGGACAGACACTGTTATGGGGGATCTGTGGATGACTGACACTGTTATGGGGGGATCTGTGGATGAAGGACACTGTTATGGGGGGGATCTGTGGATGATGGACACTGTTATGGGGGGATCTGTGGATGACGGACACTGTTATGGGGGGGATCTGTGACGGACACTGTTATGGGGGGATCTGTGGCTTGCACTGTTACAGGGGGATCTGTGACTGGCACTGTTACAGGGGGGATCTGTGGCTGGCACTGTTACAGGGGGGATCTGTGAATGGCACTGTTACAGGGGGATCTGTGGATGGCACTGTTAGAGGGGGGATCTGTGGGTGGCACTGTTATATATGTGCTATCCACAGACCCCCCACCCCATAACAGTGCCATCCACAGACCCCCCCAGCCCATAACAGTGCCATCCACAGACCCCCCCAGCCCATAACAGTGCCATCCACAGACCCCCCCAGCCCATAACTGTGCCATCCACAGACCCCCCCAGCCCATAACTGTGCCATCCACAGATGTCCCCCATAAAAATGTCATCCACAGATCCCCCCCCCCCCGCTCTAGTATACAAATATAAGATGTCTTATTCAATTAATAGTTATTAAACATGCCCCTTCACTCCTAATAGTACCTTACATCCTAACCGCTTCAGTACAATGCCGGTACAATGCGCGTCACTCACTGACGTCACTTGCCTGCGCCGCCTGCTTCATTCATAAAGTAGGCGGCGCAGGCACGTGACATCAGGGAGTTACGCTGCCGCCCGCCCAGCCTGCCTGCCTGCCTGCATTCTACTGAAGCGGTTAGGATGTAAGGTACTTTTAGGAGTGAGGGGGCATGTTTAATAACTATTAATTGAATAAGACATCTTATATTAGTATACCGGCGGGGAGGGGCTATAGTACACTGACTGCACCGCACCGCCGCTATTGCCGGCCCCCAGCTCCTCCTCCCAGTCCCTCCCCGAGTCCCCGCTCGCACATCGCAGCTTGCCATGTAAAACTGCCAGCATTCGCCCCATAAGACGCAGGGGCATTTTCCCCTGCGTCTTATGGGGGAAATGCCTTAATTGCAGTTCAAAAAAAAAATGCCTTAATTGCAGTTCAGCTGGGAAGTTACATTATACTACAGCATTATTTGGGGGGTATTATTTTAATTTTGATTTAACTCTTCTATTATACAGTATGTAAGACAGACAGATGACAGTCCCTTCAAAGGGATTGGGCAATGGCCAAAATGTTTCTGTCGCAGGTAGCAGAAAAAGGGGGGGGGGGTGGCAGCAGGAGTCGCAGCGAGAGGCCTGAACTCCTGGTGCCATCTAGCGTTCGTGTCTTGACCAGCAGCCCAGCGGTGCTTGAATGGATGACTCGGAATTCATTGCAAGTGACATCAGACACCCCCAGCCAAGAGTCGGTGGGTTCCTCTGACACGACGCTTAGTTGCCATGGCCTGGGAGCAGGATCTGTGCCCCCACCTGTCCTGATCCTTCCTCTGTCATTTTCAGTTCCCTCAGCGCGAGAAATATTATATGCCGTAGGCTCGGCTCCACTTTTCAGCGAGGAAGAGCTACTAGAGGACATTCAGCAGCTACTGCCCAGCCAAGATCTGGAGGAGACATCTGCCGCTTCCTCCGGTAGGCGGACAAGTATTGATGAAGAGAGTCGTGTGGGAGCAGGTGTTGCAAGCGGTCAGGCTCCTGGCCCTGAGACCGTTGAGGGAGACATCAGTGACGTGCAGATAGTAGCGGATGATGATGATGTAGCCTATCGCACTTGGGAGCCGGGTAAAGAAGGGGCTTAATCATCATCATCATCATCATCAGGAGAAGAGGGTGGCAGCTTGCGCATGAGACAGCGGCTAAGCCAGCAGGGTGGTTGCGTGGCTGTGAGTCAGATGGGTGGCAGCAGTGGGAGCCAAACATTCCCGGGGTAGACCACACGCTTTGCAGGAGTCTACCATCCTGGAAAGTAGCAGTTCAGGGGTTCACGGAGGCAGGGGTAGCAGGCAGTAAGCGCAGTGTTGGGGGTAAAATCACCTACTCTGAGATGTGTCAATTTTTTGTTAGGCCGTCGGAGGAGGTGAACATTGCCATTTGCAGAATTTGTGGGCAGAAGGTGAAGCATGGCCAGGGTGCCAATGTTGGCACCACGGCCCTGCATCAACACATGCAGCATCACCCTAAAGTGGCCTGGGAGAATCGTGGCTCTGATATGGTGGTCCAGCCTGCCACAGCAACTGCGGCATCACCAAGTGGCACGCACCCAATTTAATTCAGTCAAAGCTCCACCACCTCAGCCGAAGGGAGCTGTCTGCCCTTCCCATCATCTGCTGGTCCTGATGCTCCTGCTCCTCCTACTCCTTATCAGTCATTCCATCAGCAATCGATAACCATCAGCAATCGATTGCCAAGAGACAACAGTATGCGTGCACTCATCCAACGGTGCAAAAGTTGAACGTGCTCCTGGCCAAGTTGCTGGTGCTGCAGTCCCTCTTTTTCCAAGTGGTGGACTCTGCACCTTTCAGAGAACTGATGGCTTGTGCCGAGCCGAGGTGGAGAGTCCCAAGCAATCATTTCTTTGCAAAAAAGGCAGTACCAGCCCTGCTCTTCGTCAGCCATCAGCCATATGTCAGCCATCAGCCATATGTCAGCCACAGCCCTTATGTCAGCCATCAGTTCCCCATGTCAGCCCCCAGCCCTTATATCAGCCATATGTCAGCCATCAGCCATATGTCAGCACCAGCCCTTATGTCAGCCATAAGCCCCCCATGTCAGCCCCAGCCCTCATGTCAACTATCAGCCCTTATGTCAGCACCCAGCGCAAATAAAATAAAAATAAACACTTACCTCTCCTGTTCCTGGACGCCACCGCTCCTCACCATCGCGATCCTGTCATCCTGCTGTCGGCTGTGTAACGCGGCGCACAGTGTGAGGTCACAGAGCACCCTCACGCTGTGCGCAGCCCTGCACAGCAGATCGCCGAGGACCAGGAAGCAGTAAGTACAGATCCTTCACCGCTTCCTGGTCCTCCTGTACTAATGAAGCGCTTCCATAATGGAAGCGCTTCATTAGTACCGCTTTAAAAACGGCCCTGATTGCCGCGGCCTGGCAAACGATCTTCCAGGGCCCGGTCCTGTGCCACGGCCCGGCAGTTGGGGACCGCTGCTCTAGAGCCACCCTTGTGCTCCTGTAGCTGTAGGCTGGGCACCAACCCCTGCTGAAAGGGTGATTGGTTAAAGCAGGCACCTACCACAAGGTACAGGCTGTGCTAGGCTTTGCTTTATAATGAATGAGTGCTTCCCTTTAATGCATGGGCAGCTTTGTTCACACCATCGGGATCTGCTCTGAATTGCCAGCCTCTCAGATGTAGATTGGAGCAGCCAAAATTACATTTTCAAGAGATGTTTATTTCTTGGCTAAGTTTTGCCTCCTCACATTTAAACTTGCATGGCACCCTATAAAGGTGTCTACTTTTGCTTACTCTTTATGCTGGCGCTAAATACTGTGATTTGTCTACTGTAGGCATGGGGAGGAATGCATGGCAAAGGGTTTCTTCTCCACTCACACTGGTTAGTTATTGCTAATTATTAAGAAATGAGCAAATCATAAAAATTATTGAAAATGAGACATTTGTTATTCTATCCTATTTTGATATAAAAATTTGTGCAAAGTTCTTCATAAATTCCACCAGATAATTCTCTCTAAAGATCAACATTTCCATCAAAAGGGTATCAACATCTTAGAAAGTGACGGCATAACACCAGGCTGTAGGGCTACACCTACATAAGTAGACAGTGATATTTTATGTGTTGAGTAGTAATTTCGACACTGAGTTGAACTCTTCAGCACTCAGTGGAGAATATGCTATACTGATTTCCAAACCGAAAAGCTGCATACCTCTCACAGGTGACCTTCTTTAGGTTCAATTCTAAAATTAAAGGGGTTCTGTCACCTATTTTAATAATATAACTAAGAGTAAAGGCCATCAGAGAATTGGATAAACCTTGATAACATAGCTGTATGTAATTTGTGTGTTAATAGAAAACAACATGGCAGGCGGGCTTTCCTGTTCAAAGTGGCCAAAACTGCCCTCCTTCCCTGATGTCTGCTCTTTCCCATAGCCTCCCAATGCTTCCTCCCTCTCCTCTGACCTCAGGTGGCGCAGTTCCATATATTGCAAAGGTGCCATGAGCTGCATCATCACAAGCTGCGCCTGGGCATAGCAGCCCCCCTGAGGCAATCGCCCACAGTAGGGAATGTAATTTGCAGGCGGCGAAAGCATAGCACGCGGCTCTGTTAACAATGCTTATCAATGTTCTGATGGCCATACTGTATTAGTAAAAAATAGGCGACAGACTACCTTTAATTTTAGATTTGTTTTAACATAGTATATTCATATGGTACAATTCTTTTTCTTTTTTCTTTTAAAGAGAAATCATGTAGCAATATGTGCAATATGATGATGTTGAGTAACTCCATGCAAATTTGCAGGAATAGGAAGGAAACTGTGGTCAGAGCTCTTGCTTTGTGATTTCCAAAGTATGTGGAAGAAACTTTGATGTGAAAAACTTTAAGTGTAATTTAACCCGTTAGTACCGGACATGTTTTGGACTAGCACATCCGCAATACCCAGTCCCCATAGCACTGTGTGCTTTTATTGTTAAAAAAAAAAGATTTAATACATATTCAAATTAACATTAAAGAGTCATAGCTTACTTGTGTTACCAGAGAAGAGTCATATTTTCAAGCTCTGACTCATCTCAGGTTAATTTGCATATGTATCAAATCGGTTTTTATACACAATAAAATAGAGAGAAAGTATCTGTGGATCACTCCAGCTAGACAATGTGGAACAGGTGCTCTTGGTCTAAGTGGCCCACCCAGCCACGGATAGATAATAAAACAATGTAAAAAGTAGACCAGGCACTCTATATATGTAGCCAACAGACGAGATATTTATTAAATAAAATACAATCAATTATCTAAAATCATATAATAACATAGCAGCATAAAATATCATAGCAGCATAAAATGACAGTATCCTAATGATATGTAACAACAGGTATATAATAATAATATATCAATAGCAGCAATAGAACAAAAATAGCATAAATGGTATCAAATAGCAGCAAGCAGTGGTGGGTGGTGCAACAAATGTACCAAAAGACAATGATGATTCAAGTCCATCCACATAAACCGCAGACTGATTGTGCGTTTTGTACAAATCGTATATTCCTCTTTAAATGCAGCAAGGAATGTAGCACTAATTAAAAGCCAACCATGGAAAACCGCCAAAGTCTTTCCTAAAATAAATTTCCTATGTTCCGGATCAGAATGTCTTATATTTTTTATATTTTTCACAGTTCTACTCCTGGCTAACTCTATTAGCGCATATACAGTAGAGACCAAAAGTTTGGACACACCTTCTCATTCAAAGAGTTTTATTTATTTTCATGACTATGAAGGCATCAAAACTGTGAATTAACACATGTAGAATTATATACATAACAAACAAGTGTGAAACAACTGAAAATATGTCATATTCTAGGTTCTTCAAAGTAGCCACCTTTTGCTTTGATTACTGCTTTGCACACTCTTGGCATTCTCTTGATGAGCTTCAAGAGGTAGTCCCCTGAAATGGTTTTCACTTCACAGGTGTGCCCTGTCAGGTTTAATAAGTGGGATTTCTTGCCTTATAAATGAGGTTGGGACCATCAGTTGCGTTGAGGAGAAGTCAGGTGGATACACAGCTGATATTCCTACTGAATAGACTGTTAGAATTTGTATTATGGCAAGAAAAAAGCAGCGCCCATCATTACTTTAAGAAATGAAGGTCAGTCAGTCAGCCGAAAAATTGGGAAAACTTTGAAAGTAAGGGCTATTTGACCATGAAGGAGAGTGATGGGGTGCTGCGCCAGATGACCTGGCCTCCACAGTCACCGGACCTGAACCCAATTGAGACGGTTTGGGGTGAGCTGGACCGCAGAGTGAAGGCAAAAGGGCCAACAAGTGCTAAGCATCTCTGGGAACTCCTTCAAGACTGTTGGAAGACCATTTCAGGGGACTACCTCTTGAAGCTCATCAAGAGAATGCCAAGAGTGTGCAAAGCAGTAATCAAAGCAAAAGGTGGCTACTTTGAAGAACCTAGAATATGACATATTTTCAGTTGTTTCACACTTGTTTGTTATGTATATAATTCCACATGTGTTAATTCATAGTTTTGATGCCTTCATTGTCATGAAAATAAAGAAAACTCTTTGAATGAGAAGGTGTGTCCAAACTTTTGGTCTATACTGTATAGGTCACCAGTGGTAACCACTGAGGAAGGGGCCACGTCCCCGAAATGCGTATGGGCTACACCTTGCACCGGCATGCTGGCAGAGAGTCTCCCCTGGATTTGATTTAAGTTCCTGGAACGAAAACCCGAGCGAGTGTAAGGTAACACTGAATGAGCAATTACAAATAGGTGGGACGCCACCCTGCTCACTGCATTGCACCCTCTGGTCTCTCCCGTCATATTGCAAAGACTGGTGACCTATATATGCGCTAATAGAGTTAGCCAGGAGTAGAACTGTGAAAAATATAAAAAATATTAGACATTCTGATCTGGAACATAGGAAATTTATTTTAGGAAAGACTTTGGCGGTTTTCCATGGTTGGCTTTTAATTAGTGATACATTCCTTGCTGCATTTAAAGAGGAATATACGATTTGTACAAAACGCACAATCAGTCTGCGGTTTATGTGGATGGACTTGAATCATCATTGTCTCTTGGTACATTTGTTGCACCACCCACCACTGCTTGCTGCTATTTGATACCATTTATGCTATTTTTGTTCTATTGCTGCTATTGATATATTATTATTATTATATACCTGTTGTTACATATCGTTAGGATACTGTCATTTTATGCTGCTATGATATTTTATGCTGCTATGTTATTATATGATTTTAGATAATTGATTGTATTTTATTTAATAAATATCTCGTCTGTTGGCTACATATATAGAATGCCTGGTCTACTTTTTACATTGTTTTATACACAATAAAAGCACACAGAGCTATGGGGACTGGGTATTGCAGATGTGCTAGTGGACATCTAGCAACCCATGTCCTCAGCTCTATACACAAAATCCCGGTGACAGGTTCCCTTTTAAAGAGGTTGTCTCATTTCAGGAAAAGGCATTTATGGTGTAGACAAAGCTAATACAAGGCTCTTACTAATGTATTGTGATTGTCCATTTTGCTTCCTTTGCTGAATTAATTCATTTTTCCATCACATTATACACTGCTCGTTTCCAGGGGTTACGACTAGAGATGAGCAAAGTTTTAAAAAATTTGATTCGGTCACTTCACCAAATAAAAAAAAATAGCTTTGTGACAAATTAATTTGTCATGAAGCGCCTTAAATCCTGGCCTGCATCACATTGCAGAGCAGCAACATTCATAGCTAGTCCTTTCTGGTAGCAAAACAGTTACTGTGCGTCAGAATGATGAGCAGGTAACATATATGGACGTGCACATCATCGTACTGGCCACCAACATTCCTAGCTAACCCCTACTAAACAAAAAAAAGCATACAGCATCCTTTCTAGTACATACTTAAAATAATAATGAAAGACACGGCGTGAGTCATGCTAATAAAATATCAAGTCACAGAGGGCATGAAACTCTTACATAACTAACTTGTATGATTGCCAAAATTAAAATAAAAGGAAATATCTTAAACCCTAGTTCAAAACGTATTTAAATTGATAAGGAGTACAAAAATGAAGGGAGCACGCAGTCAGGTGTAAGACTTTCCCTATGGGATCCCTGACTACCCCTCAGCACAAAGATGCACCCTGGTGGTAGGAGGAGAAGCACCCTGACTCCTTCCAGTTTAAGAGACAGATTGTTGTGTGGGGGTCAACAGCCAAAGGCACCCCACTCCGAAGGTACCAGAACAGCCCTGAAGTCCAGCCACCATACTAAAGCCAAGTTTAGAAAAGCAGAGAGATAAAGCAGAATATTTAAGTTTGCCTGCCAGTTTATGCCAAAACCTGCTGGAGCCAAGAGAAACACCACTTCTTTTACGGATGCAAGTTGATTCAAGTAAAGCTGTTGGACTTTATAAAAGTCTGGATTTGACTATTTCTCCACCTCCACCATTACTCTCCACTTTTTTGCTTCGGAGCCTTCGGAGCCTAGGGAGTGACGGTATCCAGGTAGAAGAACAGTGACACACACAGAAAACTATTGCGGCCACACCACTTGGCATTCCGATAAACCTGGAACACGATCGGCCCTGGGGGGGAGGCACATTGCATATGTATACTGTAAAATGGCATTCAAAGGTGAGCCTTCATCACTATGACTATTTACTTTAATTGTGGGCTCCTGTGCAAAAGAAAGACATAGCAGAGCAAGAGAGGGGTCAGAGGAGGGCAACTAAAGTAATAACTGGAATGGGTGGACTACAGGACCCAAAAAGATGATCAAAATTTGGGTTATTCAGTTTAGAAAAAAGACGTCTAAGCAGAGATTTAATAACTATGTATAAATATATCAGGGGTCAGTGCAGAGATCTCTCATCATCTATTTATCCCCAGGACTGTGACTGTGATGAGGGGACATCCTCTGTGTTTAGAAAAAAGAAGGTTTCTCTATCAACATAGAAGGAGATTCTTTACTGTAAGAGCAGTGAGACTATGGAATGCTCCACCAGAAGAGATGGTGGTGAACTCACTAAAAAGTTCAAGAGGCGCCTGGATGCATTTCTGGAGTGTAATAATTATACAGGTTACAGTTATTAGAATTCTAGGGTTGTTGATACAGGGAATTATGCTGATTGCTTTATTGGAGTTGGGAAATAATTTTTTCTCATGAGGGTTTTTTGCTTTCCTCTGGATCAACTTTGCAGGATAACAGGCTAAACTGGATGTATGTATGTCTTTTTTCAGCCTTACAAACTATGGGGATCATTTACTATCCAGAAATATGCCTATATTAGGTGTATTTCTAGTGCATATTGCAGTGCAAAGGTTATTTGGGCCATAATATGTGACTTTTCTTGACTCACGTCAGGCGGCGTGGGCGGGCACGGGCCTCCAGGCCCATCTCATTCATTTCCTACACCTGTTTTAGGCGTAGAAAATGGTCAAAATGTAAGCCAGCTTGGAAGCTGTTTTACATTTAGACTGGAGCTGGATACACCAAAGTTATGTAGAGGCCGGCGCCTCTCCATAACTTCGGCGAATCCACCGCTAACTATAGGGGTTATTAAGACCAGCGGCTAAAAAGCTGGTCTTAATAACTGACCCCCTATGTTACTATGAAAGTGACTACAGATGTGTGTGCTCAACCTTCTATTATGATAGTAGGACCAAGCAGCACCCCCAAATATGGCAAACCCCTTCAATGGGGTTGCTGCTTGTGGGCAGTCAAATTTCCCAGATCCACATTTAAATACTTCCATATTCTGAGGATAGTTGAATAATTTGCTAGAGCAGGGAGCCTGTTCTCTGGCCTTCTATTTACATTTTTAGTTGACCTGGTCACCATTATTGTGTGGAGAACATAAGGAAGGGGGCACAAAGGCAAAATTGTTACTCCGTGGGGGCACTATTGCTGTATAATTAGTTTGGGGGGCACAAAGGGATGTTATTTGTTTTTGGGTGCATAGAGGGAGCACTGTTACCTTTAGAGGTGTACAAAGTGAAATTTTTATGGGGGCATTAAAGAGGCATTATTACTGTGTAGGAGTGTAAGCTGTGGGCAAAACCATTGAGCTAATAGCCATAAAACAGCACAGTGGAGAGCCTTGGAATTAACTATAATAGCACCATCCTATTCAAGGACAGAAAAGACACTGTCTAGGAAGCTATACAAATATTTTTGTGTGATTGTGATTTTTGTGATTGTTGTGCCACAGTTGTGGTATGTTAAATGTCACATCGCGATCAGGATTTTTGCTGCCCTGTCTGATGGCAGCATATGATAGAGGGCTAGAAGCCAAAGGTCTACATGCTTTTGGGCAGGATTTCTGAGTAAAAATCAGAGCCACTACTAACAGGACTGCTAGGGGAGACAGTAATAGTCTGCCCACACAGAATAATAGACAGCTCTTTCTGCATCAGTATGTGTGCACTACAGACTGTCAATCAATCTGTGTGGTCAAAATAATCATGACTCTCATTGTCTCTCCAAGGAGTCCTTTCAGGATTTACTGAGCTTTGCATTTAGAAATCCTGCTCCAAATCAAATGAACAAATATCACTGAAGGGTAAGCTGTAAACTAGAGATGAACAAACCTTTTAAGATTTGGTTCAGTTCTGGTTCAACAAATTTTTGAAAAAGTTTTGTTTGGACCCACAATGATTCTACCCGAACCAAAGTGGCTTCAATTGCTCTTGAAATTGGTATACACCTATATAAAACCCGTTATCTCTTTTTGGTAATTTTTGATGAACTTTTGCTTTCCCCTTCATAAGCTCTTGAACGCAATGACAGCAATAGTAAATGATGTCTGAGTGACTCTGACATACATAGCTATGGGTAAACGCACATTTGACTACGTTAACATACAGTGTGTTTAAAAACACACCGTTTCAGGCCGTGTTATGCTTTTTCATATTCCAAAGCTTCCAAAAATTGTTCATTATCGGGGCCAGATGGTGTTTAAATGATACAACTGTCAGCTACCTCTTAATATGGATGATGATGATGTTTTGAATAAATGGGAAACTTTCATAAATCGGTGTGGGCTGAGTGTGATGAAGTTGGTTGTTGATTGGAGAAAAAGGAAATTGAGCATATTAAATGAAAAAATAAAGGGGATAAAGGAAAAAATGGATCCCTTCCGGAAGAGTTGTCTGTAAAATGTGTTAATCAAAGCCGAATTAAAAGTAAAAAAGAAAAACCATAACAAATATCTAAAAGTGGCTGAGGATTATATATATATATATATATATACTGAACAAAAATATAAATGCAACACTCGGTTTTGCTCCCTTTTTGCATAAGCTGAACTCAAAGATCTGAAACATTTTCTACATACACAAAAGACCCATTACTCTCAAATATTGTTCACAAATCTGTCTAAATCTGTGTTAGTGAGCACTTCTCCTTTGCCAAGATAATCCATCCCACCTCACAGGTGTGGCATATCAAGGTGCTGATTGGACAGAATGAATATTGCATATGTGCGACTTCCCACAATAAAAGACCTCTCTGAAATGTGCAGTTTGATCACACAGAACAGTGCCACAGACATCGCAACGTTTGAGGGAGCTGGCAATTGGCATGCTGACTACAGAAATGTCTACCAGAGCTGTTGCCCGTGCAATGAATGTTCATTTCTCTACCACAAGCCGTCTCTAAAGGTGTTTCAGAGAATTTGGCAGTACATCCAACTGGTCTCACAACCGCAGACCACATGTAACCACACCAGCCCAGGACCTCCACATCCAGCATGTTCACCTCCATGATCGTCTGAGACCAGCCACCCGGACAGCTGCAGCAACAATCGGTTTGCATACTGCACAAACTGTCAGAAACCATCTCAGGGAAGCTCATCTGCATGCTCGTCGTCCTCATCGGGGTCTGGACCTGACTGCAGTTCGTCATCATAACCAACTTGAGTGGGCAAATGCTCACATTCGATGGCGTCTCGCACATTGGAGAGCCGTTCTGTTCACGGATGAGTCCCGGTTTTCACTGTTCAGGGCAGATGGCAGACAGCATGTGTGGCATCGTGTTAGTGAGTGGTTTGCTGACGTCAATGTTGTGGATCAAGTGGCCCATGGTGGTGGTGGGGTTATAATATAGGCAGGTGTATGTTATGGACAACGAACACAGGTGCATTTTATTGATGGCATTTTGAATGCACAGAGATACTGTGACGAGATCCTGAGGCCCATTGTTGTGCCATTCATCCACGACCATCACCTCATGTTGCAGCATGATAATGCACGGCCCCATATTGCAAGGATCTGTACACAATTCCTGGAAGCTGAAAACATCCCAGTTCTTGCATGGCCAGCATACTCACCGGACATGTCACCCATTGAGAATGTTTGGGATGCTTGACAGCGTGTTTCAGTTTCTGCCAATATTCTGCAACTTCACACAGCTATTGAAGAGCAGTGGACCAACATTCCACAGGCCACAATCAACAACCTGATCAACTCTATGCGACGGAGATGTGTTGCAATGCATGAGGAAAATGGTGGCCACACCAGATCCTGACTGATTTTCTGACCCTACCCCCCCCCCCCCCCCCCTCAGTAAGGCAAAACTGTGCACATTTCAGAGTGGTCTTTTATTGTGGCCAGTCTAAGGCACACCTGTGCAATATTCATGCTGTCTAATCAGCACCTTGATATGCCACACCTGTGAGGTGGGATGGATTGTCTCGGCAAAGGAGAAGCGCTCACTAACACAGATTTAGACAGATTTGTGAACAATATTTGAGAGTAATGGGTCTTTTGTGTATGTAGAAAATGTTTCAGATCTTTGAGTTCAGCTCATACAAAATGGGAACAAAACCGAAAGTGTTGCGTTTATATTTTTGTTCAGTATATATATAATATAGTACTAATAATAAGAATGAGGAAAAAACGGTTTTGTCTCAGGTGTCAAATGTTTTACCTGTAAAAGGAGATTCTTTGATTAATGACAAGCATGTTAATAATAGTTTTAAAAGCAGGGATGTGAATCATTATAAATCGTGTACAAACAGATGGGGACAGAATTTTTATCAAGGGAATAATAAACCCTATGATGATAGAAGACTACATTTTACTAGACTCCATTATTTTAAAGAGAACCTGTCACCGGGATTTTGGGTATAGAGCTAAGGACATGGGTTTGATAGATGGCCGCTAGCACATCCGCAATACCCAGTCCCCATAGCTCTGTGTGCCTTTATTGTGTAAAAAAACTGATTTGATACATATGCAAATTAACATAAAAGAGTCATATCTTACTTGTGTGACCAGAGAAGAGTCATTTTTTCCAAGCTCTGACTCATCTCAGGTTAATTTGCATATGTATCAAATAGTTTTTTATACATAATAAAAGCACACAGAGCTATGGGGACTGGGTATTGCGGATGTGCTAGCGGCCATCTAGCAACCCATGTCCTCAGCTCTATACCCCAAATCCCGGTGACAGGTTCCCTTTAAGCATTATTTCTAGTAGAAATTACAGTGATTCAGACTACAGACAGAGGGATTATTGTAGATCAAATTAGTATAGTAGTTCATATTATGAAGGCACTTTATTAATAACTGCATTATGATATGGAGGGGTAAACAGGACGATTTGGCAGTTTACTCATTTGCTCTGGTTTACAGAGCACATGAGTCAAAAAATAAATTATTTTTGGGATTTAGAACTTTATGTAGATGAGGGCCATTTAAAAACTAGAACATATTTTAAACCAGTCGATTGTAATTCATGTATCGATACTAGTTGTCATAATCCTTCTTGGTTACAGAATATGCCAAAAGGTCCATTTCAAACGTTATGCAGAAATTGTACTGATGGACATGCCTATTTTAGACAAAGAAGATTTTAAAGGATAGATTTTTGGAAAAGAATTATGAAAAAAATGAATAAATTGGGTACACGTTGTGGCGAAACCAACCTCGCCACTGGGTTTTGGAGAGGACTGGCTGCTGGCCTCTTGCCCCTGGATTATGGGCCATATACTAACTTTTAAACCCCTGAACCTATTCAAGTGAATTTTGGATAGGTTTGTCCCCAAGTTATACTGTTTAAATTGATGTAAGTTATATGTATGGCCAATGTAAACTCACAAAGTTGTAACAATTTATAATAAGTGTAACTTGTCAGCTTGGGAGGAAAATGCTGGGTGTGTTTCTATTGTGCCATTGTCCCATTGTGTGTTTAAATGGTGATGTCTGTTCTGTTGTCCTCACATGTGTATTGGCGATCTCCCTTTGTCCTCAGAGATAATTGGATTGCTCCTCAGGTTGTCTCCGGGACAGAGAGGAGGAGACCAAGATGCATTGTGGGGATATGTTGTATCTGTCCTATGTCACAGTCTTCATTCTGGTCCTCTGGGGGTGTGAACGATTGGTTGCTGTAGTTACATTGTATGCGTTGTAAATTACTGATTGGTTGTATTTCAAACCCCTGTGGGCAGTACTATGTTTGTGGTTTATGAATAAAAGAGGCTGTACGTGAAGTACAGTCAGACCACTGCTTGACCCTCAACACGGAGCCTTGTCTCGTTATTGGGGGGATTCACTGTATGCTGTTAGAAGACCGATTGCCAGAAGTGTAAGCTGATCCCTGTTCATCTGCTAGCAGCTATTCGTGAGGTTCCAGTTTGGAGTGCTATTTTGTATCCAGTTCGGGAGTTTGGTGTATCCTGCAGTAGCTGTGCCTGTCTCTCAGAAAGGGGCTTATCACCTAAACGGATTTTAACCCCTTGTCTGCTGAAACGGTCCGTTACACACGTATCCAGGAGGTCTCTCGTATTAAGAAAGGTGGAAATAGTCTGGTTAAGGCTCCATTCACACGTCCGCAAATGGGTCCGCATCCGTTCCGCAATTTTGCAGAACGGGTGCGGACCCATTCATTTTCTATGGGGACGGAATGGATGTGGACAGCAAACAGTGTGCTGTCCTCATCCGCATTTGCGGAGCGTGGCCCAAATCTTCGGGTCCGCAGCTCTGCAAAAGATAGAACATGTCCTATTCTTGTCCGCAGCTTGCATTTCTTCACGGGTGCCGGGCGGGTGGGCTGCGGATCCGCAATTTGCGGGTCCGCAACACACCACGGACGTTTGAATGGAGCCTTAGAAGAGATAGCAGGAAGATAATAAGGGCGCAATACGGGCACGGCCGGCACACGTTTGTGCGCATGAGCCTTAGGGGTAATAGATATAAATTTGCATTCCTGATGCAACATAATGCAAGAATAGGGATGGTAAAGAAGCTTATACAGAAGAATTACGG
Source organism: Bufo bufo (assembly GCF_905171765.1). NCBI lineage: Eukaryota > Metazoa > Chordata > Amphibia > Anura > Bufonidae > Bufo > Bufo bufo. The sequence goes on from NC_053394.1 coordinate 124,247,173, forward strand.
TAATTTACTTTAGGCCTCATGCACACGGCCATTGTGCGGCCGTTCCGTGCATTGGGGACCACAATTTGCGGTCCCCAATGCATGGGCAACGTTCGTGCGGCGGACTGGACAGATCAAAAAAATAGCACTATAGGACTTGAATCCCATCCTGTCTTCTCACATTTTGAGAAGGTACATAATTATTCACCTGCTGGCTTCAGGTTTTAAGGAATTTAATTAAACGCTAAAAGATGGAGGGGGTGATAATTCAATAAATTAATCACAGAGAGACCTTTCGAATATATTCCATTAATACTCTAGTTCCTAACTGCCAGAGGCAGGCTGGGAATTTAAAGTGGCCTTTGAAAAAAATCTAAAAGTGGCCCCAATTTATAGGCGAGTCCAAACTGACAGAAGGCAGAGAACACAAGTAGGCAGGAACAGCAGAGGTAGGCGGGGTAATAAATACCATAGTGCAGCACAAAATCCCGCCCAGCAAAACCAAATACCACAGTGGACCATAAAATACTGCCCTATCACCAGACTGAGGACAGTGATACAGCTGAATTCAGGAGGGCAGCTGTGGCTGCTGGCCAGGTGCATAAGTACCTGATGCTCCTCGCATTAATTAATACTGAGAGACTCAGATCGTTATGGAACTGACCTGTGGCCATGAGGGGGGCTCGGGTTGCTTCCTAGGCATCAGCCCATCCGGAAATGAGGTAATCTTTTAAACCAGCTCATTATGTCAGATACGAGCTGATAACCTAGGGAGTATAGGGAGAGGGAATCCCCGGTTGGATAGGCTGCATGAATCAGGTGGCTTCGATACATCACAGTATGCATAATGAAGTATGGGTCTTTTCCCTTTTTATTAGTTATTTGGGGTCATGTGATTGGAGGTCTTTTTCAATATAGTGTTTTCGTTTTCTGTGGAATAAGTGGTATATAGTATATTGAATTTATTGATGGATGACTGAGTAATGTCTTTATTTGCTATTTTATATACTCATATGCTTTTATGAGTTTGTAATATATGTGTGGGTATATATAGTGAACACCAGACAGGATACACATGCCCCGGAGGAAGCTGTTGTGAAACTCGAGTTGGGCAAGCCATGATGTCAATTTGATTTTTCTATATGACATGAGGCTTTTATCTTGTGAGTACAATACAATCTTTGTGTTGATTTAACCCTGTGGCGGTATTTCACTATCGGTGGTTGCTTGTGTATCTCTGGTGCTCTACAGTTCTATTAATTAAAGTAATTGGAGACAGGGAATCAGCCAGCGGGGATGCAACAGTCTGGAGAAATATGATACACAGGAGGAGCCATGTTGCTGAGAACATGGACACCTGAAGTTTTAAAACTATAGGTGGCTCATTTTTATGGTATGGTATTAAGTGAGAAGTGCGATCCTTGTTCTATATATAGGTGCTTCACTGAGATTTAAAATGCTACCCTCTGCATTATAAATCACGTATTGTACACTTGTAATGCCAATTTCTAAGTGCATAAAATAAATTTTTGGGAAAAAACAAACAAACAAACAAACAAACCAAAACGCTTAAAATCTCTGGAGATGCCCTAAAATAGCTTGAACTACTGTTTCAGGTGTTTTTACTGGGATTTAAAATGCTACCCTGTGGATTGTAACATACGTGTTGTACAGTTGTATTGAACTTTTTCCCCCCACACCAACAATTGAAAAAAAAACTACTTTACTGTTCAAATGGGGAAAAACATGTTCTTGCAGGTAGCTCCTTTTGAGGTTCTGCAGCAGCTGCAGCTGTGTTATAACGCAGTACCTGCAGCTAGATGGCACTGCCTAGCATACACCCAGCTTCAGCTTCTTACTTCTCACTCCCTAGCTGAAAGTTTTCCATACCTTTGCCTATTTTACACAATTATTCTTCCTTCTAGCCTTTTCCTTCACTGACACACGAATAGAAGCTTGATTGTGACTCTACACTGTCCCTAAGATAGCTTTCTGTCAGACACTGCATAGACGCATCCACCCTTACTCACAGCCCAAAACAGAATGATGTTCTCCAAGGGCACCTGTTGGCATCCTTCTTTTTCCTCCCTCATGCTTTTTTCCTGCCAACATGTGGAGTAAAATCTTTCTTAGCGCCATTTTACTGGATTAATCTGAAGCGATCCTGAAAAGGTTCAAGTTCGCTTTGTGGACAAATTTTTGTGCAATTCATAACAAACCCGGTTTATTACAAACTGGTTCAGTCATCATTACCTAAAGCATAACTTTTGTTTATTAACACTATCAGCCCCGGGCAGTTTTCCATTTTTGCATGAGGGCTTGTTTTTTTGTTTTTTTTACGGGACAAATTGTATTTTCTAAAGGCATCATTTAAGTCGAACATTTTGATTTTCTTTTTTACATAATGCCATTCACCATATGGAATAAATACATTAATATTTTAATAGGCATTTTGTGATGCAGCATTTCCCATGATGTTTATTATATTGTTCATTTTTTTTATGAGAAAAGGGGTTGATTAGATTTTTAATATTTTTAAAAACTTTTTTCCTTTTTATTTTTTTTAGCCCTCTGCTTTACATTGCAACAAATTATTATTGCAAAGTTTTGCAGATTTACTGTATTCTTATAGAGCCCTGCCACCTGCAGGCCTCCATAAGAACTACAGCTGTAATAGCAGGGGAAGTCAGGGGCCTAGGGGCCTAGGGGCTAGGGGCTTACTAGGGCCATTTTTATATAGGGTAAGGTTCCGGACGGGGTCGCTCTTATCAGGGCGGGTGGTCTGTGGTTAGGCTATCAGGGCCAGATTATCAGGGACAGTTCTTTGCCCACCCTGTCCTTCAATACCACATCATCATCTAGCCCAGGGATGGATGTTTTTTTGCTTTCCCTCCGGGATTCATGGATGTGCACTGGAACCCACCGGATTGTGGTAGGACATATGGTTTCTGATTAGGTGCCGCCGAGTACCTGATTTAGTGCCGCCAAGTACTTGTTATTGCCTACCACATCTATGCTTTTTGCTTAACTTTAATAATTAAATTTAGTTTCATTTTGAGGGATATCTTTTCCCTTCACACGTCCGCAAAATGGGTCCGCATCCGTTCCGCAATTTTGCGGAACGGGTGCAGACCCATTCATTTTCAATGGGACCGGAATGTGCTGTCTGCATCCGCATTTGAGGATCCATATCCGCATTTGCGGATCCGCACTTCCTCATCTGTGCCTCCGTTCCCGCAAAAAAATATAACATGTCCTATTCTTGTCCGCAATTGCAGACAAGAGTAGACATTTTCTATTATAGTGCCGGCGATGTGCAGTCCACAAATTGTGCAGTCCACAAATGCACATTGCCGGTGTCCGTGGTTTGCGGATCCGCAAAACACTTACGGACGTGTGAATGGACCCTCATAGTAAAATTATTAAAGGTTACGTTTTATCTTTAAGTATATTCTAATGGATTGCCTTCCTTATACAATGTTATAATATACTTTCTTGTATTGTGCGGCATTTGTGTGCGGTTCTGCTGCGATACTGCAGGTATATAGAGGGACAAGCGTTATTGGAACAAATAATTTCTACTGGTGTGATAAGTCGTCCCCCCAAAAAACTGATTGAAGCGGGGTGTTATACCAATATACTTTCTTTATAGTGCATTTGGGTACTCTATAGTGCATTTGCGCGTACGCGAAAATTTAATTGCCGATATTTTGCATTGAAATTAGTTTTTTATGGAGATCGTAAATTCGAATAATACATCTGGTATGTCACTGTCCATGTTGTGGGACTATTTGTGCACTTCTAGTAATTATTTCTTGGCTGCAAATATGAGCTGAAGGTTTTTCAGGTTTGCCTGCCATTAAAATGAACGGGACCCGCAGCAAACTTGCGGTTCGCGAACATTTGATCGCGTTCGCGAACCGTCCCGGCAGATGTTCGTCCATCACTACTCATTACCAGTAGTGTGAAACTAGCCTTACTTAAAAAATAACACAGTAAAAACCATTACAATAAATACATTTTTGTAATAAATTTACTATTAAATATCACAAAACAGTATTTGGTATCCCTCATAATAACCAATACAATATATTTAGTATATAATAACCTCTACAAAGACATTATTTATGGTTATTGGTAAAGAACGAAAAGAAAAATGGTGCAATTGTTTTTTTTCCTGTCATTCAACCCATAATAAAAGCTGCTAGAAAGTAAACGTGAGATCTAGTCCCCTGACCAGCCAGATTTACCAACATCTTTTCCAGGATATGAATCAGTGGAATGACATTGTTCATCCTTTAGTCCTGGCGACTGACAAATAAAGTGGCCTCCTCAAAGGGCACGAGCAAATGGCAGGTGTCACGCATGAGCTGCCACTGGCTAACATCGAAGTTACACAGGGGAGTACCTCTGTCCGTCTGTATCATCTAGAGTCGGTCCTACATATGAAGGGTAGAATTCCAACAGGTGGAAACGTCGCATATCAGCCTATGCTGGGGGACACCGTTGTACCGCTGTAGCTCAAGTAGGGTGTGCTTGGCGGTGTATGAGTGGCTGAAGTGCATGCAAAGTTTCCTGGACATTTTTAGGATGTCTTGCAGATGGGTGGAACACTTCAGGAACCGCTTTACAACCAGATTGAACACATGAGCCATGCAGGGCGCATGGCTTAGCCCTCCTTGATGCAGCGCCGACACCATGCTCTTTCTATTGTCGGTCACCATGGTTCCGATTTTGAGTTGTCGCAGAGAAAGCCAGGATTCGATTTCTTGATGAAGGGCGCGGAGCAGTTCCTCCCCTGTGTGACTCAGTTCGCCCAGGCAAACTAGGTGAAAAAAAAAGTGTGACACCGCCGTGCCCTGCACATGTGATATGCTGGTGGGGCACTGTGAATTGTCCCTGCAGTGGAGGCTGAGGACAAGGTAGAGGATGAGGAGGCAGAGCCAGACATTTTCGCAGGAACAACGGCGTGAGAACGTGGAGGCTGAAGCTGCGTCACCTGGCCAAGTTGCTGGATTGGCTGGGCAGGAATCACATTTACCCAGTGGGCCGTAAAGGACATATATTGTCCTTAACTGTAGTTACAGCTCCACACATCGTGCTGCAGTGCACTATGGCAGACACCGACAGGCTCAAGGACTGTTCCACCTTCTGTTCTACATATGTGTGCAGGGCTGGTACTGCCTTTTTGGCAAAGAAATGATAGCTTGGGACTCTCCACCTCGGCTCGGCACAAGCCATCAGTTCTCTGAAAGGTGCAGAGTACACCACTTGGAAAGGGAGGGACTGCAGTATCAGCAACTTGACCAGGAGCACGTTCAGCTTCTGCGCCGTTGGATGAGTGCACGCATACTGTTGGCTCTTGGAAATCGCTTCAGTGATTGCTGACTGACTGACTAGGTTGGAAGGACAGACAGCTTCCTGCGGCTGAGGTGGTGGAGCCGTGACTGCCTGAAATCGGGTGCGTGCCACTGGGTGATGCAGCGGTTGCTGCGGCAGGCTGGACCACAACATTGGAGACACAGTTCTCCCAGGCCACTTTATGGTGACACTGCATATGTTGATGCAGGGCCGTGGTGCCAACATTGACACTCTGGCCACGCTTCACCTTCTGCCCACAGATTTGACAAATAGCCATGTTCACCTCCCCTGGCAGCTTAACAAAAAACTCCCACACTGTCGAGTAGGTGATTTTTTTCCCCAACACTCCTCACTGACTGACTGCTACTGCCACTGCCTCCGTGAACCCCTGCACCACTACTTTACGGGCCGGTAGGCTCCTGCGAAGTGGGTGGTCTACTCCAGGCACGTTTGGCTCCCGACCTCCCACTGCTGCCACCCTGCTGACTCCCGGCCACGCTATCGACTTGCTGGTTCCGCCGCTGCCTCACGCGCAAGCTGCCACCTTCTTCTCCCAATGATGATGAAGCCCCTTCGTCACCCGGCTCCCATTTGCGATCGGCTACATCATCATCGAGTACTGTCTGCACGTCACTGATGTCCAGCTCAATGGTCTCTAAGGCAGGAGCCTGACCGCTCGCAACACCAGCTCCCACGCCAGTCTACTCATCACTACTTGTAGGTAGTCAGCTAAGACCTGTCCTAGGTTGCTAGTATAGCCTTATATGTGTATACAGCTAAACCTGGTAATAACCTTAATACAGTTCCTATGTTTATGTGTTAAAGACAAAAGCAGAGTTATTTATTGTGACATCATGTGTTGGATGTCATATAACTGTTATATTTTGTGTTCACAAAAGCAGAAAAAGATAATATGCCTTTATGATTCATTTTGTAATGTAAGGTAAGCTCAGTGACAACACAGCAGAAACAACAGAAAGTATAGTGTTAATCTGTTGTTGCTGGGCAGAAGTCTAGACCAATCACAGCCAGCTTCTCACACAGCAAGAGTTTTCACCAATCACAGCCAGCCTCACACACAGCCTGTGTGGGAATTCCCCTAGCAGGAGCTGCTGGAATCATTACTCACCAGAGACAGGAGCTGAAGAGACATTCACTCCACTGAGAGCTGAGTTTATGGGAACAAGAGGCCAAAATAGGTATTTATTTATTGTGATTATAACTGTATACTGAACCAGTTATATATGTGTTTACTTACAGTTCCACCAAATACAAAGTTCACAATTGCAAATACAATTGCAAATTCAAATTGCAAATACTAATTGCAAGCATACAAACCAGATTCCATACAAACTGTGAACTGCTCATACCAGATCATAAGCAATTGCATACTGCAAACTGCAAACCAAATTGAGCAAGCAGAACTATTAGTTAGACCTCAGATATACCTCTCAGAGAGATTATAAAGTGCTTAAATAACTTAAATTGAGAGTACAGATATCAAAAGAGACAAATATATCCGCCATTGTATGTTGAATGACAAGATTGAACAGTTGAACCATCTTAATCATAGCGCCATTTTGTGATATCTTTTCAACACGTGTAATATACATGGACTATCTGCTGCGGAGGCGGCAGTGTTATATGAAGAAAAGTAGAAGTTAATAAATAAGTTATTTCAAGCATTTGGTGTGCTCTTTAAACCTACTGTTTCCATAGAACGGCGCTAGAGGAATTACAGAGTAATAGACAGTCTAGCTAAACTAAAAGTCAGAGATATCAAAATTCTTCTAATGCCACAGCGCAAAAGGCACTTCATAGTGCTGCGCCTGCCACACTACTTGCCCGCCTACCTGAGGAAGTGGCGGATGTCTCCTCCGGATCTTGGCTGGGCAGTAGCTGCTGACTGTCCTCTAGTAGCTCGTCCGCGCTGTATAAGTGGAGCTGAGCTCACAGCATAAATTACTTCTCTGGCTGAGGGAACAGAAAAGGACAGAGGAAGGTTGAGGATAGGTGAGGGCACAGGGCCTGTTCCCGGGCCATGCCAACTAAGGGTTGTGTCTGACGAACCCACCGACTCTTGGCTGGGGGTGTCTCATGTTACTTGCAACGAAGTCCAAGTTTGAGTCACCCATTCAAGAACCGCTGGGTTTCTGGTGAAGACACGACCGCTAGCTGACACTGGGAGCTCAGGCCTCTCGAAGTGACCCCTGCTGCCACGCCCCCTAAGGGTCCATTCACACGTCTGTATGTGTTTTGCGGATCTGGAATTTGTGGATCCGCAAAACACGGACACCGCCGGCACTCTCATAGAAAATGCCTTTTCTTGTCCGAAATTATGGACAAGAATAGGACATGTTCTATTTTTTTGCGGAACGGAACTGAGGATCCACAAATGCGGATGCGGACAGTACATTCTGGCCCCATTGAAAATTAATAGGTCTGCATCTGTTACGCAAAACTGCGGAACGGATGCTGACCCATTTTGCATACGTGTGAATGGACCCTTACTCTGCTGCGACCTGTGCCTGCACAAGAAACATTTATGCCTTTGCCCCTCCCCTGTGCAGGGCCTGTCACTTCTCTTTCTGACTTACTGTTAGATCAAATAAATAAATAAATAAGAAGTAATTTAATATCACCCACTAATACACAACAAAAAAGGCTTTAGAACATATTACTATGGCTGTGGACGGAAAATTAAATTTTTTTCCTCCCACTAATACACGACAAAAAAAGGCTTTAGAACATACACTGAACAAAAATATAAACGCAACACTTTCAGTTTTGCTCCCATTTTGCATGAGCTGAAGTCAAAGATCTGAAACATTTTCTACATACACAAAAGACCCATTACTCTCAAATATTGTTCACAAATCTGTCTAAATCTGTGTTAGTAAGCACTTCTCCTTTGCCGAGACAATCCATCCCACCTCACAGGTGTGGCATATCAAGGTGCTGATTAGACAGCATGAATATTGCACAGGTGTGCCTTAGGCCCCTTTCACACGGGCGAGTATTCCGCGCGGATGCGATGCGTGAGGTGAACGCATTGCACCCGCACTGAATACCGATCTGAATACTGATTTTCACGCATCACTTGTGCGTTGCGTGAAAATCGCAGCATGCTCTATATTCTGCGTTTTTACGCAACGCAGGCCCCATAGAAGTGAATGGGGTTGCGTGAAAATCGCAAGCATCCGCAAGCAAGTGCGGATGCGGTGCGATTTTCACGCATGGTTGCTAGGTGACAGTCTATTCACTGTATTATTTTCCCTTATAACATGGTTATAAGTGAAAATAATAGCATTCTGAATACAGAATGCTTAGTAGGTGATCAATTGAGGGTTAAAAAAAAATTAAAAATATTAACTCTTCTCCTCTTGTTCGCGTAGTTCCCGGTCTCTTCTTTACTTCTTAAAAGATGAACTACCGGCTAGGACCTGTGGTGACGTCAGATCACATGCTCCAATCACATAGTCCATCACCACGGTGATTGACCATGTGATTGGAGCATGTGATCTGACGTCACCAAAGGTCCTTTAGCCCACAGCTCATCATTAAAGAAGTAAAGAAGAGACCGGGAACTACGCAAACAAGAGGAGAAGGTGAGTTAATTTATTTTTATTTTTTTTAACCCTCAATTGATCACCTACTATGCATTCTGTATTCAGAATGCTATTATTTTCCCTTATAACCATGTTATAAGGGAAAATAATAACATCTACACAACACCTAACCCAAGCCCGAACTTCTGTGAAGAAGTTCGGGTATGGGTACCAAACATGCGTGATTTTTCTCACGCGAGTGCAAAACGCATTACAATGTTTTGCACTCGCGCGGAAAAATCGCGAGTGTTCCCGCAACGCACCCGCACATTTTCCCGCAACGCCCGTGTGAAAGAGGCCTTAGATTTCCCACAATAAAAGGCTACACAGCACAATGCCACAGATGTCGCAACGTTTGAGGGAGCGTTTGAAATGTAATTAAGTAATGGCAGTCAAAAAGAACAGTGTCTGTCAACTAGTAAAACTGGAGGACTTTTGCAAGGAAGAATGGATTAAAATTCCTCAAGCAAGAACTGAAGACTTTGGCTGGCTATAAAAAGTTATTACATGCTGAGATACTTGCCAAGGGTATGCTACTAGGTACTAATTATACCGGATGCTCAAGCTTTTCCTTTTTGGTTATTTTAAAAATGTAATAGAAAAAAAGATAAAGGGAGTGTGCAATTAGCATGCGAACTGCAGGATTGTCTACCAGAGCTGTCTCCAAAGGTGTTTCAGAGAATTTGGCAGTACATACAACCGGCCTCACTAACCGCAGACCACATGTAACCACACCAGCCCAGGACCTCCACATCCAGCATGTTCACCTCCATGATCATCTGAGACCAGCCACCCGGACAGCTGCAGCAACAATCGGTTTGCATAACCAAAGAAGTTCTGCACAAACTGTCAGAAACCGTCTCAGGGAAGCTCATCTGCATGCTCGTCGTCCTCATCTGGGTCTGGACCTGACTGCAAGTCGTAACCGACTTGAGTGGGCAAATGCTCACATTCGATGGCGTCTGGCACGTTGGAAAGGCGTTCTGTTCACGGATGAGTCCTGATTTTTACTGTTCAGGGCAGATGGCAGACAGCGTGTTTGGTGTTGTGTGGGTAAGCGGTTTGCTGACATCAACGTTGTGGATCGAGTGGCCCATGGTGGCGGTGGGGTTATGATATGGGCAGGCGTATGTTATGAACAACGAACACAGGTGCATTTTATTGATGGCATTTTGAATGCACAGAGATACTGTGACGAGATCCTGAGGCCCATTGTTGTGCCATTCATCCACGACCATCACCTCATGTTGCAGCATGATAATGCACTGCCCCATATTGTAAGGATCTGTACACAATTCCTGGAAGCTGAAAACATTCCAGTTCTTGCATGGCCAGCATACTCATGTCACCCATTGAATATGTTTGGGATGCTCTGGATCGGCGTATACGACAGCGTGTTCCAGTTCCTGCCAATATTCTGCAACTTTGCACAGCTATTGGAGAAGTGGACCATCATTCCACAGGCCACAATCAACAACCTGATCAACTCTAGGCAATGGAGATGTGTTGCACTGCGTGAGGCAAATGGTGGCCACACCAGATACTGACTGACTGTGCACATTTCAGAGAGGCCTTTTATTGTGGGCAGTCTAAGGCACACCTGTGCAATATTCATGGTGTCTAATCAGCACCTTGATATGCCACACCTGTGAGGTGGGATGGATTATCTCGGCAAAGGAGAAGTGCTCACTAACACATATTTAGACAGATTTATGAACAATATTTGAGAGTAATGGGTCTTTTGTGTATGTAGAAAATGTTTCAGATCTTTGAGTTCAGCTCATGCAAAATGGGAGCAAAACTGGGAGCAAAAGTGTTGCGTTTATATTTTTGTTCAGTGTATATATAACTGCACTGCACAAGAGCTGATAAGACCCCAATAACAAGAACAGTTTGCTGGAATTACTGAGGTATTGCAAACCTGAAAGCAGCAGTATAATGGCAATTTGCATCCGCAGTCAGAGCAGCAAGGTGCAATTGGATTGTTCCTATTACCAGGGTATAAACACCCCTATTGAACCCTGTTCTGCTTCAATACTGTGTAATAATTCCTCCCTATCCTTTTCGTACATTTCTAATGCTCTTTCCCTGAACTTCTATTGAGCAAAATAAAAGTTTTTAAGTCTTTCCTAGCACTATCCCTAGCACCTGCTGATGTCTCTCCCTGCACTAAGCACACTGGAAAATGGCTGATTCCAAGATGGCTGAGACTATTTATCGGGCTGTGACATCACAGAGGCTGGCTAGCTGCTGATTGGCTGCATGCATGGCATTGTGGGTGGTCCTTCGTTCCCAGAGTTCCTTGCTCTATGTCCTAACATGTGCAGCAGCCATTTTAGTAAAAAATGTGATTCGTTACCACGAAGCGTGAGGAAATTCGGATTCGGTGCGAATTTAATAATTCCTGAAATTCGGATCGAATTCCACTTCGTCAGCTTCGATTTGCTCATCTCTAGAGGCAGATATTTCAGGTGAACGTATGTGATTAAAGCTAAATAAGGCAATGCAACCTTATCTTCTTATCCCATAAGGTCCCAATTTTTCTTAATTTTTTTTAGATTGTTCATTGTTCCAGTCTGAAAACCATAACTTTCTTTTTCCATCCATATAGCAGTATGCTTGGTATGTGGGCCGATTTTTTTTTTTCTCCAATGGCACTTTTTCGACGTACATCTAACTTGACAACATTTTCTTAAGTCTTTCTGATGGGATGATAAAAAAAAACACCAATTCTGGTATTGTTGTTGTTTTTTACTTTTTAGATATTACGATATTGGTGTAAACTTGGCGGTCTAGACCAAATTTATTACAGGGGCTCAGTCTCAGTTTTTACATAGGACTGCAGGTAAGCCAGCTAATTTATCTCTATATAACTGCGGCCGTGAACGGACATGTTATAAGGGAAAATAATACAATCTACACAACACCTTAACCCAAACCTGAACTTCAGTGAAGAAGTTCGGATCTGGCTACCACATTCAGTTTTTCTATCATGCGCGTGCAAAACACATTGCACCCACGCTATAAAAACTGAACAACGGAACACAATCGCAGTCAAAACTGAATGAAATTGCGTACCTACCCGCGCTGGTTTGCCGCAGTGCACCGGGACACACCCTGAGCCGAAACGTGACGCCCGTGTGAAAGAGGCCTTAGGCCTCTTTCACACGGGCGTTGCGGGAAAATGTGCGGGTGCGTTACGGGAACACTCTCACTCTCACGCGAGTGCAAAACATTGTAATGCGTTTTGTACTCACGTGAGAAAAATTGCGCATGTTTGGTACCCAAAGGGTTAGGTGCTGGGTAGATTGTATTATTTCCCCTTATAACATGGTTATAAGGGAAAATAATAGCATTCTGAATACAGAATGCATAGTAAAATAGCGCTGGAGGGGTTAAAAAATAATAATAATAATTTAACTCACCTTAGTCCACTTGATCGCGATGCCCGGCATCTCCTTCTGTCTCCTTTACTGAACAGGACCTGTGGTGAGCATTCATTACAGGTCAAGGACCTGTGGTGACGTCACTCTGGTCATCACATGATCCATCACCATGGTAAAAGATCATGTGATGGATCATGTGATGACCGGAGTGACGTCACCACAGGTCCTTGACCTGTAATGAATGCTCACCACAGGTCCTGTTCAGTAAAGGAGACAGAAGGAGATGTCGGGCATCGCGATCAAGTGGACTAAGGTGAGTTACATTATTTATTTATTTATTTTAACCCCTCCAGAGATGTTTTACTATGCATTCTGTATTCAGAATGCTATTATTTTCCCTTATAACCATGTTATAAGGGAAAATAATAATGATCGGGTCTCCACCCCGATCGTCTCCTAGCAACCGTGCGTGAAAATCGCACCGCATCCGCACTTGCTTGCGGATGCTTGCGATTTTCACGCAACCCCATTCACTTCTATGGGGCCTGCGTTGCGTGAAAAACGCAGAATATAGAGCATGCAAGTGATGCGTGAAAATCACCGCTCATGTGCACAGCCTTAGGCTACTTTCACACTAGCGTTCGGAGCGGATCCGTCTGATGTTTCATCAGACGGATCCGCTCCGATAATGCAGACGTTTGCATCCGTTCAGAACGGATCCGTCTGCATTATTACTTAGAAAATTTTCTAAGTCTGAAAGTAGCCAGAGCGGATCCGTTCAGACTTTACATTGAAAGTCAATGGGGAACGGATCCGCTTGAAGATTGAGCCATATAGTGTCATCTTCAAGCGGATCCGTCCCCATTGACTTCCATTATAAGTCTGGACGGATCCGCTCGCCTCCGCACGGCCAGGCGGACACCGGAACGCTGCAAGCAGCGTTCAGGTTTCCGCTCACTGAGCGGAGCGGAGGCTGAGCGCTGGCAGGCGGATGCATTCTCAGTGGATCCGCCTCCACTGAGAATGCATTAGGGCCAGACGGATGCGTTCGGGGCCGCTCATGAGCCCCTTCAAACGGAGCGCACGAGCGGACACCCGAACGCTAGTGTGAAAGTAGCCTTATAGAAATGAATGGGTCGGTATTCAGTGCGGGTGCAATGCGTTCACCTCACGCATTGCACCCGCGCAGAATACTTGCCCGTGTGAAAGGGGCCTTAGTCTATCTGCGCACCAGGGGCGGACACACACAGCAGAGGGCCACTGTGCAAAGAATGTGCCTGGCCCCCACCAAGCCAAATCCTCAACCTAACCTATTCCCTCTTAACATTACATTACAGCAATACAAAACATACAGGGTAAGGCTACTTTCACACTTGTCAGAAAATGCAAGGAATTGGCCGGACACATACCACAGCATGCAGCGGTTTGTGTCTTGCTGATTCTCTGCATTTTTGCCAGATCGTGGCCAGATCTCTGCTGGACCCCATTATAGTTAATGGGGCCGACGGGCATTTTGTCTGCCTCCAACAGTGCCGGATCATCTATCCCTTTCAGACCAGGCCGCCATGATGATTTCTTTCAGCCATCTCTTCTCTCTGCAGAGTTTGACAGACATCTTAGTTTCCTACTTTTTTATCCTCCCATCTTCTGAATAGTGATGAGCGGCAGGTGCCATATTCGATTTCGACGAAATTCGTGAATATTCGATAGAATATTCGTTTTATATTCGTCGAAATCGAATATTCGGCATTATTCTTGTTATCGCGATTAATATGCAATTTAAATAATCGCGTATTGCGATTTTAACTTAAAGGCTACTCTCCTATTGAAATAGCAATGCGATTAATTCAAGTTATAATAATCGAATTTCGATTTTAACTTAGCACTGCTATATTTAATTCTAGCCTAATATGGAATATAGCAGTGCTAAGTTAAAATCGAAATTCGATTATTATAACTTGAATTAATCGAATTGCGATTTCAACTTGGACCTGGTTTACTATGGTTGGTTTGGTAGAATTAGCGAATATGACGAATGTATTCGTCATATTCCACAAAACGAATATAACGAATGTATTCGTCATATTCCACAAAACGAAGATAACAAAGTATTCTGCATCTTCGTTTTAGCTACCTATTCGTCAACTTTGCTAATTCTAGCTTTCATATAGGAAAGTTTACTATAGAGACAGCTAAGTTTAATTCGCTATGCGATTATATGACTGCTTTTTAAAAAAAAAAAATAGAATAATTATAATACCTGATAATTATTATAATTATTCTATTTATAAAAAAAAAGCAAAGTAATATAATCGCATAGCGAATTAAACTTAGCTGTCTCTATAGTAAACTTTCCTATATGATTGCTAGAATTAGCGAAGTTGATGAATAGGTAGCTAAAACGAAGATGCAGAATACTTCGTTATCTTCGTTTTGTGGAATATGACGAATACATTCGTCATATTCGCTAATTCTACCAAGCCAACCATAGTAAACCAGGTCCAAGTTGAAATCGCAATTCGATTAATTCAAGTTATAATAATCGAATTTCGATTTTAACTTAGCACTGCTATATTCCATATTAGGCTAGAATTAAATATAGCAGTGCTAAGTTAAAATCGAAATTTGATTATTATAACTTGAAATAATCGAATTGTGATTTCAACGTAATTCTCAAATCCGACAGTACATTCTAGTATATGGAGACGTTCCCATGGTGATGGGGACGCTCCATGAGCACGGAAGTCGGCAGAAGCGGCAACGGGCACTGACTGGAGAAGCCAGGAAGCCAGGAATCCAAAGGACAGGTAAGAACAACTTACAATATAACAATTTAAAAAAAAAAAAAAAAAAAAATAATATTCGAAATATCGAATTTATATTACTATATTCAAAATATTTGCGAATTAGCGAAGTGCCGATATTTGCGAAAAAAATTCGATATTCGAATATTCGCGCTCAACACTACTTCTGAACACCCCATCCTGCCTCCTCTAATACTGTGCCGCTGTGCTGCCCAATACTATACTGCAGAAACAGATAAACCCCCTGAAAATATTAGTACCAAACAGATAGTACCCCCTTCAATAATTATTGGCACACAGTGCCCTAAAAAATACCTGCGCCCAGGAAACAGTGTCCTCGACACTAATAGTGTAAATATAATGTCCCCCAAAAATAATGATGCAAAGCTGATACTGTGCCAGGGTGCGCCCCGCCCCACAGTAATAATACTCCCCAAAAGTCCCACCAATATAAATAATTATCTGCCAGAGCACACTTAGTAGTAATAATGTCCCCACTGTGCCCCAGAAGTAATAGTGCCCATACTAGTATTAATTTTCCCCATAGTCCCCAAGTTGTAATAAAGCCCACTATAAAGCACCCGGTAGTAATAATTCTCTTTGTAATGTGTAACAGTAGAAAAATGCCCCCTTATAATGTGCGCCAGTACAAAAAATGCCCTGTTGTGTGGAAGTAAAAAAAATACCTCCTCTTAGTGCCACCAGTAGAGCCAATATCCCCATAGTGCCATTATAATGTGTGCCAATGCCCCCTCCTGTGTGCCCCAAAAAAATCCTCTTAGTGCCCCCAGTTGAGGTAAGTTGAGGTATAGTGCCCCATAATTTGCGCCAGTATAAAATACTGCTATATAGTGCCCCAATAGTGCTCCTCCCCCCATCCCATGGTGCCTTACATAATGTGCCAGTATAAAATGCCCCTATAGAGTGCCCCAAGTAGATGCCCCAATAATGCTCCTCTTCCCCCTTCCCTATAGTGCCATTATAATGTGTGCCAGTATAAAATGCCCCTATAGTACTCATCTCCACCCCCATATTGCACATATAGTTTGTGCCAGTATAAAATGCCCCTATATAATTCCCCCAACAGAATATAATGTTCCGTAGTAGATGCCCACATAGTGCTCCCCCCCATGTGTGCCAATAAATAATTCCCCCTAGTAGATTCCTCCATAGTGCTCCTCTCCCACCATGTGTGCCAGTAAATAATGCCCCCTAGTAGATGCCTCCATAGTGCTCCTCTCCCCCCATGTGTGCCAGTAAATAATTCCCCCTAGCAGATGCCCCTATAGTGCTCCTCTCCCCCCATTTGTGAGAATATAATGCCCCCTAGTGGATGCCCCCATAGGGCTCCTCTCGCCTCATGTGTGCCAGTAAATAGTTCCCCCTATTAGATGCCCCCATAGTGTTCCTGTAAATAATACCCCCTAGTAGATGCCTCCATAGTGCTCCACTCCCCCCATGTGTGCCAGTAAATAGTGCCCCCTAGTAGATGCCCCCATAGTGCTCTGATCCCTCCATAAAAACCCTCTTAGTGCCGCCAGTTGAGGTAAGGTCCCCATAGTGCCCCATAATTTGCACCAGTATAAAATACTCCTACATAGTGCCCCCATAGTGCTCCTCCCCCCATCCCATGGTGCCTCACATAATGTGACAGTAAAAAATGCCCCTATAGAGTGCCCCAAGTAGATGCCGCGATAATGCTCCTCTCTCCCATTCCCCATAGTGCCCCCATAATGTGTGCCAGTATAAAATGCCCCTATAGTACTCATCCCCACCCCCATATTGCACATACAGTTTGTGCCAGTATAAAATGCTACTATATAATGTGTGCCAGTAAATAATGGCCTCTAGTAGATGCCCCCATAGTGCTCCCCTCCTCCATGTGTGCTAGTAAATAATGCCCCCTAGTAGATGCCTCCATAGTGCTCCTCTCCCCCATGTGTGCCAGTAAATAGTGCCCCCTAGTAGATGCCCTCATAGTGCTCCCCCCCATTTGTGCCAGTATAATGCCCCCTAGTAGATGCCTCCATAGTGCTCTTCTCCCCCATGTGTGCCAGTATAATGCTCTCTAGAAGATGCCCCCATAGCACCCCATACTGGACAACACATACTTACCTCCATGCCACTCTCAGTGAAGCGATGCATGCCTGTGTCCCGCGCTGTACTGCTCAGGCGGTGCGATGATGTCATCGCACTGCCTGCACCAACCTCTGATAGGCTACAGGTATCAGGCCTGCAGCCTACCAGAGGAACGGGTAAGGGAAATGCCTCTCCCCTGCCCTGCCGATTTTTGTATGAGAAAAAACTGTGTAGTACAGTATCAGTATAGTGAATGAGATTAGACATATCTCATGTAGACTTTTCATATTTTTCCATGTGGATATTGCCCTGTTGTGCGGATTTTGAAATCTGCAGCATGTCAATTGTTTATGTGAATATTAGTTCGGATTTCAACCTTTGCAATGCAAAGGGTGAGATTGAGGTAAAACCGCATTAAAATCCACAACAATATCCGCAAGTAACACATGCGGATTTTGGTGCAGATGTGGACATGCAGATAAATCTGCACAAAATTCTGCATGGAAGTTCTGTTAGGAATCCCGCACTCACATGTAGGTAGCTTTAGGGTCAGTGTCGGACTGGGGTACCTAGGGCCCACCAGTAGAGTTGAGCGAACACCTGGATGTTTGGGTTCGAGAAGTTCGGCCGAACTTCACGGAAATGTTCGGGTTCGGGATCCGAACCCGAACCGAACTTCGTCCCGAACCCGAACCCCATTGAAGTCAATGGGGACCCGAACTTTTGGGCACTAAAAAGGCTGTAAAACAGCCCAGGAAAGAGCTAGAGGGCTGCAAAAGGCAGCAACATGTAGGTAAATCCCCTGCAAGCAAATGTGGATAGGGAAATGAATTAAAATAAAAATTAAAAAAATAAAAATGACCCAATATCAATTGGACAGAGGTCCCATAGCAGAGAATCTGGCTTCACGTCAGCAGAGAATCAGTCTCTTCATGCCATAGCAAAGAATCTGGCTTCATGTCAGCACAGAATCAGTCTCTTCATGCCATAGCAGAGAATCTGGCTTCATGTCAGCACAGAATCAGTCTTCATGTCATAGCAGAGAATCAGGCTTCACGTCACCCACCACTGGAACAGGCCACTGTCACACATTTAGGCCCCGTCCCCAGACAGAGGAGAGCGGTCCCGTAACAGAGAATCTGGCCTTATGTCAGCGCAGAATCTGTCTTCATGTCATAGCAGAGAATCAGGCTTCACGTCACCCACCACTGGAACAGGCCACTGTCACACATTTAGGCCCCGACACCCAGACAGAGGAGAGAGGTCCTGTAACAGAGAATCTGGCCTCATGTCAGCACAGAATCTGTCTTCATGTCATAGCAGAGAATCAGGCATCACGTCACCCAACACTGGAACAGGCCACTGTCGCACATTTAGGCCCAGGCACCCAGGCAGAGGAGAGAGGTCCCGTAACAGAGAATCTGGCCTTATGTCAGCGCAGAATCAGTCTTCATGTCATAGCAGAGAATCAGGCTTCACGTCACCCACCACTGGAACAGGCCACTGTCACACATTTAGGCCCCGGCACCCAGACAGAGGAGAGCGGTCCCGTAACAGAGAATCTGGCCTTATGTCAGCGCAGAATCTGTCTTCATGTCATAGCAGAGAATCAGGCTTCACGTCACCCACCACTGGAACAGGCCACTGTCACACATTTAGGCCCCGTCACCCAGACAGAGGAGAGAGGTCCTGTAACAGAGAATCTGGCCTTATGTCAGCGCAGAATCAGTCTTCATGTCATAGCAGAGAATCAGGCATCACGTCACCCACCACTGGAACAGGCCACTGTCACACATTTAGGCCACGGCACCCAGACAGAGGAGAGAGGTCCTGTAACAGAGAATCTGGCCTTATGTCAGCGCAGAATCAGTCTTCATGTCATAGCAGAGAATCAGGCTTCACGTCACCCACCACTGGAACAGGCCACTGTCACATATTTAGGCCCAGGCACCCAGGCAGAGGAGAGAGGTCCCGTAACAGAGAATCTGGCTTCATGTCAGCACAGAATAAGTCTTCACGTCATAGCAGAGAATCAGGCTTCACGTCACCCACCACTGGAACAGGCCACTGTCACATATTTAGGCCCAGGCACCCAGGCAGAGGAGAGAGGTCGCGTAACAGAGAATCTGGCTTCATGTCAGCACAGAATAAGTCTTCATGTCATAGCAGAGAATCAGGCTTCACGTCACCCACCACTGGAACAGGCCACTGTCACACATTTAGGCCCCGGCACCCAGACAGAGGAGAGGTTCATTCAACTTTGGGTTGCCCCGCAATATAATGGAAAAATGAAATTAAAAATAGTATTGAATGAGGAAGTGCCCTGGAGTAGAATAATATATTGTTAAGGGGAGGTAGTTAATATCTAATCTGCACAAGGGATGGACAGGTCCTGTGGGATCCATGCCTGGTTCATTTTTATGAACGTCAGCTTGTCCACATTGGCTGTAGACAGGCGGCTGCGTTTGTCTGTAATGACGCCCCCTGCCGTGCTGAATACACGTTCAGACAAAACGCTGGCCGCCGGGCAGGCCAGCACCTTCAAGGCATAAAAGGCTAGCTCTGGCCACGTGGACAATTTGGAGACCCAGAAGTTGAATGGGGCCGAACCATCAGTCAGTACGTGGAGGGGTGTGCACAGGTACTGTTCCACCATGTTAGTGAAATGTTGCCTCCTGCTAACACGTTCCGTATCAGGTGGTGGTGCAGTTAGCTGTGGCGTGTTGACAAAACTTTTCCACATCTCTGCCATGCTAACCCTGCCCTCAGAGGAGCTGGGCGTGACACAGCTGCATTGGCGACCTCTTGCTCCTCCTCTGCCTTCGCCTTGGGCTTCCACTGGTTCCCCTGTGACATTTGGGAATGCTCTCAGTAGCGCGTCTACCAACGTGCGCTTGTACTCGCGCATCTTCCTATCACGCTCCAGTGTAGGAAGTAAGGTGGGCACATTGTCTTTGTACCGGGGATCCAGCAGGGTGGCAACCCAGTAGTCCGCACACGTTAAAATGTGGGCAACTCTGCTGTCGTTGCGCAGGCACTGCAGCATGTAGTCGCTCATGTGTGCCAGGCTGCCCAGAGGTAAGGACAAGCTGTCCTCTGTGGGAGGCGTATCGTCATCGTCCTGTGTTTCCCCCCAGCCACGCACCAGTGATGGGCCCGAGCTGCTTTGGGTGCCACCCCGCTGTGAACATGCTTCATCCTTATCCTCCTCCACCTCCTCCTCATCCTCATCCTCCTCGTCCTCCAGTAGTGGGCCCTGTCTGGCCACATTTGTACCTGGCCTCTGCTGTTGCAAAAAACCTCCCTCTGAGTCACTTCGAAGAGACTGGCCTGAAAGTGCTAAAAATGACCCTTCTTCCTCCTCTTCCTCCTGGGCCACCTCCTCTTCCATCATCGCCCTAAGTGTTTTCTCAAGGAGACATAGAAGTGGTATTGTAACGCTGATAACGGCGTCATCGCCACTGGCCATGTTGGTGGAGTACTCGAAACAGCGCAACAGGGCACACAGGTTTCGCATGGAGGCCCAGTCATTGGTGGTGAAGTGTGTCTGATCCACAGTGCGACTGACCCGTGCGTGCTGCAGCTGAAACTCCACTATGGCCTGCTGCTGCTCGCACAGTCTGTCCAGCATATGCAAGGTGGAGTTCCACCTGGTGGGTACGTCGCATATGAGGCGGTGAGCGGGAAGGCCGAAGTTACGCTGTAGCGCAGACAGGCGAGCAGCGGCAGGGTGTGAACGCCGGTAGCGCGAACAGACGGCCCGCACTTTATGCAGCAGCTCTGACATGTCGGGGTAGTTGCGAATGAACTTCTGCACCACCAAATTCAGCACATGTTCCAGGCAAGGGATGTGCGTCAAACCGGCTAGTCCCAGAGCTGCAACGAGATTTCGCCCATTATCGCACACCACCAGGCCGGGCTTGAGGCTCACCGGCAGCAACCACTCATCGGTCTGTTGTTCTATACCCCGCCACAACTCCTGTGCGGTGTGGGGCCTGTCCCCCAAACATATGGGTTTCAGAATGGCCTGCTGACGTTTACCCCGTGCTGTGCTGAAGTGAAGGTGTGTGGCTGACTGGATGAGCAGGTGGAAGAAGAGGAGGAGGAAGCTGAGTAGGAGGAGGAGGAGACAGGAGGCAAAGAATGTTGCCCTGCGATCCTTGGCGGCGGAAGGACGTACGCCAAACAGCTCTCCGCCTGGGGCCCAGCCGCCACTACATTTACCCAGTGTGCAGTTAGGGAGATATAGCGTCCCTGGCCGTACTTACTGGTCCACGTATCTGTGGTTAGGTGGACCTTGCCACAGATGGCGTTGCGCAGTGCACACTTGATTTTATCGGACACTTGTTTGTGCAGGGAAGGCACGGCTCTCTTGGAGAAGTAGTGGCTGCTGGGAACAACATACTGTGGGACAGCAAGTGACATGAGCTGTTTGAAGCTGTGTGTGTCCACCAGCCTAAATGACAGAATTTCATAGGCCAGTAGTTTAGAAATGCTGGCATTCAGGGCCAGGGATCGAGGGTGGCTAGGTGGGAATTTACGCTTTCTCTCAAATGTTTGTGAGATGGAGAGCTGAACGCTGCCGTGTGACATGATTGAGATGCTTGGTGACGCAGGTGATGGTGTTGGTGGTACATCCCATGTTTGCTGGGCGGCAGGTGCCAACGTTCCTCCAGAGGCAGAGGAAGAGGCCGAGGCGGCGGCAGCAGCAGCAGAAGAGGCCGAGGCGTCGGCAGCAGCAGAAGAGGCCGAGGCGGCGGCAGCAGCAGAAGAGGCCGAGGCGGCAGCAGCAGAAGAGGCAGCAGGGGGAGCCTGAGTGACTTCCTTGTTTTTAAGGTGTTTACTCCACTGCAGTTCATGCTTTGCATGCAGGTGCCTGGTCATGCAGGTTGTGCTAAGGTTCAGAACGTTAATGCCTCGCTTCAGGCTCTGATGGCACAGCGTGCAAACCACTCGGGTCTTGTCGTCAGCACATTGTTTGAAGAAGTGCCATGCCAGGGAACTCCTTGAAGCTGCCTTTGGGGTGCTCGGTCCCAGATGGCGGCGGTCAGTCGCAGGCGGAGTCTCTTGGCGGCGGGTGTTCTGATTTTGCCCACTGCTCCCTCTTTTGCTACGCTGTTGGCTCGGTCTCACCACTGCCTCTTCCTCCGAACTCTGAAAGTCAGTGGCACGACCTTCATTCCATGTGGGGTCTAGGACCTCATCGTCCCCTGCATCATCTTCCACCCAGTCTTGACCCCTGACCTCCTGTTCAGTCTGCACACTGCAGAAAGACGCAGCAGTTGGCACCTGTGTTTCGTCATCATCAGAGACGTGCTGAGGTGGTATTCCCATGTCCTCATCATCAGGAAACATAAGTGGTTGTGCGTTAGTGCATTCTATCTCTTCCACCCCTGGTGAAGGGCTAGGTGGATGCCCTTGGGAAACCCTGGCAGCAGAGTCTTCAAACAGCATAAGAGACTGCTGCATAACTTGAGGCTCAGACAGTTTCCCTGATATGCATGGGGGTGATGTGACAGACTGATGGGCTTGGTTTTCATGCGCCATCTGTGCGCTTTCTGCAGAAGACTGGGTGGGAGATAATGTGAACGTGCTGGATGCACTGTCGGCACCCAATTGACTAATGCCTGTACCTGCTCAGGCCTTACCATCCTTAGAACGGCATTGGGCCCCACCAAATATCCCTGTAAATTCTGGCGGCTACTGGGACCTGAGGTAGTTGGTACACTAGGACGTGTGGCTGTGGCAGAACGGCCACGTCCTCTCCCAGCACCAGAGGGTCCACTAACACCACCACGACCATGTCCACGTCCGCGTCCGCGTCCCTTATTAGATGTTTTCCTCATTGTTCCCGTTCACCACAATTTTGAGAATGGCAAATTTGGGAATATTTGTTTTTCAACCCAGAACAAAAAGTGTGCTTTTACGGTCACTACAAATAACTTGACCAGCTAAAACAGTACAGATTTGGTTGAATAGAGATGTGAGGCCTGTTTTTTTTTGCGCTGTGTGACAGGTATAGGTTTAATCACAGAATCAGACTTCTATCTGCACGCTAGCGTGTGTCTTAGGTTTTTCTGAATGACACTATCAGTACCTTCAATGTAAGATATCCTTTTTGGGATAGATTTCAAGTAGGCCTCAAATACCACAAACTAGTTATTTTGAGAATGGCAAATTTGGGAATAGTTTTTCAATCCAGAAAATAAAAAGTGCTTTTACGGTCACTACAAATAACTTGACCAGCTAAAACAGTACAGATTTGGTTGAATAGAGATGTGAGGCCTGTTTTTTTTTGCGCTGTGTGACAGGTATAGGTTTAATCACAGAATCAGACTTCTATCTGCACGCTAGCGTGTGTCTTAGGTTTTTCTGAATGACACTATCAGTACCTTCAATGTAAGATATCCTTTTTGGGATAGATTTCAAGTAGGCCTCAAATACCAGAAACTAGTTATTTTGAGAATGGCAAATTTGGGAATAGTTTTTCAATCCAGAAAATAAAAAGTGCTTTTACGGTCACTACAAATAACTTGACCAGCTAAAACAGTACAGATTTGGTTGAATAGAGATGTGAGGCCTGTTTTTTTTTGCGCTGTGTGACAGGTATAGGTTTAATCACAGAATCAGACTTCTATCTGCACGCTAGCGTGTGTCTTAGGTTTTTCTGAATGACACTATCAGTACCTTCAATGTAAGATATCCTTTTTGGGAAAGATTTCAAGTAGGCCTCAAATACCACAAACTAGTTATTTTGAGAATGGCAAATTTGGGAATAGTTTTTCAATCCAGAAAATAAAAAGTGCTTTTACGGTCACTACAAATAACTTGACCAGCTAAAACAGTACAGATTTGGTTGAATAAAGATGTGAGGCCTGTTTTTTTTTGCGCTGTGTGACAGGTATAGGTTTAATCACAGAATCAGACTTCTATCTGCACGCTAGCGTGTGTCTTAGGTTTTTCTGAATGACACTATCAGTACCTTCAATGTAAGATATCCTTTTTGGGATAGATTTCAAGTAGGCCTCAAATACCAGAAACTAGTTATTTTGAGAATGGCAAATTTGGGAATAGTTTTTCAATCCAGAAAATAAAAAGTGCTTTTACGGTCACTACAAATAACTTGACCAGCTAAAACAGTACAGATTTGGTTGAATAGAGATGTGAGGCCTGTTTTTTTTTGCGCTGTGTGACAGGTATAGGTTTAATCACAGAATCAGACTTCTATCTGCACGCTAGCGTGTGTCTTAGGTTTTTCTGAATGACACTATCAGTACCTTCAATGTAAGATATCCTTTTTGGGATAGATTTCAAGTAGGCCTCAAATACCACAAACTAGTTATTTTGAGAATGGCAAATTTGGGAATAGTTTTTCAATCCAGAAAATAAAAAGTGCTTTTACGGTCACTACAAATAACTTGACCAGCTAAAACAGTACAGATTTGGTTGAATAGAGATGTGAGGCCTGTTTTTTTTTGCGCTGTGTGACAGGTGTAGGTTTAATCACATAATCAGACTTCTATCTGCACGCTAGCGTGTGTCTTAGGTTTTTCTGAATGACACTATCAGCACCTTCAATGTAAGATATCCTTTTTGGGATAGATTTCAAGTAGGCCTCATATAGCAGAAACTATTTATTTTGAGAATGGCAAATTTGGGAATAGTTTTTCAACCCAGAACAAAAAGTGTGCTTTTACGGTCACTACAAATAACTTGACCAGCTAAAACAGTACAGATTTGGTTGAATAGAAATGTCAGGTCTATTTTTTAGGCGCTGGGTGACAGGCTCAACTTGCCCCTGATGTAGTATATGGCCAAAAAATAACCACACTGTTGATGGTTAAATGCACTTGGGTGACACAGGCTCAGCCTGCACCAGATGTAGTATATGGCCAAAAAATAATCAGACTGTTGATGGTTAAATGCACTTCGGTGACACAGGCTCAGCCTGCAGCTGATGTAGTATATGGCCAAAAAATAACCAGACTGTTGATGGTTAAATGCACTTCGGTGACACAGCCTGCAGCTGATGTAGGATATAGCACAAAATAACCACACTATTGATGGTTAAATACACTTGGTGATAGCTTGTGCTGGCGCACCACAAGTCACAGAATGGCCGCCGATCACCCCAGAAAAAAAGTGATCTAAAAACGCTCTGGGCAGCCTCAGAAAAGTGAGCAAGTCAATATTAGCACTTCAATGATCCACAGCTGCAGATCGATCACAGAATGAAGTCTTTTGGAGGAGTTAATCTGCCTAATCTCGCCCTAACGTCGCAGCTGCAACCTCTCCCTATGCTTGAATCAGCAGAGTGACGTGCAGCGCTACGTGACCCAAGCTTATATAGAGGCTGGGTCACATGCTGCACTGGCCAATCACAGCCATGCCAATAGTAGGCAAGGCTGTGATGGCCTCTTGGGGCAAGTAGTATGACGCTTGTTGATTGGCTGCTTTGCAGCCTTTCAAAAAGCGCCAAGAAAGCGCCGAACACCGACTTTTACGAAAATGTTCGGGTTCGGGTCCGTGTCACGGACACCCCAAAATTCGGTGCGAACCCGAACTATACAGTTCGGGTTCGCTCATCCCTACCCACTAGTAAAATGTATTTTGGGGGCCCACCGTACGGAAATATTCAAATATAATAAATAATCCAACAAGTTTTTTATATGAACATAGGCTGGTTGAGGTGCGGTAAATTGAATATATATATATATATATATATATACAGTACAGACCAAAAGTTTGGACACACCTTCTCATTCAAAGAGTTTTCTTTATTTTCATGACTATGAAGGCATCAAAAGTATGAATTAACACATGTGGAATTATATACATAACAAACAAGTGTGAAACAACCGAAAATATGTAATATTCTATGTTCTTCAAAGTAGCCACCTTTTGCTTTGATTACTGCTTTGCACACTCTTGGCATTCTCTTGATGAGCTTCAAGAGGTAGTCTCCTGAAATGGTCTTCCAACAGTCTTGAAGGAGGTCCCAGAGATGCTTAGCACTTGTTGGCCCTTTTGCCTTCACTCTGCGGTCCAGCTCACCCCAAACCATCTCGATTGGGTTCAGGTCCGGTGACTGTGGAGGCCAGGTCATCTGGCACAGCACCCCATCACTCTCCTTCATGGTCAAATAGCCCTTACTTTCAAAGTTTTCCCAATTTTTCGGCTGACTGACTGACCTTCATTTCTTCACAGTCTATTCAGTAGGACTATCAGCTGTGTATCCACCTGACTTCTCCTCAACGCCACTGATGGTCCCAACCCCATTTATAAGGCAAGAAATCCCACTTATTAAACCTGACAGGGCACATCTGTGAAGTGAAAACCATTTCAGGGGACTACCTCTTGAAGCTCATCAAGAGAATGCCAAGAGTGTGCAAAGCAGTAATCAAAGCAAAAGGTGGCTACTTTGAAGAACCTAGAATATGACATATTTTCAGTTGTTTCACAATTGTTTGTTATGTATATAATTCCACATGTGTTAATTCATAGTTTTGATGCCTTCAGTGTGAATCTACAATTTTCATAGTCATGAAAATAAAGAAAACTCTTTGAATGAGAAGGTGTGTCCAAACTTTTGGTCTGTACTGTATATATATGTGTAGTACAGTAAATCTAATGTGTTATGTGCCACTTGTGCAGGGGGTGGGAGACTAGGGGCCCACCTTGCTCAGAGGCCCACCGGGGGGATTCCCCTGTACCCCTATGGACCAGTCCGATCCTGTTTAGGGTGCTGTCACCGCCGGCCCAGGGAGAGATCCTAGAAGTTCAGATAGATGGAAGACATCCATTTCTACCATTGATATTTGCACATGTTGTTAGCAGCTTAGGGTGAGTATCAGGGAATGCTAGGAAGTGACCTCTTTATTCCCTAGGTTTGGGGCCTAGACTGTTGTTGTTTAGTTGTGGTTCCCTTTGGTTGTCTTTCCTTCCCCGTATTTCCAGTGACATTATCAACCGCCGAATACCATTACTGTTTCCCTTGCTCTGTGTTGTAAGTGATCCTGTCTCTGCACTGGTGGATCGCATGCAGGGGTTGTCGCTGGAGGTAGCAGACCTCCGTGAATCTGTTGCAGGGTGTCAGGCGTCTGTCTCCGCCAGTGGGGTCCAGACCTGCTCTGAACCTAAGATCGCCCTCCCGGACCGATTTGCCGAAGGAAGTGACAACTTCGTTCAGTTCAGGGAGACTTGTAAACTTTATTTTCGCTTACGCCCTCACTCCACTGGTGACAAGAGTCAAAAGGTGGGGATCGTTATTTCTTCATTGAAAGGTGACGCTTAATCCTGGGCTTTTTCTTTGCCGACCGAATCCCAATCCCTCCGGTTGGTGGATGATTTTTTTCAGAGCCCTGGGACTTATTTATGATGACCCAGATCGAGTTTCTCTGGCTGAATCTATGTTGCGCGGCTTGCAACAGGGAAATCAGTCTGCTGAGTCCTACTGCTCTGAATTCAGGAGGTGGGTAACTGATTCTGAGTGGAATGACCCTGCTCTCCGGAGTCAGTTCTGTCAGGGGTTGTCTGAGAGACTAAAAGATGTCCTTGCACTCCATGAAAATCCTGTTTCATTAGAAGCTGCCATGTCTCTTGCGGTGCAAATTGATAGACGGCTGAGGGAAAGGTGCGACTCCGTTCTCTCGAGACATATTACCTGAAGGGAGGTCGGTCCCCTCTGACACTCGAGGTTCTGAGACACCTGAGCCCATGTTTGGAGATGAACCTATGCAATTGAGATGGGTCTCTCCAGACCCTGGTGATAAGAACTTCAGGGCTAGAAAGAAACTAATTTTTTTGTGGTAAAGGGGGTCATTTTGTTAATGTTTGTCCTTATGTAAAATATCAAGGCGAGAATATAAAAAAAAGGAGTTACCAATAAGTTTTGTTCTCTAACTCTTGGCAAAGTAGTGGGGGAATCTGAGAACATGCTCTTGTCTTTTACCGGTAGTACCCGTTTTCTCCTGCCTGCCAGGGTGGCGCTAGATTCCAAGAATATTGATGTGGAGGTATTTTTGGACAGCGGGGCAGGGGTTAACCTTGTGTATTACCAGTTTGTCCTGATGCATGGTTTTAAATCTAATGCACTGGACAAAGTGATCTCAGTGTTCGCTATTGATTCTGCTCCCCTTTCTCAAAAATCTTTGACTCACGTGGTTCAAGATATCCATTTAAGGGTGGGGGATTCTCATGTTGAGGATATTTCTTGTTTTATAATGAAGGGTCTGCCGGCTCCTCTGGTGCTAGGGTTACCATGGTTGACCAAACATAATCCTATCATTGATTGGCAAGCGAGACAGATCAAGGGCTGGAGTGATATCTGTATGGACAATGGTCTCGTCACATCTCTTGCTGGGATATCCACTAAGATGTTACCCCCATTTCTCTCAGATTTTTCTGATGTGTTCACTGAGCGTATGGATCAGGAGTTGCCCCCTCTCCCCTCATAGAGAATATAATTGCCCTGTCAATCTGATTCCCAGAGCTAGGTTGCCAAAGTCTCGGTTGTATAACCTTTCTGAACCCGAAAGAGTTGCTATGAGAAAGTATATTACTGAGAGTTTGGCAAAGGGAAACATCAGACCATCTAAGTCACCTATGGCGGTGGGGTTCTTCTTTGTAAAGAAAAAAGATGGGACATTGAGACCATGTCTAGATTTCCGAGAGTTGAATCGCATCACTATTCGTGATCCTTATCCCCTTCCCCTGATCCCAGATTTGTTCAACCAGATTTTTGGAGCAAAGGTGTTTTCTAAATTAGACCTAAGAGGGATATATAATTTGGTAAGAATCAGAGAGGGGGATAAATGGAAGGCAGCTTTTAATAATTCTGTGGGTCATTTTGAGAACTTGGTCATGCCTTTTTGTTTGACCAATGCCCCGGTAGTATTTCAACATTTCATCAATGAAATTTTTCATCATTTGGTGGGAAGGTTTGTTGTCGTATACCTGGATGACATATTGATTTACTCGCCCGAGATGGAGAGTCATCAGGATCATTTGAGACAAGTCTTGCTGATCCTTCGGGAGAATAAGTTATATGCCAAGCTAGAAAAATGTGTGTTTGCTGTTCAAGAGCAGTGATGGTCAGTTCGCAGTGTTCGCCAGCGAACACATGCGGGCTTCCATCTTGACTCACCTGTCCGGCAATGCACAGGTAAGCCGCCAGAGGCCTTCATCGGGTTGTTCTCGGAACTGCCTGCTCCCGGTGACCGCATTTGATTTCAGACCGGTTCCGGGCACAGGTAAGGGCTTACCTGTGCATCGCCAGACGGGTGAGTCAAGATGGCAGCCCGCATGTGTTCGCTGGCGAACACTGCGAACTGACCATTACTGTTCAAGAGATTCCTTTTCTGGGTTACCTGCTTTCGACTTCGGGGTTTTGCATGGATCCCGAAATAGTCAGTGCGGTCTTGGAATAGGATCTGCCCGACAATCAGAAAGTGCTTATGAGGTTCTTGTGGTTTACCAATTACTACAGAAAATGTATCTTGAATTATTCCACTGTTGTCAAACCTCTGACTGACATGACTAAGAATGGGGTGGATTTCTCTGTCTGGTCGGAAGAGGCGTTACATGCTTTTTCCACTATAAAGAAATGTTTTTCTTCTGCTCCCATTTTGGTGCAGCCTGATGTGTCTCAGCCATTTATTGTTGAGGTGGAAGCATCAGAAGTAGGAGTTGATGCAGTTCTGTCGCAGGATCCTTCTCCTGGCAAATGGCGCCCATGTACAGTGGCGGAAATAATTATTTGACCCCTCACTGATTTTGTAAGTTTGTCCAATGACAAAGAAATGAAAAGTCTCAGAACAGTATCATTTCAATGGTAGGTTTATTGTAACAGTGGCAGATAGCACATCAAAAGGAAAATCGAAAAAATAACTTTAAATAAAAGATAGCAACTGATTTGCATTTCATTGAGTGAAATAAGTATTTGAACCCCTACCAACCATTAAGAGTTCTGGCTCCCACAGAGTGGTTAGACACTTCTACTCAATTAGTCACCCTCATTAAGGACACCTGTCTTAACTAGTCACCTGTATAAAAGACACCTGTCCACAGAATCAATCAATCAAGCAGACTCCAAACTCTCCAACATGGGAAAGACCAAAGAGCTGTCCAAGGATGTCAGAGACAAAATTGTAGACCTGCACAAGGCTGGAATGGGCTACAAAACCATTAGCAAGAAGCTGGGAGAGAAGGTGACAACTGTTGGTGCGATTGTTCGAAAATGGAAGGAGCACAAAATGACCATCAATCGACCTCGCTCTGGGGCTCCACGCAAGATCTCACCTCGTGGGGTGTCAATGGTTCTGAGAAAGGTGAAAAAGCATCCTAGAACTACACGGGAGGAGTTAGTTAATGACCTCAAATTAGCAGGGACCACAGTCACCAAGAAAACCATTGGAAACACATTACACCGCAATGGATTAAAATCCTGCAGGGCTCGCAAGGTCCCCCTGCTCAGGAAGGCACATGTGCAGGCCCGTCTGAAGTTTGCCAATGAACACCTGAATGATTCAGAGAGTGACTGGGAGAAGGTGCTGTGGTCTGATGAGACCAAAATAGAGCTCTTTGGCATTAACTCAACTCGCTGTGTTTGGAGGAAGAAAAATGCTGCCTATGACCCCCAAAACACCGTCCCCACCGTCAAGCATGGGGGTGGAAACATTTTGCTTTGGGGGTGTTTTTCTGCTAAGGGCACAGGACAACTTATTCGCATAAACGGGAAAATGGACGGAGCCATGTATCGTGAAATCCTGAGCGACAACCTCCTTCCCTCTGCCAGGAAACTGAAAATGGGTCGTGGATGGGTGTTCCAGCACGACAATGACCCAAAACATACAGCAAAGGCAACAAAGGAGTGGCTCAAGAAGAAGCACATTAAGGTCATGGAGTGGCCTAGTCAGTCTCCGGACCTTAATCCAATCGAAAACCTATGGAGGGAGCTCAAGCTCAGAGTTGCACAGAGACAGCCTCGAAACCTTAGGGATTTAGAGATGATCTGCAAAGAGGAGTGGACCAACATTCCTCCTAAAATGTGCGCAAACTTGGTCATCAATTACAAGAAACGTTTGACCTCTGTGCTTGCAAACAAGGGTTTTTCCACCAAGTATTAAGTCTTTTTTTGTTAGAGGGTTCAAATACTTATTTCACTCAATGAAATGCAAATCAGTTGCTATCTTTTATTTAAAGTTATTTTTTCGATTTTCCTTTTGATGTGCTATCTGCCACTGTTACAATAAACCTACCATTGAAATGATACTGTTCTGAGACTTTTCATTTCTTTGTCATTGGACAAACTTACAAAATCAGTGAGGGGTCAAATAATTATTTAAGCCACTGTACTTTTTTTTCAAAAAAACTCTCTTCTGCCGAGAGAAATTATGATGTGGGCAATAGAGAGTTGCTGGCCATTAAGTTGGCCTTTGAGGAATAGGATCATTGGTTAGAAGGAGCGATTCATCCCATTACTGTATTTACTGATCATAAAAGTCTGGCCTACCTGGAGTCGGCTAAACGTTTGAACCCAAGGCAGGCTAGATGGTCTTTGATTTTTACCAGATTTAATTTCATTGTCACTTTTTGCCCTGGGGTCAAGAATGTCAAGGTGGATGCCTAGTCGTGTAGCTCCTGGGGGGGGGGGGGGGGGGGGGTGATACTGAGGATCCTGGTCCGATTTTGGCTGATGGGGTGGTTGTGTCCACCCTCTATCCTGAACTGGATGCGGAGGTGTTGGAAGTTCAGGGAGAGGCACCTGATTCCTGTCCCCCAGGGAGGTTGTTTGTTGCTTCTGAGCTTCGTCACAAGGTGTTTAAGGAACATCATGATACTGTCCTTGCTGGACACCCTGGGAGCACATCCACTGTTGATCTTATTTCTCGGAGGTTCTGGTGGCCGGGTTTACGTAAGAGTGTTGAGGGCTATGTGGCAGCTTTTGAGACCTGTGCACGTGCCAAGGTGACTCATACTCGGCCCTCAGGATCTCCTCTTCTTTTGTCCATCCTATCCCGTCCCTGGACGCACTTGTCCATGGACTTTATCAACGATTTTGCCCACAAAGCCCACCCTGATAAAGTTGGTCCTGGGTGCCCGGAGGTCACCCGTAGAAGGGGGGGGGGGTACTGTGACCGCCGGCCTTGGGAGAGATCTTAGAAGTTCAGATAGACGGGAAGACTCAGGAGTCTATCTGATAGATCTCTCTTGTTTTCATTATTGCTGACAGGTTTCCACCCCTTCGCAGATGCTGCTCATTATCAGTCAGGTGGCTCTTTATATGTTCCGCCTCTCACTTGTTTCCCTGCAGCTGATAGTTCTTTGGTGGAGTGCTCTGCTTGTGTGGTAGTTCTCCTGTTCCAGTTACATCTCAAGCTAAGTCCTTTTCCCTTTTCTTGGTGTGTCTGTTCTGACTAGGCCTCAGGGAGACACTAGCTCCTTCAGTTTGGAAGGGGCCGGTTGCCTCTTTCCCTGTTCCCTAAGATGAGGGTTTGGTGCAGTGTTTCAGCAGTCTCAGGTTCCTGTGCATGTGCATTTCTACCATTGAGATTTGCACATGTTGTAAGCAGCTTAGGGAGAGTATCGGGGATTGCTAGGTGGTGACCTCTTTTTTCCCTAGGTTTAGGGCCTACTCTGTTGTTGTTTAGTTGTGGTTCCCTTTGGTTGTCCTTCCTTCCCCGTACTTCCCATGACAGGTGCCTTCACACACAGATTTTATTGTAAAAGTTTCTGTGACTGAAAATCAGTTCCATTCAACTGAATGAGGTTTTTGCAAGCCCCATTCAGATGATGGAGAAACCGATATGAAGGCATCCTAACCAGGGTTGGACTGGCCCACTAGAGTACCAAAGCATCCTATGGTTGGCCCAGTTTTTGAAACCATAGTTGGCCCCAAAGGTCCAGGAGAAAAATCCCATTTGCAGCTGCCTTTGGAGCCAATCACTTGCCACTAGGATCTATTTCTTTGATTTAAATACTAGGCTTTATTGATAATATAGAGGTTGGGCCCAAATAATAATTTCCTATGATGGGCCCAAGGAACCCCAGTCCAACACTGAAACTAACAACAATGATACTGTAATATTAACCTTTAATATTAGCTTAAAGGGGTTGTCTCACTTCAGCAATTGGCATTTATCATGTAGACAAAGTTAATACAAAGCACTTACTAATGTATTGTGATTGTCCATATTTCCTTCTTTGCTGGCTTGATTCATTTTTCCATCATATTCTACACTGCTCGTTGCCAGGGGTTATGACCACCCTGCAATCCATCAATGGTGGCTGTGCTTGTACAATATTGGAAAAAGTGCCACCCAGGGCCACGGGCATGCTCATAGACCAGCGCTTTTTCTACTCAGTGACCATACAAATTTAAAAAGTATTCAGATCTAGGTGCTGGTTTGAAAAACCGTTGAATATTTTTCATGGGACAACACCTTTAACCTTTTATATAACCCTTTAATGCACCACATAACCAAAAATATGTGAACATTCTATTATAATATCCATATGAATTTACCCAGCATTTAATTACAAAATTATGAGAATTAATATGGAAGTACAACTAGTTTGAAACATGGTTCCAATGGTTCATGTTCATTCCTGATATTGGTTATTCCTGATATTGGCTAATATCCTTAGTCAATTTGCAAGGTCTGTTAACTCCTTAATGACCAGGCTATTTTTCACCTTAAAGGGGTTGTTCCATCTCAGACAATGGGGGCATATCGCTAGGATATGCCCCATTGTCTGATAGGTGCGGGTCCCACCGCTGAGACCCGCACCTATATCGAGAACGGGGCACCGCAAGTGAAGGAGGGCAGACTGCGCATGCACAGCCGCCCTCCATTCATTTCGATGGGGCCGCCGAAAATAGCCAAGCCATTGCTCGGCTATTTTCGTCGGCCCCATAGAAATGAATGGGAGCCTGGGCCCCGCATGCACGGTTCGCTCCCATTCACTTGTATGGGAGCAGCGCTTGGTGGTGGACGGACCCCGGGAAATCTGGGGTCCCCCAGCCACAGCTCTCCCTGCTCCATTCTCATTATAGGTGCGGGTCCCAGCAGTGGGACCCGCACCTATCAGACAATGGGGGCATATCCTAGCGATATGCCCCCATTGTATGAGATGGGAATACCCCTTTAAGGACCAGACAGATTTTTGCAAATCTGACGTGTAACTTTATGTGGTAATAACTTTGGAACGCTTTTACTTATCCAAGTTATTCAGAGATTTTTTTTCGTGACACATTGTACTTCATGATAGTCATAAATTTGAGTCAATATATTTCACCTTTATTGATGAAAAAATACCAAATTTACCCAAAAATTTCAAAAATTCACAATTTTCTAAATTTGTATTTTTCTGCTTTTAAAACAAAGTGATACCTCATAAAATATTTATTACTTAACATTCCCCATATGTCCACTTTATGTTGGCATCATTTTGTAAATGTCATTTTATTTTTTTGGAACGTTAGAAGGCTTAGAATTTTTTTATTTATAATTGTATATTTATTAATAAATAAAACAGAAATGAAAATACCCTTTTACAATAGAATAATGCACAAAAGTACAAAGTAAGGATAAAACATGAAATACATCACATACATATTGAATGAGCGTTTGTATCACTTGATAATAGTCAGTGATGGAAAATGAGAGACCGAGCAGAAATAAAGCAATAAAGTGAACTAATGGAGACTGTGTCTATCTGTAATCAGTCCAAGGAAGGACTACTAAGGCCTCTTTCACACTTGCGTTGTCCGGATCCGTCGTGCACTCCATTTGCCGGAAGTGCCCGCCGGATCCGTAACACCGCAAGTGAACTGAAAGCATTTGAGGACGGATCCGTCTTCAAAATGCGTTCAGTGTTACTATGGCAGCCAGGACGCTATTAAAGTCCTGGCTGCCATAGTAGTAGTGGGGAGCGGGGGAGCAGTATACTTACAGTCTGTGCGGCTCCCGGGGCGCTCCAGAATGACGTCAAAGCGCCCCATGCGCATGGATGATGTGATGATCCATGCGATCACGTCATCCATGCACGTGAGGCGCCCTGACGTCACTCTGAAGCGCCCCGGGAGCCGCACGTACGGTAAGTATACTGCTCCCCCGCTCCCCACTACACTTTACCATGGCAAACAGGACTTTAGTGTCCTGGACGCCATGGTAATCATTCAGAAAAAGCTAAACGTCGGATCCGGTAATGCGCCGAAACGACGTTTAGCTTAAGGCCGGATCCGGATTAATGCCTTTCAATGGGCATTAATTCCGGATCCGGCCTTGCGGCAAGTGTTCAGGATTTTTGACCGGAGCAAAAAGCGCAGCATGCTGCGGTATTTTCTCCGGCCAAAAAACGTTCCGTTCCGGAACTGAAGACATCCTGATGCATCCTGATGCATCCTGAACGGATTTCTCTCTATTCAGAATGCATGGACATAATCCTGATCAGGATTCTTCCGGCATAGAGCCCAGACGACGGAACTCTATGCCGGAACACAACAACGCAAGTGTGAAAGAGCCCTTAAGCAGTGTATCCTAAACAAAAAGACATCAGGTAATAGCGGGAGAACCTTAAAGACCCAAAAGCCCGGAGCTTCTCAGCTAATAATGCTTAACCTAACAAATACCCAACAGACAAGATAAATAACATAAACAAAGACATGAGGGACGGGGATGGGGGAAGAGGGAGCATTCCATTCACATGAGGTCGTCAAGGTTGCCTAGTGGCCCAGTAATTATCCGATAGGTCCCATATGGCGTTGAAGAGTGCCATTTTGTCCTGAAACATAACAGTGGAGAACTCCATTGTTCGCACCTCCATCACCCTAGCATACAAATCAGAGACCCGAGGTGGTTCGGAGCTTTTCCAAGCTCGGGAGATTAGACAACGAGCTGCTGTTTAGTATCAATAGCAATAGCTTGAGTGCGTGTTTTTTTAACGTGGATGGGGACCACATTGAGCAGGAAGGACATAGGATCAGGTCGGATTTCAATTCCAAAGATATCACTCAGGAGGGCGCCTACTCCGTTCCAGTAGGGACATATCTTGGGACAGTCCCAAAAAATATGAGGCAATGTACCCCTATGTAAGCCGCATATCCAGCAATCACCCAGGACTACCGTATTCATTCTATGGAGGAGGTCAGGAGTGTGATACCAGTACATTAAGATTTTATATTGGTTCTCCGGATGAAGTACCGACATAGAGGATTTCGCTGCCCTCCTCCACATAAGGTGCCAGAGTGAGTCCGGTAAGGCCCTCCCCAGATACTCCTTCCACCGCACCATGTAGGAATGCCTTTGAACCCGATCAGGGAAGGGAGTCAGCAATATGGAGTAAATCTCAGAAATTAGACCTTTCGCATGTACCCCTTCCCTACAAAGGCATTCAAAGGGAGTCGGAAGGGAAACTGTGACCCCTGAAAAAATGGACTGAGCGAAGTGACTAATCTGGATATAAAAGAAGCTGGAGGAGGGGGGGGGGAGATCATATTTGGTCTGCAGGGTAGAAAACGGCAGAAGGTCCCTAGTAAAGGGGTCCACAATATCAGCAAACCGAAACACCCCCCGCTGAAACCATGGTCTCGTTGTGGACGTGGTAAGACTAGCATGGAGTGTAGGGTGATATAAGAAGGAGGTCATGGCGGAGTGATTGGAAACCAGAGGGAATTTGCTACTGCACTGCTGCCAGATGCGTCTGGTACAAGCCATGGGCCCTAGGAGATCCTTGGCTGGCAGGGTCCTGTCAGGTCCGGACCATAACATGGAGTTAGGATGTACAGGAGCTAGCCAGAGTCTTTCTACCTGCATCCAGACAGAGTATGGGTGCAAGGAAGCCCAGGCTGTGACAGAACGTAGCTGGGCCACCCAGTAATATTTGGACCGATCCGGGGCTCCTAGACCGCCCTGATGCCTACTAGATAGAAGGACCGACCGCGGGATTCTATGCCGCCTTCCCGCCCATATGAATCTAAGGAGGTGAGATTGAGTGGATCTCAGATCTTTAAGGGGAACTTTAATCGGTAAGGTCTCAAAAAGATACAGAAGCTTGGGCAAGATCGTCATTTTAGTTGCAGCAATACGCCCCATGAGAGACAGTGGGAGATGATGCCACTTATCTAGAAGACCCCTAATCTCAGCATATATACGTGGGAAGTTAGCTTTGTAAAGCTCCCCATATCGGGGAGTGAGGTCAACACCCAAATATCGCAGTGAGTCCGTCTTCCAATGGAAAGGTAAGTTAACCCTGAGAGAGCCCAGGGCCGTCTGAGAAAGATTAAGAGGGATGGCCTCAGTTTTATGGGTGTTGACCTTATACCCCGAGAATCGACCAAACTCCTGTAGGATGGAGTGGAGGTTTGGTAGGGAAATGTGAAGCTTGGTAAGGGTAAGGAGGATATCGTCTGTTATGGACGCAATGATATCAAATATGTCTTTCTTTGTCTGTTTGTTTCAGTTTTACGTAATAAAGCATTTTTGAAAAAAAAATTATGTTTTTTGTGTCTCCATTAGCTTAAGGCCGGATCCGGATTAATGCCTTTCAATGGGCATTAATTCCGGATCCGGCCTTGCGGCAAGTGTTCAGGATTTTTGACCGGAGCAAAAAGCGCAGCATGCTGCGGTATTTTCTCCGGCCAAAAAACGTTCTGTTCCGGAACTGAAGACATCCTGATGCATCCTGATGCATCCTGAACGGATTTCTCTCCATTCAGAATGCATGGACATAATCCTGATCAGGATTCTTCCGGCATAGAGCCCAGACGACGGAACTCTATGCCGGAACACAACAACGCAAGTGTGAAAGAGCCCTTAAGCAGTGTATCCTAAACAAAAAGACATCAGGTAATAGCGGGAGAGCCTTAAAGACCCAAAAGCCCGGAGCTTCTCAGCTAATAATGCTTAACCTAACAAATACCCAACAGACAAGATAGATAACATAAACAAAGACATGAGGGACGGGGATGGGGGAAGAGGGAGCATTCCATTCACATGAGGTCGTCAAGGTTGCCTAGTGGCCCAGTAATTATCCAATAGGTCCCATATGGCGTTGAAGAGTGCCATTTTGTCCTGAAACAAAGCAGTGGAGAACTCCATTGTTCGCACCTCCATCACCCTAGCATACAAATCAGAGACCCGAGGTGGTTCGGAGCTTTTCCAAGCTCGGGAGATTAGACAACGAGCTGCTGTTTAGTATCAATAGCAATAGCTTGAGTGCGTGTTTTTTTTAACTTGGATGGGGACCACATTGAGCAGGAAGGACATAGGATCAGGTCGGATTTCAATTCCAAAGATATCACTCAGGAGGGCGCCTACTCCGTTCCAGTAGGGACATATCTTGGGACAGTCCCAAAAAATATGAGGCAATGTACCCCTATGTAAGCCGCATATCCAGCAATCACCCAGGACTACCGTATTCATTCTATGGAGGAGGTCAGGAGTGTGATACCAGTACATTAAGATTTTATATTGGTTCTCCGGATGAAGTACCGACATAGAGGATTTCGCTGCCCTCCTCCACATAAGGTGC
This sequence comes from Bufo bufo, assembly GCF_905171765.1. Lineage (NCBI taxonomy): Eukaryota > Metazoa > Chordata > Amphibia > Anura > Bufonidae > Bufo > Bufo bufo. Next base: position 124,285,924 of record NC_053394.1, read on the forward strand.
CAGAGTGAGTCCGGTAAGGCCCTCCCCAGATACTCCTTCCACCGCACCATGTAGGAATGCCTTTGAACCCGATCAGGGAAGGGAGTCAGCAATATGGAGTAAATCTCAGAAATTAGACCTTTCGCATGTACCCCTTCCCTACAAAGGCATTCAAAGGGAGTCGGAAGGGAAACTGTGACCCCTGAAAAAATGGACTGAGCGAAGTGACTAATCTGGATATAAAAGAAGCTGGGGGGGGGGGGGGGGGGGGAGATCATATTTGGTCTGCAGGGTAGAAAACGGCAGAAGGTCCCTAGTAAAGGGGTCCACAATATCAGCCACCCGAAACACCCCCCGCTGAAACCATGGTCTCGTTGTGGACGTGGTAAGACTAGCATGGAGTGTAGGGTGATATAAGAAGGAGGTCATGGCGGAGTGATTGGAAACCAGAGGGAATTTGCTACTGCACTGCTGCCAGATGCGTCTGGTACAAGCCATTGGCCCTAGGAGATCCTTGGCTGGCAGGGTCCTGTCAGGTCCGGACCATAACATGGAGTTAGGATGTACAGGAGCTAGCCAGAGTCTTTCTACCTGCATCCAGACAGAGTATGGGTGCAAGGAAGCCCAGGCTGTGACAGAACGTAGCTGGGCCACCCAGTAATATTTGGACCGATCCGGGGCTCCTAGACCGCCCTGATGCCTACTAGATAGAAGGACCGACCGCAGGATTATATGCCGCCTTCCCGCCCATATGAATCTAAGGAGGTGAGATTGTGTGGATCTCAGATCTTTAAGAGGAACTTTAATCGGTAAGGTCTCAAAAAGATACAGAAGCTTGGGCAAGATCGTCATTTTAGTTGCAGCAATACGCCCCATGAGAGACAGTGGGAGATGATGCCACTTATCTAGAAGACCCCTAATCTCAGCATATATACGTGGGAAGTTAGCTTTGTAAAGCTCCCCATATCGGGGAGTGAGGTCAACACCCAAATATCGCAGTGAGTCCGTCTTCCAATGGAAAGGTAAGTTAACACTGAGAGAGCCCAGGGCCGTCTGAGAAAGATTAAGAGGGAGGGCCTCAGTTTTATGGGTGTTGACCTTATACCCCGAGAATCGACCAAACTCCTGTAGGATGGAGTGGAGGTTTGGTAGGGAAATGTGAAGCTTGGTAAGGGTAAGGAGGATATCGTCTGTTATGGACGCAATGATATCAAATATGTCTTTCTTTGTCTGTTTGTTTCAGTTTTACGTAATAAAGCATTTTTGAAAAAAAAATTATGTTTTTTGTGTCTCCATTTTCTTAACGCCATATTTTTTTCTGCCGAATGTCTTGTGCAGGGGCTCGTTTTCTGCAGGAAGAGTTGATGTTTTTATTGGTAGCATTTTTGGGTAGATATGATTTTTTTGATCAATCATTCTTACACTTTATGCGGCAATGGGACCAAAAAATTGGTTGTTTTAGTACAGTTTTTATTTATTTATTTTTGCAGCGTTCACCTGAGGGGTAAGGACATTTTTATAGAGCAGATCGTTACAGACGTGGCAATACCTAATATGTATACTTTTTCTTATTTATATTTACACAATAATAGCATTTTTGAAACAAAAAAATGGTGTTTTAGTGTCTACATAGTCTGAGAGCCATAGCTTTTATATTTTTTGACCGATTGTCTTAGATAGGATCTAATTTTTTGAGGGATGAGGTGACGGTTTGATTGGTACTATTTTGGGGGGCTTACGTCTTTTTGATCGCTTGGTGTTGCACTTTATGTGATGTTAGGTGACAAAAAATTGCTTTTTTGGCACTGTTTTTATTTAAATTTTTTACGGTGTTCACCTGATGGGTTAGGTATTGTGATATTTTTATAGAGTAAAATTAGAAAAGAAATGGTGGCTCTCTCACTGTACCACTTCTGGAATGCTGGTATAGAGAAATAAGTATAAAGTTTAGATAGGGGGTCACTCAATCCACCTATCGTGTGTTTGCCTAATATTGAGTGACCCCCTATCTAAACTTTATACATATTTTTATAGAGCAGGTTGTTACGAATGCGACAATACCTAATATGTTTACTTTTTTTATTTATTTCACTTTAACACAATAATAGCATTTTTGAAACAAAAAAAAAGATGTTTTAATGTCTCCATGTTCTGAGAGCTATAGTTTTTTTTTTTGAGCGATTTTCTTATGTAGGGGCTCATTTCTTGTGGGATGAGGTGACGGTTTTATTGGTACTATTTTGTGGGACATATGCCTTTTTGATCACTTGGTGTTGCACTTTTTGTGATGTAAGGTGACAAAAATGGCTTTTTTTGACATAATTTTTATTTTGTTTTTTTATGGTGTTTATCGGACGGGGAGGATCATGTGATATATTTATAGAGCCGGTCGTTACGGACGTGGCAATACCTTATATGTGTGTTTGTTTTTTTTTTCGTTTTTCCCGGGTTTTTTTATTATAAAATCAGGGGAAAGGGGCATTTCTTTCTTTTTTTTCTTGAAACCTAATTTTTTTATTAAAAACACAGTTTTTTAAAACTTTTTTTAAATTTATTTTTGTCCCACTCTGGGACTTCAATTTTTGGGGGGTCTGATTCTCTCTGCAATGCATTACAATACATCTGTATTGTAATGCATTGCATGTTAGTGTATTACACAGAGTAATACACTTAACAGGTTGCCTAGGAGACCTAGCCTAAGGCTGGATCTCCTGGGCACCCGTAGAAGGCACGTCCCGATGCCGTGCAAGGCATTGGCCAGCCTCTGCACGTCATCAGGCTGCCTTGTCACCCATCGGGTCCCCACCACAGCAGCGCGAGGACCCGATGGACTCCCTCACCCTCAGCAAACCACTTCTATGTCGAGGTCAGTGCTGACCAAGGCATAGAAGGGGTTAATCCGCTGGAATCGCTGTAAACAGCGATGCCAGAGGATACAGCAGGGGCCTGGCTATCAGGGACTGCCAGGCCCCTGCAGTGATCGGTTAGGCGCAGCTCCTGCACCCGCCCGATCATCCCGCCGTGCATGTACGTCAGAATGTGTTCTGGCACAGCTTCCCCCGCTGTACATGCACATCGTTTTGCATTAAGGGGTTAAAGGCCAGACAACGAGAGTAATGTTACAGATCAGTGAATGTGGACCCATGTGCCAACTAACTCATTTGGCTTTGGGCTAAACCCTAAGGGTGTTATTCCTTCATTTCCCTGGTATTCATCCTTTAATCCATGTACAGGGATCTGGACCTTGCTGCAGGAGAACAACCAGACAGCTCCTCCTAGCATAGTCCCAGTATAGTTGGCAGCTCACCAACTGGGGTCAGGAACTCTGGTGCAAGCACCGGGACCTCAGGATAACACGAACCTCCCAAAACCATCATTTAGACTTGATTGTGTACCATTCCTACACCCTGATACTGTCTATAATTGTTAACACCAATGCCATCTATGTATTTCTGTCCAGATCCTCTACACTGTACATTCCTAATCTTGTTATGCAATGGTTTATTACATGTAATGTGCCTGGTTCACCAGCAGGTGGCAGCGTAAATGGCAGAGCTATCATTAGACAGAATGGAACTCACCATTCTATTCTCCCCCCTTTGGGCAGAAGTGGATCAGTCCTGCTTGCTACCATAAGGAGGAGTTTCGGTTCTAGTTTATTCCAACTTTAGACTCCATGTTGGAGCCGAGAAGACCTTAGAGAGGTGTTCTTCGGCTGAAAATAAGTTATTTGGTGAGTCTCAGGAGGGGAATAACAGCCAAAGACACCCCATCCAAGGATACCAGAACAGACCTAAAGTACAGAAACCAGACTTAAGCAGAGTTTAGTACAGCATAAAGAAAAAAAGCTAAGTATTTAAAGGGAACCTGTCACCAGTTTTATGGTGTCCAAACTAAGGGCAACATAAATAAGTGACTGATTCTCTTAGCAAAATGCTGGGTCACTTTCTTTAATTGACCCAGTCAATCTGCCAACATCTTGTATTGAAAAGCTCCAGCTGATAATGATGAGTCATGAATATTTATGAGCGCCTGACTCTCCCGCCTACCTGCTGCTGATTGACAGTTTTTTTTCCATATCAATCAGCAGCAGGTGGGCAGGGGAGTGGCTATATCTCTGAATTAAATAAATGCTGGACTCACTGACATCACGCTGGACTCAAATCAGCTCATTAGCATGCGGCATGTGGCATTTTTGTGTGTATATTATGAGGTAACCATCTGTCACACCAGTAAGTGAATACATCTAAGGCACTTTTTAGTAGTTAATGATTGTATATAATTAGTTAGATTATAATCAAATATCCACATGACAGGTTCCTTTTAAGCAAGCCTGTCAGTACAGCAGAGAAAAAGAGAAAGCGCAGTTACCAAGTGTGCCTGCCAGTTTATGCCAAAGCCTGCTGGAACCAAGACAAAGCCCTGCAAATCGTTTATTCAAGTAAAGCTGCCATTGAACTTCACAACAAGGTCTGGACTCAAGTTATTTATCCTGAATCCCTCAATTATTTCCCCTTTTTAATGCTATGGAGCCAAAGCCTGGGGTCCTGCTGTATCCAGGTAGGAGCACAGTGACACATAAAGAGATATTTAGGCCGCACTACACCACTCGGCATTCCTACTAATCCTGGGACACAATAGGGGCCCTGGGGGATGGTACGTTGCAATTGCTGGATTTGAGGTTCAGGAAGCATACTTCAAGTGTAGATGAATGCAGACACAGGGTAGACTGGTTCTCAGGGTGGTAGTGCAGACACAGGCAGAAAGTTGGATGTTAGCAGGAATGCAGACAAAAGCTGACAAACTGGGTTAACTTAAAATACAAACAAAACTGAAACTGAAAGTGCAGGATCATACATGCAGGGTGGGTCAGGACTGGAGATTTACTTTGCAGGAGATAACGCAGGCAAATCACAGACAAATTGCTGAAACACTAGACTTCAATACACCTTTGCTGGTTACCAAGGAACCTTAAGTCTCAAGTCCCATCTGCCTGAATGTCCAGGGACTCCTAGCCATTGGCTAGGGAAGGATTAGCAAGTGCTCACACTAGCCCTTTAAGAGGCTACGCTCTAAGGAGACAGGCTGGAGCATTGGGCAGCAGGATGAAGGAGGCATCTTGCAGGGAAAGCCTGAAGCCAGGACACTGAATGGCATGGTAAATAGCTTGGTGTCCACTCCCACAGGATACAGAAGGACTGCGGTGGGCAGGGACCATTGGCCTAACAAGTAGCTACATCGACAAAATGGCACTGCAGAGACAACTTTCTTTCTCCTGGAAGATAGCTAGTCTGCACTTCGCAAAGTTTGATAGGATTGAGGTCTTGCATTTAGAGATGTCGCGAACATAAAATTTTCCGTTCGCGGACGGCGAACGCGAATTTTTGCAAATGTTCGCGAACGGACGAACCGGCCGAACCGCCATAGACTTCAATAGGCAGGCGAATTTTAAAACCCACAGGGACTCTTTCTGGCCACAATAGTGATGGAAAAGTTGTTTCAAGGGGACTAACACCTGGACTGTGGCATGACGGAGGGGGATCCATGGCAAAACTCCCATGGAAAATTACGTAGTTGATGCAGAGTCGGGTTTTAATCCATAAAGGGCATAAATCACCTAACATTCCTAAATTGTTTGGAATAACGTGCTTTAAAACATCCAGTGTGTGTATACGATCAGGCATGATGTTGTATCGATCAGGTAGTGCAAGGGTTACGCCCGCTTCACAGTGACAGACCAAACTCTGACAGACCAAACTCACCGTTTAACGAACCGCAAACAACCGCAAACAGTCCATTTGCACAACCGCAAACTCCCCATTTGCACAAGGTTGGATACCAAGCTAGCCATGTCCCGTTCCTTGTCCTCACTGACATCATTGAAGGTCTCTTCCTCCACCCAGCCACGTATAACACCAAGGGTCCCCGAAAGGTTCAGACTCCTCTCTCTGCGTTGCCGCAGGTCCAGCAATCGACGACGACAAGGCTGCTTCTGGTGGTGATGGTGACCACAACTCTTCCTCTTCATGCTCATCTACGGCCTGATCCAGCACTCTTCGCAGGGCACGCTCCAGAAAAAACGCATATGGGATGAGGTCGATGATGTTGCCTTGGGTTTGACTGACCAGGTTTGTCACCTCCGCAAAAGGACGCATGAGCCTACAGCCATTGTGCATGAGCATTCAGTAACGCGGCAAAAAAATACCCAGCTCCGCAGAGGCTGTCCTCTTTTGTTTAAATAAAAAAAAAATCTGTTCTTAACAGTTTAATCTCTGTTTTGTCCCCTATCAGGGGCCGGTGTATGGAATAGATTTTAGGAACCGGGAGATGGAAAAAGATGCTTGGTTGGTCCTCTTACTTCCAATTTGGCGCACTGCGCGTACGCCTTGCAATGTACTGTGCCACCAAATATGAGTGGTGTGTTTAAGTAGTACTATTCCTATCAGTTTAATCCCTGTTACGTCCCCTCTCAGGGGACGTGTATGGAATAGATTTTAGGAACTGGGAGATGGAAAAAGATGCTTGGTTGGTCCTCCTACTTCCAATTTGGGGCACTGCGCGTGCGCCGTGTAATGTACTGTGCATTCCCAATATGAGTGGTATGTTAAGTAGTACTATTCCTATCTGTAACGGGGTTCCGAAGGTGCACTCGGTCCCCCATTACCCGCAGACCTCTTGCTTAGCTTTGGGAATGAGGATCTGTGTTTGACCTCATTCCCAGGGCAGCTTTACTGCTGGGTGACTCCCTGCTCCTAAGTCTGCCTTGAGCGCCGAGCTGATCACTCTGTGCTCAACTATTGGTCTGTCGGTCATGTGACGCTGGCCACGTCACATGACCCTCACTCCCCACTATAAATACAGGCAGCCTGCTAGTCACAGGTTGCCTGTTAATTTCTAGGTTCCTGGCTATTTGTTGGACTACTGAAGACTCACCTGATTCCGTTCCCTGATGATCCTTTGCCTGCTCCTCCTGTACTGCGCATCCGTCCTGGTATTGTGACCTCGGCTCCCATCTGACTACTCTCTTAGGACTCCTCTTGTACTTCTCTGCTCTCCTGGTATTTGACCCCGGCTTCTCCTGACCATTCTTTGCTTAACCCTTTGTACTGCGTAGCTCTCTTGGTTCTGACCCGGTCCGTTCATGTTCCGTATTTTGTCTTGTCTTTCTTCCCTGCACGTATCCTAAGTTAGGGACTGTCGTCCAGTTGTCCCCTGTCATCAGGACTCGTGAGGCAAGTAGGCAGGGCCAGGGGTGAGGGTGGAGTGCAGTGGTCACTATCCCTCCCCCTGTGTGTGTGTGTGGATGTGACCGTTACACTATCAGTTTAATCCCTGTTACGTCCCCTATCAGGGGACATGTATGGAATAGATTTTAGGAACCGGGAGAGGGAAAAAGATGCTTGGTCGGTCCTCTTACTTCCAATTTGGGGCACTGCGCGTACGCCTTGCAATGTACTGTGCCACCAGATATGAGTGGTGTGTTTAAGTAGTACTATTACTATCAGTTTAATCCCTGTTACGTCCCCTATCAGGGGACGTGTATGGAATAGATTTTAGACAACCGCAAAGAGTTGTCAATAGTTGACGCACTCATGACATAAATTTTATTCCTCTATGCGTCAATCTTGGTGTAGTGATGACTGTGCTCGTGCGCACGTTTGGGAGATTGCAGGCGATGGGGGTTTTTCAAAGCCAATGGTCGTGCTGAGGTAGTTCAGTGACAGTTAAGTGACCCAGAAAACAATGATTCTGCAGTGTGGGCCCATTGTTGGCCTAGTAGGCTTTAATGATCACCTTAGATGATCACAAAGAAAATTAATGTTTTTTCTATGCAAAATTATCCAGCCGATCGCTTTTGGTCTGTTCACAATAAAGCAACGACCTTATCATCTGGGGTGTGCCAACATTGCCATTGCCAACACACTCATAGAGGTCGTCGCTTCATTGTGATACGCAAGCCCCTTCACCACAACAAGGTAACGATCACGAAGGGGAATTGACACATGTATGTGCCTTTTTTTTTGTTTTGTTTTTGCAGCCACAGTGCAGCACCAGAGGCCAGAAAAATTAGGCATGTACACATGCCAGAAAAATTAGGTATTGTTGCAGCGGCCAGAAAAATTGATGTTTTCCAGGCAGAAAGTGCACTAAAACATTGCGGCTTGATAAGTCATGAAAGTCATCCGGCATGCAGAGATAAAATACAGCAGCGTGTGGACCATTTTTAGCCCAAGGCAGCTCATCTCATCACCAGGCCTTTTTTAGTCAAATGTATCGCCCGCTGTCAGTCCCTTCGGGATCCATGCCTCATTCATCTTAATAAAGGTGAGGTAATCTAGACTTTTTTGACTTAGGCGACTTCTCTTCTCAGTGACAATACCTCCTGCTGCACTGAAGGTCCTTTCTGACAGGACACTTGAAGCGGGGCAGGCCAGAAGTTCTATCTCAAATTGGCATAGCTCAGGCCACAGGTCAAGCCTGCACACCCAGTAGTCAAGGGGTTCATCGCTCCTCAGAGTGTCGATATCTGCAGTTAAGGCGAGGTAGTCTGCTACCTGTCGGTCGAGTCGTTCTCTGAGGGTGGACCCCGAAGGGCTGTGGCGATGCGTAGGACTTAAAAAGCTCTGCATGTCCTCCATCAACAACATGTCTGTAAAGCGTCCTGTCCTTGCCGGCGTGGTCGTGGTAGGAGGAGGATTACTTTCACCTCTTCCCCTGTTAGATTCCCGTTGTGCTGTGACATCACCCTTATACGCTGTGTAAAGCATACTTTTTAATTTATTTTGGAACTGCTGCATCCTTTCCGACTTCCGGTAATTCGGTAACATTTCAGGCACTTTCTGCTTATACCGGGGGTCTAGTAGCGTGGCCACCCAGTACAGGTCGTTCTCCTTCAGCCTTTTATACGAGGGTCCCTCAACAGGCACGACAGCATGAAAGACCCCATTTGCACAAGGTTGGATGCCGAGCTACTCATGTCCCATTCCTCGTCCTCACTGATCTCACTGAAGGTCTGTTCTTCCCCCCAGCCACGTACAACACCACGGGTACCAGATTGGTGACAACGAGCACCCTGGGATGCCTGCTGTGGTTGGTCTTCCTCCTCCTCCTCAAAGCCACATTGCTCCTCTGACTCCTCTTCCTCAGACTCCTCATCCAGCGTTGCCGCAGGTCCAGCAAGCGATGCTGATACGGCTGTTTCTGGTGGTGATGGTGACCACAACTCTTCCTCTTCACGCTCATCTACGGCCTGATCCAGCACTCTTCGCAGGGCACGCTCCAGGAAGAAAACAAATGGGATGATGTTGCTGATGGTGCCTTCAGTACGACTGACTAGGTTTGTCACCTCCTCAAAAGGACGCATGAGCCTACAGGCATTGCGCATGAGCGTCCAGTAACGTGGAAAAAAAATTCCCAGCTCCGCAGAGGCTGTCCTAGCACCCCGGTCATACAAATACTCGTTGACGGCTTTTTCTTGTTGGAGCAGGCGGTCGAACATTAGGAGTGTTGAATTCCAATGTGTCGGGCTGTCGCAAATCAAGCGCCTCACTGGCATGTTGTTTTGCCACAGAATTTCTGAAAAGTGTGTCATGGCCGTGTAGGAACGCCTGAAATGGTCACACACCTTCCTGGCCTGCTTGAGGATGTCCTGTAAGCCTGGGTACTTATGCACAAAGTGTTGTACAATCAGATTCAACACATGTGCCATGCACGGCACATGTGTCAACTTGCCCAAATTCAATGCCGCCCGCACATTGCTTCCGTTGTCACACACCACTTTGCCGATCTTCAGTTGGTGCGGAATCAGCCACTGATCCACCTGTGCATTTAGGGCGGACAGGAGTGCTGTTTTCAGGCAAGTCAAGCCCAAGACGGCGTGACACTGTCGTATCCGGGATGTGCAATAGCCCCTGGGGAGCTGGGGGGGGTGCAGTTGATGTGGAGCAAGACGCAGCAGCAGAAGAGGACTCAGCCGAGGAGGTTATCAAAGAGGATGGAGTAGGAGGAGTAGAGGAGGTGGCAGCAGGCCTGCCTGCAAGTCGTGGCGGTGTCACCAACTCCTCTGCAGAGCCACGCATTACATGCTTGGCAGCCGTTAGCAGGTTTACCCAATGCGCAGTGAAGGTGATATACCTGCCCTGACCGTGCTTTGCAGACCAGGTATCAGTGGTCAGATGGACCCTTGCCCCAACACTGTGTGCCAGACATGCCATGACTTCCTTTTGCACAATCGAGTACAGGTTGGGGATTGCCTTTCGTGCAAAGAAATTTCGGCCGGGTACCTTCCACTGCAGTGTCCCAATAGCTACAAATTTTTTGAAGGCCTCAGACTCCACCAGCTTGTATGGTAAAAGCTGGCGGGCTAAGAGTTCCGACAAGCCAGCTGTCAGACGCCGGGCAAGGGGGTGACTTTGTGACATTGGCTTCTTACGCTCAAACATGTCCTTGACAGACACCTGACTGTGGGCAGATGAGCAGCAACTGCTCAAGGCGAGAGACATATCCCTGTTATCTACATCCTCTGGCAATAATGGTTGCGCATCACTCATTTCTTCCAACTGATGTGTAAATAACTCCTTTGACAGATCAAGTGAAGCAGCTGTGGTGCTAGTGTTGGTGGTGGCGGCAGGCGGGCGAGTGGTAACTTGAGAGGTGCCCGAAGCTGAGCTGGAGGAGGATGGTGCGTCAAGGTTTAGAGCGGAAGCTGTAGATGATTGGGTGTCCTGTGTTAGCCAGTCAACTATGTCCTCTGAACTTTTTGAGTTCAGGGTACGTGGCCTCTGAACACTGGACATTATTCTAGGGCCAAAGGGAATCACAGCACCACGACCACGACGGCCCCTGCAGGGTGGCCTACCTCTGCCTGTCATTTTTTTTAGATTAGTTTAGTTGTACTATGCCAAGCTACTGTGACACCAGATATGAGTGGCACTGGTAACTGGCAGAAGTTGGCAGAGTAGACGCTGTAGGCCTGACACACACGCTTGCAGACAACTAACTGCTATTCAATCTATTACAGTCAAAATTATTATTATTTTTTAAATGTAATCTACCGTGACACCAGATAGGAGTTGCGCTGGTGACACTGTGCACTTGCAGGGCCTGAAACACACACACGTGCAGGCAACTGACTGCTATTATTTTACAGTCAAAATTGTTGTTTTTAAAAAAAATGGAATCTACTGTGACACCAGATAGGACTTGCGCTGTGACACTATCAGGGATCTCAAGTCTCCCGGAGGTTCAGGGAGTCTCCCGCTATTAGATAGCGGCTCCCTGACCCCAGCATGTGAAACAATATATCCCGGAAAGGTTTACTGATAGCAGAGCAGAGAGATAAGAGAAGTGACAGGACAGAGTTTAGATTACAGGTTGAATTAACCCTTTAGGGTCAAATTGGCTTCTCAAAGAGATATATATGTTAAAGGCATCCCTTCTTCTGTCTCATTCAGTAGCTATATAACTATTGAGAGAGATGTATTTTTTTTAAAATACATTTACACATTTAACCCTCCATTTTAATTATATTATTTACCCCAGTGTTAAATTCACCCCCCCTGGATGCTTGTTTTTTTCCTACAGTGGGGTAGATAATTGCACACAGGGATTTTTAAGAATAAACTTCCTGACTCAGACCAAGAGCCGACTCAGCGAGTCAGCAAGTGAATCGAAGCTTCTGTCATCCGCGCATGCGTATTGCACAACCTAAGCTTCGGTTCACTTGCTTCTTGTCAGCTCAGCGAATGAACCGATTCATGTGAAAGATCCGAACTTCCCATCTCTAGTTTACTTGCAGTAAACCTTTCCGGCAACCTGTAGCAGTGTCCCCTTCTTGGCGCGTGCGCACAGTGCAAGAAGAAGCCGATGCCAGCAGTCCGCAACGGCGCATCAGGCTGAGCCTGTGCGCACGAGCGGGATCTCAACGCAGGAGGAGGGAGGGAGAGGCGGCACTGAGGAGTAGAAGGCGGCACTGGGCATGAACGGCGATGCGTGCGGCCGGGCACCATGCATCCACAGACCTCCCCTGCTTGGGCATCTTAATTCAATGATTGACAGGTTAGTAAAACCTGTTTTTCTGCAGAATAAAGCCACAAATAGCTTTTATAAGGCCACCTTAGAAATCAGAATGCTACCCTGGACATGAGCAGATGTTTAGCTCACAGGGCTTATAGGTGGTGACAGAATCCCTTTAATCATATACATAAATATGATAATTTGGGGCAGGGTAATGAGCCCAGACCTCCACACCATAGAGCAAAGTGTGCAGATACTGCATATGTTTGGAAAATGTAATAAAAAGTTTGTGAAAGAAAAAAAAAGAAAAAATCCCTGAAAAGAGAAGTGCACCTCCCTGAAATGGGTTTTTGCAGGTTGGGATATCTGCACTATGCACTTGCAGGGCCTGAAACACACACGCGTGCAGGCAACTGACTGCTATTATTTTACAGTCAAAATTATTATTATTTTTTTTATGTATTCTACTGTGACACCAGATAGGAGTTGCGCTGGTGACACTATGCACTTGCAGGACCTGAAACACACACGCGTGCAGGCAACTGACTGCTATTATATTACAGTCAAAATAATTTTTTAATGCAAGCTACTGTGACACCAGATATGAGTGGTGGCACTGGGCAAGTGGGCACAGTATACGCTGTGAGCCTGACACACACACTGGCAGGCAACTGCAATTAGATTACACAGGGGGAAAAAAAAAAAGCAGACTATTGTACTAGCCCTAAAAAGGGCTTTTTGGGGTGCTGTCAGGACGCTGCCCTTACAGCAGAGATCAGCTGAGTCTTTCAGGACTGGAGTGGACACTGAATACACTAGCCTAGCTATCGATTTCCCTATTAAATCAGCAGCAGCTACACTGTCCCTCCTCTCACTAAGAATGCAGCTTCCGAATGAATCTAAAATGGATGCTGTCCAGGAGGTGGGAGGGTCTGGGAGGGAGGGTCTGCTGCTGATTGGCTGGAATGTGTCTGCTGACTGTGAGGTACAGGGTCAAAGTTTACTCAATGATGCCGAATAGGGGGCGGACAGAACATCGCATATGTTCGCCCGCCGCGGCGAACGCGAATAAGCGATGTTTGCCGGCGAATAGTTCGGGACATCTCTACTTGCATTGTGCTTGTCGTTCTGAGATTGAAAATGTACTTCTGTAAACTACCACAGACCTTACGTATGCTTCCCGTATGTCATATGCATTTGCTTTCTCCTTCCTGAAAGTCAAAGGACCAGTACAAATTGTTCCTCTACGAAACACCACAATTGACGCAATGCCTTTAGATTCCATTCTCTTGGCATGAAATCTGATTCATCCCTACACAGAATGTGCTTCCACTAATCCACAAACTTTTGGATTCTGACCAGTCTGGTCTGGTGTTGATGATGGTGCCATGTCAAGAATAATCTATCCACACTGCCATAAAATGTGTGAATTTTGAATATGTGAATGCATGCGATATATATTTAGTATAACTAGATATATTAGAGTAGATTCACAATCCGTGTGATGTTTACTGTCAGCCAAACATATAGACAGACGTATGGAACTGTAAACCTTTATGGTTGTATATGCCAGCCATTTTCTTTATGTATACAGCTGTATATACAAAATGCAGTTGACTACACTTTTCCATAAATTTGGGGCTGTAGGATCCCAACATATACCAGAGGCATATATGGAAATTGGACACCCTTTTGCCATGTTTTTGTCCATTAAAATGAATGGGCACTGCAGCTAATGTGCCGGATATGCTGACAGTACGTAGTATGAATTTAGCTTAAAGGGAAGGTCATCTGGACATTTATGGCATATCCACAAGATATCAACTATCATCTGCAAAAATAAATATGTTCTTTACCAGGTGTTACAGAGAAAACATTTTAATATAATGGATGGAAAAGATCACAACATAAGTTCATACAGGTGCTAGTTTTGTTGGACATAATATGGATCAAATTACCTGAAAGAACTCAGTAATCATATATAGTGCCAACCTTCGCAGTACCTCAGAACAGAGTTACTACAAAGGGTTAATTGTTATAATATTACATTGGTAAGTTAAGTGTTGTCATTTGCTGTGTTTGTATACTTAATGGCATCATATGGACAAGTAATGGTTAACCTCTTGGTTTACTGTGTTAAGTTGCCAGGAGATGGACCTGGGTCCACCCCTGATTAGTTAGTCAGTAGAGAGTCTAGACCTAGCTGTGCTACAGTGAAGACTAAGGCTGCTTTCACACAGTCAGTGTTTGGTCAATGATTTCGATCAGTGACTATGAGCCAAAACCAGTAGCCGGTCAAAAACACAAAACAGGTGCAAATCTTTACATGATACCCTATCTCTGTGTTGAAATATAGCAAAAGAAGTACAGACCTCCAGCTTCCATACACTGAAATCCTTTATTCTTTATATTGCAGTAAAACCGACAGTGTATTCACATCTACGCCTTTCGGATCGATTATTCCTGATCCTTCCTCATGAGGTCATGAGGAAGGATCAGGAATAATCGATCCGAAACGCGTAGACGTAAATACACTGTCGGTTTTACTGCAATATAAAGAATAAAGGCTGTCACTGTATGGAAGCTGGAGGTCTGTACTTCTTTTGCTATATTTGGATGTCGGCACTTGGTTCCCAGCGCAATCCGTGCTTCCCGTGTGTATAAAGCCTGGTGAGCGCCACAACTATTCTGTTTTTTATGTCTGTGTGGCTTTCACTCCTGATTTTGTCCCGCAATCACTGATGGAAATCACTGATCAAATACCGACAAAAAACTGACTGTGTGAAAGCAGCCTTACATGTATAAGCTCCTGAGAGCTAGGTCTGAGCTCAGAGAACCCTCATTTCTGAGACATTTACAGCCAAGAAAACACTTTTACCATCAAAGTGCTTCAGAGAGAAGGACTACAAGGCTGGGCACTGGAGTCAGTCAGCAAGGCACTGTGTGCATTTTTGGCAGAAACACCTTACTGCTGTGAGAGGGAATATTGCTAATGCACCCTTCCACAAATGGAGATGGTTTGGTCAACCGTATCTTAAATCTGCATCACTAAGCACGGGAACTGCAGAAGCCTACTAAGAACCTCGTTGCATGCCAAAGGTTCTGCAGAGAGAGACTTTAGAGAAAGACAGAGAGGAGTACTACAACTCCCATTATTGTTGTGCATACGCCACCATGGACAAAATTGCACTGTTGTATGCTTTGGAATAGTGCCTTGTTATTACTGGATGAACTACTAATTTGCACTTTAGTAAAAAGAGACTTTATTTTTTTGCAGTCAACTGGCTGGTTACTGACTCCACCATCTGCCGCTCTCTTCACCTACTCTCCTGCCTTGATCCCCAGACAAATACCGAACACCAAGGGAACCCCAATTACCACCAAACTGGAGCCCCAACTCCAGGGAGTACCCTAATGGAAGAAAGGATGCGCCCTCCTGTCACCACCCGGCCCTAAGATGTCCAAGCATAGAGATTGTCACTGTGATCCTTGAGTACCAACTACCACCCTCTTAGCAACCACCATTTCCATCCTCCACACACTCTCCAGAAGGGCCGCTGCACATTTACACACAAGTTTTTGCATTATGAAATCCCTGATTAACATGATTTTCTAAGTGTTGGGTATTAGAACAGCCATAGTCAAAGGAAAAAAAAATATGGCAACCAATAGAAAGGGAAAGACGCTCATAGGGTGATATGTATAATGTGTATAGATATAATTGGACGGTGCTGCCGATGTCGTCAAATCCTGACTTTGAGGGGAATTCAACCCTCCGGAGGAGTATATATACTGTAGCGAATGGTAGCCTGCGTTGCTCCGACACCTCCTGGCACAGGGCTCTAGAGGAGTAGTCTCTCTCGTCTAGACCCTCCTCCTGAGCTGTTGGCTGCTCCCTTCTTTTCTGGAATGATTTAAGTGTGGTTAAAGATCATCAGCAGCTTAGAAATAACTCCTCACAAGCTCTCTTCTCAGCAGATCCAGACATCACTTTACTGCACCTCAGTGCCCACCACATCAGGACAAAATACTTGAAAAAGGAGTTTTGTAACTCCTAAATGCATTGGTTGTCACCTTGGTATCAAATAAAAGACATATCATCTATCCTATTGCGGTTGTGATATTGCGCCAGGAGGTGTCGGAACAACGCAGGCTACCCTTAGCCAGCATTCCCCTTTCTTGCCATGGTCAAAGAAAGGGTCTTTATTTGGCAACAGGGAAACAGTTAGAATTCAAAGGTCTACATTGCATGGTGATAACCATGAGCACATACAGTACAGACCAAACGTTTGGACACACCTTCTCATTCAAAGAGTTTTCTTTATTTTTATGACTATGCAGGCATCAAAACTTTGAATTAACACATGTGGAATTATATACATAACAAACAAGTGTGAAACAACTGAAAATATGTCATATTCTAGGTTCTTCAAAGTAGCCACCTTTTGCTTTGATTACTGCTTTGCACACTCTTGGCATTTTCTTGATGAGCTTCAAGAGGTAGTCCCCTGAAATGGTCTTCCAACAGTCTTGAAGGAGTTCCCAGAGATGCTTAGCACTTGTTGGTCCTTTTGCCTTCACTCTGCGGTCCAGCTCACCCCAAACCATCTTGATTGGGTTCAGGTCCGGTGACTGTGGAGGCCAGGTCATCTGGCGTAGCCCCCCATCACTCTCCTTCATGGTCAAATAGCCCTTACTTTCAAAGTTTTCCCAATTTTTCGGCTGACTGACCTTCATTTCTTAAAGTAATGATGGCCACTCGTTTTTCTTTACTTAGCTGCTTTTTTCTTGCCATAGTACAAATTCTAACAGACTATTCAGTAGGACTATCAGCTGTGTATCCACCTGACTTCTCCTCAACGCCACTGATGGTCCCAACCCCATTTATAAGGCAAGAAATCCCACTTATTAAACCTGACAGGGCACACCTGTGAAGTGAAAACCATTTCAGGGGACTACCTCTTGAAGCTCATTAAGAGAATGCCAAGAGTGTGCAAAGCAGTAATCAAAGCAAAAGGTGGCTACTTTGAAGAACCTAGAATATGACATATTTTCAGTTGTTTCACACTTGTTTGTTATGTATATAATTCCACATGTGTTAATTCATAGTTTTGATGCCTTCAGTGTGAATCTACAATTGTCATAGTCATGAAAATAAAGAAAACTCTTTGAATGAGAAGGTGTGTCCAAACTTTTGGTCTGTACTGTATACTGTAGAATGCAAGGCTGCACTGGATTGATCTCCAATATGGCTGACGAAAGGATCTGAAGCATTGAAATCTTGCATTGTATGGTATTTCAGTTAGCTTTTCAATGATATGGCCTTTATAAAACACTTCACTTTTTACCAGACATCTAATGAGTGTCAACATCACCCACTACCCATTACTGCAAACCAGCTAGGATAGCTAATTGTAATGCAAATAGCATTGGTGACCCCTACCCAATACTTAGGGGTTTCAGGAAGTCAGGGAGTACAGCTTCCTTCCCCAGAGATCAGGGACCAAAAGGGGAGATGCATTTAAAGCCATAACTGTGTGTATAGTGTTGTTATGGTGTCTCCATCAATACTACAGAGCTGCTTCTAATTCACCCACCTAATGATAATGTAGTCACTCTGCACCTGTGTCTCAGACTACACAGTAGAGCTATAGACAAAGGGAAATGTCGACGGTTGCGCAGGCGGTAATTGTGAAAAGTGGAATAATTCAATAAAAAATAAATGTTTATCATAAAAAATTTATAAAAAATTTGTCACTTTCTCATTATTACCTTGATGATGGGAAGCCTTTATTGAAGCTTGGGAAATTGGGAATTACTCTTCCATGTTTATTAAAGATTGTTTGAAAGTTTGCTATAAAATGAGAAATCATCTCTCTTTAACTAGATTTCTTTGTGTAACAGTTTATTACAGTCAGCATGTAGCTGTTGCTAAAGTACCATGACCACTTCTGCTTAACTCCTCGCTAACCAGTTTCAATACCCCCCCTTGCTCCCATAAACACCTTTTACAATAACTAGAATCTTTGAAATTTAATCTTGTCTTTATTTACCAATATAACAATTACGAACATTCTCAAAATTCCATCTGATCTCAAACATCTTGCTGTGTCAGCGACCTTCAGGAATACAGTAAAAGTTATTGTCTAAAGCTATACACCACAAAAAAAGAGTAAACTGGATTCCCATAAAAGTACTGTTTATTAAATGATGCCGATAAAATCACATAGCATTTTTAGCAATAAATATATATTCTGTATCAACATCCGTAGAAATATCTAGTACCTAGCGCCACCTTTATTCACAATCAATAAATAATTACAAGCATTCTAGGATAGTATATGGAATAAATAATCAATGCAGGCTGGAGTGACATCTTGAGAAAAACATCCTCATTGATAAGATCAGACCCTGCAAAAGCTCTTTACTCCTCCTGAGGAAGCGAGGCGGCGAAACGCGCGTCGAGGAGCTAGCGACCACTTTACCAACCACTTTAAAGGTATGACGTGCCTCATCACTATTTTCTAAATTATTTAGCAGTCATTAGGATTTGTACACTTGTAGACTCGTGCAGTGTATTGACCGACGTCACGCACAGGGAGGATAAAAGGGAAAGCCCTGCCCAAGGGAGAGGGAAAGGTGGTGACCCCTAACTCACCTTGCGGCTGGCACCTGACTGCCCTGACGTCCCTAGACGGGTTCCTCACCCGTGCATCGATCACGTGCCTAAACCCTAGCTTTCCCTAAAATGAGCCCTAGATAGTGAACGGGCCGGTGGGATCGCTAGTCCGCACCACTATCGCTAAGAGGGAAACACCAGGGAGAGGACAGACAAAACAGACAAACACATACACCCAGGTGGGCGATCACAATAGACCACAAAGGTCCAACAGGGATCCGGAGGGTAGCGTTCTGGACCAACTATCAGAGAACGCAGCAACACAGCTCCAGAAGGTCAGAATAGATGTCCAGGCAGGAAGTTCTATCTCTGGCAACCAGAGAAGTGTGAGAGAGGAATATAAGGAGGTTTGGGAGTGCTGGACAAGGAACAGCTGAGGAGAAGGAGCTACGGATCCCTGAGTGAGCCAAAAGGGTTTGCAAAGCAAACCCAGAAAGCTAACATAAGGAAAACAGCCGTATCTTAAATAGAGCGTGCAGCCAACCGCTGCGACTTCCTGACCCCGGGTATAACGGAGTCAGGCGTGGTTCTCGATACCCTCGTGACAGTACCCCCCTCTCTACGAGGGGCCTCCGGACACTCAGTACCAGGTTTCTCAGGATGAGAGGCATGAAAAACCTGAACTAGCCTGTCGGCGTTTACCTCAGACGCAGGAACCCACATTCTTTCCTTGGGACCGTAACCTCTCCAATGCACCAGATATTGAAGAGAGCGGCGGACCCGACGAGAATTAACAATTTTGGATATTTGAAACTCTAGATTACCATCCACAACAACAGGAGGGGGTGGCAGCGGTGACGGTTCTAGAGGTGGAACATATTTTTTGAGTAACGACTTATGAAAGACATTATGGATTTTAAAAGTCTGAGGTAACTCCAGGCGAAAAGCCACGGGGTTGATGATGGCTACAATTTTGTAAGGGCCAATAAACCTAGGACCCAGTTTCCAAGAGGGAACCTTCAATTTAATATTCCTAGTAGACAACCACACATAGTCATTCACTCCTAGGTCCGGACCTGGCGACCGTCTCTTATCAGCCATGCATTTGTATTTACCTCCCATATTTTTCAAGTTAGCTTGCACCTTCTGCCATACCGATGAAAGAGATGACGAAAACCGTTCCTCTTCGGGAACCCCAGAAGACCCCCCCTCTTTGAAAGTACAGAATTGGGGGTGAAAACCAGTGGATTCCTGACGACAATTATTTATGGCAAACTCAGCTAACGGTAAATATGATGACCACAACTCTTGGTTTTCAGACACAAAACATCTTAGATATGTCTCAAGGTTTTGGTTGGTACGCTCAGTCTGTCCATTCGACTGAGGATGGAAAGCTGAGGAAAAGGACAAGTGTACCCCCAAACGGGAACAAAAAGCTTTCCAAAATTTAGAAATAAACTGGGTACCCCGGTCTGAAACAACATCGGAGGGGACCCCGTGAAGCTTCACGATTTCACTGACGAATACCTGAGCAAGAGTCTTAGCATTAGGTAGTGCGGGTAACGCAATGAAGTGTACCATTTTGCTAAACCTGTCCACTACTACCAAAATAACTGTTTTACCCGCAGACAAAGGTAAGTCAGTGATAAAATCCATTGACAGATGTGTCCACGGTCTATTGGGAATGACGAGTGGTAATAGAGACCCTGCAGGACGTGTATGTGAAACTTTTGCGCGCGCACAGGTAGAACAAGAAATCACAAAATCCAATACATCCTGACGCAACCTTGGCCACCAAAAACGACGAGACAGTAGCTCCAAGGTTGCTTTACTACCCGGGTGCCCAGCAAGTGCCAAACTATGATGTTCCTTTAATAATTCGAAACGTAGGTTCAACAGAGTGTACTGCAGAAACAACCACTCCTCTTTGAAGAATGGGCACCGGATCACTCACATTACCCCCTCCAGGGAAACAACGAGATAGTGCATCAGCCTTGGTGTTCTTTACCCCAGGACGATAGGTAATCACAAAGTTAAACCTGGTAAAAAATAACGACCACCTAGCCTGTCTAGGGGTGAGACGCTTAGCTGATTCGAGGTACAGAATATTTTTGTGGTCCGTAATCACAGTGACGGGGTGGACTGCCCCCTCTAAGAAGTGATGCCACTCCTCAAACGCAAGTTTAATAGCTAATAGTTCCCTATTGCCAATATCGTAGTTCTTTTCTGCTGCAGATAGTTTTTTAGAAAAGAAAGCACAAGGACGCCATTTGCCAGGAGACGGACCCTGAGACAGCACCGCCCCCACTCCCACCTCTGACGCATCGACTTCAACAATAAAAGGCTGGGAGACATCAGGTTGGACTAGTACAGGTGCTGAGGTAAACCTCTATTTTAGAGAGGAAAAAGCAACTTTAGCGGCGTCAGACCATTTAGAAAAATCAGTCCCCTTCCTAGTCATGTCAGTAAGCGGTTTTACAATAATTGAATAATTTTTAATGAATTTCCTATAGAAATTCGCGAAGCCCAAGAACCGTTGTAGTGCTTTGAGGTTCTCAGGAAGATCCCAATCTAAAATTGCCTGGACCTTCCTAGGATCCATACGGAAACCTGAAGCAGATAAAAAATAACCTAGGAATTGTATCTCCTGAACGGCGAAGACACATTTTTCAATTTTAACATATAATTCATTCGTCCGTAGGACCTGCAGTACTTGTCTGACATGCACCTCGTGTGTTTTCAGATCAGACGAATAAATTAAAATATCATCTAGGTATATTACCACAAACCTGCCGATTAGATGACTAAAAATGTCATTAACGAAATGTTGAAAGACGGCAGAAGCATTGGTCAGACCGAAAGGCATAACTAGATTTTCATAATGCCCCTCAGGGGTGTTAAAGGCTGTCTTCCACTCATCCCCCTCCTTAATACGAATCAGATTGTAGGCCCCCCTAAGATCAAGTTTGGAGAACCACCTAGCACCCGCAATCTGGTTAAACAGGTCAGGAATGAGAGGAAGAGCGTATGGGTCTCGGATGGTTATCCGATTTAATTCGCGAAAATCTAAGCAAGGACGCAGGCCCCCATCTTTCTTTTTAACGAAGAAAAACCCTGCAGCCACGGGTGAAGAAGAGGGTCTGATGTGTCCCTTAGCCAAGCTCTCTGAGATATAATCTTTCATGGCTTGTCTCTCTGGACCCGAAAGATTATATAACCTGGTCTTGGGTAATTTTGCGCCAGGAATAAGGTTAACCGGGAAATCATAAGGATGATGAGGTGGTAACTTCTGACAACCCTTTTCAGAAAAAACATCCTCAAAATCCGAAATAAATGTAGGTAGGGTAGTTATGGAGGCGACTAAGCAATTGCTATTTAAGCAATTTTCTCTGCACTGCTCACTCCACTTCAATATCTCCCTGGCCTGCCAATCCACTACTGGATTGTTCGCTACCAACCAGGGAAGACCCAGCACTACCGGAGTGGGAAGCCCCTCCAGAACATAACCTGAAAGCATCTCGTTATGGTGGTCCCCTACCCGAAGGTGTAAATTATGAACAATGTGGGTGAGGTTTCTCTGAGACATGGGAGCAGAATCAATAGCGAATATGGGAATGGGTCTCTGTAACGTACAGAGAGACAAACCCATAGTGCGGGCAAAATGGGCATCTATCAAATTTACCCGTGCTCCACTGTCTAGAAAGAAAGAAATAGTCTCCGTCTTATCACCAAAAATAATAACCGCTGGCAACACAAATTGCGATGTACGTATGGAGGAAACGTATACCCCCCGGCTGACATCCTCCACATAGCCTGGGGTTAGTAGTTTTTCCGACGGTCTTTTGTTTCTGAGGAAAGAAGAACAGACATTAATGAAATGACCCCTCTCCCCACAAAAAAAAAAAAAACCCACGCCTACGGCGAGCCTCAGGAGGACGGACCTGACGAGTAGTTCCTCCTAGCTGCATAGGCTCGTCTAAGTCCGTACAGACTAACTGCTGCTTGAGAGGGGTTACCAATTGCTCCGGTTTTTTCAACCTGTCCCTAAGGCGTCTCTCTATACGGATAGAAAGAGACATAACCGCATCAAGGGAAAAGGGGGTCTCATATAATGCAAGCGCATCCTTAACCCTTTCGGATAACCCAGAGCAGAACTGACTCCTGAGAGCCGGGTCGTTCCATTGGGTATCCGTAGCCCACCTACGGAATTCAGAGCAATACTCCTCTACCGGCCGCTCTCCTTGTAAGAGTCTCCGTAATCTTGATTCAGCCAGTGCGACTCGGTCAGGGTCGTCATATATGAGACCCAAAGCCCCGAAAAACTCATCCACTGACCGGAGAGCCTGGGAATCAGTAGGTAAAGAGAACGCCCAGGACTGCGGGTCCCCCTGCAGCAGGGAAATAACAACCCCCACCCGCTGTTCTTCATTACCAGAGGAGTAAGGGCACAGTTTAAAATATAACTTACAGGCCTCACGGAATGTCAAAAACTTGTCCCTTCCCCCAGAAAATCTGTCAGGGAGAGGGACCTTGGGTTCCGCAACAACCTGGTTACCAGTAGCAACCGCTGGGCTTGCGGTCAGTTGTAATCGCTGCTGTTGCTGGAGGACCGACGCCTTCAATCCTGCCACCTCCAAACACAGGCCATGAAATTGTTTGGACAGAGCAGCAATTTGATCCATACTGGATTCTAAGTAGGTAAAATATATATATTTTTTTTACCTACACAAAATAAGGGCCAGAGATAATGTAATGACCGACGTCACGCACAGGGAGGATAAAAGGGAAAGCCCTGCCCAAGGGAGAGGGAAAGGTGGTGACCCCTAACTCACCTTGCGGCTGGCACCTGACTGCCCTGACGTCCCTAGACGGGTTCCTCACCCGTGCGGCGATCACGTGCCTAACGGGCCGGTGGGATCGCTAGTCCGCACCACTATCACTAAGAGGGAAACACCAGGGAGAGGACAGACAAAACAGACAAACACATACACCCAGGTGGGCGATCACAATAGACCACAAAGGTCCAAAAGGGATCCGGAGGGTAGCGTTCTGGACCAACTATCAGAGAACGCAGCAACACAGCTCCAGAAGGTCAGAATAGATGTCCAGGCAGGAAGTTCTATCTCTGGCAACCAGAGAAGTGTGAGAGAGGAATATAAGGAGGTTTGGGAGTGCTGGACAAGGAACAGCTGAGGAGAAGGAGCTATGGATCCCTGAGTGAGCCAAAATTGTTTGCAAAGCAAACCCAGAGAGCTACCATAAGGAAAACAGCCCTATCTTAAATAGAGCGTGCAGCCAACCGCTGCGACTTCCTGACCCCGGGTATAACGGAGTCAGGCGTGGTTCTCGATACCCTCGTGACATGCAGGCACTGATCTTATCAATGAGGATGTTTTTCTCTAGATGTCACTCCAGCCTGCATTGACATTAGTTTTTGAGTATCCTAGTCAACGCAGCTAACGCTAATCTAGACTTTATGGTGTTATATCTAAAGCTATAACCAACACCAACAGAGACCTGTAACTGGTTGAGGACCAGGGTAATTTCTGTATTCAGGACAACACTTTAGCCATTTTCACACACATTTGTAACAGAACTGATGGGATACAGGTAACCTGTCTATCAAACTGCACACCTACCTGTGGGCTACCCGATTCAGCAAAAACTGGCAAACATTACTTAAGACAAGCCTATAACTACAGAATCCTGCCTACAGCAGAATAGCCATCCCGATAAGGGTGATCCCACTCAAGAACTTTGCTAGTTAACACCGAGTGATCCTTGCAGGTAGCAAGACATCCTGTGTTGAGTTCACTGGGTAGCTCCTGGCAGGTGGAATAGACAGAGTGAGCAGACGTACTAGTTGGGGTCAAAAACAGAACAGCAATACATCACAGCCAAAACAGTATTCAATAGCAATAACAGAAAAAAGACAAGTCAAAACCAACAGAGACAAAGGTACAGAGACAAAGACAGGAAAATGGTCACTAAACAGGGTCTGAGGCCAAACACAGAAGCAATCAAGGAGACAAAGAGTAATAAGGTAAACAAGCCAGGCCGAAAATGCAGACCTCTCACTGGAGCACCGTGACCACTTCAAACAGCTGATAAGCGGGGGTGCTGGGAGTAAGACTCCCACTGATCTAATATTGATGACCATCCAGAGGGAACGGTCATCTATATTGTACTACCAGAAATCCCCTTTAACAGCTGTAACATTTTTATTAGTTGGGCAAGTGACATAATTTGTTTCTGTGTTATTTTCTTCAATAATAATTTAGGTTTCTTGTCATATAATTTTATACATACAGGGGGTCATTTATTATCCTGAAATACGCCTATATTAGGCATATTTCAGATGCAGATAACAGCGCAACAGTTAGTTGCGCCCATATCTGCGACTTTGCCCCATTTTTGCCAGGTCTAAAATTGTGGGTGTGGCATGGGGCGGGGATAGGGACGTCTCATTCATCATTTCTACTGTGTCTGTGCCTCTACATAACTTTGGCGGATCCTCCAACAGCTATGGGTCTAAAACGCCAGTCTTAATAAATGTGTCCCATAATTTATGCCTTTTTTTTAGATTTATTGGTTTTACAGATTGAAAACACAGTAAGCAAAAATATTACATTTAAGCAAATTTGTTTCTGGTAATAGTATAATATTACCCTAAAATAAAGTTTCTGTTTACAGTACATTTGTCACTGTATACCGTAAATTTTAATATACTACATGTCCAATTCCAGGTAATCAGGTCTTGGCTAGCAGTATAAGAATGTGGGTGGTGTATGCTTTGTGTATTTTTAAGTATTTTTTTTTGTTATTTTACTCTATGTTCCTCAAAGGTCTTTAAAAACCATTGTAGGACTTTTTTGTTACACTATACTTTTCTACTATAGTTGGGGCTGTACAGCAGCCCCAGTTACAGGGCAAATCTGCTCGATGCAAGTGAAAATTCTCACTGTTATACCCAACAACAAGAAGGCCTTTAGCAACAGAATCCCAGTAACAACGTGACGGGTCACATGATCACTGCGGTTATTAGATTCATCTGCAGCAGTGCTGCCACTATTCTATACACAGTGTTCATTGAGTTATGTGTAGAGAATGTGAGAACAGAGAAAAGGATAGAATCTTCTGTCTGCTATTCAGGGTCCCTGTCAGTTTTCACCATGGAGGACCTACCTTATATAAATATACTAGCAGAAGGACCCGGCTTTGCACGGGTATATTTCATTTAACATTTGTGTGTGTCGTTTAAAGATATCGACTGTATCCCCCATAGCAGTGACCTCTACGGTACCCCGGCCCTTTAACAGTGAACTCTACAGCCCCCCACCCCTTAACACTGACCCTCCCACAGTGCCCCACCACTTTAAAATGGGACCTCCACAGCAGCCCATGCCCTTAACTTTGACCTTCACAGGAGCCCGCCCCTTTAACAGTGAGTTTCACAGCACCCTACTCCCATGACAGTGACCTCCTCAGCGGCCTTCCCCCTTAACAGTGACCTTCACAGTACCCCGCTCCCTTAACAGTGACCTCACAGTTCCCTGCTTCCTTAACAGTGACCTCCACAGCAGTTGCCCCTTTATTAGTGGCCCATGCCCCCTTAACAGTGACCTCCACAGTGTCCGCCCCTTTGACAGTAACCTCCACAGCGGCCTGCCCCCTTAACAGTAACATCCACAGTGAACGCCTCTTTAACAGTGACCTCCACAGTGCCCTCCCCTTTAACAGTGACCTCAACAGCGCCCTGCCTTATTAATGCTAGGGCTACACGACATGTGTCGCGCGAAATTTAGTCTCAACAATTTTTATAATGATAGTCTATGGTGTTGCACTGCGACATGTGACATACTGCGACTGCAACACGACAGTTGCAAAAAATCCATCCAAGATGGATTTTTCTTTGACTGTCGCGTCGCAGTCGGAGCATGTCACATGTCGCAGTGCAACACCATAGACTATCATTATAAAACTTGTCGCGTGACATTGGTGGGACATTAATGTCGGGCGACACATGTAGCTTTGTAGTTGTGCCCTATGTGTCGTGCGACTTATTGTCACGTGACACATGTCGTCGTGTAGCCCTAGCCTAAAGCTGACCTACGGCAGTGAAGAAAAATGCCTGAGTTGTTATGGAAACCTGGAGAAAAACTGTGTGTATGTGGAGACTAAGGGCCTGCGAGCTTCTATTGGCTGATAAGGGAAATGTGACCGTGTGTATGGCAGTTGGGATATGAAGAGAAAGACTTACAGGCTTGTATTGGCTAATGCAGGTAATTTTTTGGGAATATCTCAGGAATGGTACGTCCTAGAGAACTGTGACCCCAACAAGATTTCTTTCCGGGTAGCAAGGGATGTGTATACCAAGTTTCATTGAAATCGATGGTTGTGTTTGAGTGATCGCAGAACATACACACATACATACATACCTCCTTTATATATATATGTATAAATAAATAAATCAGGGAGCACCGCTGTAAATCAAACAAATGCTGGAGTGCCAGTGGCTGAAGGGCGATTTCTCAAGCCCAAAAATACGAAAAAAAGAAACTCTGCGGCACTTCCGTGAATGTACGTTTATTTACCCGGTATCATGCGACGTTTCAGTCCTCTCAGTGGGACCACTGCTTGAGAATAGTCCCACTGAGAGGACTGAAACGTTGCATGATACCAGGTGAATAAACGCACATTCACGGAGGTGCCGCAGAGTTTCTTTATCATACAGGGTGGGCCATTTATATGGATACACCTTAATAAAATGGGAATGGTTGGTGATATTAACTTCCTGTTTGTGGCACATTAGTATATGTGAGGGGGGAAACTTTTCAAGATGGGTGGTGACCATGGTGGCCATTTTGAAGTCGGCCATTTTGAATCCAACTTTAGTTTTTTCAATAGGAAGAGGGTCATGTGACACATCAAACTTATTGGGAATTTCACACGAAAAACAATGGTGTGCTTGGTTTTAACGTAACTTTATTCTTTCATGAGTTATTTACAAGTTTCTCTTTGTTTACAGCCATTGACATGTCGCCGAGGTTAACACGTGAGGAGCGGATAGAAATTGTGTTGAGGTCTGGTGAACGCAGTAACCGGGTCATTGCAGCAGATTTCAATGCAAGACACCCTATGAGACCACCCATCTCCCATGCTACAGTTAGCAAACTGCTTGCTAGGTTTCGTGAAACTGGTTCAGTGTTGGATTTGCCAAAATGTGGACGCATGAAATCTGTCTCTAATGAAGAAACATAAGTGGCTGTCCTAGCTTCATTCAGCAAGAGCCCACAGCGTAGCACTCGCCGCATGTCACTGGAGAGTGGCATTAGTCGAACATCCCTTCGGCGGATATTAGCTACTCACAAATGGCACCCTTACAAACTCCAGCTACTGCAGCATCTCAACGAGGATGACCCAGATTGGCGCACTGAATTTGCAGAATGGGCAAAACAAAAATTGGAACAGGACCCTCAGTTTACGCAGAAGATTTTGTTCAGTGATGAGGCAAACTTTTATGTGAATGGTGAAGTTAACAAACAAAACCACCGCTATTGGTCTGACACTAACCCACATTGGATAGATCCCTCCAAGACTGTTGGAACAAAAAAATTGATGGTATGGTGTGGTATATGGGGTACAAAGATAGTGGGGCCATTCTTCATCAATGGAAACCTCAAGGCCACTGGATATACGAAATTGCTACATGATTATGTGTTTCCCTCTTTATGCACTGAAGCTGGCACTTTCCCTGAGTTTTTCCAGCAAGATGGTGCACCACCACATTATGGGTGTCAGGTCCGAGCATTCCTAGATGAACAGTTTCCTGGAAAGTGGATTGGTCATCGTGGGCCAGTTGAATGGCCCCCAAGGTCTCCTGATCTGACCCCCTTAGATTTTTATCTTGGGGGTCATCTGAAAGAAATTGTCTATGCTGTGAAGATACGAGATGTGCAGCACCTGAAACTATGGATACTGGAAGCCTGTACTAGCATTTCTCCTGTGGTGTTGCTATCAGTGTGTGAAGAGTGGGAGAAGAGGGTTGCATTGACAATCCAACACAATAGGCAGCACATTGAACACATTTTATAAGTGGTCAGAAACTTGTAAATAACTCATGAAAGAATAAAGTTACGTTAAAACCAAGCACAGCATTGTTTTTCTTGTGAAATTCCCAATAAGTTTGATGTGTCACATGACCCTCTTCCTATTGAAAAAACTAAAGTTGGATTCAAAATGGCCAACTTCAAAATGGCCGCCATGGTCACCACCCATCTTGAAAAGTTTCCCCCCTCACATATACTAATGTGCCACAAACAGGAAGTTAATATCACCAACCATTCCCATTTTATTAAGGTGTATCCATATAAATGGCCTACCCTGTGTATATATATATATATATATATATATATATACAGTACAGACCAAAAGTTTGGACACACCTTCTCATTCAAAGAGTTTTCTTTATTTTCATGACTACGAAGGCATCAAAACTATGAATTAACACATGTGGAATTATATACATAGCAAACAAGTGTGAAACAACTGAAAATATGTCATATTCTAGGTTCTTCAAAGTAGCCACCTTTTGCTTTGATTACTGCTTTGCACACTCTTGGCATTCTCTTGATGAGCTTCAAGAGGTAGTCCCCTGAAATGGTCTTCCAACAGTCTTGAAGGAGTTCCCAGAGATGCTTAGCACTTGTTGGCCCTTTTGCCTTCACTCTGCGGTCCAGCTCACCCCAAACCATCTCGATTGGGTTCAGGTCCGGTGACTGTGGAGGCCAGGTCATCTGGCGCAGCACCCCATCACTCTCCTTCATGGTCAAATAGCCCTTACTTTCAAAGTTTTCCCAATTTTTCGGCTGACTGACTGACCTTAATTTCTTAAAGTAATGATGGCCACTCGTTTTTCTTTACTTAGCTGCTTTTTTCTTGCCATAATACAAATTCTAAAAGTCTATTCAGTAGGACTATCAGCTGTGTATCCACCTGACTTCTCCTCAACACCACTGATGGTCCCAACCCCATTTATAAGGCAAGAAATCCCACTTATTAAACCTGACAGGGCACACCTGTGAAGTGAAAACCATTTCAGGGGACTACCTCTTGAAACTCATCAAGAGAACGCCAAGAGTGTGCAAAGCAGTAATCAAAGCAAAAGGTGGCTACTTTGAAGAACCTAGAATATGACATATTTTCAGTTGTTTCACACTTGTTTGATGCCTTCAGTGTGAATCTACAATTTTCATAGTCATGAAAAAAAAAGAAAACTCTTTGAATGAGAATGTGTGTCCAAACTTTTGTCTGTATTGTATATATATATATATACAAAGAGTGACCTGGCTGACCACCGTAATATACAGTGGGTGGTCCTTAACTGGTAAATAATATTTGTGGTATCGATAATATACAAAACAATTTGCATTGAACTTGGCTCTAAACTCACTAGTTTCCATACGCACTCTGCACCATTCACAATAAAAAGAATCTTTGAAACTTCAACTGAAATTGCAAAAATAAAAATTCTATAGATTCTCAAAATTCCATCGGATTTTACAAAAAATGTGTAAACTGTTAAACATTCTTAGTAATTCTTCCTGTTGTTGAGGTTTAGAAAGGTCTGTTGCAATCAGAGTCTTGTCATTGTCTCAATTTTGGACATTTTCTAGGAAGTTCTACAAGAACACATGACTGGCACAGGGCAGTATCTTCCAAAAAGTATCTTCATGATTTTCTCAAAGAAGGCAAAATTCTTTCAACTTTTGTTTTTGAAGGTGATCAGTGCATAAGGCATTTACTGTATTTTCCCAACTAAACACTTGTGAACTTACCAGAGTGATGGTTTACAGGAACAACAAGAAAATATCACAAAAAAAGAGAAGGAGAAGGATCTAAGCCGAACAATCTATTCACAAAAATGTAAGTCATGCTACTTTATTGGTAAACATACAAGCATATAAACTTGATTTAGGCTTTTCTAAAATTATGTGCAAATGTTTGTGATTTAACTTTTTTAAAAAAAATGTTTTCCACTATTGTACTTGTAGTATATACTAACAGCATTTTTAATATCAGATCTGTTACAGTTTACAATTATTTCGTTTATTTTGGATCAATGGAATGGCAAAATCCAATTATTTTATAAAATGTTATCAATTTCCAACAAGTTGAAATTTTGAAATTATCTTAGAAGTTCATTATGTCCTTAAACATCGTGAATTTTCCCGATTATAAGCATATAATTCTATATTTATGAAGTTCCCAATCTTTTGTAAGATATAAGCTATTTTCTGTAAAAATCCAAGACTTTTTTTAATAACTCTGAACAAAATATATTTTTATTTTTTTTAAACTGTTTATTTATTAAATTTAAAACTTACAGAAGAGAGAAAGAACAAAAAAGCAACAAAAACAACCAACTCTATCTATATCCAAAACTGTGCTGCAGGAGAGAAAAGAAAAAGGGGAAAAAAATTAACATAGGATGCCAACATGTTGCCAACCATAAAGTTTTAGTAATATATATCTCAGTGTGATGAAGTGATATGAAGACAACAGCAGCAGTCACTGTAAATCGTAAAATTATTATAATTGCAATCATAACCTGTACAAGCTCCTACAGTTTAAAAAAAATTCTAGACACATGAAAATTTATTTAGGAAACTGAAAAAGTGTTCTATTTTTACAGACGATCCGTTAACCAGATATTGCTGTTACACTGGTCCCTCAAGTTACTGTGGTCCCTCAAGTTACCATATTAATTGGGTCCGGGACAATCATTGTAAGTTGAAACCACAGTGAAGCTACTTTCACACAAGCGTTTTTTGCAGATCCTTCATGGATCTGCAAAAACGCTTCCGTTACAATAATACAACCGCATGTATCCGTCATGAACGGATCTGGTTGTATCATGACTTCTATAGCCATGACGGATCCGTCTTGAATACCATTGAAAGTCAATGGGGGACAGATCCGTTTTCTATTGTCCCAGATTGTGTCAGAGAAAACGGATCCGTCCCCATTGACTTACATTGTGTGCCAGGATGGATCCGTTTGGCTCCGCTTCGTCAGGCGGACAGCAAAACGCTGCTGGCAGCGTTTTGGTGTCCGCCTCCAGAGCAGAATGGTGACTGAACAGAGGCAAACTGATGCATTCTGAGCGGACCCTTTCCCATTCAGAATGCATTAGAACAAAACTGATCCATTTTGGACCGCTTGTGAGAGCCTATGACGGATCTCACAAACGGAAAGCCAAAACGCTAGTGTGAAAGTAGCCTAACTCGAGTCCATATCTCTATAGAAAACTAGTAATTGGTTCCAAAGCCAAAAAATGTCATCCCAAGATAATAGAAAATGAAGATTTAAGAAAAATAATCCGATACCTAAGACAGATACAGTACAGACCAAAAGTTTGGACACACCTTCTCATTCAAAGAGTTTTCTTTATTTTCATGACTATGAAGGCATGAAAACTATGAATTAACACATGTGGAATTATATACATAACAAACAAGTGTGAAACAACCGAAAATATGTCATATTCTAGGTTCTTCAAAGTAGCCACCTTTTGCTTTGATTACTGCTTTGCACACTCTTGGCATTCTCTTGATGAGCTTCAAGAGGTAGTCCCCTGAAATGGTCTTCCAACAGTCTTGAAGGAGTTCCCAGAGATGCTTAGCACTTGTTGGCCCTTTTGGCTTCACTCTGCGGTCCATCTCACCCCAAACCATCTCGATTGTGTTCAGGTCTGGTGACTGTGGAGGCCAGGTCATCTGGCGCAGCACCCCACCACTCTCCTTCATGGTCAAATAGCCCTTACTTTCAAAGTTTTCCCAATTTTTCGGCTGACTGAGTGACCTTAATTTCTTAAAGTAATGATGGCCACTCGTTTTTCTTTACTTAGCTGCTTTTTTTCTTGCCATAATACAAATTCTAACAGTCTATTCAGTAGGACTATCAGCTGTGTATCCACCTGACTTCTCCTCAACGCCACTGATGGTCCCAACCCCATTTATAAGGCAAGAAATCCCACTTATTAAACCTGACAGGGCACACCTGTGAAGTGAAAACCATTTCAGGGGACTACCTCTTGAAGCTCATCAAGAGAATACCAAGAGTGTGCAAAGCAGTAATCAAAGCAAAAGGTGGCTACTTTGAAGAACCTAGAATATGACATATTTTCAGTTGTTTCACACTTGTTTGCTATGTATATAATTCCACATGTGTTAATTCATAGTTTTGATGCCTTCAGTGTGAATCTACAATTTTCATAGTCATGAAAATAAAGAAAACTCTTTGAATGAGAAGGTGTGTCCAAACTTTTGGTCTGTACTGTATACGGATGTGCTGCTGGATGACATCCGTGTTGCTGTCAGGTTATTTTGCGAACTCATAGAAATAAACGGTTCCAGATCACAAGCAAAATGCAGTTGTGAGGGATTGTAAAGTTAGACTAGACTGTCTAAATGTGAGCCCGATTTATCCTCCAGCCTGAGCCCCTGTGATAGATCTGGTGCAGGTCTAGAAAGCCTGACTGCGGTAAGTTCTACAGGATTCATAAATCTGGGCCAGTATATCCAAGCAGATTAAACCCATTGTTTCTAAGCTACAGTGTTTCTAGTGCTGTCCTACAGTTTGGTTGCGTAAATCCATATGACAACCAAAAGGACAAAATGGAAACCATACATTATTTCCGGATTAGCTGCAGAATTTTTCAAGAATATTTCCAGAACTTCAGAACGGTACCTCACTTACCAGGTTTTATGGTATCTTTCATGGCAGAATTTTTTCCTTTTGGGGACCAAACCTAAATATACATTTATAGCTTCTTATTTTTATGCATAAGGTATTTTAAAGGGGGTTTTCCATCTTGGGATGTGACTTCTTCATTTTCAAGACTGGTGGTAATACAACGGTCTACCCCCCCCCCCCCCCCCTACCAGCCATCAGAAAGTGATGACATACCCTGAGACATGCCGTAGCATTCTGAGATGGGAAAACCCATTTCATTTGGAGATCTTCACCAAATGCATCTATTTACTGTTTGATTGTCTCTTAGGATAGGTTCAAACTGCCTTTTAGTCCTCCATTGGGCTTTCCGTCAGGGTATAGGTTGGAATACCAAAAAACAGGATCCTGTGAAATTTTTACCTTCTATTTCACCTTTATTGTCGGACAGAATAACATAGCCTACCACACTGCTCTGTATGGCAAACATGACTGAAATGAACTGAACTAAGCCAACTTATTGTTTATGTTTTTCATGCCAGATTGCATCAGATATTCCCATGTCAGACATGACTGAAGATGGAGAAATATGTCAGGATTGCGAGCAAAGAAAATATGGTGTGTATAAGACAGCATGTGCACGTATAATCATAAGAGGGTACAGATAATGCCATGTATATATTGTGTTTGTATATTGCCCCCTAGCAGTCACCAGCAGTGTCCATGGTTTACCTGCTACTGTATTACAGATATACGCTGAACTTCATTAATAGACATATGTACTGTAAGATCAGATCAAACACAATTATCTGAAGAAATGACTTTAGACAATAGAATCAGCATTGAGACAATCAAACCAATCTCTCCAACTCACCTTCTTCACGGAGTTGAAATAGATTTACAGATTTAAGAGGCTGGAAATCAATAATTAGATTTTTTTTTTAACCCCCTAGAGGACCCTGCAATTTTCCATTTTTGCGTTTTTATTTTTCTCTCACCACCTTCCCATAGTCCTAACTTTTTTATTTTTTCGTTCAAATAGCCTTATGAGGGCTTATTTTTGCGGGACAAGTTGTATACAATGTAGTGGGAAGCGGCAAAAAAATTCCAAATGGGGTAGAATTTGGAAAAAACGCAATTCTGACAAAGGTTTTTTTTTTTCTTTTTTTTTTACACCGCAAACTATGAGGTAAAATTGAACTGTTATCTTCATTCTCCAGGTCAGTACGGTTACAATGATACCACACTTGTTTAATTTTTCTTGCGCTTTAATACTGAAAAAAAAAAATCTAACCTTTGAGAAAAAAAATATTATGACCACATTCTGACCCCTATAACTTTTTTGTAGTTATGTGTACAGGGCTGTGTGAGGGTTCATGTTTTGTGGGTCAATCTGTACTTTTCAGTGATACCAATTTGAAGTGTGTGATACTTTTTGATAAACTTTTTATAAAAAAATTATTGGGAAGTTGAAGTGACAAAAAATAGCGAATTGGCAGTTTAATTTTTTCCCCCCGTTACGCCGTATGCCCATGATGCCTATTTTTGTATTGGTTAAGTATTTTTATTTTAAGGAAAGTGGGGTGATGTGAACTTTTCTATTTTTTTTTATTTTTTTGTAAAAACTTTTTAAACTTTTTTTTTTTTACTTTTTAAAGTCAACCTGGGTGACTATAACTGCCAATAATTAGATTGCCTATTGTGTTTATTGATACCTATATAGCTATCATTGAACACTTAATTTTCAATATACAGTGCTGCCACCAAGTGGCCTGTATTGGTACATTCCTCTAATAGACTCCATAGCCTGCTTGAGGCTTACTTCTATTAGAATACTGTAACAGGTTCCCCCATCTCAGCTGGAGAACGCTGTTACTAGGGTTGAGCGAACCCGAACTGTAAAGTTCAGGTTTGTACCGAACTTTAGGATTTTTGGACCCTGGACCCGAACCGGAACTTTTCAGTAAAAGTTCGGGTTCGGTGTTCGTCGAGTTTTTTGAAAGGCTGCAGAGCAGCCAATTAACAAGCGTTTAACTCGTATGCCCTTAGAAGCCATCACAGTCATGCCTACTAATGGCATGGCTGTGATTGGCCAGTGCAGCATGTGACCCAGCCTCTATATAAGCTGGAGTCACATAGCGCTGCACGTCACTCTGCTCTGATTAGTGTAGGGATAGGATGCTGCTGCTGTGAGGGAGAGAATAGTAAAGAATCAGTTATCGGAAGTGCTTGTTAACTCAGCGATCTACAGCGATTTTGTTTTTTGGGTGCTGTGCACAATTTTTTTACCCTGCTCTGAGCCCAGTGACCCAGAAAAATAACTTTTATCCGTCTGTTAGTTAGGTGGGCGGTGGCGGCCATTTTATGCAAGTTCAGTGCACCAGCAAAGCATATTTGCATTTGTGACAGTAAAATACAAGCTTGAAATACTGCAATTATATTCTGGGTTTTAAAAAAAAACACCAATTTTTTGCAAGACCCTACATCTGGGGCCTTTGCTGCATTTGTCACAGTGAAATACAAGCTTGAAATAGTGCAATTATATTCTGGTTTTAAAAAAACACAATTTTTTTGCAATACCCTACATCTGGTGCCTTTGCTGCATTTGTCACAGTGAAATACAAGCTTGAAATACTGCAATTATTTTCTGGGTTCAATAAAACACCCATTTTTGCAATACCCTACATCTGGGGTCTTTGCTGTATTTGTCACAGTGAAATACAAGCTTGAAATACTGCAATTATATTCTGGGTTTAAAAAAACACCCATGTTTCGCAATACCTTACATCTGGGGCCTTTGCTGCATTTGTCACAGTGAAATACAAGCTTGAAATACTGCAATTATATTCTGGTTTTAAAAAAATACCAATTTTTTTGCAATACCCTACATCTGGGGCCTTTGCTGCATTTGTCACAGTGAAATACAAGCTTGAAATACTGCAATTATATTCTGGGTTTAAAAAAACAACAATTTTTTGCAATACCCTACATCTGGGGCCTTTGCTGCATTTTTCACAATGAAATACAAGTGTTAGATACTGCTGTTGTATTCTGGTATTAAAAAAACACCCATTTTGGGCAAGAGAATACATTGCGGCCTTTGCTGCATTTCTGACAGTCCAATACAAGCGTTAGATACTGCTGTAATATTCTGGTTTAAAAAAAATCACCCATTTTGGGCAAGATAATACATTTGTGGCCTTTGTTGCATTTGTGACAGTCAAATACTGTAATGACCGGCGTCACGCAAAGGGAGGGAAATGGGAAGGCCCTGTCCAAGGGAGAGGGAAAGATGGTGACCCCTGACTCACCTTGCGGCTGGCACCTGACTGCCCTGACGTCCCTAGATGGGTTCCTCACCCGTACGCCGATCACGTGCCTAAACCCTGGCTTTCCCTAAGATAAGCCCTATGTAGTGAACGGGCGGTGGGATCACTAGTCCGCACCACTGACACTAAGAGGAAAACACCAAGGAGAGGACAGACAATACAGACAAACATATAATCCCAGGTGGGCGACAACAGCAGACCACCAAGGCCCAACAGGGATCCGGAGGGTAACGTTCTGGAACAACAACCAGGGAACACAGCTACACAGCTCCAGTGGGTCAGTATAGAAGTCCAGGCAGGAAGCTCTATATCTGGCAACCAGAGAAGTGAGAGATGGGAATATAAGGAGGTTGGGATTGCTGGACAAGAAACAGCTGAGGAGGAGAAGCTACGGATCCCTGAGTGAGCCAAAAAGGATTGCAAGGCAAACCCAGAAAGCTACCATTAATAAACAGCACTGTCTTTAGACATAGAGCGCGCAGCCACCCGCTGCGACTTCCTGACCCCGGGTATAACGGAGTCAGGAGTGGCTCTTGACACCCTCGTGACAAAAACAAAGTTTAAATACTGCAGTTATATTCTTGGTTTAAAAAAACACAAATTTTTTGCAAAACCCTACATCTGGGGCCTTTGCTGCATTTGTCACAGTCAAATATAACCAGTCAATACTGCAGTTACATTGTTGGTTGACAAATACAAATTTTTGGGGACCGTGTAGTAATTGTATAAAATTCACCTGTCACACTGTTGTGTG
Source organism: Bufo bufo (assembly GCF_905171765.1). Classification (NCBI taxonomy): domain Eukaryota; kingdom Metazoa; phylum Chordata; class Amphibia; order Anura; family Bufonidae; genus Bufo; species Bufo bufo. Next base: position 124,323,353 of record NC_053394.1, read on the forward strand.
ACCTCAATACATTTTTCCTCTTTATGGCACCGGCACTGGCTTACTCTCAGTGAACTTAATTGTTGACTGTTGGCGGTTACATTGTCACCTGACAAAAAACATCTGTTAGTTTGGTGGGTGAACGCAAAGAATGAGCAGAGCATCAAAAAAGGGACGTGGTCCCGGTCGTGGTGCTGCTGGTGGAGCTCCTGTTGCAGGGAGAGGACGTGGTCGATCTGTGCCAGCTACACGCACAAGTGAAACACCTTCCTCAGGTTCGAGTAGGCGACAGAACCTTCAGCGTTATACAGTATACAAGTACAGGCGATAGTAGATTGGGTTGGTGACAGTGCCTCCAGTAACTTTACATTGTCTCCCACCCAGTCTCCTGCTGAAAGATCAGAGTTGGCACCTGCAGCCCATGTCCATCATTCCTTCACCTCACCCCCTTGCAAATCAGCCAAGCAGTCTCAGCCCCAAGTCATGGAGCAGTCTCTTCTGCTTTTTGATGACTCTGCTAGCAGGGTTTCCGAGGGCCATCCACATAGCCCTGCCCCAGAAGTGGAAGAGATTGAGTGCACCGATGCCCAACCACTTATGTTTCAGGATGAGTACATTGGAGGACCACCGCAGCATGTCTCAGATGATGATGAAACACAGGTGCCAACTGATGTGGCTTTCTGCAGTGTGCAGAATGACAAGGAGGGCAGGGGTGAAGACTGGGTGGAAGATGATGTGGAGGACGATGAGGTACTCGACCACACATGGACTCAAGGTCATGCGAGTGACCTGTGTAGTTCGGAGGAAGAGGCGGTGGTCGCACAGAGCCACCAGCACAGCAGAAAAGGGAGCAGGTTGCAAAAGCGGAGCGGCCGTCCCCTAGACAGTACACCTGCTACTGCCCACCGCAGCAAGGGAACAAGCACACCAAAGCCAGCTCCAAGGAGTTCCCTGGCGTGGCAGTTCTTCAGAAAATGTGCTGACGACAAGACACGAGTGGTTTGCACGCTGTGCAATCAGAGCCTGAAGCGAGGCATAAATGTTCTCAACCTGAGCCCAACCTGCATGACCAGGCATCTAAGTGCAAAGCATGAGCTGCAGTCTCGGCATGAGCTGCTTCCTCTTCTGCTGCAGTCTCGGCCTCTTCATCCACCTCTGGAGTGACAGTGCCACCTGTCACCCCGCAAACAGAGGATCTGCCAGCAACGCCACCACCTAGGTCACCAAGCATCTCCACAATGTCCCATGGAAGCGTTCAACCCTCTATCTCCCAAACACTGGAGTGAAAGAGGAAGTAGCGTGATCTGCTACTGGGAAATGATGATCTTTTGTGCTGCACAAAAGATCCAATTACCCGATGAACAAGCGTTTTGCTCGTCTGTACTTTCACACTGCAAGATCATCGCTAACAAGCGTTACTATAATATATATATTATAATACATACTATAATCTTATCTATTGTCGGTCCGTGTAAAGGGCCCTTTAGGGTGTCATAGAGATGTCTTTTATTCGGAAATAGTGCTTTGTTCTACACTGAATATACCGATTGTGGCCATACCCCTGCTGTTTTTTACAATGTGTCTGCTACATTCTTAAGATGCTCCTGACTAAGGGCTGAATTTTCTGACCAATCAGATGGCCTACTAAACACATAGATCTTTTGTTATACATACCAACTATTTGTCTGATTGGACAGATATTGGTCAGATAATCTGTTGGTGTAATACAGCACTTATTTTGTCTGATGATGATGCTATAGAATTACACTAAAACTGGCCATACATATGAGATAACTGTTGGCCAAATGTCCTTTTAGATAACAGCTATCTTGCCGGATCCTTCCAGACATTAGCATGCTCGGCTAAAGTCATTGAATAGAGAGAGAGGAGAAAGCGACTGTGAGACTTCTCTGGTAGCTGCTTGTTTCCCAATTAATAAAAGGGTTCAGCAACAGAATCCAGAGTTTCCAAACCTGATCTCGCATGACATCAGCCTTTAGTAGATGGTCGAGAGTCTGAAGGGCACCATACACATTAGATGGGCGGCTGAACTTGCTGAAATTGACTAGCATGGCCCACTTTAGGTTGCATTGGACAATTACGACTCCAAAACATGCCCCCAAAGCATGCTCAGCAAGGTCAATGTGCATGTGTTCTAAATAGAAAGGAGAAAGTAATTCACTGCCAGACAAATGTGGTAATTAGGCATGTTGAAATCCACCCGCCCAATCCGTCTTTACCCTGAAATCTGTCATCCGAGAGAGTTGAGAGGCCCCCATAAACATTAGATGGTTGACCAGTCCTGGCGAAATTGACGGATTCAGACAGGGTCGGTGCAACCATATAGGCGAACTAGGCGTTCGCTAGGGCGCTGGCCGGCTGGGGGCGCCGTGGTGGGCTCCCCCTGACTGGGGCTGCAACCCTGGGCGAGCGGCTCTTGAGCCGCCCCCAGCGCAGTTACAGGGGGGCCAGGAAATGGGTGTCCTTCTTAAATATGGCAGAGCAGGCATCTGCTTACCCTGATGGCAGGTGGTTGCTCTGCCAGTAAATTACCGGAGGAGAGGAGGCGGATGGCAAGGGAGGCTGTTCTAGCAGCTCCCCACTCCTCCCTCGTGCGCCCTCTGTGATGCCGGAATATGACGTCATTCCGGCCCCGGCATACTAAACGGCGCGCTGGAGGACTGAGGAGCTGCACCACACTGGACCCCAGAGTGTCTGCCTGTGTATTTATGTCAGTGAGTGAGTGTATGTATGTCTGTCTTTCTGTCAGTAAATGTATGTGTGTCTGTCATTGAGTGTCTGTGTGTGTATGTCAGTGAGTGTGGATGTCTGTCGGTCAGTAAGTGTCTATGTGTTTGTCAGTGAGTATATGTGTGTGTTTGTCAGTGAGTATATGTGTGTTTGTCTGCCAGTGAGTGAGTGTCTGTCAGTGAGTTTCTGTGTGTGTGTGTTTCAGTGGGTAGGTGTATGTCTGTCAGTGAGTGTCTGTCAGTGAGTGAGTGTATGTCTGTCAGTGAGTGTATGTCTGTCTGTCAGTGAGTTTCTGTGTACGTCATTCAGTGAGTGTCTGAGTGCGTATCTGTCTGTCAGTGAGTGCGTATCTGTCTGTCAGTGAGTGTATGTCTGTCTGTCAGTGAGTTTCTGTGTACGTCATTCAGTGAGTGTCAGTGTGTGTGTGTGTCTGTCAGTGTGTGTGTGACATGAGGGGGCGGCAAAATGGATATTTGCCTAGAGCGGCAAAAATCCTTGCACCGGCCCTGGATTCAGACAACTATAAACTAATATGTATTCTCAGCTTAAATAACTTAAAAGTACCTAAGTCCTGGAGCCAGCCGAACAAGACTAAAACTGAAGTCACATGAAAATGAAGTTCTATCAGTGAAATGTGCAATCCTTTTTAAAGGGCTGTCTCACTTCAGCAAATGGCATTTATCATGTAGACAGAGCTAATACAAGGCACTTACTAATGTATTGTGATTCTCCATATTGCATCTTTTGCTGGCTGGATTCATTTTTCCATCACATTATTTAATTCTTGTATCCAGGAGTTATGACCACCAGTGATGAGCGGCAGGGGCAATATTCGAATTTGTGATATTTCACAAATATTTGGGCGAATATTCTTCATATATTCGCGAATTCAAGAATTTGTGATATCCAGTCATTATCTTCTTGATTGCGAAAATCGGCAATTGAAAAATTTGCGATAAAAATTTGTGATACGAAAATTCGCGATCAATACTACTCCTAAAGTCAAAGATATTGCAGCCTTCTCATTGGCCCACAAGCAAGAAGCAGTGAGGGATCATGGGTACTGATGAAAAAAATCTAGAATATTCGCGATTTTGAAGATATAGCACTATATTCTAGATATTCGCGAATTCTCGAAGTGCTAATATTCGCGATAAAAATTTGCAATTAGAAAATTTGCGATCAACACTAATGACCACCCTGCAATCCAGGAGTAGAGGTCGTGCTTGTACACTATAGGTAAAAGGGCCAACCTATCGTGTGGCTGGGACAGTGAGAGTGAATGTAAGCAAGCATGCACAGCAGCTCCCATCACAGGCACCTTGTATCTGCGCTGCAGCGGAAACCCCTGGAAATGAGCCATGTATAATGTGATGGAAAAAATCAAGCCAGGAAAGGAGGCAATATGGACAGTCACAGTACATTTGTATTAACTTTATGTACATGTTAAATGCCATTTTCTGAAGTGAGACAACCTCTTTAAAGGGGGATTTAAAGGGAGTCTTTGATGTTTCCAAAACTGCTGACAACACTATATACTGTAGGTTATGAGGGGAGCAAGGCAAACATAAAAAGTTTGATGCTCATACAGGATGCATGTCAGAGAAATCAAACTTTTAGGACTTCCGGTTCCAGCGCTGTGATGCGCTGTGATGCTGTAGGCAGCTGCGGTGTGGAGCTCCGATACATCCCCTCCACTGACCTGCAAATACCGGCATAGCGGCCGCTCACTGAACTCGACGATCGCGCCCGCATCGCGCCCTCAGCCTGTCGGGGGGTGAATTCAAGGAGCGGTACCTGCTCCGAAGTAGCGGAAAGCCAGCACCCCGCTCAGAAAATCAGACCAGAGGAGACAGGAGACTCCTGCCGCCCGCACACAGAGCGCTCTCCAGGACACAGAGGACTCCCACTCCCAGGCTCTGCTCCCACAAGACCTGAAAATGGTAAACGCTGACTCCCTGGGGGCCCTTATTGATTACAAAAAGCTGGCTGTGGAAGTAGCTAAACAACTGGCTACTGACTTAAAGGACTCTTTGGTCACAGCTGTATCAGCTTCTTTCCAAGAATTGCGGGCGGAGGTGGAATCTCATTCTTCAAGAATAGAGGAGATGGAGCACAGGATAGTGGCCCTGGAGGAGGAAGTTGTGGGGTCCCATGACCAGCTCAAAGAAATCTCACAAGAGAATGCCTGATTAAGAGACCGCACGGAGGACCTGAAAAACAGATCACGCCGGAACAATCTGCGTGTCCTGGGGGTCCCGGACTCTATTAAACCGTCGCAACTTCAGGAATTTTGTGAGGAGGAACTACCTCAGGCCCTGGGGATAGGGGGCTCAAAGAGGATGGAAAGGGCTCATCGGGTAGGACCTGCACAGTCCACAATCACAATCCAGAAGCCCTCGTCCTCACCACAGGGGAGTAAACCTCGTCAAGTCATAGTCAAATATTTAGACTACACTGCGTGCAGAATTATTAGGCAAATGAGTATTTTGACCACATCATCCTCTTTATGCATGTTGTCTTACTCCAAGCTGTATAGGCTCGAAAGCCTACTACCAATTAAGCATATTAGGTGATGTGCATCTCTGTAATGAGAAGGGGTGTGGTCTAATGACATCAACACCATATATTAGGTGTGCATAATTATTAGGCAACTTCCTTTCCTTTGGCAAAATGGGTCAAAAGAAGGACTTGACAGGCTCAGAAAAGTAAAAAATAGTGAGATATCTTGCAGAGGGATGCAGCACTCTTAAAATTGCAAAGCTTCTGAAGCGTGATCATCGAACAATCAAGCGTTTCATTCAAAATAGTCAACAGGGTCGCAAGAAGCGTGTGGAAAAACCAAGGCGCAAAATAACTGCCCATGAACTGAGAAAAGTCAAGCGTGCAGCTGCCAAGATGCCACTTGCCACCAGTTTGGCCATATTTCAGAGCTGCAACATCACTGGAGTGCCCAAAAGCACAAGGTGTGCAATACTCAGAGACATGGCCAAGGTAAGAAAGGCTGAAAGACGACCACCACTGAACAAGACACACAAGCTGAAACGTCAAGACTGGGCCAAGAAATATCTCAAGACTGATTTTTCTAAGGTTTTATGGACTGATGAAATGAGAGTGAGTCTTGATGGGCCAGATGGATGGGCCCGTGGCTGGATTCGTAAAGGGCAGAGAGCTCCAGTCTGACTCAGACGCCAGCAAGGTGGAGGTGGAGTACTGGTTTGGGCTGGTATCATCAAAGATGAGCTTGTGGGGCCTTTTCAAGTTGAGGATGGAGTCAAGCTCAACTCCCAGTCCTACTGCCAGTTTCTGGAAGACACCTTCTTCAAGCAGTGGTACAGGAAGAAGTCTGCATCCTTCAAGAAAAACATGATTTTCATGCAGGACAATGCTCCATCACACGCGTCCAAGTACTCCACAGCGTGGCTGGCAAGAAAGGGTATAAAAGAAGAAAATCTAATGACATGGCCTCCTTGTTCACCTGATCTGAACCCCATTGAGAACCTGTGGTCCATCATCAAATGTGAGATTTACAAGGAGGGAAAACAGTACACCTCTCTGAACAGTGTCTGGGAGGCTGTGGTTGCTGCTGCACGCAATGTTGATGGTGAACAGATCAAAACACTGACAGAATCCATGGATGGCAGGCTTTTGAGTGTCCTTGCAAAGAAAGGTGGCTATATTGGTCACTGATTTGTTTTTGTTTTGTTTTTGAATGTCAGAAATGTATATTTGTGAATGTTGAGATGTTATATTGGTTTCACTGGTAAAAATAAATAATTGAAATGGGTATATATTTGTTTTTTGTTAAGTTGCCTAATAATTATGCACAGTAATAGTCACCTGCACACACAGATATCCCCCTAAAATAGCTAAAACTAAAAACAAACTAAAAACTACTTCCAAAAATATTCAGCTTTGATATTAATGAGTTTTTTGGGTTCATTGAGAACATGGTTGTTGTTCAATAATAAAATTAATCCTCAAAAATACAACTTGCCTAATAATTCTGCACTCCCTGTATAACCACAAAGAGGAAATCCTGAGAGCATTTCGGGCCAGAAAATCCCCTCTCGAAGTACGGGGGGTAAAACTATTGATCTTTGCTGACTATTCCGCGGAAGTAGCGCGGCGGAGGAGAGAATATAGTGCGGTATGCTCTTCTCTTTACGCAAAAAATAATAATCTAACTTCAGCTGTTATATCCGGCAACGTTGCGGATTCAAGTAGTTGGTGAACCTCCTGCAATTTTCCGGTCATTTGTGGAAGCGAAACGGTTCGTGGTGGCTCAAGGGTGGGCTACGGAAAGGGAGTTCGACCAGACCGACAAGAGATCCTCTCCACCTTATTGTCAGGAGGACCACGGACGTGCCTCACGTCAGTCTACAGGACATGACGCGGTCTCAGGACAACAGTGGTCTAACTGGAAGAGGATTCCTGAGAAAGATCCACAGAGAGCAGAAGGAGGCACTTCACCAAAGGAGCAGAGACCCCAAAAAATGAATCGCTATGCACCTTTAAGTGTGGACTGATAAGTATTGAGGGTGTCTTGTTTCTATCTGGCGGGAGGGAGAGAGTGCTACTTATGCTGTTATCTTTTTCTGTATCTAGGCTGTGGAGCAGCGAAATACAAATGGAAACAGAGGAGGAGGGGTGGAACGGAGGATTTTAGAGACTACATTTCAGAAAAAAGTGAAGTCCAGAGATAGTTGAAAAGAGAGAAATACAATAATGAGTAGGAGATTGTTAGGAATAGAAGAAGGTTTGTTACTATTAATAATATTTTTCTTGTTACACTTGTTTGATCTTGCTGTGACCGAGCGCCTTTCTTCCTGCAGCCGACCCTGGTCTCGACCCCGGGGGCGAACAGAGCAGAGGAGAGTGTCCGTTTTGGAGCCACTAAGAGGGGGAGCTATAGTGGGAGCGATGCTATTGTAACGCGTTTAATGATCCTTTTCATTAGACCTGTTGATGAGAGTAGTTACTTGGAACGTTAAGGGGCTCCGCTCCCCAGAAAAGCGGATGATGGTCCTTCGTCATTTAAAACGGTTGAAAGCGGACATAGCGTTGTTAAAGGAAACTCATCTAAGGGAAGAGGAATGGAAGTATATGCGCAAACTATGGGTGGGGTAGGTTTTTGGCTCACCTGCCCTAGGTAGAACAGCCGGGGTGATTACGTTAATTCACAGGTCTTTGCCTCATAACATTCTTTCGGCAGCGTCAGATGCTGAGGGCCGCTTTTTCACATATAACCGTGGAAACACCTTGCGGCCTTCTAGAGGTATTTAATGTGTATGGCCCTAATAATGAGAATAGAGAGTTCCTACATGATGTTGAATCTAGGGTAATAACCCAGTCGATGGGATTATCACTGATTGGAGGAGACTTTAACACGGTGGTGAACCCCGACATTGATCGCAGCAGAGGGTCGCAAACCCGCCGAGATCCGATGAGACGTGAGAATGTGCTAGGGCCTTTCTTAGAGTCAACGGGGCTGGTAGATGTTTGGCGTTACTTACATCCTGAAGGTAGGGAGTATTCGTTTCACTCGCATTTCCACCTCTCCTGGTCTAGAATCGATTAAATCTTGTTACAGAGTTCCCTACTATCCAGGGTGGTTTCCGGGGAATTAGGGGATATAGTTATATCTGATCACGCTCCTTTAACGCTCACTCTGACAGAAACGCAGTGGAAAGGGACGGACATCTTGTGGAGGTTCCCTGCCCACCTAGCGGGAGATGAAAATTTTGCTTTACTATTGAGAGGATAGTGGGGGGAATATGAAGCTGACAATAGGGATCACAGATCCAACACCAATCTCTTTTGGGATACAGCTAAGGCTGTATTGCGAGGCAGTATCATATCCTATGTGACGGGATGGAAAAGGGAAATATGGAATAAGTATAAACAGACGAGTCAGGAGTTAGGGGGGCGTATGCCAGCTACGTGAGATCTCCTATTGCTGCTAATCTACAAGTATGGAAAGCAGCCCAACAAGCTTTTAACAAGTGGGCAGCAGAGAAAGAATGTTTTTACAGAAGGGAATGGGAGGCTACCTTGCACAGATATGGTAACAAATCCGGAAAATTGTTAGCCAGACTTGCTAAAGATAGGCCCCCAGTTACCCACATAGGTTCCTTGCTAGATGAAAATGGCGACATAACCACAGACCCCCAAAACATTAACAGAATCCTGGGTGACTTCTATAAGAATCTATATGCAGATACTAGTGACCCCATCACGCGGGAAACGATTTTAGATCAGATAGTTCTTCCTAAGATGTCTGATGCACAACTTGCTTTTTTAAACTCGCCAGTAAAAGGTGAAGAGGTTATGGGAGCAATTGGGATGTTGAAGGCGGGCAAAGCACCAGGGCCTGACGGTTTAACAGGAGAGTTCTACAGGATATTAAAGGAACAAATAGGAGATACTTTAATGGCAGTTTTTAATTCAGCGTTGGGGAACGGTGGACTCCCACAATCGTCTTCAATGGCCTATATCAAACTCCTGCTCAAGCCGGGTAAGACTGCAATACATCCTGGGTCTTACCGACCCATCTCATTAATAAATGTGGATGCAAAACTCTTGTCTAAGATTGTGGCTGACAGGTTGGGAACTATTATGCCCACTCTACTTAGCTCGGTTCAGGTAGGATTCACAAAGGGAAGAGCGGCAGTGACAAACATCCGAACGGTTATGGCGGTTTTGGATAGGGTCCAGCACTGGTCTCGCCAGGGAGAGACGCCAGCATTATTGACGTTAGACACAGAGAAAGCGTTCGATAATGTCAGATGGACTTGGCTGGGGTCAGTGCTGGACAGAATGGGGTTTGTGGGACCTTTTCGGAAGCTGCTAAGCCACATATACAGACATCCACAAGAGAGGATCCATTCCGGGGGTTATTTGTCTCACCCATTTGATTTACAAAAGGACACTAGGCAGGGGTGTCCCTTGTCTCCCCTGTTATTTAATCTGGCCATAGAGCCCCTGTCGCGATTTCTCCAGACGCCGGACCTTTACAAGGGCATTAAGGTGAGGGATAAGGAGGTTAGACTGGCTATATTTGCAGATGACATCATTCTGTTTCTAGATGACCCAGCCTCATGTATTCCCAGGTTATTCTCTGCTCTAAATGAATTTGGAGCTTACTCAGTTATAAGATAAATATGGCAAAGTGTGAACTCTTGGATTTACGAGGCACCTTGGGTGGGACCACATTGCTGCATACATCTTACGGGATAGCCCCTCCTACGGATCATATTAAATATCTGGGAATAAATATAGGGCGCGCTCCCTCCTCTTTATATACCATGAACTATAGACCCCCTTCTAGAGAAGATATATTCTGACCTAAAAAGGTGGGCTAACCTCCCTTATAACATAGTGGGGAGATGCCATCTAATTAAAATGTCCTGTTTTGCTAGACTTTTATACCCCCTGCAGACGATCCAGGTCTAATTACGCCATAAAGATGAGCTTTATTCCAAATTTACGTCATTCATCTGGAAGGGGCGGAGACCGAGGATAGCGTTGGACAAACTTATGAGGCTTAAAGAAGAGGGAGGGATTAACTTTCCTAATATTAGGGGTTATAATATAGCCTGTTTAATGCGTCACATTCTAGATTGGAGGAATCGCACTAGTTATTACTCTAACTTAGGGCTAGAGAGGGATTTGGGGTCCCCTTGGGATCTGATGGCCTTGGTACATTCTCCGTTCTCTAAGCTCCCCTTGGACATAAAACGTTCTGTCCTTCTTAGGAACACTCTTATTACTTGGAAGATTACACAAAAATTATTTGGCCTTTCCTATCAGTGTTCGAAACATCTACCCCTGTGGGGCTCGCCAGAGTTCTTGGATGGGAGCTCGAGCTGTCTATTCAAGGGATGAACACTAAAAAAGGAGGAAAAGGCAAAGCACGACTAGCAATATATATAAACTTTATTATGGTTCCCAAAAAGGGGAAAATCCAATAAAATACAATGACGAACAATACAATACAATGGTGGATGAATGACACACAGGGTGGGAAAGGATCACAAAATGGACAACATGAAAAAACAATTAATGAAAAAGGCCAAAGAGATACTAGATGATTAATAAATACCCAAGTGGAAAACGTATATCAATGACCTCGCCAAACCATGAACAAGATATTGGAGCCAAATACAGTACATAAGTTTAAAGTGCAAAGTGCATGAGATACAATGTACATGGACAATAAAATGAACAATATGGTAAATAAAAAATCACATAAATAAATACCAAAAACAGGGGGATTAATAAAAGTGTGCAAGTGCAAAAAAGGGATGGAAAGAACGGGGTATACATAGAGTAGAGCACTTGATTCATGACCGTGAACTTAGATGGTTAACGTTGCAGGAACTTTGTGAAAGGTATGACCTTCAGGGTCACCAACTCTTTCCTTATCAACAGGTTCTACATTTCTGTAAGGCCAAAATATCGAACATCGCTAGAGAGATCCCGGTGAATGCTCTTGACACTCTCCTCTGCTCGACTTGCAGACATTCTATATCGGATTTATATACCTACCTAAGGCCTAAGTTTCTCCTTGGGAACGTCCAATCTGTATATAAGGGGTGGGCTAAGCAATTGGGAGAAGAGGAGGTAAAGAAAGAGATTATAGGCGGATGGACGGATTTCAGAAAACATGTGTTGTGTGAAACATGGAGGGAAACGCAATTGAAAATTATGCACAGGGCTATTTATGCATTTAATTTGCCACCTTCCGTTTCAATGCCGGATAGGCAAACTAAGTGTCCAAAATGTCATGAACCAAATTCTGATTTCTTGCATGGCCTATGGGGCTGCAAACAGCTGACAGCATTTTGGGAGTCTGTTCATACCATTGTTAGAAGGTCCAGCGGCTTTAAGAGCCACATTAGCCATAACATGGTCTTATTCTATTCCCGTGGGGAGGGGCCAACGGAACTCTCTTCACATTTGCCCCTATAGTTCATGTGATTCTTATGGCGGCAAAGAAATGCATATTGCGATATTGGATATTGGATTTCACCACATCTCCCTGACATTGCCCAGGTGCTACTTTCCGTAAAAAACATATTGTGGGCGGAACAACTGTTAGCATCCAAAGACAAGGAAACTCAGACAAAACGGTTCTTTAAAAAATGGGAGAGAAAGAAGTTAGTGGATCCATTTTGACTCACAAAATGGTACCTGTTAGAGGATTTCAAGGGTACCCTAGGGAAATTGAAAGAGTGATGCTTATCAGGTGCTGTACGAAACCACAGGAGTAGAGGGGTAGAGGTTTTGCTCGGTCGCACAGCGTTATCTGTTGGTTCTCTTTGTATTATGCCAATTTGCTTGGTGGAATATTCTTCTACTTGCACTAATTATTTCAGCTGATTTGTGATATTTGTACAACTTCATATAATGTGTTGTCTTCGTGTATTTTTACTACCATGTATGATGGTCAGTTGAAGTGATGACATTTGAATATGGTTTTGTTTTCCTTTGCTAAAGAATGAAACCAAATAAAATATTTTTGAAAAAAGAAAAAAAAGAAATCAACCTTCAATCTCCCCAGCCCCATGATTCATATGTGCAAAGGAGTCAGACCTTTTATTTTCAGTACCATGGGCCCTATGCACTAAATGCTTGCCAGCCCACCCCCTTTTGCCCTGAGTGGCAGCGCAGGCGTCCAATCAGGAGACTACTAGAGCTGTCAGTGAGAGCAGAGGGGAGGGGCTGGAAAGCGTGCAGCGCAAAGATCCCGGTACACTGACCATAAAAAGGACTACATTCTTTTCACTGGCAGTTGTGGCATTGCACTACCAAGCTCATCTGTCCATATGGATATGCTGTCCCTGCCAAACAGATATTGAAGTCCTATCCTAATGTCCCAGAGTGACAGGTCTCTCCCTATTTGTGTATGGGGATGACCTGTCAATCATACTTCCTGGCCATGACCTAGTATTAAAGCTTTGCTTTTCCATGGAGATATGAAACGCAATATGTACATTGGTATGCTACTGAATATCTGATCATTTCCATGAGTAATTAAAAAAAATATATATTTTATATATATATATATATATATATATATATATATACAGTACAGACCAAACGTTTGGACACACCTTCTCATTCAAAGAATTTTCTTTATTTTCATGACTATGAAGGCATCAAAACTATGAATTAACACATGTGGAATTATATACATAACAAACAAGTGTGAAACAACTGAACATATGTCATATTCTAGGTTCTTCAAAGTAGCCACCTTTTGCTTTGATTACTGCTTTGCACACTCTTGGCATTCTCTTGATGAGCTTCAAGAGGTAGTCCCCTGAAATGGTCTTCCAACAGTCTTGAAGGAGTTCCCAGAGATGCTTAGCACTTGTTGGCCCTTTTGCCTTCACTCTGCGGTCCAGCTCACCCCAAACCATCTCGATTGGGTTCAGGTCCGGTGACTGTGGAGGCCAGGTCATCTGGCACAGCACCCCATCACTCTCCTTCATGGTCAAATAGCCCTTGCTTTCAAAGTTTTCCCAATTTTTCGGCTGACTGACTGACCTTCATTTCTTAAAGTAATGATGGCCACTCGTTTTTCTTTACTTAGCTGCTTTTTTCTTGCCATAATACAAATTATAACAGTCTATTCAGTAGGACTATAAGCTGTGTATCCACCTGACTTCTCCTCAACGTAACTGATGGTCCCAACCCCATTTATAAGGCAAGAAATCCCACTTATTAAACCTGACAAGGCACACCTGTGAAGTGAAAACCATTTCAGGGGACTACCTCTTGAAGCTCATCAAGAGAATGCCAAGAGTGTGCAAAGCAGTAATCAAAGCAAAAGGTGGCTACTTTGAAGAACCTAGAATATGACATATTTTCAGTTGTTTCACACTTGTTTGTTATGTATATAATTCCACATGTGTTAATTCATAGTTTTGATGCCTTCAGTGTGAATCTACAATTTTCATAGTCATGAAAATAAAGAAAACTCTTTGAATGAGAAGGTGTGTCCAAACTTTTGGTATGTACTGTATATATATTAGTTCTAATGGTAATATTGTAAATAGTGTTTACTTTTATATCACCATACTCTTCCCATGTTCTACTTAACAATTCAAACTACTTTTAACAGGTGACCTGATTTTCCATCTATTATATTGCTATGATGTCTACATCGTATCGCCTCCTTGCCCACAGAGTCTCAAACAAAATGGAATAGACACCTATCTCAATGAGAGCATTGTCAAGCCTCTTGAAGATAAAGGATATTATTGCTACCATGGATCCAGAAACATAACTGGGGGTGACTATATTATTCAGGCTATGAGTTACCCTATTACCATAATCCCAACAACCATTGTACCAGTATTCAAAGATAAAAAGTTCTCAAACCTACGAAATTTACTCCTGAGACCAGATTATTTGGAACGGACTGTGTTTCTCTTATTTGATGCCTCACAAGCTTATCCCGATGCAATATCAAAGAACAGCTACTCATTGTCTGTACATGATCCCTATCTGCTGCCAAAACTGATCCAAACGATTGAACAAAATAGGAAAGAGACTCCTCTGCTGCAAAGGAAAATAAAGTATGAAATGGGACCATATCCCGGTGAGTTTTTATATATTATTACTTTGGACATTTTTAGACAATGCGATACCAATGAGGTCTATTTTTTATTGTTTATTTTTATGTGCAAAATTGGGAAGGGGGGCTGATTAATATTTTTAATACTAGGGAATTTTTTTTTTTTTTCAGTATTCACTGTACTTTATGTCTCCCTTTGGGGACTTGTGCATGCGATCTTCTGATTGCTTGCACCATAGAGTGCAATTGAATACTATGCAGTAGTGTTGAGCGCGAATATTCAAATCACGAATTTTAATCGTGAATATCGCCACTTTAAGAATTCGCGAATATTTAGAGTATAGTGCTATATATTCGTATTCACGAATATTCTAATCTCAAATTTTTCACAAATTTATAGCGAATTTATCACGAATATCGGCACTTAGCAACAACCCTAGCAACCAATAGGAAAGTTGCCTATAGGAGTAGTGTTGATTGCGAATTTTCGTATCGTGAATTTTATCGCGAATTTTCCGATTGCTGATTTTTGCAATCAAGAAAATAATGACTGGAGATTACAAATTCTCGAATTCGGGAATATATGATGAATATTCGCCCAAATATTCGCAAAATATCACGAATTCGAATATTGCCCCTGCCGTTCATCACTGCTATACAGTTTTGGGGATTTTAACAGTCTGCCTGTCAGGGCATGCCTCAGGCACAGCTTTTCAGGCAGCTTGCTATGACAGGCCTGGGAGCCTTCACGAGGCTCCAGGCAGTTACATCAACCGATCGGAGACCCATGTTTTCACCGCAGATGACAGAGTAAGCCCTCTTCCTCTGTCTAAACCCACAGATGCCATTGACACTGATATCTAAGGGGTTAAGCGACTGGGATCAGAGTCATTTCTGAACCTGGTCACTGCCAGTGGGTGCCTGCTGTATTTTACAGACAGAACCTGCTGCATATGGAACAAGCTTAGCTTGCGAGCCTGCTCCATAAAACCCCTTAACCCATATGACATACAGGAATGTTGTATGTTGTTAAGGGGTTAAAATAGGGAACAGTGCTTGGAGGTAGAAAGAATTTGAAATTAGACTTAAAGTTCTTTGAACAGGTCTTTGAACAGGTAAGCAAAAATTTATTCCATATTATTTCCCTTTTGTAAACATGACCATCATCAGCCGAGCAAGGTATGAAAATGATGATTTGTTTGCAGCACATCTTCCCATGTAAACAGGGGATGTGCTGCCAAGAAGAGAGGAGAGGATTTAATGAGCAATGTTCATTCATTCAAACCCACCAGATGTCTTCCTACATCAGGAGTACTCAAGAACTTTTTTGTAAAGGTCCACGTACCTGGGTTTTATGTTGGGCACAGGTCTGAGCCACAAAGCCTGAGGAACAACTCTAGAGGCATCTAGTGTGCTGCGGCAATTAGATTTTTAAACAATAAGTTATACCTCTAATCTTCCTCAATCCCGCCTATACTCTCCACACAGTAAGGATTCTCCCGTAATGCCTCCCCACACAGTAATGATACCCCTTAGTGCCGCCCTAGACAGTAATCTTGCCCCTTGAACAATATGATGCCCTTTAGTGCCCCTCACAGGGTATGATGCCCTCTGTGTGGCTCCCCATGTAGTATGATGCCCCCTTAGTGCCCCCTATGCAGTATGATGCTACTAAGTGCCCCCTTCACACAAATGTAATCCCTTCATGCCCCCACACAGTATGATACTCCTTTAGTGTCCCTGACCCAGTATGATGCTCCTTTAGTGCCCCTTCACAGCAGGATGACCCCCTAAGTGCCCCCACACAGAATTAATCCTCTAAAGAGCCCCCACTCAAAGTGATGCCCTCTAAACGCTCCTCACACAGTATGTTGTCCCCACATAGATTGGGTGATACCCATATTCCATCCGATCTAAATACTCACCTACCCCGCGGTGAACAGAGCAGAACAGGTCTCCTCCACGTTGTGCTCGTGCTGAACCACTAATGGCAGACGGATGGTGAGGCAGGGAGCGGATGGCTCTACCATTGTATTCAACTGTATCTGTGTCCCAAGGGCTCAAATACTGTTGAAAGCGGGACATGCAAGGTTCCAGACAGCTTACAACCATGGTCCGTATTTGGACTGTGGTCTGCCAGGTGCCTACTCCTGTTTTACATCATCCATTGGTACGTGTTATAGGCAATTTATCATCCTAAGGAATCTTAAAATAGCAATACACATTAGATTATTGTGAGCCAAAATCACAAATTTACACATGACCAACCTACCATCTAATGTGGGTGATCTGATCTTTCCCCTAATGGCAGTTGTCAGAAGAAAAAAGGATTGCGCTGTTGGAAATCATTACTAATAAAATCTGTGTTTTTTATTATTTGTTTCAGCTTCTACAGTATCCTCCATTCCATCAGAAATGTGCATAGAGAGTGAGTATGGTATTCTTATAGTAATTGTAAAATTATGTTATTGCAGTAATAAATTAAAGAGCTCACTTTTATTTCACACTTTACAGGGTTTTGTATGAGTTGAAAGAAATAGCTGCTTTCTTCCCAACAAGTACCACTCTTGTTCATGGGGCCTGCATAAATCTATGTGCTTGCTTCCTCATTCAAATGAATAGAACTGATTTTCAGTCACAGAATTTTCTGCCACAAAATCTGCCGTGTGTGAAGGCACCCTTACAGTTTATCACGGGAGGAGACTAAAATAGCTTCCTCCTCAAGGAGAAAGAGTAAGCTAGCTACACATGAAATGAAGAATCAAATACAGCTACAGCAAGCATTGCTCATCTAAACAGGGACTAACATGCTATCTGTAGAGGTCTTTTTTAGGTTGTGTACTTACAGCAGCATCTGCACTCATTCAAGCAGACAATCTCTCTGCAATGTAAAAGGGGAAGACAAAGAAGGCTAGAGTGTTGAGAGGTAGAAGGCTTGTAGACAGAGTGACCAAGACCGGACTGCAGCTCTACTGTATATGTAACATGATGGCAGATAAAAAAAATGTCCTGTTAGCAAGTTAGGAAAAAGGAGAGATCCACAGTGCAAACATCTGAGCTTTTAAAGAAGACTATACAGAAGCATCTAAGAGCACTGTCAAATTTTATTTTTAATTCTGGGGTGGGAAGTAGACCACGGGCAGGAGTAGCACTGTTTCTGTCCATCTCATTCAACCCTGTAAACACCTGCAGAATACCTAGAGGTAGTCAGCAAATGCCTGAAAATTATCCTACAAAATTGATTCTGTTTTTCTACGTGATTTTCTTATAAAAAGCTTTTAGTACATGTTGAACAATTCAGCTTTGTTCATATTTGCTGACTGGTAAAAAACACAGCTCCTGTATTTTCACTAAATGGTGTAAGAAGGGGAAAGTACAGTTGTGCAGCATATTTTATGCATTCTTTTTTTACTGCAGAAAATTCCAGATCATCTCTCCTTGACATTTTCAAAATAGGTAATTGACTTATTGATTTTTAATTTAGAACATATAGAAATCTATCTATTATCTATTTATCTATCTAAACGAAAATGATGAGGCAGCACTCCAAACGTAGAGATAAGGTGTGAGACCCTTTAATATCCCTTGTGCAACGTTTCAGTCCAACTCATTGGGGTCTTTGTCAAGCAAACAAATGATGTCAAATACAAGTATATATATCCATAGTGCTTGGTGACAACATAATTACATGATTAATTGCCAATAATCCAAATAGTGTCAAATTTTATACAAAACGTGATTCAAAATACATGACAGTAATATCAAAAGTGTTACAACATGATTGGTATATAATACATGTCGTCCAGCAAAAAATCAATAATGTACAAAGTAATAATAAAGTGCACAGTGCATAATTGACCAATTGACACCCGCTGTGGAGAAGGGTATTGTGTATATTAAAAAGGGAGCAACAGCTGGTTTGAATAAACTTAATAACAAAACATCTACTACCTCGTTGGTGGTTCCAGTGTGAGCAATAGCATTCAGGGCATGCTACTGCGCATGCTCGGCCTCCGCACAGTCACAAACCATCGCCCGCCAAGACGTGGGTCACGGGACCCAGGCGCGTCATCGTGTGACTGATATCACATTAGCACTTCCTAGGAAACGTGGCCGCGTCTTCTGGGGTATGGAGGGGAAAGACTGTCACGGGTGCATGCAGGCAGTAACAGTCACATGACCCGACGGCAAGTACATATAAACAAAAATTCTAAGAAATGCAAACTGATGTGGCGATACTGGGACATTAAAGAACAAATCAAAACCAGGCAGAATCAGCCAGAGAGTGAAGATAGTATCTACATTATGTACAAACACAAATGTTGGGGACATTATTAAATAGTAAATATGTGGGTTCCAGCACAATGTAAATAATAAGACCGAGAGGGAGATGTTGAACATGATCAATGTCCAAACAACTCCCACTCACTATATATATATATATATATAAGGGAGACAACGGGATTGGGTGTGCAAAAGTGCCACTGACCATGGCTAGATCTGCACCACCTGTTATGGTGCCAAGGAAGAAGGGCACAATTCCTTATCCATCCCCAAGGGACCAAATTCTCATCCCAAACTCACTATATGAAAAGTACATACACCAAAAAAAGGTGGTAACGCACATTAGGAACCCTTGAAGGCAAAATATAATATGGTTGAACCAGATAGCTGAAATATATAAGGTGTATTGCTCTCATAGTAGCTCCCAGAAAGCCAGACCAGAATAACAGAGAAAATATAATATAATGCCACGGGTCACAAAATGGAACCATCAGGATGTAGAGATGACTAGATGACAAAGATGACAAAGATGATGTGATTCTAAAAAGAAAAAGAAAAGATTAGTAACTTAGTAGAAAATGATATAGATGACATCATTCATGATATCCCACAGGTTGTCATGATGTGGATATTAAACTACACTGGACTGTAGCAGATCCCTGTATCTCACTCACAGAGGCTCCACTTAAACTCAGCGTTCAAGCCCTTGGGTTTATGGGTCTGTAAACGATGAATCCTTTGGAGCTCCCTCTGCTTGAGAATTAGTTCTCTATCACCCCCTCTTCATAACGGTGGAACATGATCAATGATTCTAAATTTCAAATCTTTTTCTTTATGTCCGGACTCAACAAAATGTTTAGGAATTGGTAAGTCTTTCCTTTTTTGTCGAATGGTGTATCTATGTTGATTTAATCTCCTCTTCGAGATACACCATAAATGTACTGTCACAAGTAAGAAAATTACGTATATCAAAATGTGTACCCAGGGTGGGGTGAATTTATCTATCACCCTTCAACATACAGTATATGTGCAGTTCACACAATTCAAACAGTGATATCTTCCCATCCTTTTAGACCTGATGTATGTCTGTAACTTCTTTTTCACAATGACATCGGCTTTGACAAGTTTGTCACGCAAAATTCGGAGGGCGTCAATATGACATGAGTGGAGGAACAGTGAGTTCATTAATATGTTCGAGATTACTAGTTAAAATAGGCCACTGTTTTCTAATGATGTTGCTGATGTGGTTGCTTTGCTCTGAGTATGTAGACACAAAGGGAATGCGTGCTAAAGGAGACTTTTTCCCAGTGACAGCAATATTTTGTGGTTTGAGTGTATTTGTGAGATGTTTAGCAATAACAGTTGAGGGATAACCTCTATTTTTGAATTTGCTAACCATTTGCTGATACCTTACGGGACGTTGTTTAGGGTCCTGTACTATGCCTTTTATTCTCCACCTGCTTAACTTAGTTCTGCGTCATAATTATTTTTAATTTATAAACCATTTTTATTTACAACTACGTGGGACCGCGATGGGGCCCAACGTGGCGCCTACGTACGCAAATATTTTAATGGAAGTTTTAGAGGAGGAGTACGTCTATGTGTCCCACCACTTCAACCACGTGTTGGGGTGGTGGAGATACAGCCACAATATCTTCCTAATTTGGAATGGAAATGTAGCTACATTACAGGACTTTCATAATTATTTGAATCAGATTGACCCAGACATCACCTTTACTTTGACTTACTCTATGGAGCAGGTACAATTTCTTGATACCACAGTATATGTGAGGGGTGATAAGTTGTGCACTGACCTTTACACCAAGCCCACAGATTGTAATACGTTATTGAGGTATGAGAGCTGTCACCCTTGGTCCACCATTGACTCGCTACCTTATAGTAAATTTTTTTGAATCAAACGCATAGTACAGGACTCTAAACAATGTCTCGTAAGGTATCAGCAAATGGTTAGAAAATTTAAAAATAGAGGTTATCCCTCAACTCTTATTGCTAAACATCTCACAAATACACTCAAACCACAAAATATTGCTGTCACTGGGAAAAAGTCTCCTTTAGCACGCATTCCCTTTGTGTCTACCTACTCAGAGCAAAGCAACCACATCAGCAACATCATTAGAAAACAGTGGCCTATTTTAACTAGTAATCTCAAACACAGTAATGAACTCACTGTTCCTCCACTCATGTCATAACGACGCCCTCCGAATTTGCGCGATAAACTTGTCAAAGCCGATGTCATTGTGAAAAAGAAGGTACAGACATACATCGGGTCTAAAAGGATGGGATGTTATCCCTGTTTGAATTGTGTGAACTGCACATATATGTTGAAGGGTGATAGATAAATTCACCCCACCCTGGGTACACATTTTGATATACGTAATTTTCTTACTTGAGACGTTCATTTGTGGTGTATCTCCCGTGTGGCCTACTCTATGTTGGAGAGACCACTTGGGACTTGAAGACAAGATTAAATCAACATAAATGCACCATTCGACAAAAAAGGAAAGACTTACCAGTTCCTAAACATTTTGTTGAGTCCGGACACAAAGAAAAAGATTTGAAATTTAGAATCATTGATCATGTTCCACCTTTACGAAGAGGGGGTGATAGAGAACTAATTCTCAAGCAGAGGGAGCTCCAAAGGATTCATCGTTTACAGACCCTTAAACCCAAGGGCTTAAACGCTGAGTTCAAGTGGAGCCTCTGTGAGTGAGATACAGGGATCTGCTACATTCCAGTGTAGTTTAATATCCACATCATGACAACCTGTGGGATATCATGAATGATGTCATCTATATCATTTTCTACTAAGTTACTAATCTACTCTTTTTCTTTTTAGAATCACGTCATCTTTGTCATCTAGTCATCTCTACATCCTGATGGTTCCATTTTGTGATCCATGGCATTATATTATATTTTCTCTGTTATTCTGGTCTGGCTTTCTGGGAGCTACTATGAGAACAATACACCTTATATATTTCAGCTATCTAGTTCTACCATATTATATTTTGCCTTCCAGGGTTCCTAATGTGCGTTACCACCTTTTATTGGTGTATGTAATTTTCATATAGGGAGTTTGGGATGAGAATTTGGTCCCTTGGGGATGGACAAGAAATTGTGCCCTTCTTCCTTGGCACCATAACAGGTGGTGCAGATGTAGCCATGGTCAGTGGCACTTTTGCACACCCAAACCCGTTGTCTCCCTTATATATATATATATATATATATATATATATATAGTGAGTGGGAGTTGTTTGGACATTGATCATGTTCAACATCTCCCTCTCGGTCTTATTATTTACATTGTGCTGGAACCCACATACTTACTTTTTCATAATGTCCCCAACATTTGGGTTTGTACACAATGTAGATACTATCTTCACTCTCTGGCTGATTCTGCCTGGTTTTGATTTGTTCTTCAATGTCCCAGTATCGCCACATCAGTTTGCATTTCTTAGAATTTTTGTTTATATGTACTTGCCGTTGGGTCATGTGACTGTTACTGCCTGCATGTGCCCGTGACAGTCTCTCCCCTCCCTCCCCCAGACGAGGACGCTTTTCCTAGGAAGAGCTCACGTGATATCAGTCACATGATGACGCGCCTGGGTCACGTGACCTGCATCTCGGCGGGCGATGGTTTGTGACTGTGCGTACGCCGGAGCATGCGCAGTAGCATGCCCTGAACGCTATGGCTCAAACTGGAACCACCAACGAGGTAGTAGATGTTTTGTTATTAAGTTTATTCAAACCAGCTGTTGCTCCCCTTTTAATATACACAATTCACTTCTCCACAGCTGCTGGTCAATTATTCACTGTGCGCTTTATTATTACTTTGTACATTATCGAGTTTTTGCTGGACGACATGTATTATGTACCAATCATGTTGTAAAACTTTTGATATTACTGTCATTTATTTTGAATCACGTTTTGTATAAAATTTGACACTATTTGGATTATTGGCAATTAATCATGTAATTATGTTGTCACCAAGCACTATGGATATATATACTTGTATTTGACATCATTTGTTTGCTTGACAAAGACCCCAATGAGTTAGGCTGAAACATTGCACAAGGGATATTAAAGGGTCTCACACCTTATCTCTACTTTTGGAGTGCTGCCTCATCATTTTCATTTGGATTTACCTGTGGACTTCGCCACCTGTTGTACAAGATGGATTGCACCCACACTTACAAGTTTGCTGTTCTGATGTTGCTCTTTGTTTCATCTATCTATCTATCTATCTATCTATCTAAACATATACATAGAGAGAAAGGGTGCCTGTACCTTTTGCATTCAGGCTTTGGGATCTAAATGCTGAGCTGCACTTGTACAGGAGCAATGTGGCAAGTACAGGTGCGGCCAGCAATTAGCGATAATCCGCTTGAAGATCTCGCAGCTGAACTGCACTGTGTATTGGCACCGTAAAGCCTAGTTCTCACTTCTGTGATTTGGTCAGTGATTTCCATCAGTGATTGTGAACCAAAACCAGGAGTGAAGGCTACACAGAGATGAAGTAAGGGAAAGATCTGCACTGACGTGTGAACTAAGCCTAAGAGAGATATTTATCGTAATTTATGTGTTATTTTTTGTGTTAAAGGGCGTCTCTTTCATTCTAAAGACAGAATGAACAGTCATCCTTTGCATGAAGAAGGTATGTTTTATACAGTATCTATCTATCTATCTATCTATCATCTATCTGCAATGGACGGGGGAGGGGGCAACGGCCATGGGTCCCTTAAAGCAAACGTTTGTCGTGACGCCAGTTGCAGTGAAGCAACAAGGGCACAGGGCCCCTTTTAGGGATATGGTGGTACCCAGGTGTAGGAATGCCAGAGTGGTGTAGGGTGGCCTAAATGTCCCTCAATGTTAGTGCACGTGTCACAGTGCTCCTACCTGGATACGCTGGAACCCAGGTGTTGTTGTCCGAAGCAGAGCAAAGGGGGTTTTGTTGTAGGGGATGAAGCATAATTTGAGTCCAGACCTTGTGATAAAGTTGATAACAGCTTTACTCTCAATAAACGTTTCTCCAAACCATTTCCGGCTTTGTCTTGGTTCCCAGAAGGCTTTGGCATTAACTGTGGCAGGCAAACTCCTCTCTGCTACATCATTCATTCTCTGACTCTGCTATGCTGACAGGGTTGCTATAGAACTCAGCTTCCTCTTTATTCTGTACTTCACTTTGTAATCTGGTCTGTCTCTAACTTTGTCCAGGGAGCACTTTACTCCTGGTCTCTGAGACTTCAGGCTCTGGCCTCCAGGTGCAGCGGAGCTGAAGGTGCTCTAGCTGACCCAGACAGGGCTCGTCCAGGAGGGACGGGTTCTTGCTGCCTTCCCCTACCAGGGGGTAAACTCGACTGGCTCTAAACTAAACTCCTCCCTCCCTGCAGCAAGTAGGACACACCCACCACACCAAAGAGGGGGTGGTAGAATGGAAAGAAGAGCTCCATTCTCTGTGAGATAGCTCTGCCATTTATGCTGCCACCTGCAGGTGAACCAGGCATATTACATGTGAACAGTTGCATAACAAGAAATATGAGTACACATTTTGCAAGACCTGGAAATTAGTACAGAGGATGACATTAGGTTAACCATAGGAGATAGTGGCGGGGTGCAGAAGTGGTAATGCACCTCTGGGGCGTTATATATCATGTTGTAACACTTTTGATATTACTGTCATGTATTTTAAATCACGTTTTGTAAAAAGATTTACGCTATTTGGATTATTGGCAATTAATCATGTAATTATGTTGTCACCAAGCACTATGGATATATATACTTGTATTTGACATAATTTGTTTGCTTGACAAAGGCCCCAATGAGTTAGGCTGTAATGTTGCACAAGTTGCTCGTTTGTTAGCTGATCGCCGCCATGTTTACACACTGTGATATTCGAAAACCCACATTCAGCGAGCACTTATTTGGCAGATTTTTGGCTTGTATAAAAGGTTGTTTATTCCAAGTGACTTTTTAGAGGTTTTTTTGACTATTATCTAGGTGTTTTTGTCCATATAGTCAGTTTTACCACCTGGCACTCTTAAAGGGGTTTTCTGTGTTCAGAGCTGAACCTGGACATATCCCCTTCTAAACGGCCCCTCTGAGATGAGCATACAGTCAGGTCCATAAATATTGGGACATCGACACAATTCTAAGATTTTTGGCTCTATACACCACCACAATGGATTTGAAATGAAACGAACAAGATGTGCTTTAACTGCAGAACGTCAGCTTTAATTTGTGGGTATTTACATCCAAATCAGGTGAACGGTGTAGGAATTACAACAGTTTTCATATGTGCCTCCCACTAAGGGACCAAAAGTAATGGGACAATTGGCTTCTCAGTTGTTCCATGGTCAGGTGTGTGTTATTCCCTCATTATCCCAATTACAATGAGCAGATATAAGGTCCAGAGTTCATTTCAAGTGTGATATTTGCATTTGGAATCTGTTGCTGTCAACTCTCTAGATGAGATCCAAAGAGCTGTCACTATCAGTGAAGCAAGCCATCATTAGGCTGAAAAAACACAACAAACCTATCAGAGAGATAGCAAAAACATAAGGCGTGGCCAAAACAACTGTTTGAAACATTCTTAAAAAGAAGGAACGCATTGGTGAGGTCAGCAACACCAAAAGACCCGGAAGACCATGGAAAACAACTGTGGTAGATGACCGAAGAATTCTTTCCCTGGTGAAGAAAACACCCTTCACAACAGTTGGCCAGATCAAGAACACTCTCCAGGAGGTAGGTGTATGTGTGTCAAAGTCAACAATCAAGAGAAGACTTCACCAGAGTGAATACAGAGGGTTCACCACAAAATGTAAACCATTGGTGAGCCTGAAAAACAGGAAGGCCAGATTAGAGTTTGCCAAACGACATCTAAAAAAGCCTTCACAGTTCTGGAACAACATCCTATGGACAGATGAGACCAAGATTAACTTGTACCAGAGTGATGGGAAGAGAAGAGTATGGAGAAGGAAAGGAAATGCTCATGATCCTAAGCATACCACCTCATCAGTGAAGCATGGTGGTGGTAGTGTCATGGCGTGGGCATGTATGGCTGCCAATGAAACTGGTTCTCTTGTATTTATTGATGATGTGACTGCTGAGAAAAGCAGCAGGATGAATTGTAAAGTGTTTCGGGCAATATTATCTGCTCATATTCAGCCAAATGCTTTAGAACTCATTGGACGGCGCTTTACAATGCAGGTGGACAATGACCCAAAGCATACTGCAAAAGCAACCAAAGAGTTTTTTAAGGGAAAGAAGTGGAATGTTATGCAATGGCCAAGTCAATCACTTGACCTGAATCCGATTGAGCATGCATTTCACTTGCTGAAGACAAAACTAAAGGGAAAATGCCCCAAGAACAAGCAGGAACTGAAGACAGTTGCAGTAGATGCCTGGCAGAGCATCACCAGGGATGAACCCCCGTGTCTGGTGATGTCTATGCTTTCCAGACTTCAGGCTGTAATTGACTGCAATTGATTTGCAACCAAGTATTAAAAAGTGAAAGTTTGATTTATGATTATTATTCTGTCCCATTACTTTTGGTCCCTTAACAAGTGGGAGGCACATATGCAAACTGTTGTAATTCCTACACCGTTCACCTGATTTGGATGTAAATACCCTCAAATTAAAGCCGACAGTCTGCAGTTAAAGCACATCTTGTTCGTTTCATTTCAAATCCATTGTGGTGGTGTATAGAGCCAAAAATTTTAGAATTGTGTCGATGTCCCAATATTTATGGACCTGAATGTAGGAGCATTTCATGCAGCGCAGGGCAAGGGAGAGCATAGGACCATGAAATGCTCCGATGCTTCACTCAGTGGGGCTGCCTGGGTGAAGGGGATATGTCCGGGTTCAGCTCTGAACCTGGACAACCCCTTTAAGTGCACCAAGGGCAGGCCTAAGCCACTCTGTGCACTTGCTCGTTCTGCTTCCTCTGTCAGCTCCTTCTTGAATTTTTTTTATAAAAAAAACAATGGCGGTGTAATGGGAGAAAAATCAGAGGGGAAAAAATACCAGTGCATGTCACAATTAGAGAAATACGCCATAGAAACAAATAATACATCTTAAGGGGGTTGTGTCACTTTTGCAAATAGCATTTATTCTGTAGAGAAAGTTAATACAAGCCACTTACTAATGTATTGTGATTGTCCATATTGCTTCCTTTACTGGCTGAATTAATTTTTCTTGTAAAATTCTTTTTATTAAATTTTTTCCCATTTTTTTCTTGTAAAAATTTTTTTATTACATTTTTTAAAACTAAATTAATTTTTCTATCACAATAAATGCCACTTGATGAAGTGAGACAAATCTTTTAAGGGTGAAAATACACCACTACAGAAAAAAAAAAAAACGTTCTATCCTATGAATATTTCCCATAAACTTCTATGTGACATCTGGAGCTGGTGTTTTATCTCTAAATGACACAGCAAAAAGATGTCTTCCAAAAAAACACTATAAATAAAAAAAAGCCATAAAAACTACAAAACAATGCGTGAACGCAACCTTAGGTCTCTTTTATGACTATCCAACCATCTAGAGAGAGAACGAGGTAGATCTTTATTTTGTTTGTTTCTCTAGGACGACTTTTTCATGGTAGAGGCAGCATGGACTGTCCTGACTCAAGAACTTTGCGTGAAGACGGTAAGTTTTCTCTCCTCAAACAACTGGTAGTGGAAAATCATGGAGAATCATTATTAATACTAGAGTGACCACTTTGGTCCCCAGGGGCATGTAGGCGGCGGTGCCAATTGCTATGGTACAGCCCAAGCATATTTTTATGCTACAAAACTAACTTACAAACATTTAAAGACCAAATTATGGGGTGCATTAAAGGGGTTTCCCAGTTTGCACCAACATGCTTTAAAATAATCATTTATGAAGCTGTAAAGTATTTATTTGACCTTTATTGCCCCTATCTTCCGTTCTTGGTTGTGGTCATATGACCATGTCCATGCAGCTCTTATTTAGGCCTCTTTCACATAACTGTATGTATTTTGCGGATCTGCAAAAAATACAGATGACATCCATGTAACATCTGTGCTGCATCCTTTTTTTTTTTTGGCAGATCCATTGTAATAATGCCTATCCTTGTCTGTAAACCGGACATGTTCTATTTTTTTTTGCGGAGCTACTGAATGGACATACGGATGCGGACAGCACACAATGTGCTTTGCGCATTATTTGTGGACCCATTGAAATGAATGGGTCCGTATCCTATCCGCACAAAATGTGGATCAGATGTGGACGAAAAATACGGTTAGGGCTCATGCACGTGTCCATTCAGTTTTTTCTGCCGTCTGTATGTGAAACCATTGAATTTGATGGGGCCAAAAAAAAAATTAATTACTCCGTGTCCTTATGTCCACATGTCCGTTCCGCATTATGGACAAGGATAGGACTGTTCTATTATGGGTTGGCTGATCCGTGTTTTGCGGATCTGCAATTTGCGTACTGCCAAACAACAACGGTTGTGTGCATGAGCCCTAACTGTGATGTTATGTCCATCGGTGGAGCAAAGCAGCAACAGGGGTGGTGATAGGGGAGTGTCTATATAACTAGCGGGGTGGGAGGAGCTATAGAATAGCTGGGAGTTGTTAGGGGCGGTGATAGGGGAGTGTTTATGTAACTAACTGGTGGGAGGAGGTATAAACTAGCTGGGAGTTGTTAGGGGCGGTGATAGGGGAGTGTCTATGTAACTAGCTGGTGGGAGGAGCTATAAACAAGCTGGGGGTTGTTAGAGGCGGTGATAGGGGAGTGTCTATGTAACTAGCTGGTGGGAGGAGCTATAAATTAACTGGGCGTAGTTAGAGGCGGTGATAGGGGAGTGTCTATGTAACTAACTGGGTCGGAGGAGCTATAAACTAGCTGGGTGTTGGGGGCGGTGATAGAGTAGTGTCTATGTAACTAGCTGGGTGGGAGGAGCTATCAAATAGCTGGGGGCTGTTAGGGGCAGTGATAGGGGAGTGTCTATGTAACTGGGTGGGAGGAGCTATAAACTAGCTGGGTGTTGTTAGGGGTGGTGCTGGAGCTGTGGCAGAGAAAGTAGAGGTGCATCATGAGTTTGATTGGATGCAGCAACAGTAAGTTCTACATACAGGGTGTAAAGAAACCAGGGTGATTTGTTCAAATGGTAAATATAGGTCACAAGAGTCCAAATTGGAAAAAAAATAATGGAGAAGATAAGATAGGCAACTACATTAGTATATCTGTTAAAAATCATAGTGATCCCAGAAAACCACATGATTATATTGATCTTTCATGATTCACACCTACGACAGCTGGGTATGGAACAGTGTTTATCCAGATAATATTTTTATATCTGTCTTTCTTTTTCCATTCAGAAGAAGAAGAACATGAAACTGTATTATTACCACAAATACAAGTGCAGCAATCAAGATGTTTTTCAACTGCCTTTAAGACGGGTTTGTAATGTAACTTTAATTTCATTAGAAATAGCTATCATGCATATGAGAAGCCATATCTACAAATGAGGGAGGCATCTACAAGTTTTGTACTTGGACTTTGCATGACCAGGCTCTGCTCTAAAGTGATTCCGATTTTTTAGATGATTTGGGAAACACTAAAGAGATTTCTAATTAACCAATTAATTTGAGGGGCCCAGGTATTGGGAGCCCCACTGATAAATAGAAAATGTCTACATATGTAGGTAACTGCATTTGCAAATTTCTTTATAAAGGTTAAAAAACAAAGGAGATGTGCATGGATTGATGGGGTTCAAACAGTAGGATGGACCAATAAGATGACATCTCTGCTATACAGAACCATACAATACCTCCAAATGCCTTAGATTGGAATTCTGTATGAAAAAAAAGCCTTGTTACATTGGGTGCCATATTGCTTCTTGGGAAGGATATCATAGAGCACTCTACTGTGGATCCTTAGAACACAGCTGGTGGCCCTCCATGTACCTCCATATAGGCTCTGTGCAGCAGACAGAGGCTGTGTGAGAAGTCCAAGAGTCCCAACACGTTCAGCCAAAATTTGTGATAGAAGAAGGGCCATCCTTTTGGTGTCTATACACCTTATCTGAGAACAAAAGGATCAGATATGTAAAATTCAACATGCCTGACTTTCAGGTAGAGGAGAACTGAGAAACCACCATGCACCCACGCGATTCCGATTATGGCAGGAGAGGCTGACTGTATGTCAGTACCCACCATAATCTGCGAGTTCATTAGAAAAAATAAATAAATAGCACAATACTCTGCAGCAAAGTGCAAGAAAATGTTCTTTATTGTGATATTGAAGTTCGCATTAGGTTTCAAAAAGTGTAATATCTTCAATTGTGTAATTATGTCAAAAGTGTACTTCGTAATACCTGTGGCTTATTGCGTGCGATTTCGGTCACGGAAATTATTAAGTGCTGCTGAGCATGCTGGATATAAAGTGCTTCCCAGTGCTAGTGAGTGAAACCAGTGGATTCAGCCAACGTTATCTAATGCATATGGGCACCTGTAGTGGTGTGTGACCCATGCGATTGGCTGTGAGAACCTAGGCACCCATAACGTACACACCCAATAATACACTTGGTGATCAGCTCTATGGAAAGAAAGCTACATGGGATTTAACTACATTCCCTAGGTTATTGATTGGACAAAGTTATTAAGGAGTTGGCCCCTCAGCCAGTATATGGAGCATGTGAGCAGACATGCATGCTGTTAGGCTTTTTTTTCATGGATGGTACTCTTCTTACCCCTTGTGTGTTCCAGATGCCAGCTGGCAGCGTGATATAGTGCTTGGGGAGGACACGAGCGAGTTTTCCGCGCGGGTGCAATGCGTGACGTGAACGCATCGCACCCACACTGAATCGTGACCCATTCATTTCAATGGGTTTTTGTACATTTTTTTCACGCATCAGTTCTGCGTTGCGTGAAAAACGCAGCATGTTCTATATTCAGCGTTTTTCCCGCAGCCCCGGCCCCATAAAAGTGAATGGGGCTTCAGTGAAAAACGCATTGCATCTGGAAGCAAGTGCGGATGCAATGCGTTTCTCACTGATGGTTGTTAAGAAATGTTGTTTGTAAACCCTCAGTTTTTTATCACGCGTGTGAAAAACGCATCAAGATGCATTGCACCCGCGCAGAAAAAACTGAACGCAATCGCAGACAAAACTGACTGAACTTGCTTGCAAAATGGTGAGAGTTTCCCTGAACGCATCCGGAGCCAATCCGTATCGTTCGTGTGAAAGAGGCCTAAGGATGTGGGCTATGCTTGTATCTTCTGCCTTCTCATAGAACTGGGAGCATTTGGAATCTACTTTCTGTGCTGTCTGTGATTCCCCCCAATTGGTGTTGAGTGAACTTTGATCCAAATTTCTGAAAAAATTAGATTTGTCACAAAGCCGAATTTCCTTGCGCTTCACGGTAATGAATACATTTTTCCTGAAATGGTAAAAAACAAAAAAAAATACTCACCTTCTCCATTTGCTTGTGGACAGGCAGCCACAGCCATCTTGATTGAAGAAAACGTGCCAAATCTTGCGTGTGCTGACACGTAACGTCACCATGTCATCACGCTGGCTGGGCGTGGGGATGTCATCAGTGGTGACATCAAAGCACCTGGTCAGCGTGATGATGTGATGCCTTCAACGCATGTGATATTTGGTGCGTTCTCTTCAATCAAGATGGCCGCGACCACTGGCGTAACTATAGAAGTTGCGACTGGGCCCCTAAGCCACTAGGGCCCAGATGGCCCGCCTTGCCAGTGGCACTGTACTTTGCCCTTTATAAGATGCAGTGCATCTTATAAAGGAAATACTAGTGAGCGCTTACATAATGGAAGCTCTCACTAGTCTGCAGGAGGAGGGGGAGGGAAGCGCTGTGATCGCTGTACGTACCCCTCCTGCTGCTTGCTATTCTCAGGGCCCGTGCTGCTGTGTCCTGGCTGCCTGCAGCGTCAGGACGTACAGAGCACACTATTACCTGATGCTGCAGGATGTCAGGTGACTGCAGCCTTGGCTTTGAGAAGAGAAGACAGCCAGGACAGGGAGAGTGGCGGCTGGAGAGGTAAGTTACATTATTATTTTACAGTCTGATCTGAGGTCTGATATGGAGGTCTAATGGGGGGTCTGGACGTCTGACTGGGGGGGTCTGGAGTGGTCTGACTGGGGGTCTAGAGTGGTCTCACTGGGGGTCTGGAGAGGTCTCACTGGGGGTCTGGAGAGGTTTCACTGGGGGTCTGGAGGTCTCACTGGGGGTCTGGAGAGGTCTGACTGGGGGTCTAGAGTGGTCTAATGGGGGGTCTGGAGGTCTGACTGGGGTTCTGGAGTGGTTTAATGGGGGTCTGTAAGTCTGACTGGGAGGTCTGACTGGGGGGGCTGGAGGTCTGACTGGGGGTCAGATATTGGGGTCTGGAGGTCTAATGGGGGTCTGGTCTGAGGTGTAATGGGGATCTGGAGGTCTGGTCTGAGGTCTGATATGGGGGTCTGGAGGTCTGATATGGGGGTCTGGAGGTCTAATGGGGTTCTTATCTGAGGTATGACATTGGGTCAGAGACTTACATGGAGGTCTAATGGGGGTCTGATCTGAGGTCTAAAACTGGGATCTTATATGGGGTCTGACATAGAGGTCAAAAGGGGATTTGGTCTGAGATGGGGACGATCTCATTTAGAGTTTTATATGGGGGTCTGATCTGAAAGGAAGGGGGTGTTCTAGCGAACAATATAAAGGGGTGTTTTTGTACTGACACACTATCTGTGTCGTACCAGTATTTTCAGGGGGACTGTTTCTGCAAATAAAGTATTGGGGAGCACAGTGGACACAGTATTGGGGTGTCAGGATGGGGTGTTAAGAAGGTGGGAGGATGATGGAAAAGTAAAAAAGTTTGTTAAACTCTGCAGAGACGAGGCGCAGCGGAAAGAAGTCACCATGACAGTTTGGTCTGACAGGAGAAGAAGAGGAAAGAGGATGTCTACATCAGAGAAGAGAAGTCACTGGATGTAAGTGGTATGTGGCGCTGTATTATCGTGTATGTTCTGTAGCACTGTATGTAATGTTTTCCAAGTATGTCTTTAGAGGGGTTTGCAGTTTTTTTTTTCCCCGTACGAGCGCTGCCTTCCTTGCTCTGTTTACCTGCTCATCACTGCAAATGCAACGGTGAGCAGGTGAACAGTAGTGATGAGCGGCATAGGCAATATTCGAATTCACTATATTTAACAAATCTTTTGGCCGAACATTCGCCATGAATTTGCAAATTCGAGAATTCGTGAGCTCCAGTCATTATTTTCTTGATTGCGAAAATCGGCAATGTAATATATTTGCGCTAAAAATTCGCGATTAGATAATTTGCAATCAACACTAAGGGGTAGGCAACTTTCCTATTGGTGCCGATATTCGCAATAAATTTGCGATAAATTCGCAATTAGAATATTTGCAATCAACACTATTCGCGAATACGAATATATAGCACTATATTCAAAATATTAGCGAATTCTCTAAGTGGCAATATTCGCAATATAAATTCGTGATTCGAATATTCGCGCTCAACACTAGTGAACAGAGCAGAGAAAGCAGCTCTCATATGAGTGCTGCCCTCTCTTCATACAGCTGATCGTTGGGGGTGCCGGAGGACCCCGGCCGATCTGGTATTGATGACCTATCCTGAGGTTAGGTCCACAGTAGTAAAAAGAGGACAACCCCTTTAACAGTAGGACTGGAGGGAAGGGGTTAGGTTGAGAATTTGGCCTCGGGCAGCAGAAAAGCTAGGTGCACCAGCGCTGAGTGAAGGGGGGCCCAAGGTGAACTCTTGCACCAGGGCCCATGAGCCTTTAGCTATTCCCCTAGCTGCGACGGCCTCTCTGCGAGCAAATGAATGAGGTGAGTATGTATTGTTTTTGTTTTTTTAACCCCTGATTAACCCATAAAAGGCCTTAAGGTGATGCCATGATCAGTGTTGAGCGTGGCATCTGAGAGGTTCAATGATGGAGGGAGGCATGGTCGCTGTTCCCCGTTATTGTGCCCGCTACATACAATGGAATGCGATTTGTGACAAAGTAATTCGTACTTAATAGAATTTCTTTGTGAATTTCAGCGAAGCAGCCGAATCTAATTTTTTATAACTTCGCTCATCTCTATCTCCAATCTTTGTAACCACACCTCATCACAGGTCCAACAGTCTGTCTGTCCTTAATTAGGAGCACCTTCTGCTTTATGCCGTCTATTTAATTTTAATGATATAGCACTAGCAAAAAATTTTTTTTTAGGCCTCTTTCACACGGGCGTTGCAGGAAAAGGTGCGGGTGCGTTGTGGGAACATGCACGATTTTTCCGCGCAAGTGCAAAACATTGTAATGCGTTTTGCACGCGCGTGAGAAAAATCGTCATGTTTGGTACCCAAACCCGAACTTCTTCACAGAAGTTCGGGCTTGGGATCGGTGTTCTGTAGATTGTATTATTTTCCCTTATAACATGGTTATAAGGGAAAATAATAGCATTCTGAATAAGAATGCATAGTACAATAGGGCTGGAGGGGTTAAAAAAAATAATAATAATAATTTAACTCAACCTTAATCCACTTGATCACGCAGCCGGAATCTCTTCTGTCTTCTTCTTTGCTGTGTGCAGGAAAAGGACCTGTGGTGATGTCATTTCGGTCATCACATGGTCCGTCACATGATCTTTTACCATGGTGATGGATCATGTGATGACCGGAGTGACGTTACCACAGGTCTTTTTCCTGCACAGAGCAAAGAAGAAGACAGAAGAGAAGCCGGGCTGCGGGATCAAGTGGATTAAGGTGAGTTAAATTATTATTATTTTTTTTTAACCCCTCCAGCGCTATTGTACTATGCATTCTGTATTCAGAATGCTATTATTTTCCCTTATAACCATGTTATAAGGGAAAATAATAATGATCGGGTCTCCATCCCGATCATCTCCTAGCAACCGTGCGTGAAAATCGCACCGCATCCGCACTTGTTTGCGGATGCTTGTGATTTTCACGCAGCCCGATTCACTTCTATGGGGCCTGCGTTGCGTGGAAAACGCACAATATAGAACATGCTGCGATTTTCACCTAACGCACAAGTGATGCATGAAAATCACCGCTCGTTTGCACAGCCCCATAGAAATTAATGGGTCAGGATTCAGCGCGGGTTCACATCACGCATTGCACCCGCGCGGAATACTCGCCCATGTGAAAGGGGCCTTAAACTGTCAAAAATGATTTAAAAAAAAAATTCTACGCATAATGAGTTTAAACAAGACTCCTCTCTGATGGAAGCAGGGCACTAAGCTTTAGAGCCAAACTTAAAGAGCACCTGTTAAGCCACTTACACTGCCTGGTAGAGTTGACCCTATTTAAAATGATACACGTCTTGTGGACAATAGTTGTGTTTTTCCTTTTATTATTTATGCAAATGATGGCTTCAGTGCACAATGGGCGGGGCCTAGCCTCTCAGCTACTCAACTTTACAGTGCTGCCCACTCCCCTTGGTGCACTGAAGCCCTAATTTGCATAAATAATAAAAGTCTTTTTTCTCTGGAAGGCAAGGCATTAATTATTTTAATGACTGGTATCAACCATACTAGGCAGTATGCCTGGTTAATAGGTTTGATCCTGCTGACAGGTGCTCTTTGAAGTATGGAATAAACTCCCTCTAACTTATAAGATCAGAGTGTGCCTTGCTAAAATGGTTGTATTAGCGTAGGTGTTATATTTCATCACTAATACTCCTGGATGCGATCATTGGATGCGATGGTAAATGAGGTACATCTACGGCATTCAAAGGATAGTGAAGGAGTTGGGCTTCGAAATTTTAGAAAGCACTTTCTGGCTGCCCAGTTACAGTGAATCATTTAGCTGAAAAATCTAGTGATATATGTGGTACTTTAGGCTATGGAACCTATGACAAGGTACTCTGATATATTCACCAGGTCCATCCTTCAGGGGCTTCCTCTCACTAACACTGGGCACGGCATTAGAAACTAGTTGGAATCTCCTGGACTAGTGGCTTTTACTTGTAGTAAAATGTTCCTTTATTAAAACAGATGACGGTACATACCTTGAAGACCTTAAGTCAACAACTTCTCCAGATGTCCTTTTGAGTCATTGTCATCACCATGATGAGAAGATCAGTCATTTTGCTGCTCGAACATTGACAAAAACAATCCAAAAGCGCATTAACAAGTTTTATAGAAATGTCAGTTTGTTAAGGTTCGAAACTGAGGTGAGAATTCTGCTGGAAAAAGATTATATGAGGAAATGTGAAATCAACAGCTACTATGAAAAGCTATACTTCTGGATCTTAGCTGCCATTTACATTAGGATCTATAAATGCCATGATAGTGACTTAAAGTACCATATGAAGGCTCTGACCCTGAAATGGTTCAAAACCAGCACCAAATCTTTTGAACAACTCTATCAAAACAATTATCTCAAACTTACTATTTCAATGATTGCAAGGATCAAGGCTTGGCCAAGGCGATTGGAAAAACATGAGGCGCATGTGCAAATGCTGGAAGACTGCATTTCTTTGATGGATCAAAATGGTTTTCGAGATGTTAGAAGGCCGGACATGAACACAGTGGTTGAATATTTAATCCAGCTGCCTTGGGATATAAAGCATATTTTTGTTGTGGTTATTACTGAAAAGGTAAGGTGGCACATATCAGAAATTTGGAACTGTTTAAACAATATATACATTTTGGGGGTCACATTTTGTTTCAGGCGTACAAAATGGTCTAAATGTAACACAGCTCGGAGGCTGTCTTACAATTAGAAACGGCGGTGGATCTACCAAAGTTATGAAGAGTCCGGCAACTCTTCATAA
This sequence comes from Bufo bufo, assembly GCF_905171765.1. Taxonomy (NCBI): domain Eukaryota; kingdom Metazoa; phylum Chordata; class Amphibia; order Anura; family Bufonidae; genus Bufo; species Bufo bufo. The sequence continues at coordinate 124,359,769 of NC_053394.1, forward strand.
CTCCACCGACAGTGCAAGTGTTCATTAAGACCAGCTTCTAAAACGCTGGTCTTAATAAATGACCCCCTTTGTGTTTTGAAGAATGGTACATGTAGACAAATTATACAATCTATCAATATGCTTTCAGTATGAATACCAGTTGGAACCTTTAAATGTTTACTCCTGGAGAATAAAAATCTGTCCAGCAGGTTCATGGCTGATACACATAGATGGGCTCCTGCCACAAATGCCAGAATCAGAGATAAATCTGATCATGTCACTCTAACCCCTTAGATTTCTCAGTTAATAGCCACTGAAGCATCAAAGTGGTTAAACAGAGGGAAAATATTCCCTCCATCAACCTTCCCACCCATCCTACAACATACAATTGTGAGGTTGCAAAGAAAAGCCTTCAGATGACATCTTTGAAAGCTTACTAAGTCCTGTCAAAAACAGTCCACGTCCTTCAGGAGTTAATGCATTAAAAAAAATGCATGATTGGCTGAGCATTCATATATATGGAGGAGTTGGATGGAATAGTTGTCAGAAGTTAGACACAGAATTGTGATAAGGAAGAGTGGGTAACAGCAGATCTCCAAAAAAAGGATTTAAAAAAATGTAGAACTTTAAGGGATTTTTTTTTAGAGTGTACACTATATGGACAGAAGTACAGTATTGGGACATGCCTCTTAATAATTGAATTCAGGTTTTTTCATTCAGTCCTATTAGCACAGGTGTATAAAATCCAGCCTTTGGCTGTGCAGTCTGCCTTGACAAAAATCTATTGAAGAATGTCTCATTCTCACTAAATTCCATTGTGGTACTGTAATAGGATGCAGCAGTGGCAGCAAGTACATTTGTGAAATTTCTTCCATCCTAAATATTCCACCATCAACTTTGAGTGGTGTTATTGTAAAGTGGAAGTGTTTAGGAACCATAAGAACTCACCCATGAAGTGGTAGAGCATGTAGGGTCGCTGAGTGCTGAGGAGCATAGTGCATAAAAGCCGCCAACGCTCTTCTGACTCAGTAACTGCAGAGCTCCACACCTCCTCTTGCATTAACATCAGCACAAAAACTATGCACTCGAAGCTTCATGGCTTTTCATATCTGAGCAGCTGCATGGAAAACTTGCATCAGCAAGCACAATGCCAATTGTTGGATGGAGTGGTGTAAAGTATACCACCACTGGACTCTAGAGCAGTGGAAACATGTTCTGTGGAGTGAGGAATTACACCTCTCTATCTGACAATCTGATGGAAGAGTCTTGGTTTGAGGAATACCAGGAGAATGCTATCTGTCTATCTGCCTGACTGCATTGTGACAAGTTTAATGGAGGAGGGATAATGCTGTGAGGTTGCTTTTCATGGATTATCCCAGACCCCTTAGTATCACAGAAAGAAAATCTTAATGTTTCAGCATACCAAGACATGTTGGATAACTGTATGGTTCCAACTTTATTGGAACTGACTGGGGAAAGTCCTTTTCTGTTCCAGCATGACTGCACCCCAGTGCACAAAGCAAGGTCCATAAAGACATGGTTGGTTGAGTTTGGTGTGAAATAACTTGACTGGCCACACAGAGCCCCGACCTCAACCCCATCGAACACCTTTGGGATGAACTAGAACAGAGATTGTAAGCCAGGCGCTCTCCTCTAACATTAGTGTCTGACCTTACAAATGCTCTTCTGGATGAAAAATTCCCATAGACACACTCCAACATCTTGTAGAAAGCCTTCCCAGAAGAGTGAAAGATGTTTTGCGCTGCAAAGGCGGGACCAACTCCATACTAATGCCTATGGATTAAGAATGTGATGTCACAAAAGCTGCTGTAGGAGTAATGTGTGGGTGTCCCAATACTTTTGTTCATATACTGTATTTTCTATGTTAATCCTTTTACGCACCATGCTATAAATGTATGTTGGTGCAGCACATGCTTATGCAGCTCTGAGATGCCTCTGGCTCTGAACCTGTGCTCATGCCATCGCTTGCAGGTGCCAATTATATTATACAGCTGGCATCCTGTTCTGATTGCCAGGATTGGAGATAATTCTGATCCCGGCAGTTTATCCCCTTAGATGTTGTCAATGTATCTAAGTGGTTAGTGAAAGGGAAAGTCTCCCTCTCTCGCCCCATCTCACCCCATGATAACTCAGTACCAAGAGGATGCCATGGCAGCTGGGTTGCCAAACAATGGCTCCCAGGCCTACCATGCAAAGACACCTATAGGCATTATATCAGTTATTACTGTAGTTCACATAATACACTGGAATACAGAAGTATTCCAGAGTGTTATATGAGCGATCAGAAGATCGCAAAAAATGTGTTTAGAAAAAAAAAATCAAGTACAAAAAAAAATCATCCTTTTTCCTGAAAATACATTTGTTTACATGAAAATATATAAAAAATATACATGAATATACATAACTCTACAAAAGCCAATACAATATAATTAGTAACATTATTTCTTACATTAATTCCGATCCCAAACATAAACGCAATGTGCCAGGTGTATGATTCAGTCGACACCATAGGCAATGGCATGGGCCCATCTCCTGGCAACTAAAATTTAATGTTGATAAGTGCAAGATAATTCACCTGGGGCGTAAAAACCCAAGAGCAGAATATAAAATCAGTGATACAGTCCTAACCTCAGTATCTGAGGAAAGGAATTTAGGGATCATTATTTCAGAAGACTTAAAGGTATGCTGTAACGGATCACCTGGCACACCGACCGGGTACCTCCGTTGAATGAATGCTCCTAGTGCTTTCCGAGGACTCCAAGCACTCCACTTGACACCGTACGCACTGCAGACCCCACGAACTGCCGAAGCTTGGTGGAGGTCTCGCCGTCTCCTACCCACCCTGGACCTATGACAAGGCTCCAGTGGGTGAACCTCTCCTATATCCAGAGGCAGGAACCAGGAGCAAGCTCTTACAAGAGCTAGGAGTTATAGCCAGGGGAGTATACAGCGTATAGCAATCCCCATACACATGAGACGAGGCTCTATGTTGAATGTAAAACAGGAACTGCCTGTACTTCACGTACAGCCTCTTTTATTCACAAACCAAAAACATTGTACTGCCCACAGGGGTTTGAAATACAACCAATCAGTAATTAACAACACATACAATGTAACTACAGCAACCAATCGTTCATGCCCCCAGAGGACCAGAATGAAGACTGGGACATAGGACAACATATCCCCACAATGCATCATGGTCTCCTCCCCTCTGTCTGGAGACAACCTGAGGAGCAATCCAATTATCTCTCAGAACAAAGGGAGATCGCCAATACACATGTAGATACAACAGGACAGACATCACCATTTAAACACACAATGGGACAATGGCACAATAGAAACACACCCAGCATTTTCCTCCCAAGCTGACAAGTTACAATTATTATAGATTGTTACAACTTTGTGGGTTTACATTGGCCATACATATAACTTACATTAATTCAAACAGTATAACGTGGGGACAAACCTATCCAAAATTCACTTGAATCGGTTCAGGGGTTTAAAAGTTAGTATATGGCCCATAATCCTGGGGCAAGAGGCCAGCAGCCAGTCCTCTCCAAAACCCAGTGGCGAGGTCGGTTTCGCCACACATCTCCCCCTCCCAGGGAAGACTAACCAGATACCTGACCTCACGGTCAGTACCTGAGTTAGTCTGGCAGTCCAGCCACAACCCAATACTGGACCTGTTGAATCTTGGGGCCTGGCTCTGTTCTGTATGTCCCCAGCTGTTGAGTGGGCATCTGCTACTCCTCGCTTCCTTGTGGTTCTCCAGCTTGGAACTGTAGGTACTTGGTGGGCAGAGGCCGACTGCGCTCTGCCCAGATGCCAGCTCTTCCGCTGGGGTAGCCTGTGGGAAGTCCGGCTCTGGAGAAGAGGATAGGGGAGGGCAGAGGCCGACTGCGCTCTGCCCAGATGCCAGCGCTTCCGCTGGGGTAGCCTGTGGGAAGTCCGGCTCTGGAGAAGAGGATAGGGGAGGGCAGAGGCCGACTGCGCTTTGCCCAGATGCCAGCGCTTCCACTGGGGTAGCCTGTGGAAAGTCAGCCTCTGGAGAAGAGGATAGGGGAGGGCAGAGGCCGACTGCGCTCTGCCCAGATGCCAGCTCTTCCGCTGGGATGTGGTCAGGGAATCCTATCCCCAGGACCTTGTTGCAGATCGGCTGTGGAGAGGAGGAATCGCTTACCTCCTCCTCCTGGCATTCCTGCAGGGTTGGTGGGGGATCTGAACCGGCCGTCCAGCATCCCGGTAGGCCTGGTGCAGAGACCGCGGTCCCATCTGCACCATCGGAGTTAGGGGTGCTGTCCCCCTCCTCCTCCTGGTATCCCTGCGGAGATGGCTGGAGATCTGGACCGACCGTCCAGCATCTCTGTAGGACTGGTAGAGAGACCTCGGTCCCATCTCCACCTGCCATCTGTGGGTCCTCCCAGGACCAGTCTGTGAGGTCCCTCAACATTTGCGAGTAAGGACCACCTGTGTCCACACCTGGCAACTCCGGCTGCTGTTGAGGGTCTGGGCCAGCTGCCCAGCATCCCGGTGGGGAGACCTCGGTCCCGTCTCCCCCTGCCTGTTGTGGTTCCTCACAGGACCAGTTTATGAGGACTTCTACCTCTGTAGCTGGTACTGAAGCAGGGGATACTTCAGTCGGGTCTTCCCAGCTGTAGGGTTGTAGGTCTGGGACTGCCACCCAGCTCTCTGGCAGTGTATATTGGGACCGAATTGAGCTGAAGAAGTATTGGTAGTCCTGCTCCAGCTCCCACTCCTTTGTCACTAGAGATGCCAGGTCTTGTCTCACCTCTCTCGCTGTAGCCCAATCATGCATAGCCTCCCTGTAGTCATAGATATCCCAGAACCGGGACGCTCCAGCATCTCCGAACTCCGGTTCTGCGAAGGCCTCAAACAGGCCAGGGCCATCAGAATTCTCACCCTCGGGTCTGTCGTGCTCAGCCATCCAGGGGGAGTGCCGAATCACATACCACCAGAGTGCCTGGTAGGCGTCATCTAGCCAAAGCTCCTTCCATACCAGGCTCTCCAGTTCTGTCACCCACTCATTCAGGGGCTTCTCTCCCAGAAGGGGCATTCGCAGGGCCACTCGCATCCGCAACTGCTGTTCCTCACTGGGGAGACACTCGCCCCGCCGCCGCTGGGCATTTTCCAGGGCATCATATCAGACGCCTTTCCGGACTGCATCCCTCCAGTCCGGGTCATCCTCATCCTCGTAGTGGAACGCTGTTTGAAGACTAGCCGATTCCATCCTGCTGTAGCCAGGGGCGCTGTACGGATACTAGCGTTACCCTCAATTTAGTAAATCCACGAACGGTGTCTCCGAGCTGCTTCTCCTCACACTAGGACGCCATCCCACTGCTTGCCACCAATGTAACGGATCACCTGGCACACCGACCGGGTACCTCCGTTGAATGAATGCTCCTAGTGCTTTCCGAGGACTCCAAGCACTCCACTTGACACCGTACGCACTGCAGACCCCACGAACTGCCGAAGCTTGGTGGAGGTCTCGCCGTCTCCTACCCACCCTGGACCTATGACAAGGCTCCAGTGGGTGAACCTCTCCTATATCCAGAGGCAGGAACCAGGAGCAAGCTCTTACAAGAGCTAGGAGTTATAGCCAGGGGAGTATACAGCGTATAGCAATCCCCATACACATGAGACGAGGCTCTATGTTGAATGTAAAACAGGAACTGCCTGTACTTCACGTACAGCCTCTTTTATTCACAAACCAAAAACATAGTACTGCCCACAGGGGTTTGAAATACAACCAATCAGTAATTAACAACACATACAATGTAACTACAGCAACCAATCGTTCATGCCCCCAGAGGACCAGAATGAAGACTGGGACATAGGACAACATATCCCCACAATGCATCATGGTCTCCTCCCCTCTGTCTGGAGACAACCTGAGGAGCAATCCAATTATCTCTCAGAACAAAGGGAGATCGCCAATACACATGTAGATACAACAGGACAGACATCACCATTTAAACACACAATGGGACAATGGCACAATAGAAACACACCCAGCATTTTCCTCCCAAGCTGACAAGTTACAATTATTATAGATTGTTACAACTTTGTGGGTTTACATTGGCCATACATATAACTTACATTAATTCAAACAGTATAACGTGGGGACAAACCTATCCAAAATTCACTTGAATCGGTTCAGGGGTTTAAAAGTTAGTATATGGCCCATAATCCTGGGGCAGGAGGCCAGCAGCCAGTCCTCTCCAAAACCCAGTGGCGAGGTCGGTTTCGCCACACATCTCCCCCTCCCAGGGAAGACTAACCAGATACCTGACCTCACGGTCAGTACCTGAGTTAGTCTGGCAGTCCAGCCACAACCCAATACTGGACCTGTTGAATCTTGGGGCCTGGCTCTGTTCTGTATGTCCCCAGCTGTTGAGTGGGCATCTGCTACTCCTCGCTTCCTTGTGGTTCTCCAGCTTGGAACTGTAGGTACTTGGTGGGCAGAGGCCGACTGCGCTCTGCCCAGATGCCAGCTCTTCCGCTGGGGTAGCCTGTGGGAAGTCCGGCTCTGGAGAAGAGGATAGGGGAGGGCAGAGGCCGACTGCGCTCTGCCCAGATGCCAGCGCTTCCGCTGGGGTAGCCTGTGGGAAGTCCGGCTCTGGAGAAGAGGATAGGGGAGGGCAGAGGCCGACTGCGCTTTGCCCAGATGCCAGCGCTTCCACTGGGGTAGCCTGTGGAAAGTCAGCCTCTGGAGAAGAGGATAGGGGAGGGCAGAGGCCGACTGCGCTCTGCCCAGATGCCAGCTCTTCCGCTGGGATGTGGTCAGGGAATCCTATCCCCAGGACCTTGTTGCAGATCGGCTGTGGAGAGGAGGAATCGCTTACCTCCTCCTCCTGGCATTCCTGCAGGGTTGGTGGGGGATCTGAACCGGCCGTCCAGCATCCCGGTAGGCCTGGTGCAGAGACCGCGGTCCCATCTGCACCATCGGAGTTAGGGGTGCTGTCCCCCTCCTCCTCCTGGTATCCCTGCGGAGATGGCTGGAGATCTGGACCGACCGTCCAGCATCTCTGTAGGACTGGTAGAGAGACCTCGGTCCCATCTCCACCTGCCATCTGTGGGTCCTCCCAGGACCAGTCTGTGAGGTCCCTCAACATTTGCGAGTAAGGACCACCTGCGTCCACACCTGGCAACTCCGGCTGCTGTTGAGGGTCTGGGCCAGCTGCCCAGCATCCCGGTGGGGAGACCTCGGTCCCGTCTCCCCCTGCCTGTTGTGGTTCCTCACAGGACCAGTTTATGAGGACTTCTACCTCTGTAGCTGGTACTGAAGCAGGGGATACTTCAGTCGGGTCTTCCCAGCTGTAGGGTTGTAGGTCTGGGACTGCCACCCAGCTCTCTGGCAGTGTATATTGGGACCGAATTGAGCTGAAGAAGTATTGGTAGTCCTGCTCCAGCTCCCACTCCTTTGTCACTAGAGATGCCAGGTCTTGTCTCACCTCTCTCGCTGTAGCCCAATCATGCATAGCCTCCCTGTAGTCATAGATATCCCAGAACCGGGACGCTCCAGCATCTCCGAACTCCGGTTCTGCGAAGGCCTCAAACAGGCCAGGGCCATCAGAATTCTCACCCTCGGGTCTGTCGTGCTCAGCCATCCAGGGGGAGTGCCGAATCACATACCACCAGAGTGCCTGGTAGGCGTCATCTAGCCAAAGCTCCTTCCATACCAGGCTCTCCAGTTCTGTCACCCACTCATTCAGGGGCTTCTCTCCCAGAAGGGGCATTCGCAGGGCCACTCGCATCCGCAACTGCTGTTCCTCACTGGGGAGACACTCGCCCCGCCGCCGCTGGGCATTTTCCAGGGCATCATACCAGACGCCTTTCCGGACTGCATCCCTCCAGTCCGGGTCATCCTCATCCTCGTAGTGGAACGCTGTTTGAAGACTAGCCGATTCCATCCTGCTGTAGCCAGGGGCGCTGTACGGATACTAGCGTTACCCTCAATTTAGTAAATCCACGAACGGTGTCTCCGAGCTGCTTCTCCTCACACTAGGACGCCATCCCACTGCTTGCCACCAATGTAACGGATCACCTGGCACACCGACCGGGTACCTCCGTTGAATGAATGCTCCTAGTGCTTTCCGAGGACTCCAAGCACTCCACTTGACACCGTACGCACTGCAGACCCCACGAACTGCCGAAGCTTGGTGGAGGTCTCGCCGTCTCCTACCCACCCTGGACCTATGACAAGGCTCCAGTGGGTGAACCTCTCCTATATCCAGAGGCAGGAACCAGGAGCAAGCTCTTACAAGAGCTAGGAGTTATAGCCAGGGGAGTATACAGCGTATAGCAATCCCCATACACATGAGACGAGGCTCTATGTTGAATGTAAAACAGGAACTGCCTGTACTTCACGTACAGCCTCTTTTATTCACAAACCAAAAACATAGTACTGCCCACAGGGGTTTGAAATACAACCAATCAGTAATTAACAACACATACAATGTAACTACAGCAACCAATCGTTTATGCCCCCAGAGGACCAGAATGAAGACTGGGACATAGGACAACATATCCCCACAATGCATCATGGTCTCCTCCCCTCTGTCTGGAGACAACCTGAGGAGCAATCCAATTATCTCTCAGAACAAAGGGAGATCGCCAATACACATGTAGATACAACAGGACAGACATCACCATTTAAACACACAATGGGACAATGGCACAATAGAAACACACCCAGCATTTTCCTCCCAAGCTGACAAGTTACAATTATTATAGATTGTTACAACTTTGTGGGTTTACATTGGCCATACATATAACTTACATTAATTCAAACAGTATAACGTGGGGACAAACCTATCCAAAATTCACTTGAATCGGTTCAGGGGTTTAAAAGTTAGTATATGGCCCATAATCCTGGGGCAAGAGGCCAGCAGCCAGTCCTCTCCAAAACCCAGTGGCGAGGTCGGTTTCGCCACATATGCAATGTCATAGAGCAGCAGGAAATGCTAGCAGAATGCTTGGGTGTATAGGGAGAGGAATTACCAGTAGAAAGAGGGAGGCGCTCATGCCGCTCTACAGAGCACTAGTGAGACCTCATTTGGAGTATTGTGCTCAGTACTGGAGACCATATCTCCAGAAGGATATTGATACTTTGGAGAGAGTTCAGAGAAGAGCTACTAAACTAGTACATGGATTGCAGGATAAAACTTACCAGGAAAGATTAAAGGACCTTAACATGTACAGCTTGGAAGAAAGACGAGACAGAGGGGATATGATAGAAACTTTTAAATACATAAAGGGAATCAACAAGGTAAAAAAGAGGAGAGAATATTTAAAAGAAGAAAAACTGCTACAAGAGGACACAGTTTTAAATTAGAGGGGCAAAGGTTTAAAAGTAATATCAGGAAGTATTACTTTACTGAGAGAGTAGTGGATGCATGGAATAGCCTTCCTGCAGAAGTGGTAGCTGCAAATACAGTGAAGGGGTTTAAGCATGCATGGGATAGGCATAAGGCCATCCTTCATATAAGATAGGGCCAGGGGCTATCCATAGTATTCAGTATATTGGGCAGACTAGATGGGCCAAATGGTTTTTATCTGCCGACACAATCTATGTTTCTATGTTTCTATGTAATACCACATCATTTCTTACAAAAATGTAAGAAATGAGGGCAAATACCTTTTCCCGGTATTACGGTATATGTTGTACACATGAAATATTTTAAATTAATATAATTATTAGAATTTTTTTTTCTAGATCTTTGAAAAAAAATACACAGAGCCATGCATAGTCTTCTTCTATCAAATCTGCTCTTCAGTCAGAGACAAACATCAGGAAATGTATCTTGATGTGGTGGAACGAGTGACTGAGTATATTCAGGAAAACTACACTAAAGGTAAACCAAGCTAAGGGCTCATGTATATGATCGTATTTTCTTTCCATGTCGATTCCGTTTTTTTTGCGGACTGTATGCTGAACCATTCATTTCAATGGGTCTGCAAAAAAAGTTACTCCATGTGCATTCTGTTTCCGTATGTCCGCATGTCTATTCTGCAAAAAAAAATGTCCTATTATTGTCCGCATAACGGACAAGGATAGGACTGTTCTATTAGGGGCCAGCTGTTCCGTTCCACAAAATACGGACTGCACACGGACGTCATCCGTATTTTTTGCGGATCCGTGTTTTGCGGACAGCAAAATACATACGGTCTTGAGCCCTAAATCAATCGTAAAGACAAAATGAGCATAATTTCTGAAAGTCCATTTGATAGTCCACTGATGATACACCTGTGCATATTGTAATTATAGAGTTCTTTAAAGTATAACATTTAAATAAATATGTATTTGTCATAAATATAATTCATATCAAAGTTTTTCTACTCTTTTTCTGCACGTCAGTAAAAAGTGTGGCGTTCAGCCCAAAAGTTATACAGTATTTTTTAGTGTCTTTATGATATGAAGATAAATACATAGATTCATCTCTCCCAGCTATCTTCAACTTTGCTGCTTTCCTTTCATTGTAAATGATGAAGCGCTGGATACCTGCTGTCACCACCAGAGGGAGCTCATTCCATATGAATTGATACAGCTAGCATAGAAAACAATGTGAGCTATATAAATCACTATGCAATTAGTTCCCCTAGTGGCAGCTATAGGAAAATAATTTCATTCTATTTGGAAGGTGTAAAAGAAACTCAGTGCCAGGACCTCTTTTACCATGGGCTCCATAGCAGTCATGTTGTCAACCTCCATGGAAGGTATGCCACAGGTTTGCAGTTATTGCAGAGTGGGTCAGTGCCAGGAATACCACATGAAGCTGGTGTGGGAAGGCCGACCTGTGGAATACTGTACTGGAGAACTTATGTTTGGGTGAAGAATCCAAGTGGGCAGGACGCAAAATACAACAGAAAAGTGCGTTGTAGATTTTAATATGGCTCAGCAGCACAAACCACGGCAAATAATGCAATGAAAAACGCATGATTTACATGTGGTTCTTGCTGTGGAACTAGATGTGGAGTTCACCTTCTCTATTACAAATGGTGAACAGTGCGTTGCAGCATAATTTGACATGTTACAGATTTCAATCTGCACTGCAGGTCAAGATATGTTGCAGGTTTTTTTAAGCAATGTGTGAATGATATTTCTTAAAATTTCATCCACTTTGCTAGTCCTGTACAACACTGCATGTGCCATACGAAAATCCATAATGACAGAAGTATCCTCCGTGCGTGAACCCACCCTTACCGCTGCATGTCTTAAATGGAGCACCTGTTTTGTTGCTGATTAGTGTTGAGTGAACATCTGTTTTCAAGTTAGGTGTACAAGGTTTGGGGTTATCCAAGAATTCCGTTGCGGCTGTGCTGCGTTTTGGGTGTGGCAAAAAAAATAAAACGCATAGAAAAGCATGCGGTTTTTGTAACAACATACAGTTGCAAGAAAAAGTATGTGAACCCTTTGGAATTATATGGATTTCTGCACAAATTGGTCATAAAATGTGATCTGATCTTCATCTAAGTAACAACAATAGACAATCACAGTCTGCTTAAACTAATAACACACAAAGAATTAAATGTTACCATGTTTTTATTGAACACACCATGTAAACATTCACAGTGCAGGTGGAAAAAGTATGTGAACCCTTGGATTTAATAACTGGTTGAACCTCCTTTGGCAGCAATAACTTCAACCAAACGTTTCCTGTAGTTGCAGATCAGAAGTGCACAACGGTCAGGAGTAATTCTTGACCATTCCTCTTTACAGAACTGTTTCAGTTCAGCAATATTCTTGGGATGTCTGGTGTGAATCTTTCTTGAGGTCATGCCACAGCATCTCAATCGGGTTGAGGTCAGGACTCTGACTGGGCCACTCCAGAAGGCGTATTTTCTTCTGTTTAAGCCATTTTGTTGTTGATTTACTTCTATGCTTTGGGTCGTTGTCCTGTTGCAACACCCATCTTCTGTTGAGCTTCAGCTGGTAGACAGATTGCCTTAAGTTCTCCTGCAAAATGTCTTGATAAACTTGGGAATTAATTTTTCCTTCGATAATAGCAATCCGTCCAGGTCCTGATGCAGCAAAGCAGCCCCAAACCATTATGCGTCCACCACCATACTTCACAGTTGGGATGAGGTTTTGATGTTGGTGTGCTGTGCCTCTTTTTCTCCACACATAGTGTTGTGTGCTTCTTCCAAACAACTCCACTTTGGTTTCATCTGTCCACAGAATATTTTGCCAGTACTGCTGTGGAACATCCAGGTACGCTTGTGCAAACTGTAAACGTGCAGCAATGTTTTTTCTGGACAGCAGTGGCTTCCTCTGTGGTATCCTCCCATGAAATCCATTCTTGTTTAGTGTTTTACGTATCGTAAATTCGCTAACAGGGATGTTAGCATATGCCAGAGACTTTTGTAAGTCTTTAGCTGACACTCTAGGATTCTTCTTCACCTCATTTAGCAGTCTGCGCTGTGCTCTTGCAGTCATCTTTACATGACGGCCACTCCTAGGGAGAGTAGCAGCAGTGCAGAACTTTCTCCATTTATAGACAATTTGCCTTAACGTGGACTGATGAACAGCAAGGCTTTTGGAGATACTTTTATAACCCTTTCCAGCTTTATGTAAGTCAACATTTCTTAATCATAGGTCTTCTGAGAGCTCTTTTGTTGCGAGGCATCATTCACATCAGGCAATGCTTCTTGTGAAAAGCAAACCCAGAACTGGTGTGTGTTTTTTATAGAGCAGGGCAGCTGTAACAAACACCTCCAATCTCATCTCATTGATTGGACTCCAGTTGGCTGACGCCTCACTCCAATTAGCTCTTGGAGATGTCATTAGTCTAGGGGTTTACATACTTTTTCCACCTGCACTGTAAATGTTTACATAGTGTGTTCAATAAAAACATGGTAACATTTAATTCTTTGTCTGTTATTAGTTTAAGCAGACTGTGATTGTCTATTGTTGTGACTTAGATGAAGATCAGATCACATTTTAAGACCAATTTGTGCAGAAATCCATATCAAACCAAAGGGTTCACAAACTTTTTCTTGCAACTGTACCTGCCTTTTCTTCCAGCAAAGAGAAAACACACAACAGACTTAAATTACATGAATGCAACTGTATTTTGTAATTAATGTAATTTAGTTTTGCTGTGTTTGATTAGCTTTTTTGCTTTTTGCTGGAAGAAAACACAGCATCAAAGCAAGTCTGTTGTTACAAAAACCGCATACATTCATTTTTTTGCCACACCAAAAATACAGCACAGCCGCGATGTGTGGCAGTACCCTGCCTGAATTTTAGGCCCCTTTCACACAAGCGAGTTTTCCACACGGGTGTGATGCATGAAGTGAACGCATAGCACCCGCACTGAATCCTGACCCATTCATTTCAATGGGTTTGTGTACATGAGCGCTTTTTTCACGCATCACTTCGGCGTTGCGTGATAATCGCAACATGTTCTATAGGCCTCATGCACACGACCGTTCTTTTGGTCCACATCCGAGCCGCAGTATTTGCGGCTTGGATGCGGACCCATTCACTTCAATGGGGCCGCAAAAGATGCGGACAGCACTCCGTGTGCTTTCCGCATCCGTTGCTCCATTCCGTGGTCCGCAAAAAAAATATAACCTGTCCTATTCTTGTCCGTTTTGCGGACAAGAATAAGCAATTATATTAATGGCTGTCCGCGCCGTTCCGCAAATTGCGGAATGCAAACGGACGCCATCCGTGTTTTGCGGATCCGCAATTTGCGGACCGCAAAACACACAACGGTCGTGTGCGTGAGGCCATATTCTACGTAGAAGATTTTATTTGTAAACCTTCCGTTTTATTTTCACGCGAACCCATCAAAAGTGATTGCACCCGTTCAGAAATAACTGAAACACTGAAAGCAAATGCAGACAAAACTGACTGAAATTGCTTGAGAAATGGTGCGAGTCTCACTGAACGCGCCCTGACACAATCTCTATTGTTTGTGTGAAAGAGGCCTTAAGGTCTTTTTATATGGAACAATAATCAGGCAAATTATTGGGGCTGAGTGTTTGTATAAATGCTCATTCCCGATAATTGGCCTGTGTAAAAGGTGCTGGAGATCATCTAATCATCGGGTGATCCTGTCTTTCAGATGACACCAAAAGTCATTGAGGGAGATTAACCAAAACTAGTGTAAAAAGGAAAGGCTTAGTTGCCTATTAGTCACTCAATCAGATTCCACCTTTCATTTTTCAGAGCTCTTTTGCAAAATGAAAGATGGAATCTGATTGGTTGCTATGAGCAACTAAGCCAGTTTTCCTTTACACCAGATATGATAAACCTCCTTCTTTTTTTTTGTGCAATGTGATTCAGAATTTAACAGCCACTCTGTCACCTGGAGCTGCACATGAAGCAAGTTTTGTTAGTATATAACGTACCTTTAATGAATTAAAATAAAATATAACAAATATGCATCAAAACACATAAAAATATATATAAAAAATGGAAGCGTAAAAAAAATTTGAGTAAAAAATGGTCCACCGTAGGACAATCAATGATCCTGCAATAGAAAATCCTGCCAGTAGAGGGCGAAGGAGAGATACTTCATAATTGTAAAACTTCTTCACAGTCCTAGAATTTCATCCAATAAGCCGAGTACATCCTGATAGTTCATAAAAGTAATTTAACGATCAAAGAGGCATAATTCAACATTGAGTAGACAAGATTTTTCCTTTTACAATTGAAGCCTGTTCATGATTTTTCACTGTCCATTCAAAGATGATATGTCATAATATGATAGTGTATCTTAGTTATTGTTGAATATTAGATATTAGTTGATTTCAGTTCGTTAGTAGTTAATTTTAGGAAGATGAAACCCAAATATAGGTATATACTTTTTGGAAACAGCTACCATATATCGCCGTATCAGAATGCTGGCTGCTGGTCTGGAGAATTGTAATACATTTGTTAGTGTGTCTCCAAGCAGATGCCAAGTTGTTAGTATATGTCCCAGATAGATAAATAATAGTTGTACTTTACCGTAATGGCGATTTCCAGGTGATGAGCTGTCGCTGAAGCACTCGTGTTTTACTCACGCCGGTGATCTACTGCGCGTGTCACGTGGCGTCCTACGTGTTAGATGCTTTTGCCGGGCTTCTATTACATCGCGCTTTACGGACTTCTATTAGAGTGCGCTTCACCTGGATGTCTTTGTTAGAAGAGTGGGTTACATATTATATTGTTGCTCCTGTCGTGTTCTCAAATCAATTAGTACCATACGCGTTCCGGAGCACCCTGCTCCTTCATCAGTGGCTGGCTATCTTTATATTTCTTGTTCGTGATTTTATATACCCCATGTAGGGGTGGAGCAACATGTAATTATAATAAAAAAGTGGATCAAGAGTGGGTAAAAAAAGGTGGAATGGATCTTCTTTTAAGCATACTACATATAGAGATCCAGATAGTCAAATTGTCATCATATATCATATATATCTTTTCATTGATATTCTTAACTATATAATGTATAAAATATAGAGTAACAAATAACAGGAGCATTAGAATAATGGTAGTTGAATAATGGTACGTATAATTATAAGTCATGATACATTTAAATATCTCTTATCATATCTTTTCATCTTGTTTTACATCAAATGTGGAATATTATAGAAAAATATTCAAGTGTAAATGAAGCTGCAGGCACAAATGGAGAAAATGAATAAGAAGATAAAAAAAAAAAAAAAACACTGGGATAACCCCTTTAAGTCCTGCTACAGGATAGTATCCCTACCATCAGTGGAGAAAGTTAAGTCATGTGATGATGTCATCACAGGTCCTGCAAAACTAGTAAAGGAACTGCACAATTAATGGTGTAGTTCCTAGGTTAGACAGGAGCATCTGCCAGGACATGGCATGATATCATCTTGAGCATCACAGGTTCTGTACATCTAGAAAGAGAACTGGACAGAGCATGGTGTAGTTCCCTGGTTAGATAGAAGCATCCGCCAGGACCTATGATGACATCCTCATCATCACAGGTCCTGTACATCTAGTAAAAAACTGCACAGCCCATTATCACAGGTACTTAAACCACAAACAGCATGAAATATGAGCTCTCCACTGAGACTAGAATGGAGTGGTAAGAGGAGGTCCCCCTCATCATTCTTTCTCTTCATTTGCCACCCACCCCCACTCCCTATTTTTTTTATATATATATATATATATATATATATATATACATACACTCACCTAAAGAATTATTAGGAACACCTGTTCTATTTCTCAATAATGCAATTATCTAGTCAACCAATCACATGGCAGTTGCTTCAATGCATTTAGGGGTGTGGTCCTGGTCAAGACAAACTCCTGAATTCCAAACTGAATGTCAGAATGGGAAAGAAAGGTAATTTAAGCAATTTTGAGCGTGGCATAGTTGTTGGTGCCAGACGGGCCGGTCTGAGTATTTCACAATCTGCTCAGTTACTGGGATTTTCACGCACAACCATTTCTAGGGTTTACAAAGAATGGTGTGAAAAGGGAAAAACATCCAGTATGCGGCATTCCTGTCGGCAAAAATGCCTTGTGGATGCTAGAGGTCAGAGGAGAATGGGCCGACTAATTCAAGCTGATAGAAGAGCAACGTTGACTGAAATAACCACTCGTTACAACCGAGGTATGCAGAAAAGCATTTGTGAAGCTATGGGATGGGCTATAACAGCAGAAGACCCCACCGGGTACCACTCATCTCCACTACAAATAGGAAAAAGAGGCTACAATTTGCACGAGCTCACCAAAATTGGACTGTTGAAGACTGGAAAAATGTTGCCTGGTCTGATGAGTCTCGATTTCTGTTGAGACATTCAAATGGTAGAGTCCGAATTTGGCGTAAACAGAATGAGAACATGTATCCATCCTCTGATGGCTACTTCCAGCAGGATAATGCACCATGTCACAAAGCTCGAATCATTTCAAATTGGTTTCTTGAACATGACAATGAGTTCACTGTACTAAAATGGCCCCCACAGTCACCAGATCTCAACCCAATAGAGCATCTTTGGGATGTGGTGGAACGGGAGCTTCGTGCCCTGGATGTGCATCCCTCAAATCTCCATCAACTGCAAGATGCTATCCTATCAATATGGGCCAACATTTCTAAAGAATGCTATCAGCACCTTGTGGAATCAATGCCACGTAGAATTAAGGCAGTTCTGAAGGCAAAAGAGGGTCCAACACTGTATTAGTATGGTGTTCCTAATAATTCTTTAGGTGAGTGTATATATATATATATATATATATATACAGTCAGGTCCATAAATATTGGGACATCGACACAATTGTAAGATTTTTGGCACCACAATGGATTTGAAATGAAACAAACAAGATGTGCTTTAACTGCAGACTGTCAGCCTTAATTTGATGGTATTTATATCCAAATCAGGTGAACGGAGTAGGAATTGCAACAATTTGCATATGTGCCTCCCACTTGTTAAGTGACTGAAAGTAATGGGACAGAATAATAATCATAAATCAAACTTTCACTTTTTAATACTTGGTTGCAAATCCTTTGCAGTCAATTACAGCCTGAAGTCTAGAACACATAGACATCACCAGACGCTGGGTTTCATCCCTGGTGATGCTCTGCCAGGCCTCTACTGCAACTGTCTTCAGTTCCTGCTTGTTCTTTGGGCATTTTCCCTTCAGTTTTGTCTTCAGCAAGTGAAATGCATGCTCAATTGGATTCAGGTCAGGTGATTGACTTGGCCATTGCATAACATTCCACTTCTTTCCCTTAAAAAACTCTTTGGTTGCTTTTGCAGTATGCTTTGGGTCATTGTCCATCTGCACTGTGAAGCGCCGTCCAGCATTTGGCTGAATATGAGCAGATAATATTGCCCAAAACACTTCAGAATTTATCCAGCTGCTTTTGTCAGCAGTCACATCATCAATAAATACAAGAGAACCAGTTCCATTAGCAGCCATACATGCCCAGGCCATGACACTACCACCACCATGCTTCACTGATGAGGTGGTATGCTTAGGATCATGAGCAGTTCCTTTCCTTCTTCATACACTTCTCTTCCCATCACTCTGGTACAAGTTGATCTTGGTCTCATCTGTCCATACGATGTTGTTCCAGAACTGTGAAGGCTTTTTTAGATGTCGTTTGGCAAACTTTAATCTGGCCTTCCTGTTTTTGAGGCTCACCAATGGTTTACATCTTGTGGTGAACCCTCTGCATTCACTCTGGTGAAGTCTTCTCTTGATTGTTGACTTTGACACACATACAACTACCTCCTGGAGAGTGTTCTTGATCTGGCCAACTGTTGTGAAGGATGTTTTCTTCACCAGGGAAAGAATTCTTCGGTCATCCACCACAGTTGTTTTCCGTGGTCTTCCGGGTCTTTTGGTGTTGCTGAGCTCACCGGTGCATTCCGTTCTTTTTAAGAATGTTCCGAACAGTAGTTTTGGCCATGCCTAATGTTTTAGCTATGTCTCTGTTGGGTTTGTTTTGTTTTTTAAGCCTAATGATGGCTTGCTTCACTGATAGTGACAGCCCTTTGGATCTCATCTTGAGAGTTGACAGCAACAGATTCCAAATGCAAATAGCACACTTGAAATGAACTCTGGACCTATTATCTGCTCATTGTAATTGGGATGATGAGGGAATAACACACACCTAGCCATGGAACAGCTGAGAAGCCAATTGTCCCATTACTTTTGGTCCCTTAACAAGTGGGAGGCACATATGCAAACTGTTGTAATTCCTACACCGTTCACCTGATTTGGATGTAAATACCCTCAAATTAAAGTTGACAGTCTGCAGTTAAAGCACATCTTGTTAGTTTCATTTCAAATCCATTGTGGTGGTGTAAAGAGCCAAAAATCTTAGAATTTTGTTGATGTCCCAATATTTATGGACCTGGCTGTATATACTAGAAAAAACCACCGGCAGCACCATCCAAAGGAAAAGAGCAAAAAATGGCGGGTGCAATGTCCAAGTATGGCAACAGGTGCTTACCCACTTGTATAGAGTAAAAATCGGACTGCTCTCCAGAAAGATCTTCAGTAAGATAATGTAGTTTATTCACCCATGAAGTGGCAAAGAGCGACGTTTCGGCTCATACATGAGCCTTTCTCAAGCCTTGAGAAAGGCTCATGTACTGTATGAGCCGAAACTTCGCTCTTTGCCACTTCATGGGTGAATAAACTACATTATCTTATTGAAGATCTTTCTGGAGTGCAGTCCGATTTTTACTCTATATATATATATATATATATATATATATATATATACACACACTCACCTAAAGAATTATTAGGAACACCATACTAATACGGTGTTGGACCCCCTTTTGCCTTCAGAACTGCCTTAATTCTACGTGGCATTGATTCAACAAGGTGCTGATAGCATTCTTTAGAAATGTTGGCTCATATTGATAGGATAGCATCTTGCAGTTGATGGAGATTTGAGGGATGCACATCCAGGGCACGAAGCTCCTGTTCCACCACATCCCAAAGATGCTCTATTGGGTTGAGATCTGGTGACTGTGGGGGCCATTTTAGTACAGTGAACTCATTGTCATGTTCAAGAAACCAATTTGAAATGATTCGAGCTTTGTGACATGGTGCATTATCCGGCTGGAAGTAGCCATCAGAGGATGGATACATGTTCTCATTCTGTTTACGCCAAATTCGGACTCTACCATTTGAATGTCTCAACAGAAATCGAGACTCATCAGACCAGGCAACATTTTTCCAGTCTTCAACAGTCCAATTTTGGTGAGCTCGTGCAAATTGTAGCCTCTTTTTCCTATTTGTAGTGGAGATGAGTGGTACCCGGTGGGGTCTTCTGCTGTTGTAGCCCATCCGCCTCAAGGTTGTGCGTGTTGTGTCTTCACAAATGCTTTGCTGCATACCTCGGTTGTAATGAGTGGTTATTTCAGTCAACGTTGCTCTTCTATCAGCTTGAATCAGTCGGCCCATTCTCCTCTGACCTCTAGCATCCACAAGGCATTTTTGCCCACAGGACTGCCGCATACTGGATGTTTTTCCCTTTTCACACCATTCTTTGTAAACCCTAGAAATGGTTGTGCGTGAAAATCCCAGTAACTGAGCAGATTGTGAAATACTCAGACCGGCCCGTCTGGCACCAACAACCATGCCACGCTCAAAATTGTTTAAATCACCTTTCTTTCCCATTCTGACATTCAGTTTGGAGTTCAGGAGATTGTCTTGACCAGGACCACACCCCTAAATGCATTGAAGTAACTGCCATGTGATTGGTTGACTAGATAATTGCATTAATGAGAAATAGAACAGGTGTTCCTAATAATTCTTTAGGTGAGTGTATACATATATATATAGTACTGCAGACAGTTACAACCCCTTTTACCTCGTGAACCTCACACAATAACCATAATATATAACTGACCACATATATCTGTACACACTGCATCTATAATCAGTATACTGCTCTATATACTATTAATATATATATTGCAGTATATATATAGTGAGACAGTGACTGGAAAAGTAGAAGAGAATCGTTATATTTCGCCTACGTTTCTTTCATATACCATGTACTAGGCTTCAGGAGGTGGATATCTCAACTAGGAAAGCTGGGTGAGATATCAGAAATCCAGGAAAGATGGGTTGCCTTAGCAAAATATAGTTTGCTGAGGACTTTGGGTAAATGGTGTTGTTGGGCCTGGATTTTAATGGAATGAGGATGCAGGTTGGTAGCGGGGCTCCTCATTCCCTTCCTGTCCAGAACAGGTTTCCCATAGAGCTCTCAGCCAGGTGATGGAGCTCAGGTCATTTCTGGGCAATAAAGGTTTGCACTATCTATGAGCGTGTCTATGTGGGGGACTGGTTGAACTGACTGGCTTTCACCATTGCTGCTGAAGTCTACTCAACAACAAAAGGATACTGTGAGTTTATTTTGATTTGTGTTGTGTGGCTGGTAGTAGGCCGCCCGTATAGAAAGGGTGATTTTATGTTTAGTTAGTCCTCAGCCGAGCAGGAATTTATTTTGTGTTTTTCCTGAATGTAAAGGCCTTATACAGTCAGGTCCATAAATATTGGGACATCGACACAATTCTAACATTTTTGGCTCTATACACCACCACAATGGATTTGAAATAAAACGAACAAGATGTGCTTTAACTGCATACTGTCAGCTTTAATTTGAGGGTATTTACATCCAAATAAGGTGAACGGTGTAGGATCTACAACAGTTTGCATATGTGTCTCCCACTTGTTAAGGGACCAAAAGTAATGGGACTATTGGCTTCTCAGGTGTTCCCTGGCCAGTTGTGTGTTATTCCCTCATTATCTCAATTACAATGAGCAGATAAAAGATCCAGGGTTAATTTCAAGTGTGCTTTTTGCATTTGGAATATGTTGCTGTCAACTCTCAAGATGAGATCCAAAGAGCTGTCACTATCAGTGAAGCAAGCCATCATTAGGCTGAAAAAAACAAAACAAACCCATCAGAGAGATAGCAAAAACATTAGGCATGGCCAAAACAACTGTTTGGAACATTCTTAAAAAGAAGGAATGCACCGGTGAGCTCAGCAACACTAAAAGACCCAGAAGACCACGGAAAACAACTGTGGTGGATGACCGAAGAATTATTTCCCTGGTGAAGAAAACACCCTTCACAACAGTTGGCCAGATCAAGAACACTCTCCAGGAGGTAGGTGTATGTGTGTCAAAGTCAACAATCAAGAGAAGACTTCACCAGAGTGAATACAGAGGGTTCACCACAAGATGTAAACCATTGGTGAGCCTCAAAAACAGGAAGGCCAGATTAGAGTTTGCCAAACGACATCTAAAAAAGCCTTCACAGTTCTGGAACAACATCGTATGGACAGATGAGACCATGATTAACTTGTACCAGAGTGATGGGAAGAGAAGAGTATGGAGAAGGAAAGGAACTGCTCATGATCTTAAGCATACCACCTCATCAGTGAAGCATGGTGGTGGTAGTGTCATGGCGTGAGCATGTATAGCTGCCAATGGAACTGGTTCTCTTGTATTTATTGATGATGTGACTGCTGACAAAAGCAGCTGGATGAATTCTGAAGTGTTTTGGGCAATATTATCTGCTCATATTCAGCCAAATGCTTCAGAACTCATTGGACGGCGCTTCACAGTGCAGATGGACAATGACCCAATGCATACTGCAAAAGCAACCAAAGAGTTTTTTAAGGGAAAGAAGTGGAATGTTATGCAATGGCCAAGTCAATCACCTGACCTGAATCCGATTGAGCATGCATTTCACTTGCTGAAGACAAAACTGAAGGGAAAATGCCCAAAGAACAAGCAGGAACTGAAGACAGTTGCAGTAGAGGCCTGGCAGAGCATCACCAGGGATGAAACTCAGCATCTGGTGATCTCTATGCGTTCCAGACTTCAGGCTGTAATTGACTGCAAAAGATTTGCAACCAAGTATTAAAAAGTGAAAGTTTGATTTATGATTATTATTATGTCCCATTTCTTTCGGTCCCTTAACAAGTCGGAGGCACATATGCAAACTGTTGTAATTCCTACACCGTTCTCCTGATTTGGATTTAAATACCCTCAAATTAAGGCTGACAGTCTGCAGTTAAAGCACATCTTGTTCGTTTCATTTCAAATCTATAGTGGTGGTGTATAGAGCCAAAAATGTTAGAATTGTGTCAATGTCCCAATATTTATGGACCTGACTGTATTTTGCTTGTGGATGAGAATAAAGAAAACAGGCGAATCCCTGTGTGAACTGTGCCATTGTGTCACTGTCTCTGACTGCTGTGCCTACCACTATTGAGCTGACCCCCACATATGGTGGAGGATGCGGCACTTGGATCCAAAATGCAGTCTTAAAGAGACAGACATCTAAAAGGTTTGTTGCACAGAGCTGCCAGTTCACTTCACGGATGGTGTAATGGAGGACTTTGGCAAACAATTTAGACAAGCCATTCTTCAACAGCAACAGCTGATGTTGCAGCAGCAGCAAGCCTTTTCACAGGCTGACAAACGACAGGCCAGGCAGGACGAGATGAATCGCCAATTAATGTAGAAAATGTGTTACACACACAGGGGGTGGGGAAGTGACCACTGAGCTCAACCTGCGCCCCTGTCCCTGCCTACTTGCCTCGCAAGTCCTAGTGACAAGGGACAACTGGTCGACAAACCCTCAGCTAGGATAAGTGCAGGGAAGACAGACAATACATGCAACAGAGTAGTCAAACAAGCCGAGTCAGAAATCAAGAGAGCAGCATGGTACCAGAGGAGCAAGCGGAGGATCGTCAGGAGAAGCCGAAGTCAGAACCAGGAGGAAACGCCAAGACCAAGGGATGAGAAGGACCAGTAATCAGAAGACAAGCAGGACCAACAAACCAGGTAAGTAATATCGCAGGAAGGACCTCAATAACAGGCAATCTGTGGCCAGCAGATTGCCTGTTTAAATAGGGCGCATGTGGAGTCATGTGACGTGGCCAGCGTCACATGACTCCTGAGTTCCAATATAGCCGAGCACCGAGTGATCAGCTCGGCACTCAGCCCCAGTGTGGTTACCACGGGAACAGGCAACGCCGGGCGCGCTGATGACGCGATCGCACCTCGGCCGTCCCCGCCTCCTGGAACCACGCACAGAGCGCATTGTGACAAAATGGCTGTGCTAAGTGAGGCAATGGCGGCTTTGTGACTTACCAGTGAAAACGCTGCGTGCCAGGGAGCTGGGGAGCGTTACCAACAGCACGGGCTGCAGTACAAAGTTCACTCCAAAGGATGACGCCCACAGATGAAGCCTATCTCATGGTCTTTGAGAGAGTAGCAGAGCGTGAAAAGTTACCAGTCGACCAGTGGGCAGATGTAGTGGTGCCTTTCTTAACTGGGAAACCGCAGAAGGCCTAATATGATTCGGGTGAGCCAGATATCAGAAATTATGCAAAGCTTAATAGTGAGATACTTGCTGAACTTGGAGTAAACATGCATGTGAGTGCAGGCCATGTGCACAACTGGACTTTCTCTGAGAGCTTGCCACCCCGTTTACAGATGCACGATCTGATCCCTCTTGTGAGGAAATGACTGCAGCCTGAGGAAAGTACCCCAGGTCAAATTGTAGAGAAAGTACCCCGCAAGATCCAGCGCTGGGTTGGACAAGGAGGACCTACAACTGCTGACCAATTGGTGAGTCTCGTGGAGCGGTATAGTGCAACAGAGGACCTACTCCAAGCATCTCCCAGGTATGCCGGCTCCAGGGGCAGCAGGTCACCGAAGTCTACTGGTAAGACTGTACCAATTGCTAGAGAGGTGAGAAATGCTTTAAGGGGAGATGGCTCAAAGGGGGAGCCAGCTGGGCCACGTTCCGCTGGGACCTGGAGGTCAAGGCCAGGGACCCAAAATGGGGACCAGGGCCGTGTACTATGCTGGCGGTGTCATGATTTTGGATATGTGGTTGCTAATTGCCCCCACACAACTGAGCCAATGGATTGCAATATGTCCAGACGTATTTTTCTGTTTGCACAACCCGTGTATTCTGCAGAAACTGTGTCTAAGTTAGAACCTCAAATGTGTACTGTGTCCATGGGAGGTTGTACAGCTGAGGCGCTGTTGGACTCTGGGAGCTTGGTGACCTTGGTACATGGCTCTCTGGTAAACCCTGGGACATACAGTGGACATACTGTTGGGGTACTATGCATACACAGAGAAACCAGAAAGTACCCAACTGCTCGGGTCACAATAGAAACTCCTTGTGGTGTATCATGTCATGAAGTGGGTGTGGTTAAATCACTAATGCATAGTGTGATACTGGGAAGAGACTTTTCCCTATTCTGGGACTTATGGCAGAGCAGAAATGTAACCTGTGGAGAAAATCTGACTGATAATTTGTGTACTAAGGTTACCCCTGAACCATATGACCCAGATTCTGAGGTTCCCGCAGTAGGGGTGACCACTGACGAAGTTGATAATATTCCTCTAGCCGTTCTAGCTGGTGATACTAAAAATGTGGAGGTTCCTGATATGCCTAATTTAGAGGTATCTTGTGACAATTTTGGGACTACTCAGCTTAGAGACACGATCAAGGGAAAATGTGAAGGTGTTAAATGGTGTACCACAGTATCCAGGTGCTGATCATGTGTTTCCCCTATATGGCTGTTAACCAGAATCGATTATACCTGGTAGATAAAATACGTGGGATAATTGTTGAGCAATTGGTGGTGCCCCAACCGTATCGCAGACTGGTATTGGATCTGGCACACACGCATGCGCTGGGAGGCCACCTGGGGTCTGAAAAGACCAGAGAACGCATCCTCCACCTTTTTTTTTGGCCAGGGATTTTTTCTGAGGTACAGAGGTTTTGTGAATCCTGCTCAGTGTAAACTAACCTCTTCTGTGTCACATTTTAGAAGTCCTTTGATACCCCTGCCCATTATAGAAGTACCATTTGAAAGCGTGGCCATGGATCTGGTTGCCCCTGTTGTAAAATCTGCATGGGGACATCAACATATAATTGTAGTGTTATCCTGAGGCAGTGCCTTTACGAAACACCTCTGCTAAGCTAATTGCCAAAGAACATTTTTACATGTTTTCTCGCACAGGCATACCAAAGGAGATCCTTACTGATCAGGGGACTCCTTTCATGTCCAAGGTCACTAAAGAAATGTGTAAGTTCTTGAAAATTAAACACCTGCATACTTCCATTTATCACCCTCAAACTGATGGTCTAGTTGAAAGATTTAAAAAGACACTTAAGGGCATGTTAAGATAAGTGGTTAGCAAGGATGGAAAGGACTGGGATTATTTATTACCTTATTTGATGTTTGCGATTCGTGAAGTACCGTAGTCCTCAACAGGTTTCTCCCCATTTGAGCTCTTATATGACAGTCACCCACGTGGTCTCCTTGACATTGCTAAGGAAACTTGGGAACAGGAACCCACCCCTTACCAAAGTGTAATAGAGCATATCGCTCTCATGCAAGACAGAATAACTACTGTCATGCCCATCGTCAAAGAATACTTAGAGCGGGCTCAAGAGGCACAAAGTCGTGTCTACAACCGGTCAGCTAAAGTTAAAACCTTTAACCCAGGTGACCGAGTGTTGGTGCTAGTGCCCACTGTAGAAAGTAAATTCCTGGCTAAATGGCAAGGGCCATATGAGGTAATAGAAAAAGTGGGAGAGGTAAATTATAAAGTTTACCAGCCTGGTAAAAGAAAGCCTGAACAGTTATATCATATAAATTTGCTCAAACCTTGGAAGGACAGACAGACTCTATTAGCAGTGAGCTCCCCTGGCAATGTTGACCCAGAGTTGATGGCAAATAAGGTAAACAACCCTTGTAATAATACTGTAAATGTGCATATTTCAGAGTCATTGTCCAAGTTTCAAATGCAGGAGACAAAAGACATTTGTCTCATGAAACACTGTGTTCTCAGAGTTACCTGGGCGCACTTCACTTGAAACCATATAGGGTACCTAAAGCTCAAAGACAAGCTATATCTGAAGAAGTAAAAAAGATGTTAGATCTTGGGGTGATTGAAGAGTTGCAAAGTGAGTGGTCCAATCTCATAGTCCTAATCCCAAAGCCAGATGGTACAGTGAGATTCTGTAATGATTTCCGAAAATTAAATGAAGTGTCAAAGTTTGACGCATACCCAATGCCAAGAGTGGATGAATTAATTGAGAGCCATGCAAAGTATTTCTCTACTCTTGACCTAACCAAGGGGTACTGGCAAGTGCCCCTTCCTGACAGTGCTAAAGAAAAAACAACTTTTGTCGTTCCAGAAGGCCTTTTTCAGTATGTCACCATGCCCTTCGGGTTACATGGGGCTCCAGCAACCTTCCAAAGGTTAATGGATGTCATCCTTAAACTCCATCGTAGATATGTTTCTGCTTAACTAGATGATATCATCATTTTTAGTGATGACTGGGAAAGATATTTACCAAAAGTGCAGGCGATTTTGGATTCCCTCCGGGCAGCCGGGTTAACAGCAAACCCTAAGAAGTGTGCTTTAGGTCTTGAGGAAGCACGTTATCTAGGGTATATAATTGGGAGAGGTGTAATAAAACCTCAGGTGAATAAGGTAGATGTCATCCAAGATTGACCCCAGCCCATAACCAAAAAACAAGTGAGAGCCTTTTTGGGAATTGTGGGGTACTACCGTAGGTTTATCCCAAACTTTGCTAGTGTAGCAGTACCCTTGACAGACCTCACCAAGGGAAGTAAGTCGGCCGTGGTAAAATGGAGCACAGAAGCTGAGAGTGCATTTCAGGAGTTAAAGTCTGCTCTTTGTAGACAACCATTGTTGATGACTAGATTTCAAAAAGGTGTTTACTGTACAGACTGACGCCTCTGTCAGTTTAGGGGCAGTCCTGTTACAAGAGGTTGAGGGAGAAGAACACCCCGTTACATAACTGAGTAGAAAACGTACTCCCACGGAGAAAAATTATAGTATTGTCGAACGGGAATGTCTGGCAATTAAATGGGCTCTAGAGACTCTAAGATATTACTTGTTGGGTCGACAGTTCAGGTTGG
This sequence comes from Bufo bufo, assembly GCF_905171765.1. Classification (NCBI taxonomy): domain Eukaryota; kingdom Metazoa; phylum Chordata; class Amphibia; order Anura; family Bufonidae; genus Bufo; species Bufo bufo. The sequence goes on from NC_053394.1 coordinate 124,387,228, forward strand.
TGACTGGATGAGTCAGGCCAAGGAGAGAAACGCGAGAGTCGAGGTGGTTTCTGACTTTACAAAAATTTTTGGTTGAGCACAGGTCAGGCAAACTGCAAGGGAATGCCGATGCCTTATCCAGAGCACACTGTTTGGTGAGTAAAAGTGTTTGGACCCACAGGTTCGAACAAAGAGACAGTGAGACAGTGACTGGAAAAGTTGTAGAGAATCGTTATATTTCGCCTAGGTTTCTTTCATATACCATGTACTAGGCTACAGGAGGTGGATATCTCAACCAGGAAAGCTGGGTGAGATATCAGAAATCCAGAAAAGATTGGTTGCCTTAGCAAAACATAGTTTCCTGAGGACTTTGGGTAAATGGTGTTGTCGGGCCTGGATTTTATTGGAATGAGGATGCAGGTTGGTAGTGGGGCTCCTCATTCCCTTCCTGTACAGAACAGGTTTCCTATAGAGCTCTCAGCCAGGTAATGGAGCTCAGTTCATTTCTGGGCTATAAAGGTTTGCACTATGAGCATGTCTATGTGGGGGACTGGTTGAACCGACTGGCTTTCACCATTGCTGCTGAAGTCTGCTCAACAACAAAATGGATACTGTGAGTTTATTTTGATTTGTGTTGTGTGGCTGGTAGTAGGCTGCCCGTATGGAAAGGGTGATTTTATGTTTAGTTAGTGTTCAGCCGAGCAGGAATTTATTTTGTGTTTTGCCTTAATGTAAAAGGCCTTATATTTTGCTTGTGGATGAGAATAAAGAAAACAGGCGAATCCCTGTGTGAACTGTGCCATTGTGTCACTGTCTCTGACTGCTGTGACTACCACTATTGAGATGACCCCCACAATATATATTGTAGGAAGGCATAAGGGTCCGTCGTTGATGGAACGTATGTGTCACCGAGGTTCCTGGCATCGGTGAAGTAAGAGCTGGTATTTTCAGGTGTCAGCGGCAGCAAATGCTGATTGACACGTTACTATTTTGATATTAAATCAATCAGGCTGTCTCACAGTATTTTTGCATGCATAACATTTATTATCCCAATAAAATGTTAAAATATTAAACATAACCTAATTTCATGTCAACATATCAGCGTGAATATATATAGATACATACAATGCGGAGCTCACCCTCATGTTTAATATTTTAATGGGATAATAAATTTTATGCATGCAAAAATACTGTGAGCCAGCCTGATTGATTTAATATTGATTTATTCATTTTTGGTTCAGCTAGTAACTGACAAGCTGGGCTCCAGTAGTTTGCTGGTGGAGCTTCTCTAAATATCCATTGTTAACTTTACTATTTTAGTATGGCTGTATAGCTGATCTGGGACGGCTCTTACTGGGAGTAGGCAAAGTGCTGGGTGGGTGACTACTCCCCACGTTCCAGGCTGGGTCTTGGTTTTTGGCTATAAAACACAGGCAGCACTGTCAGGTGGTGTGGATTACTCCTCTCTGACAGTGGAGCTCTGTCAGTCTCTGTGTTGGGACCTGGGAGTTTGGGCCTGGATTAAGGCCTGCTACCTTGTTGGTGTGAAAGCAGGTAGATTCTGCTTTGTCTAAGGACTTCTTTGCTGCCTGGTATGAACAAACACCAGAATCAAAAGGTGACTGTTTTTGTCACGGTGGGGAGTGGGGGAAACTCCCCACCGTGACTCAGCATTCGCTGCAACGCAGGAAAGCAGGGAACAGGGAGCAGGACACCTCCCAACACGACCCTGCAGATCTCCCTAAACTCCTAATGCATGAGCCACCTCAGAAGGTAAGGGGGCTCATGCTCTCCAACCTAGAACCCTAGGTATCCCTGCTATGCCCTAAGCCTGAATACAGGGCAGAGACCACCCATTCATCCAGCACAACGGATGCATGGTGTCTCCAGAAGCCCAGCAGCTGGCCACCAACTAGACAGGGTTCACAGCCGAATGACAGGTAAGTAACAAAAGGCAACAGAGAACCTAGGTTACCAGAACTTATCTGCCGCCGACGAGATGGACCAGAAACGCACTGTCTAGATGTCTGCTTAAACCCCTCCGGGAAAGCAGCCCCCATTCGGAGGAAACACACAACAACACAATAACCTCGCAACAAGGCCCACACCACAACTACATACACCAGATGGGAGAGGGAAAACAGAAACACGCCGGAGGAGACACACAGACAGAGCAAGGGAAACAATATAATAAATAAGGATGGCTCACACAGACAGGAACATTCAGCCAGGGAGCAAAGCTCCTACACAGACTGACAACATCAAACTGACCACACGCTCCAACACACCAACATATAAGGAGGCCTGAGGTCACACCCACCACACCTAGCAAACACACCTTAACCCCGTGCACACCAAACGGAGAAAGTGCACACATACAAACACATGTTGCCAGAGGCAACCGCATGCATTGTCAGAGAGGCACCCAGCAACAAGCTCAGGCTGCTACACTGCCAACAACACCATGTTGCCAGCGGCAACCGCATGTGAGGCTACCAACTAGCAGCTCTCACCTGCGGTAAACAACCAAACCTGATTACTGGCAACTGCATGCAGCTCTAAGAGTCACGACCATGACCAAAGTCGTGACAGTTTTCCTTGAAACTAACTTTTTGTTTTGTCACTTACTTAGTGTGTGAATAAACACTGAACTGTTTAATTTAAAGACTTTGTTGCCTCTATACTGCATCCGCTAACCTGCCTATCAGAGCGAGGATGAGGGCATTGCAGTGAGGCTGGCGTGAAGGCCGAAATATTTTAGTTTTTCCGGGCACGGGTGTATGTCTTACATCAAACCAGCGAGATTACAATCTGTGTCCCTCGACAAAATGGAAGCTGTCATGAAAGCCCTCGTGGAAGCTAACCTGCAAACAGCGGGAGACCAATGGCCAATAAACAACAGCAGGAAACAAACCAGCTGCTGTTACAACATGTGATGGCTTTACAAGCATCAGGAGCATCCCAGAGCATCCACGATGCCCGGAAAGTGGTCTGTGCAGCGATCCCCAAGATGACCGCTGCAGACAACGTCGAGACCTATTTGGCGATCTTCGAGAAGGTAGCCGTGAGAGAGAAGCTACCCCGGGAGCAATGGGCTGAGGTCGTCGCTCCATTCCTGACGTCTGGACCCCAGCTGGTGTATTTTGACTTACCGGATGATCAAGAGGCTGATTAACCGACAGTAAAGGATGAGATCCTGGCGAGACTGGGGGTATATGTGTTGGTCCGGGCACAGCGGGTACATCAGTGCGGTTTTAACCTGGCTGAGCCCGCGAGGCCCCAGTATTATACCCTATTACACCTGTTGCAAAAATGGCTGCAACCTGACGAGCTGAGTCCCACTGCTATGTTGGAACGTCTGTTGGCTGATGTGTTCTGGAGGGCTTTGCCGTACCCCCTCAGCACTGGATCGGCCAGGTGTCTCCTGGTAATGACCTTGAGATGGTGGACCTGGTGGAACGCTATGAGGCTACTAGGAATTTGAAAGGGGGTTCGTTTGGGAGGGGGGCAGCCAAACCCCAGCAATCTCCATCCCAGACCCAGAAACTTGTGCTAACCAAGCCCGCCCGGGGTGTACCCCCCGTAGATCCGGCTCCGATAGTATGCTGGCGGTGTCAGGAGCCTGGCCACGTAAGGGCCAACTGTCCCCATCGGGGCGAACCCATGGAGACTAACTATGGATACCGCAACTCGTTGTACGCCAGGAAGATGTGTGCATCAGGTATCCCAGAGACTATAGGCAATAACTACCTGTGCCAGGTAGAAGTGGGAGACACTCTGGCAGTGGCTTTGTTGGACTGAGGGACTTTGGTGTCCCTGGTAAGAGCTACCCTGGTGCGGCCTGATGAGTGTACTGGCCGAAAAATCGGGGTTGTGTGCATACATGGAGATTTAAAGGACTATTCCACCGCCCTGGTGTCTCTATCCACGGGAGGCGGCAAGTGGACCCACGAGGTGGCCATTGCCACCGTTTTACCTTATGAACTAACAATAGGTAGAGACTTTTCGGGCTTCCTGGTCCTGTGGCCAACTGTGAGAGTTGTTGATGCCCCTGAGTCAGGCAGGAGGCCAGAACACAGGGAACCCGAGGCCGAAGGGCCAGCAGTAGGGGTGACCGCGACTTCAGTGGAAGAGGGGGAGACAACCCTGCTGAGTGTGTTGGTAGGAGAAGTTGAGGACTTGCCGCCGGTTCCTGAATTGGCAGACCTCAATGTCTCCGGTGAAAATTTTGCAACCGCACAACACCGGGACCCAACCTTATCCCGGGCCTGGGAGAATATTGTAATAATTGATGGTGAACCACAAAAACCTGGAGCCAAGTCGATGTTTCCCCGTTTTGTCGTTCACCAGGAAATGCTGAATCGGGTAAACCAACTACGGGGTGAGCATATTGAACAGCTGGTGGTACCCAAGGCGTATCGCAAGATCGTATTGGAGCTTGCCCACCAACATGTTCTTGGGGGTCACTTGCGGTGGCAGAAAATGCAGGACCGGATACTACAGAGGTTTTACTGGCCCAGTGTGTTCAGAGAGGTAGAAGACTTTTGTAAGTCTTGCCCAACCTGCCAGATAAATAGCCCCCAGCCACATTTCCAGAGCCCCCTGGTGCCTCTCCCAATTATCGAGGTCCCGTTTGAGCAAATCGCTATGGATCTCATAGGCCCAGTACCGAAATCCACTAGAGTGCACCAACACATCTTGGTCGTCTTCGACTACGCCACTCGGTACCCGGAGGCGGTGCCATTGCGACATCCATCAGCCAAGCTCATAGCTAAGGAGTTAATGGAGATATTTTCTCGAGGGGGTCTACCTAAAGAGGTTCTGACTGACCAAGGAACCCCTTTTATGTCCAAGGTCATGAGGGAACTCTGTTAATATGCTCCACATAAAACAGCTACGGACGTCCGTTTATCATCCACAAACGGATGGCCTGGTAGAGAGATTTAATCAAACATTAAAAAACATGTTAAAAAGAGTGGTGTCTAAGGATGGGAGGAACTGGGACCTTCTTTTGCCCTATCTCATGTTCGCAGTGCTAGAGGTGCCCCTGGGTTCTCGCCCATCGAACTGCTATATGGCAGACACCCTCGCGGTCTGTTGCACCTAGCCAAAGAAGCATGGGAACAACAACCCACACCGCACAAAAGTGTTATTGAGTAGGTCACCCAGATGCAAGGACGGATGGAGACAATGTTGCCTCAGGGAGCATATGGAGGCAGCGCAGTGAGCCCAGAGTAGGGTCTATAATTGGCAGGCTCAGGTCCAGAACTTTAACCCGGGTGATTGGGTTTTGGTTCTGGTACCAACCATAGACAGTAAGTTCCTAGATAGGTGACAGGTGCCCTACAAGGTTTTTGAGAAAGTGGGAGAGGTAAATTACAAGGTACACCACCCGGGGCGGCAAAAGCCGCAGAAGGACCATGTGAATTTACTAAAACCATGGATAGATAAGGAGTCCTCTACTGAAGACAGCCCGCGGTCAGGTTTTGTAGGAGAAAAGGTTCAGGCTTCTCGGTCTGATCCAAGAGAAGCAGTTGCCACAGTAAAAACTGCTGACAGCCTCTCCTCTAAACTGGCTCAGGAAGCCAGGGAGTTCGTCAGCAGGAACACGGATGTGTTCTCGGAACTCCCTGAACGCACTTCCATAATCCAGCATGACATTACATAGCAACATAGTAACATAGTATATAAGGCCGAAAAAATACATTTGTCCATCCAGTTCGGCCTGTTATCCTGCAAGTTGATCTAGAGGAAGGCAAAAAAAAAATCCTGTGTTGTAGAAGCCAATTTTCCCCACTTAAGAGGAAAAAATTCCTTTCCGACTCCAATTAGGCAATCAGAATAACTCCCTGGATCAACGACCCCTCTCTAGTATCTATAACCTGTAATATTATTACACTCCAGAAACACATCCAGGCCCCTCTTGAACTCTTTTAGTGAACTCACCATCACCACCTCCTCAGGCAGAGAGATCCATAGTCTCACTGCTCTTACCGTAAAGAGTCGTCTTCTATGTTTGTGTACAAACCTTCTTTCCTCTAGACGCAGAGGATGTCCCCTCATCACAGTCACAGTCCTGAGGATAAATAGATAAGAGAGATCTCTGTACTGACCCCTGATATATTTATACATAGTAATTAGATTTCCCCTCAGTCATCTTTTTTCTAAAGTTTGCCTTGTTCACAGGAGCCCAGAACTGTACACAGTTGTAAAGTGGTAGGACTATGTTCTCATCACTGGCATCTATGACCCTTTTGATGCAACCCATTATCTTATTGGCCTTGACAGCAGCTGCCTGACACTGGTTTTTACAGCTTAGTTTGCTGTTCACTAAAATTCCTAGGTCCTTTTCCATGTCAGTGTTATCCAGTGTTTTACCATTTAGTATGTACGGGTGACTTGCATTATTCTTTCCCATGTGCATAACCTTACATTTGTCAGTGTTAAACCTCATCTGCCACTTATCTGCCCAAGCCTCCAATCTATCCAGATCCATCTGTAGTAGTATACTGTCCTCTTCCGTGTCAATTACTTTACACAGTTTAGTGTCATCTGCAAAAATGTATATTTTACTGAGCAAGCCTTCTACAAGATCATTAATAAATATATTGAAGAGAATAGGGCCCAATACTGACCCCTGAGGTACTCCACTAGTGACAGTGGCCCAATCTGAGTGTGTACCATTAATAACCACCCTCTGTTTTCTATCACTGAGCCAGTTACTTACCCACATACAGACATTTTCTCCCAGTCCAAGCATTCTCATTTTATATACTAACCTTTTATGTGGTACAGTGTCAAATGCTTTGGAGAAGTCCAGATATACGACATCCATTGATTCCCCGCTGTCAACAGTTTACCCATGACAGATGTTAAACTTACCGGCCATTTCTTTCTTTCTTTACAGTTCTATTTATCCACATTGGTTTTTTCTTGTTCCTTAACCTTTTATTCCCATAAGGTATGTACCTCTCACAATTAGATTTTAGGATGCTTTTAAAAATATCTATATATATTTTGTCACTGAGCCTCAGGCAAAAGTCCGGTTAAAACCATACTGAGTACCCGAGGCTCGGCGACAAGCCATCGCGGAGGAAGTGCAGCTAATGCTGCAACTAGACGTCATTCAGGAGTCCAAAAGTGAATGGGCCAGTCTGATAGTCTTAATACCCAGGCTGGACGGGACGTTATGGTTCTGTAATGATTTTCGCAAACTAAACGAAATCTCCAAGTTCGATGCTTATCCCATGGCCTGGGAAGATGAGCTTATCGAGAGGTTACGACAAGCCTGATATTTTTCTGTTTTGGACCTCACGAAGGGCTACTGGCAGCTGCCCTTAACAGAGGCTGCCAAAGAGAAGACTGCCTTTGTCACCCCTGAAGGGCTGTATCAGTATAAAGTGTAACCCTTTGGTCTGCATGGTGCCCCCGCCACATTCCAACAACTCATGAACATTGTACTTCGTCCACATCATTGGTACGCGTCGGCTTACCTGGACGATATTGTCATCCACAGTACCGACTGGGAAAGTCATCTACCCAAAGTGCAGGCTGTAATGGACTCCCTTAGGAAGGCTGGACTGACCGCTAACCCAAAGAAATGCGCGATAGGGTTAGAGGAGACTCAATACCTGGGGTACATCATTGGACGTGGAGTTAACAAACCCCAAGTGAATAAAATAGAAGCGATTCGGATTTGGCCACGACCTGTCACTATGAGGCAAGTTAAGTCATTCCTGGGAATGGTAGGCTATTATATAAGGTTCGTTCCCCATTTTTCCACTTTAGCAGCTCCTTTGACAGGGACGGAAGTCCATGATGGTCAACTGGAATGACCAGGTGGAAGAGGCTTTTTCAGCGTTGAAGTCGGTCCTGTGCGGGTCACCGGTTTTAGTGATGCCCGACTTCAAGAAGGAGTTTGTGGTACTGACCGATGCCTCTGAAGTAGGCCTCGGAGCTGTACTCTCTCAGGAAATCAATGGGGAGGAACATCCCGTTGTTTACCTGAGCTGCAAATTCACCCCAGCCGAGACTAGGTACAGTATAGTGGAGGGAGAGTGCCTTGCCATCAAATGGGCACTCGAGTCTCTCCGCTATTATATGTTGAGGAGAAAGTTCTGTCTGGTGACCGACCACTCCCCTCTCAAGTGGATGAGCCAGGCCAAAGAGAGAAATGCTCAGGTCACCAGATGGTTCTTGTCATTACAGAACTTCAAGTTCTTAGTGGAACACAGGGCAGGCCGCTTGCAGGGAAATGCATGCCTCTAGTCTTTCACCCGTGAGGTGGTTGATCGCTCCATTAGGTCTTCTGGCTGTTCCAGGTTCAATTCAACGATTTCTCTCCCAAACAGTAACATATACGGGATGTAACCGGTGGTGGTATGGACCCGATTATTGTAGGCACAGACTATTTCCGGCAGGTAATCAGGCCAGTGTGCCCTCTTGTCTTCCTCTAGCTTTCTCAGCATTTGTAGCAGCGTCCGGTTGAAGCGCTCACAGTCCCCATTCCCTTGGGGATGATAGGGGGTTGTTCTGGATTTTTCAATACCGTACCGTCGGTGTAGCTCCTCCATTACTTTCTCTTGAAAGCACGCCCCTTGATCTGAGTGGATCCGCTTGGAACACCTGTAGACCCGGATGAAATCCTGACAGATAGCGCGTGCTGCGGACTTAGCCATCTGATCCCGAGTTGGGGAGATTACTGCAAATTTGGAGAAGTGGTCAACCATGACCAGGCAGTACTGTGGACCTCTTGATGATTGTCCCACGAGGAGGTAGTCTATCATCAATAATTCCAGCGGTTCTTTGGTCTGTATGGACTGGAGGGGTGCCCTCTGTTCCGTGCTTTTAGTGAGTTCACACACTCGACACTGTTGGCAAACTTCCTCCACGACGGCCTCCAGTCGCGGACAATACACATAACGCTGCAGCCACTGGTAAGTCTTGGCGGGCCCGAAGTGAGCTCCAAATTCATGGGCTTCTTTGGCTATCTCACATGCCACACTTCCGGGTATGACTACTTGCCTCCTCGCCTCTAGGTCATTGGGCTGTTGCCACTTGCGGTACAGAACAGCTCCGTGCATTTCCAGTCTGTCCCATTGATGTAGAACGGACTTCATCTCGGCATCCAGGTCAGCCCTTACTTCTTTGTTGGGCTTCCTTCGCTGGGTTACCCAGCTTTTTATCTGCCACAGTCCAACATCTTCATCCTGTAATCGGCCCCAGTCCTCATTAGTCCTCCTCAATGCCTTGGGTAGCTTACGGGCCTCCCCACTTGTCTGGGCCGCACCTGTGGGCAGAACGAACTTGCAGAAATCCGGAGTTTCATCTTCTTCTTTTTGTTCATCGACATCCCCTATTGGGGTCTCAAAAGTAACCCTCGACAGGCCATCGGCATTAGTGTTCTCCGTAGCGGAACGGTAGCGAATTGAGAAGTCATATTTTGCAAGGCGATCTGCCCAGCGTTGCTCCAGGGCTCCCAACTTGGCAGTGTCCAGATGGGCCAAGGGATTGTTATCAGTCCGTACAAAGATCTTAACTCCTGTCAAATATCCTGCAAACTTCTCCGTCATGGCCCACACCAGGGCAAGGAGTTCTAGCCGGAAGGAACTGTAGTTGTGGGGGTTTCGCTCTGTCTCCCGCAAGGATCTACTGGCGTAGGCGATCACCCTCTCATGTCCATCTTGTACCTGCGACAGGACTACCCCGAGTCCGTAGAGACTGCCATCAGTAGATAAGAAAAATGGTTTATCAAAGTCAGCATAAGCCAATATGGGGGCCGATGTCAGAGCTTCTTTCAGGGCCTGGAAGGCCTCTTCCTGCTTCTGCCCCCAGGGAATATTTTGGCCTTTGGGTTGCCCAGCCGTTCCTCTCAACAACTCATTCAGAGGGCCCGCTATCTTGGCATAGTCTTTTATGAACCGCCGGTAGTACCCATTCTGGGCACTAGCCATTGTCGTATTGCAGCCACTTTGTCTTGGGAAGACAACACTCCGTCTTGGGACACCCTATGGCCCAAGTACTCGATCTCCCTCTTGAAGAGATGACACTTCTTTAGCTTTACTTTCAGGCCATGGGATCGCAGTCGCTCGAGTACCTGCCCTAGCCGATTCAGGTGTTCTTGAAAAGTAGCAGAGTATACGATGATATCGTCCAGGTATATCAGAGTGGCTTCGAAATTCAGGTCTCCCAGGCATCTCTCCATCAGCCGCTGGAAGGTCCCCGGGGCATTAGTCAGCCCAAATGGCATCCTGTTGAATTCAAATAGTCCCATGGGGAGTATGAACGCCGTCTTTGCCTTGTCTTGCTCGGCCACTGGTACCTGCCAGTACCCGCTTGCCAGGTCCAAGGTAGAGAAGTATTTGGCTCGTCCTAGAGCAGTCAGAGACTCCTCGATACGTGGCAGAGGATAGGAGTCTCGCGTGGTGCATGCATTCAACCGCCGGTAATCCACACAAAACCGAATAGTGCCATCCTTCTTCTTAACAAGCACCACTGGGGCCGCCCAAGGGCTACCCTGCACCACTCTGGAATCTATCATCTGTTTCAACAACATTTTCACTTCCTGGTACAACTTGGGCGGAATCTGCCGATATCTTTCCCGAATTGGAGGAGTGACCCCCGTCGGTATCTCATGTGTGATAGCATCCGTGCAGCCAAAGTCATCGGCGTGACGGGCGAATGCAGCCTGATTCTCCCACAGCATGTTTTCAACTGCTTGCCGTTGGTCTGAACTGAGAGCCTTCACATCTATTTCCATTTGATCCAAGATGGTTCTCCCATTCCATTCTGGGGTCGGCATCTCTTCTACACGGGCAGTAACTGCCAGGGTCCAAACAGCATCACCTACCGGAGCTAGAGTCACTTCTCTCCGACTCAATACTTCTCCCCGATGTAGGTACACACGAGCCAGTTCCACTCCTGGCGTCAAGGAAACTTCTAGATGTCCCATATTCACAGCTCTTATGGGTACTCGTCTATTCTGGACCACTCCCAGTGTTCGGGCCACCGGGACATCCTGACCCAACTCTCCTAGGGCCGTCGGTTCGATGAAAACCTCCATACCTTCAAGATTGCGGAAGGTTCCCACGGATAACGTCAACACGGTCTCCCGTCCAGGGGGGATGGTGAGGGTAGCCTTTCCTGGCGCTCGGATCGTTCCCACAGACTGGTGTGCTGGGACACTTTTCTGTGTCCCACAGAATCGGATCAGCCGTTGAAACGCTTTCTGAGTAGGTTTGCGCAGAGTGGCTTGCTTCCAATAGCCTGGCCCCCGTTTGGTGAACATTATCTGATCAAATTCTCGCAGAATGTTCATGCCCATTATCACAGGCACATCTTCTTTGAACTTCTCAGGGACCAACAGGATACTTTTCCGTCCCACTTCTTGCCCACATAGCCGTACATTCATCCACACGACTCCTGTGACAGGGATCTGTTGTTGTTTGGCCTCTGTAACCCGGACCAGCGTCTCTCGCTCTGGCTTGGCCAGCGCTTGGAAGTAACAGTAGAAGAGTGACGCAGGCATAGTCGTTACTTGTGACCCGGTATCCACTAAGCAGTCGACCGGAATGCCTTCAAATTCAGCTCGAATGGTGGGACACCCTGCGACCAGGTGTTCGGAGCCATACTGGGTATCTTGGCTCTCCACCTCCCCCGCAGTATGCCCCACTATTGCGGGGGCAGGAAGTTTAACGGTGGCTCTGGGCGTCTAGCCACATCACTCCGACACTCTCTGGCATAATGTCCATAATTTCCACACCGCCAACACTGTGCCCCTTGACGGCCTTCTCCTCGATTGCTTATGGGGGGTGCCCTTAGGACTTGATTGACGGGCCTCCTTGGAGGATATTGAGGAGCTTGGTGAGAAGGTAAATTAGTAAGAGGATATTCTGATATAGGAACCCATGGGGGTGCCTGATACATTTGTTGTCGGGCCGGGTAGGCAGTTTCAGGGGTATAGTGCGACTCCATCCGTTTTTCCAGGTGTGTAAACTTTTTGTGCATAGCACTCAGAGAGCTCTGTAAGTCTTGTACTACTCTGACTAGGACCTCTTCGCTCTTTGAAACCCCGGGGGAGGTGACGGTCTGGGTCCGTATCACTCCGGACACATAACTTTCTTCTTTGCTTCGTGCCACTGCCTCTGCTAATATTTGTCTAAAGGTTAGTGTAGAGTCCACCCTAACTCGTTCCTGCAGGGCCTGTTTCAGGGGAGTGCTGTAGAGTCCCAGAATGAATTGTTCCCGCAGGATCCGATCTGCAGTTCCCATGGCGTTACTCCGTCCGCCTCTTTTTTCTGCACCTCGGCCAACACTTCCTGTAGTGCCATTGCATACTGCGAGACAACTTCGTCTTCCAGCTGAATTCGGTAAAAGAATTTCGCCCTGAGGTGCCCTGCGCTGGCTGTTTCACTGTATATTTCTTCCAGGAATCTCTTTTAATGTATTGCGCGTGGCTTCCGGTTGTAGTAGGACATTTTGTCGGGCCTCACCCTCTAGAGCGGCCAAAGCAATTTCTACTTGTAGTTCTGGGCTGATATTGTAAATCCTAGCAGCGCTCTGTAATCTTGACACCCAGTCCGACAGTGAAATGTTCTGGCCATCAAATTTAGGTAGCAAGTTAAACAACGTGCCAATAGGGAGGGCCCTTGCAGGGGTTCCACCATTGCCTGCTTACATTAGCATTATGCACATTGCCTTCAGCCGCCTCCATCTCTGCAACTGTACCCTGCTCGCAGCGCCACTTGTAGCAGTCAGAGGAGGGAGAGACCGCAAAGCAGGATTCAAGTACAGTACAGCGGACAAGGAGACTGAAGCAAAAACCGGCTTTATTAAGGAGCAAAATGAAACTGCCGGAAAACCTGAGTAACAATACAGTACCACCGCACCAGAGGCACAATGGGTCAAAGACAGGAATGGTATTAACAGGTGAACATAAAACAACAACAATGGCAATGGAGTTTTGCATATACACAGAATGAGCTAAACAGTAAGCAGTCAGCTTGCAGACTACTCTCACTACCAATTTCCTATCTAGCCCTGCTACCCAGGGGACGCTTCTACAGCACACTGACTTAGTCCCTGACTCTATAACCTATCACAAGAAAGCACCGGTGCCACTCACAGTTCTGCCGATTCTCCTGGGTACAATAAAATGCAGTCTGGATCCAGGTCCGGTCGCTTGCTTGGCTGTCTTTCTCTCTCTGGTCACAACAGATGCAGATCTCCACCTAGTTCTAGCTCTGGCAGGAAGGATCCAGCTTGTACTGGTCTCTACACACGTTCCCACTCCTCTGGAACACACAGTGAAGTCCTCTGTGTGCAGCTCTACAGCTGTCAGGAAAATCTCAGCTAATATAGCCTTCTGCTGCTCCAGTCTTTTTCTGTTATCTCTCAGCAGTCCATCTCTCCCTGTTATCTCAGCAAGGCCCCAGAAACTTCTGGAACAGCCCGGGAAAAACTTCTTAACTCTTTCTTAGCCTCTGGCCAGCACAACTCAGGTTCCTGTTTAGTCACAGTGGCCTCTGGTGGCCGGAGGGAAACATGACAGTCTGCATAGATATAAGTGCTGGAAAGGCTGCTGATTGAATCAGGGCTGCCTCTTACACCTGTGCTGGCACATGCGATGCACGGCAACGGCCATGGGTCCCTTAAAGCAAATGTTTTTCGTGACGCCAGTTGCAATGAAGCAACAAGAGCACAGGGCCCCTTTTTAGTGATACTGTAGTAGATGGTACCCAGGTATAAGAATGCCAGAGTGGTGTAGGGTGGCCTAAATGTCCCTTAACCCCTTAAGGACACAGGGCGTACTAGTACGCCCTATTTCCTGAGTCCTTAAGGACTCAGGGCATACCGGTACGTCCTAACTTTAAATGAAGATTCCGGCGCCGCGGGGGTTAATGGGAACGGGATGCCGGCTGAAATCATTCAGCCGGCATCCTGTCACAACGCCAGGGGGGGTCATGTGACCCCCCCCTATCGGCGATCGCCACAAACCACAGGTCAATTCAGACCTGCGGTTTGCTTGCAGTTTCTGATCCCCGCGGTCCCTGACCGCAGGGATCAGAAACTTTAGTGTCCCTCAAATATAGATTTTACACCCCCCTGCACCCCTGCATGATTTTTTGCCGACGGGTGGTGCAGGGGGGGAGTTGCGGGCGGTGCGGGAGGCGGGCGGTGTGGCAGGCGGGATCGCGATCCCCCGCCCGCCTCCTCTTGAAAATTCGTTGGCGTCTAGTGGGTATACCAGGGTGTCAGCACATTGCTGACACCCTGGTATAAACGGCTGACATCTGTGCAGATGTCAGCCGTTTAACCCTTTCCATACCGCGGTCCGTACGGACCGCTGTATGGAAAAAGTTAACAGTAAGAGGGAGCTCCCTCCCTCTCCCATCGGGGGGCTGCAGTGCCTTTGTAGCCCCCCAATGGAGAGGGAGAGAGCTCCCAGACAGCCCTCCGACAGACCCGTCCTTACCCTTCCCCGTCTGTGAAGTTCTGACCACAACTGAGCAGACGGGGAAGGTTCCCATGGCAACAGGACGCAGTCTCAGGCATCCTGCTGTCCATGGTGCTGAACAGATCTGTGCTAAAGGCAGAGATCTGTTCAGACAAAGTGTAAGTAAAATACAGTACAAAACACTATATAGTGTACTGTACTGTATTATACAGACATCAGACCCACTGGATCTTCAAAAACCAAGTGGGTCTGGGTAAAAAAAAAAGTAAAAAAAAAGTGAAAAAAATGTAAAAATCAAAAAACACATTTATCACTGATTAAAAATGCAAAAAATTAAATTCCCTACACATGTTTGGTATCGCCGCGTCCGTAACGACCTAATCTATAAAATAGTCATGTTACTTTCCCCGCACGGAAATTGAAATTTTGCCCACCTTACTTCCCAAAAAAGGTAATAAAAGTGATCAAAAAAGTCGCATGTACGCCAAAATAGTACCAATCAAACCGTCATCTCATCCCGCAAAAATCATACCCTACCCAAGATAATCGCCCAAAAACTGAAAAAATTATGGCTCTCAGACTATGGAAACACTAAAACAGGATTTTTTTTGTTTCAAAAATGAAATCATTGTGTAAAACTTTCATAAATAAAAAAAAAGTATACATATTAGGTATCACCGCGTCCGTATCGACCGGCTCTATAAAAATATCACATGACCTAACCCCTCAGGTGACCACCGTAAAAAAAATAACGGTGTAAAAAAAGCCATTTTTTTGTCATCTTACGTCACAAAAAGTGTAATAGCAAGCGATCAAAAAGTCATATGCACCCCAAAATAGTGCCAATCAAACCGTCATCTCATCCCACAAAAAATTAGACCCTACTTAAGATAATCGCCCAAAAACTGAAAAAACTATGGCTCTTAGACTATGGAGACACTAAAACATTTTTTTTGTTTTAAAAATGAAATCATTGTGTAAAACTTACATAAATAAAAAAAATTGTATACATATTAGGTATCGCCGCGTCCGTGACAACCTGCTCTATAAAATTACCACATGATCTAACCTGTCAGATGAATGTTGTAAATAACAAAAAAAAAAACGTGCCAAAAAATCTATTTCTTGTTACCTTGCCGCACAAAAAAGTGTAATATAGAGCAACCAAAAATCATATGTACCCTAAACTAGTACCAACAAAACTGCCACCCTATCCCGTAGTTTGTAAAATGGGGTCACTTTTTTGGAGTTTCTACTCTGGGGGTGCATCAGGGGGGCTTCAAATGGGACATGGTGTCAAAAAAAACAGTCCAGCAAAATCTGCCTTCCAAAAACCACATAGCATTCCTTTCCTTCTGCACCCTGCCGCGTGCCCGTACAGCGGTTTACGACCACATATGGGGTGTTTCTGTAAACTACAGAATCAGGGCCATAAATAATGAGTTTTGTTTGGCTGTTAACCCTTGCTTTGTAACTGGAAAAAAAATATTAAAATTTTGAATACCTTGAGGGGTTTAGTTTCTTAGATGGGGTCACTTTTATGGAGTTTCTACTCTAGGGGTGCATCAGGGGGGCTTCAAATGGGACATGGTATCAAAAAACCAGTCCAGCAAAATCTGGCTTCCAAAAACCATAAGGCGCACCTTTCACTCTACGCCCTGCTGTGTGGCCGTACAGCAGTTTACGGCCACATATGGGGTGTTTCTGTAAACTACAGAATCAGGGCCGTAAATAATGAGTTTTGTTTGGCTTTTAACCCTTGCTTTGTAACTGGAAAAAAATATTAAAATGGAAAATCTGCCAAAAAAGTGCAATTTTGAAATTGTATCTCTATTTTCCATTAAATCTTGTGCAACACCTAAAGGGTTAACAAAGTTTGTAAAATCAGTTTTGAATACCTTGAGGGGTGTAGTTTCTACTCTAGAGGTGCATCAGGGGGGCTTCAAATGGGACATGGTGTCAAAAAACCAGTCCAGCAAAATCTGGCTTCCAAAAACCATACGGCACACCTTTCCCTCTACGCCCTACTGTGTGCCCGTACAGTAGTTTACGGCCACATATGGGGTGTTTCTGTAAACGGCAGAGTCAGGGCAATAAAGATACAGTCTTGTTTGGCTGTTAACCCTTGCTTTGTTAGTGGAGAAAATGGGTTAAAATGGAAAATTAGGCAAAAAAAATGAAATTCTCAAATTTGCCAATAACTCTTGTGCAACACCTAAAGGGTTAACGAAGTTTGTAAAATCAGTTTCGAATACCTTGAGGGGTTTATTTTATAGAATGGGGTCATTTTTGGGCGGTTTCTATTATGTAAGCCTCGCAAAGTGACTTCAGACCTGTAGTGGTCCCTAAAAATTGGGTTTTTGTAAATTTCTGAAAAATTTCAAGATTTGCTTCTAAACTTCTAAGCCTTGTAACATCCCCAAAAAATAAAATATCATTCCCAAAATGCTACAAACATGAAGTAGACATATGGGGAATGTAAAGTCATCACAATTTTTGGGGGTATTACTAAAGTAGAGAAACTGAAACCTTGAAATTTGCTAATTTTTCAAAATTTTTGGTAAATCTGGTATTTTTTTATGCAACAATTTTTACTTTTTTGACCCAATTTTAGCAGTGTCATGAAGTACAATATGTGACGAAAAAACAATCTCAGAACGGCCTGGGTAAGTCAAAGCGTTTTAAAGTTATCAGCACTTAAAGTGACACTGGTCAGATTTGCAAAAAATGGCCAAGTCCTTAAGGTGAAATAGGGCTGAGTCCTTAAGGGGTTAATGTTGGTGCACGTGTCATCGTGCTCCTACCTGGATACACTGGAACCCAGATGTTGTAGTCCGTAGCAGAGCAAATAGGGGTTGTTGATGAAGGATATGGAGAAATAAATTGAGTCTAGACTTTGTGATAGAGTTCAGTAACAGCTTTACTTGAATAAATGTTTCTTTAAACGGTTTACAGACTTTATCTTGGTTCCCAGCAGGCTTTAGCATATAACTCGGCAGCAGGCAAACTCCTGTCTGCTATATCTGTTGCTCTCTGGCTCTGGTGTACTGACAGGCTTAAATAGAGTCTCTGTTTCTGCAGGATGCTGCAACTTCTCTTTGTAGTCTGACTCTAGCTTAATCCAGGGAACTCTCCTCCTGGCTTCAGAGGCTCCAAGCTGTGGCCTCCACATCCAGCAGATCTGAAGGTGCTCTAGCTGGCCTAGACAAGGCACATCCAGCAGGGACATGCACCTGCTTCCTTCCCCTAGCAGGGGGTAAGCTAAACTGCAACTTCTAACTAACCAGTCCCTCCCCTCCTTAGAGAGAGGGTGAGAATGGAAAGAAGGATTCCATTCCCTCCAAGTATAGCTCTGCCAGGCTCGCTGCCACCTTCTGGTGAAACACATACATTACCTTATAACATAACAGTTGCAAAATAGGAAAAGCACATTGTGAAGGACCTGCAATAAATACACAGATGACATGATATTAGCCCATTAGAGATAGTAGCAGGGTGCAGAAGTGGTAATGCCACTCTGGGGTATTACACACACTTTAGAGAAAAGTACCAGCCTATGTGAGCTCCCACGGTCCTGGCTGGCATTTTTTCTTATAGTGTGCAAGCATGACCACCGCTGATGGATTACAGGGTGGTTGTAATTATGGAAATAAATGAACCAAGCCAGCAAAGGAGGCAATATAGATAATAATAATAAGTGTCTTGTATTAACTTTCTCTACATCACATTATACATTGCTTGTTTCCATTGTTACAACTACCCTGTAATCCAGCAGCGTTGGCTGTGCTTGTACTATAAGAAAAAATGCCAGCCTCTGGTGGCTGGGACCGTGGGAGCTCACGTAAGCTGGTACTTTTTCTATAGTGTGCAAGCACAGCCACGCTGCTGGACTGAAGGGTGGTCGTAATCATGGAAGCTTTCTCTGCATGATAAATGCTATTTGCTAAAGTGGCAAAACCTCTTTAAGGCAGCTTTAGATTTTACCCAGGATATAAGTAGTATGCAGACTTCTAACACATACTGTAAGTTGCTATGCTGCTTCCGCCAGCAACCTGCAACCTGAGCCTCCCCCACCAATTGTCAGGATTTGTGCGTGTGAGAGTGCAGTAAGCGATGGCGCTTTATGGGTTTAAAATTCCAAGCATAGCTTATATTAAAGTTAACCCTTTCATGACCAAAGGTCATTGATGCCCCAGTGTCCAGGTCAAAATTTACAAATCTGACATGCGTCACTTTAAGTGGTAATAGCTTTGGAACACTTTTACTTATCCACGCCATTCTGAGATTGTTTTCTCGTGACACATTGTACTTCATGACAGTCATAAATTTGAGTCAATATATATCTCCTTTTTTTAAAAAAAATCCCAAATTTACCAAAAAAAAGTAAAAATTTGCAATTTTCTAAATTTCAATTTCTCTGCTTCTAAAACAGAAAGTGATACCTCATAAAATATTTATTACATAACATTCCCCATATGTCTACTTTATGTTGGCATCATTTTGGAAATGTTATTTTATTTTTTTAGGACGTTAGAAGGCTTAGAAGTTTAGAAGCAATTCTTAAAATTTTTAAGAAAATTTCCAAAACCCACTTTTTAAGAACTAGTTCAGGTCTGAAGTCACTTTGTGGGGCCTACATAGTGGATAACCCCATAAATGACCCCATTGTAGAAACTACACCCCTCAAGGTATTCAAAACCAATTTTACAAACATTATTTACCCTTTAGGTGTTCCACAAGAATTAAAGGAAAATGGAGATGAAATTTCTAAATTTCACTTTTTTAGCAGATTTTCTATTTTATTACATTTTTTTCTTTAACACATTAAGGGTTAAAAGCCAAACAAAACTCAATATTTATTACTCTGATTCTGCGGTTTACAGAAACACCCCACATGTGGTCGTGAACTGATGTAAGGGCGCACGGCAGGGCGCAGAATGGAAGGAGCGCCGCATGGTTTTTGGAAGGCAGATTTTGCTGGATTGGTTTTCTGAACGCCATATGTTTTTTATTTTTCTACCGATCGTCTTGTGCAGGGGCTCATTTTTTGCAGAAAGAGTTGAGGTTTTTATTGGTACCATTTTTGGGTACATAGGATTTTTTGATCATTCATTATTACACTTTATGGGACAAGGTGGCCAAAAAATTAGCTGTTTTGGAACAGTTTTTTTTTTTTTTTTTTTTACAGCGTTCATCTGAGGGGTTAGGTCATGTGACAGTTTTATAGAGCAGATCGTTACGGATGTGGCAATACCTAATATGTATACCTTTTCTTATTTATTTAAGTTTTACACAATAATAGCATTTCTGAAACCAAAAAAATGATGTTTTAGTGTCTCCATAGTCTGAGAGCCATAGCTTATTTATTTTTTGGGCGATTGTCTTAAATATGGGCTCATTTTTTGCGGGATGAGGGAACGGTTTGATTGGTACTATTTTGGGGTATATTCGCCTTTTTTGATCGCTTGGTGTTGCACTTTTTGTGATGTAAGGTGACAAAAATGGCTTATTTTTTTACACCGTTTTTATTTTTTATTTTTTATGGTGTTTATTGGACGGGGTTGATGATGTGATATATTTATAGAGATGGTCGTTACGGACGCGGTGACACCTAATATGTGTGGTTTTCTGTTTGTTTGGTTTTTTTTTTTATAGGAAAAGGAAATTTATTTTTTACATTTTTATTTATTTATTTTTATTTTTATTATTTTCACATTTTTTTTTATCAGTTCCCTCTTGGATCTTGAAGATCCAGTGGGGCTGATGGTTGTACTATACTTTGCAATGCTCTTGCATTGCAAAGTATAATACAATCAGATGCCTGTAGGTGGCAGCACTGGACGCCTATACCATGGCAACCGGACGCCTTTGCAAAGCGTCCGGTTGCCATGGCAACCATCGGGCGCTGCGATCGCAGCAGCCCTGATGATTGAGAGAGAGGGGGCCCCCTCCCTCTATTACCCCCATGGATGCCGCTACTGCGGCATCTATGGGGTTACAGCAGTGTCAGCATAGAGCTGACACACGCTGCTGATGGCGGCGGCTCAGGAATGGAGCCGCCGCCATCACACACACACAAGGGGGACCGCATCGGGGGCAGGGGGCAGCGCTGGAAACGGGGGAGGGGGGGGCAGCATTTTACTTACAGATCGGGGCAGGAGGGGGCGGACCGCTTCGGGGGGGGGGGGGCAGGATAAGATGATCGACACGAAGGAGGCACAGATCGGTGCAGGAGGGGGTGGACCGCATCGGGGGCAGGACAAGAACAAGGAGGGGGCACAGATCGGGGCAGGACATGAACAAGGAGGGGGCACAGAGGGGGCTTCAGGACACATTACCGATTTCAGGCTGTGATTTGCAGAGCGCAGATCAGAGCCTGAAACCGGCATTTTAACACTGCCGCGATCCGATTGGTTAGTCTGCACAGACTAACCAATCGGATCGATTGCCGGCAAGGGGCCACTCTGATTGGCCCCTTGCCGGCATTACCGCACTGTATGCTGTCCGTGACAGCAGCAGGACAGGGGCAGAAGCTTAAATCCAAGCGCTTTGCAGCGCTTGGATTAAAGAGCTGCCAGAACGTGTATATACGTGGTAGCTGCACGGGGCATGTGCAGCTATCACGTATATATACAGATTGCAAAACAGGTGCTTTCCAGCATGCAAGAAACGAGGTCAAAAGGTATGGCACCCGAGACATTAGCATGAAAGTCGGGATGCATATAAAGGGTATTTCCATACCGGCTTTATTATTTAAAGGGGTGGTGGTTAATCTGACTTCACTGTAACCCCTTTCTCCATCTGAGGGTTACATGTGACAAAGAATGTCCATTGTACTTAAAGAGGTTTTTTTACAAGACTTATACGCTGATGACCTTGGTTAGCCTTTAGTGGTTTTCATAGATGTGGGCGATGCTCTAATTTAAGAATTACTACATTCCCGAAAAAAACTTTAAAAGCAGTTTCAACTCAAAACACATTCAGCTTAGACATTAAAGAGGGCTTAACATGCGATTCAACCAACGTACTATACCTGATAGAATGTCCATGTCGTAAGCAATATATAGGACGGACTAAACGGACACTAAAAAAGAGAATATCAGAACAAGTTTCTAACATAAAGAAAGGATATGAATTGCATTCTTTATCCAAGCACTATAGGGACTATCACAAAAGTGATCCATCTACCCTCACATATATGGCAATCGAGAGAGTTGGATACCCATGGAGAGGGGGGAACCATATCCTCCAAATGTCGAGAAAAGAATCAAAGAGGATATTCGAATTTGATTCCCTAATCCCAAAGGGTTTGAATGCTGATATGGAACTCTTTGGGTTCCTTTAAATGGGATGTTGGCCTATCAACGAATGGGACATCTGTGTCAGGCTGTTTTTCAGCACCCAGATCTCCCCTTCCTGGTAGGCCCGCGCCCCCATATACTCCATGCCCGTTTTTACCACATACACTACTATATGAGAATGAATATACAAGATATACTCCAGCATGATACCAACAGTCTCCAATTTTATTATTTTAATATTTTGTAAAAAAAAAACGCATTGAAAACGCAAAGAAATCGCATGTGCGTTTTTTCAACTTTAGATGCGTTTTTAATTTTAGTCATGCGCTTTTCAATTTTATGATGTTTTTCAATTTTAAGCCTTTTATATTAGGATTCAACCATATGTTTTTTACAATATGCTCCTTTATACATGTTTTTAGTTCGATTTATATCTATATGCATTGTTCTATGAATTAGTATCAATATAGTGAAGGGATTGCACACCTGCTTTTAGTTGCTTCTATATATGGCACTATAGATAGTATGAACAAATCGCATATGCGTTTTCCATAAATCTCTACAATCTATATAAGGCACTGAAGCCGAACTATCCATGAAACACTAAACTGAAATCCGTATCCATGTCTTCTGATTCCCTCGCTGTCCCAACATGCAATGCGCTAATTATGGACAATATAAAAAGATCACCTAGCCGTCACTGTCTACACCACTGAGGAAGGGGTCCTGGTACCCCGAAATGCGTATGGTAAAGACAGTGAGGGATCATTAAGAAGAAACACCTTTAAATCGCATATCCACAATTGGACTGCAAGCATCTACGGATCATTATCATCACTACTCATTTGAAAACCCCGCCTGGAACTACAAGTCACCTGACCGCCCAGCAAACCACGTGGGACGCCACACAGGTCCTGGAAGGTCAGAGCGGTGAAAGCAAACGGCACCGCTACCCAGGAGCGTGGGGAACCTCATATATAGACTTTGCCGACAGGTCCTTGAAGCTCACAACAAGAGCACTGCACCTGACAACTTGGTGCACAAGCGGACCGAATACAGGAGCGGTAAAGTACTCTGTACAAAGTACAGCATTTAATCACTGCTATAATTTGTGGTTGTTAATGATTTTCCCATAAACGGTGCAATTCACAGCTATAAGTGCTTTTGGACTATAGTAATTTGGGGCTACTTATTGACTTACTGACAAATTCGGCTAAACAGCCCCCCAAGGATTCTCAGTGCTATAGAGTTTTAGTCTATGTTTTAATATAATGTTTTTAATGTATAAGTTTTATGCAACATGTTGTAAATGATTTACGAGTGATATATACATTTATCTGATACAATCCAACTTGTCTATGGTTGCTTGATATTGAGTGACGCCCAATCCAATCCAAATTTTTCTCTCACTCTATCAGCAACAGGGAGTGCTGTGGGGCAGTGCACCTATTCATTAGTGGAACAGGAAGTGAGCCACCAATCTTTGCAAATACACTATTTCTAAATAAACCACTTACTGGCTCATCTAAAATATTTTTTTCATAAAATTCGGGGCAGGGTGAGGTGGCAAGGTCCCTCTGCTCCCTCATGGCTGAGTGATAGCATTTTCTCTATACTTCGTCTAAATTAGTATTAATTGTTTATAACTTGATTCAATAAATCATATTATATTTCATTTCAGGAGAATTAACATTCAGTATAAAACTACTTGGAATTTTGTGGGACTTTCTCAAAGACGGGAAGAGAAAGGATGAAAAACTGCTTACTATCCTTAAACATTTTTTTAAAAAACTACTTTATCATCCAGTGACTGACGTCAGAAACTTTGTTGCCCCTCGTCTATTTAGTGATGATATAAATTGTATCGATGTGTCTCAGCTGGGCAGTAGCTGTATCATCGTAGATGAAGACCTCTTAGAGACATGCATACGTGAAAAGCTGTCCCTCAACTACCCAGACATGGTCCTTCGTGGTCAACTACCAACAACTGCAGAAAATGTCTTGCTGTTTGATGCAACTATGCCAGACGGTGACACTCTAGTACACGTATTAAGGCAGAGGACATTGAATGACATTCTGCAGACCAATTCTACAGATGGTGCTTATGAACGCTTTCAAGAAATATCTAGAGCGCTAGCTACGTGTCAAGGACATAGAAACATAGTGACACTGAAGAAGCTTTCTGCAAATGACGTCTTACCCTTGTTTATGGTTGAACATGGAAAACCCCTTCTACAATTTTTACACAAGAATGAAAATCATCTCACTTGGTCCCAGATGCTTGAAATTCTTACTGATATCACGTCTGCTATTCAGCATTGCCACCAAAACAACATTATTCTCTGTGACATCTCTCCGGCTAGTTTTGTAGTCACTTCTGGGCCAGGTGGCCTCTGTACTACAAAGCTGTCCAATTTCCTATATTCAAAGTGCATTACACATGTGGAGTATTTTGATCCTTGTGAGGTGTACATTGAAGAATACAATTCTATCTGTGTTGAAGGTATGATATAAAAATACTACTGCATAGAGGCTTGAATGGGACGAGCAGTTGCAGTTACACTTCTACAACGCTCTAAGCTAGACAGTTAAACAATGAAGAGGACGCAGAACTCGCACAAGCACCATAACCCCATTCAAATGGCTGATTGGTGGGGTTGGTAGGAGTGGGACCCTGGCCAATCTGATATTGATGACCTATCGTGAGAGTGGGGGCCCATGCTCCCCGCCGATCATTAGAACGGAGACCTGAGCCCCCCGCCGATGGTGAGTGGGAGCCCATGCTTCCCGCTGATCATGAGGACGGCGGCCCATGCTCCCTGCTTGAACGGTGCAGCAGACACAAACGCTCTGTTCAGCTCTGTGGGACTGCTGGAGATAGCCGAGTACAGCCAATCTGTTATCTCCAGCAGCCCCATAGAGCTAAATGTAACCACAGCACATGTGCATGACTGGCGCTTCATTCAAACAGTGGAGCGTGGACCCCCATTCTCATGATCGGCATTAGTCCCAACTGTCAGACCTCCCCTATCAGACATAAGTTGTCTTAATGGGTTGTAAAGCTCATACAAATTAGAGAAAAACGGCCATACCTGCCAACTGACTATCCCATGTGTATGAGGGTATCCCAATTCTTATCCCATGGCACAGGGTCATACTTGGGCCCATCAGAGGAAATTATTCTCGGGGCCTAACCCCCATGATCATCAATAAAGCCTAATAGGTTTTGATTCAATGAAATAGACACTAGAGGCAAGTGACTGGATCCAAAGGCAGCTCCACGTGTGGTGTTATTTCCCTTGGACATTTGGGGCCTACTGTAGTATCATAGCCTGGGCCCACCGGAGGATCCTCTGATGGGCCGGTCTGATGCTGCCATGGCCGATGTCACGAGAAAGAAGGATCAGGCATGTTAGGTTTCAACACGCACCATCCTTTGTTTCCACAGAAGATTAGTCAGTGCCAGAGGTGTATGGTGGCAGCTTTTTCCTCTCTGCCCATTAAAAACGCATACACCCAGAGCTGATTGTGCATGTGTGGGGGGCAGGTGGGAAAGCTGCCTGATGGCCACATGCTCAGGTATTGGAATTTAGCTGCCTTTACACAACCTCATAGGCGAGTGTCTAATATGTAAGGAGTTTCAGAGACACTCAAGGGCGGACCAAGGTCGGGTAAACCAATGGATGTCTCAGATAGTCCCCATATGATTATATAAACCTCTAACCGTTCAGAGTATTATAATTGAAATAATATTATAAATATGTAAAATAAAAATATATATAAAATATGGCAATTCTCTTCAGACCGGTATACTCATTAATCAGAATTCATCAATATAGTGATCGAAAATTCATCCACACTTCGGCCAAGTGAAAACAGTAAATGTTATCCACAGTGGGACCACAAGATAAGAATAATAAAAATAATAAAAAAATCATCAAAACACAAACGTGAGGTGTATAATAAATCGTGAAAC
Organism: Bufo bufo; assembly: GCF_905171765.1. Lineage (NCBI taxonomy): Eukaryota > Metazoa > Chordata > Amphibia > Anura > Bufonidae > Bufo > Bufo bufo. The sequence goes on from NC_053394.1 coordinate 124,412,939, forward strand.
CACCTGAATATTATAGTAAATTCATAACGTGAGTCCACCTTTAAAAATTATAATAAATGAAGTGAATCCACCTATGGAGAAAAATCATTCATTTAGATATAGGATGTTTCCACCTATATATAGAAAGTTCCACCTGTAGAGTAAAGGGAAAAAAAGAGGGAGGATTCCACCTCTACATGATAGAAAACTGTGTGTAAAGATTCTTCATCCACAGCGGAATTGCACTGGTTAAAATGTAACAAAAAAATTATAAAAAATGAGAAAGTTCATCCACTATGGAAAACGGCAATGTCTATTGCAATAGATGGCTTTAAATGATTCCAATTATATAACAAGGTATCACTTCAGTGTTGAAATGAGATATCATACCCTGGAATACATTAGTAATATTTGCAACTTTCAGCGGTTCCTGCAATTGTAAGTGATCGGGCTTGAGAGACAATGCCCTTACTAACAGTTTGATGACTCGACTGGAGCACAGCCTGGCAGTATCGCAGTACAGCGGAGGGTCAGCCGATATACTACGTGTCTGCCGCAGGTGATATTTTTGTAGTCCCGGTGTTTAGAACAGTAGGTTGGTGCTGTTTGTGCCTGTGGCCTACAGCGCTGACGATGTTCTGATCTTCCGGCATCTCCTTCTGGTCAGGAGTAGTTACCAGAGTTGCAGGGTCCAAATGCTCATAGTGTTGGATACCGCTTGAATGATAGAAGTTAGAGCACTCTAACAAAAAACTCGAAAATGATGAATGGCGTCTGGGGGTCCTCACCATACGCGTTTCAGAGATCTCTGTCTCCTTCCTCAGTGGTGACCAGAAGGAGACGCTGGAAGATCAGAACATCGTCAGCGCTGTAGGCACGTGGGACGCCGCGGCCACAGGCACAAACAGCACCAGCCTACTGCTCTAAACACCGGGACTACAAAAATATCACCTGCGGCAGACGCGTAGTATATCGGCTGACCCTCCGCTGTACTGTGATACTGCTAGGCTGTGCTCCAGTCGAGTCATCAAACTGTTAGTAAGGGCATTGTCTCTTAAGCCCGATCACTTACAATTGCAGGAACCGCTGAAAGTTGCAACAATTACTAATGTATTCCAGGGTATGATATCTCATTTCAACACTGAAGTGATACCTTGTTATATAATTGGAATCATTTAAAGCCATCTATTGCAATAGACATTGCCGTTTTCCATAGTGGATGAACTTTCTCATTTTTTATTATTTTTTTATTACATTTTAACCAGTGCAATTCCGCTGTGGATGAAGGATCTTTACACACAGTTTTCTATCATGTAGAGGGGGAATCCTCCCTCTTTTTTCCCCTTTACTCTACAGGTGGAACTTTCTATATATAGGTGGAAACATCCTATATCTAAATGAATGAATTTTCTCCATAGGTGGATTCACTTCATTTATTATAATTTTTAAAGGTGGACTCACGTTATGAATTTATTACAAGTCTTTAAAGGTGGACTCACGTTATGAATTTACTATAATATTTAGATGGTTTCACGATTTATTATACACCTCACATTTGTGTTTTGATTATTTTGTTATTATTTTTATTATTCTTATCTTGTGGTCCCACTGTGGATAACATTTACTGTTTTCACTTGGCCGAAGTGTGGATGAATTTTCGATCACTATATTGATGAATTCTGATTAATGAGTATATTGGTCTGAAGAGAATTGCCATATTTTATATATATTTTTATTTTACATATTTATAATATTATTTCAATTATAATACTCTGAACGGTTAGAGGTTTATATAATCATATGGGGACTATCTGAGACATCCATTGGTTTACCCGACCTTGGTCCGTCCTTGAGTGTCTCTGAGACTCCTTACATATTAGACACTGCCATACAGTTATTGGATTAAAATTTGAATAAATATCCTTTCTACATTTTTTATACGTTAGTTGTATTCTTCCAAATGAGGTGTGCACAACTACTCTATATTCTACATTGATCCTTTTTTTTATAGACGGGGTGTGTCTATATCAGTTGGGGCACCCACTCCATATGCAATAGTAGGGTGAGCCACTACAAACCATAATATCAACAACCTCATAGGCCTTTTCTACATCTGCCTTTTTTGCTGCCCGACAAGCCATGTATAAATAATCCTACCCAAAGGGCGCATAGAAATCACTGAGATACCCCATTGACATTGCTTTAAAGGGGTTGTCTGACTTCAGCAAGCGGCATTCATCATGTGGACAAGTCACTACAAGGCACTTACTAATGTAATGTGACTGTCCATATTGCTTCCTTTGCTGGCTAGATTCATTTTTTCATTCATTCTACATGGTTCGTTTCCATGGTTACAACCGCCCTACAATCCATCAGTGGTGGTCATGCTTGCATAAAAGCACTGGCCTCTCTGGTGACCGGCACCGTGGGAGCACACATAGGCTAGTGCTTTTTCCTATAGTGTCCAAGCACGACCACCACTACTAGATTGCAGGGTGGTCTTAACCATGGAAACAAGCAGTGTATAATGTGAGGAAAAAATTAATCCAGCCAGCAAAGGAGGCAATATGGACAATCACAATACATTAGTAAGTGCAATGTATTAACTTCCTCTACATAATAAATGCTCTTTGCTGAAGTGAGACAGCCCCTTTAAACACCATGGTTTCCATGTGCTAGTGCCATGTCTACACTTTGCCTCTCGAGAACTACTACAGAATGCACTTCATATGTCTGCCGGAATGGAGAATTTGACAGGTAACATTTTCATATTGTCCCTTGTTCCTAAGGAGAAAATAAGCAACCTCTTGCAGCTTACTTCAGCGCCCCTGAAACACTGAAAGGGAACTACTTTTCCAAGTCCACAGAAGTATGGATGCTCGCTGCAACGTTTTACTCAATTTTACTTTATGGCAGACAGCCGTTTGAAGAATTGTCTCATCTGCAAACATCTTGGTTTGTAAGAGAGGTATGTTATCATTTCATTAAGCTTCAAGTCATTAAAGGCAATGGAAGTAATCCAGAGCATGACTGGCTAAGGGCCCTTGCACACGACCATATGCCCTCCGAGACATACGGTCCGTTAGATGGGCCATATGTCCCGGAGCGGCATTGATTGTGCGCACGGGAGAACACAGCATCATAGATTACAATGATGCTGTGCACGTCGGGCCGCCCGCGGAGTTATTGTCCCGCACTCATATGATCTTAGGAGTGCGGGACAATAGTCTGGTGGGCGGCCCGACGTCCACAGCATCATTGTAATCTATGATGCTAGGTTCTCCCATGCGCACGATCAATGTCGCTACGGGACATATGGCCCGCTCACGGACCGTATGTCTCGGAGGGCATACCGTCGTGTGCAAGGCCCCTAAGTCTAATAAGACTACATGTATACAGTGGGATTCATTTACTAAAGACAGGTATTTCACGTGCTGGTCTTAGTAAGAAACCACGATGGAGGAAGATCCGACTGATTTATTAAAAGAAGCAGGCCTCTTCATTAATGGGGTTGTCCCATGAAAAATATTTAGCACTTTTCAAACCAGCATCTGGATCTGGATACTTTTGTAAATGCGTTTCTTTAAAAATTTAGCATAGCCGCTGAGTTATTCAATAAAATGTATCTGTATAGCGCCACCTGCTGTTTGTTCTTTTTCTTGTTTTTCTGTCCATCTCGCTGAGATGGACGCACATGCTCAGTTCCATCATTCAACTACCTTCTGAGCTGTGATTTGATGAAAGCTGACACCCCCTGAGCTTTCAGCTTGAAATAAATCTAGCAGAACAATTGCAGCAATGAATGGGGGGGCAGGGGGGGGGGGGGATCTCTGGATCCATGTGAGGTCCAGGACTGATTCTAGCTCTGTTAGGAAGAGATTGTCATGTACAATATGATGTCTGATTTACATTTTTTACTTTAATCATGGGATAACCCCTTCAATTTGCCACATCATCTGTTGTTTGTGCACCAGAATAGAAATCTACCCCATAATGTGCTGGTAAATGAGTCGCACCATGGAGCTCCCCCATGGCCTGCCTTCTCCCACCCAAACCCCACCTACTTTTTGGAAAAGTGGAAAGGGTGGTGGAAATATCTAAAAAGTTGCAACAAAAGTTGTCAACAAAATTTGTGACTTTTCTATGCCGAAAAGCTGGCGTAGAATGTTATTACCCGGTCACCAATGTTTTCATCAATTCAACACATCTAAAATATAAAGTGAAGCAGCCGTGCAAATACGATAAGTTGTGATTGTTAACTAATGAAACCTGTTTTATGCATTCAGCTCCTATGCAAACCTGTCCAGTCACACATGACTGCAATTTCAGACTACACCCAAAGTTTATTTGCCGTCCGTAACCATAGAGACGCATAGTCCGCATAGGAGTCCGCATATATAGTCGTGGCCAAAAGTTTTGAGAATTAGATAAATATTGGAAATTGGAAAAGTTGCTGCTTAAGTTTTTATAATAGCAATTTGCATATACTCCAGAATGTTATGAAGAGTGATCAGATGAATTGCATAGTCCTTCTTTGCCATGAAAATTAACTTAATCCCAAAAAAACCTTTCCACTGCATTTCATTGCTGTCATTAAAGGACTTGCTGAGATCATTTCAGTAATCGTCTTGTTAACTCAGGTGAGAATGTTGACGAGCACAAGGCTGGAGATCATTATGTCAGGCTGATTGGGTTAAAATGGCAGACTTGACATGTTAAAAGGAGGGTGATGCTTTAAATCATTGTTCTTCCATTGTTAACCATGGTGACCTGCAAAGAAACGCGTGCAGCCATCATTGCGTTGCATAAAAATGGCTTCACAGGCAAGGATATTGTGGCTACTAAGATTGCACCTCAATCAACAATTTATAGGATCATCAAGAACTTCAAGGAAAGAGGTTCAATTCTTGTTAAGAAGGCTTCAGGGCATCCAAGAAAGTCCAGCATGCACCAGGATCGTCTCCTAAAGAGGATTCAGCTGCGGGATCGGAGTGCCACCAGTGCAGAGCTTGATCAGGAATGGCAGCAGGCAGGTGTGAGCGCATCTGCACGCACAGTGAGGCGAAGACTTTTGGAAGATGGCCTGGTGTCCAGAAGGCCAGCAAAGAAGCCACTTCTCTCCAAAAAAAACATCAGGGACAGATCGATCTTCTGCAGAAAGTATGGTGAATGGACTGCTGAGGACTGGGGTAAAGTCATATTCTCCGATGAAGCCTCTTTCCGATTGTTTGGGGCATCTGGAAAAAAACTTGACCGGAGAAGAAAAGGTGAGCGCTACCATCAGTCCTGTGTCATGCCAACAGTAAAGCATCCTGAGACCATTCATGTGTGGGGTTGCTTCTCATCCAAGGGAGTGGGCTCACTCACAATTTTGTCCAAAAACACAGCCATGAATAAAGAATGGTACCAAAACACCCTCCAACAGCAACTTCTTCCAACAATCCAACAACAGTTTGGTGAAGAACAATGCATTTTCCAGCACGATGGAGCACCGTGCCATAAGGCAAAAGTGATAACTAAGTGGCTTGGGGACCAAAACGTTGACATTTTGGGTCCATGGCCTGGAAACTCCCCAGATCTTAATCTCATTAAGAACCTGTGGTCAATCCTCAAGAGGAGGGTGGACAAACAAAAACCCACTAATTCTGACAAACTCCAAGAAGTGATTATGAAAGAATGGGTTGCTATCAGTCATGAATTGGCCCAGAAGTTGATTGAGAGCATGCCCAGTCGAATTGCAGAGGTCCTGAAAAAGAAGGGCCAACACTGCAGATACTGACTCTTTGCATAAATGTCATGTAATTGTCGATAAAAGCCTTTGAAACGTATGAAGTGCATGTAATTATATTTCACTACATCACAGAAACAACTGAAACAAAGATCTAAAAGCAGTTTAGCAGCAAACTTTGTGAAAACTAATATTTGTGTCATTCTCAAAACTTTTGGCCACGACTGTACACTACTTTCTGCTATCATTTGTTTTTTCGATTCCTCAACATTTTCTAGATATTGGTTTGCTATCTGTGGATAGTAACCTTCTTGATTACATTCAGAGGCTGCAGTTTAGTATGTCATTAGTTCTGTCTTTGCAGTCCAGAAATACAGTACCATACTGTTTTGTACAGTCATGACAGAAAATGTGAATTTATAGGACTCTCCAATGGGACCATATTACTCCTTGTAGAATGGATGTTGTACATTTTATGTCTGTGTAATAACATTATTTTTTCTTTTGCATAGATTACTTCATGCCACACACCTCAGATACCTGGCTATTTTCTCCCTGATTTGCAGAGAATTCTAAGCGTTAACTTAGATCATAAAATATGCAACCGCATGTCAATAGAATCAGTACTGGAAGAACTGGATACTATAAAAAGTACATTGGGTGCGTTGAAGGTTCCTTAGCTTAACCACTTCAGCCCCCAGTGCTTAAACACCCTGAAAGACCAGGCCACTTTTTACACTTCTGACCTACACTACTTTCACCATTTATTGCTCGGTCATGCAACTTACCACCCAAATGAATTTTACCTCCTTTTCTTCTCACTAATAGAGCTTTCATTTGGTGGTATTTCATTGCTGCTGACATTTTTACTTTTTTTGTTATTAATCGAAATTTAACTATTTTTTTGCAAAAAAATGACATTTTTCACTTTCAGTTGTAAAATTTTGCAAAAAAAACTACATCCATATATAAATTTTGCTCTAAATTTATTGTTCTACATGTCTTTGATAAAAAAAAAATGTTTGGGTAAAAAAAAAATGGTTTGGGTAAAAGTTATAGCGTTTACAAACTATGGTACAAAAATGTGAATTTCCGCTTTTTGAAGCAGCTCTGACTTTCTGAGCACCTGTCATGTTTCCTGAGGTTCTACAATGCCCAGACAGTACAAATACCCCACAAATGACCCCATTTCGGAAAGTACACACCCTAAGGTATTCGCTGATGGGCATAGTGAGTTCATAGAACTTTTTATTTTTTGTCACAAGTTAGCGGAAAATTATGATTTTTTTTTTTTTTTTTTTTTCTTACAAAGTCTCATATTCCACTAACTTGTGACAAAAAATAAAAAGTTCTATGAACTCACTATGCCCATCAGCGAATACCTTGGGGTCTCTTCTTTCCAAAATGGGGTCACTTGTGGGGTAGTTATACTGCCCTGGCATTCTAGGGGCCCAAATGTGTGGTAAGGAGTTTGAAATCAAATTCTGTAAAAAATGACGAGTGAAATCCGAAAGGTGCTCTTTGGAATATGGGCACCTTTGCCCACCTAGGCTGCAAAAAAGTGTCACACATCTGGTATCTCCGTACTCAGGAGAAGTTGGGGAATGTGTTTTGGGGTGTCTTTTTACATATACCCATGCTGGGTGAGATAAATATCTTGGTCAAATGCCAACTTTGTATAAAAAAATGGGAAAAGTTGTCTTTTGCCAAGATATTTCTCTCACCCAGCATGGGTATATGTAAAATGACACCCCAAAACACATTCCCCAACTTCTCCTGAGTACGGAGATACCAGATGTGTGACACTTTTTTGAAGCCTAGGTGGGCAAAGGGGCCCATATTCCAAAGAGCACCTTTCGGATTTCACTCGTCATTTTTTACAGAATTTGATTTCAAACTCCTTACCACACATTTGGGCCCCTAGAATGCCAGGGCAGTATAACTACCCCACAAGTGACCCCATTTTGGAAAGAAGACACCCCAAGGTATTCTGTGAGGGGCATGGCGAGTTCCTAGAATTTTTTATTTTTTGTCACAAGTTAGTGGAAAATGATGTTTTTTTTTTTTTTTTCATACAAAGTCTCATATTCCACTAACTTGTGACAAAAAATAAAAACTTCCATGAACTCGCCATGCCCATCAGCGAATACCTTGGGGTCTCTTCTTTCCAAAATGGGGTCACTTGTGGGGTAGTTATACTGCCCTGGCATTCTAGGGGCCCAAATGTGTGGTAAGGAGTTTGAAATCAAATTCTGTAAAAAATGACGAGTGAAATCCGAAAGGTGCTCTTTGGAATATGGGCCCCTTTGCCCACCTAGGCTGCAAAAAAGTGTCACACATCTGGTATCTCCGTATTCAGTAGAAGTTGGGGAATGTGTTTTGGGGTGTCTTTTTACATATACCCATGCTGGGTGAGAGAAATATCTTGGCAAAAGACAACTTTTCCCATTTTTTTATACAAAGTTGGCATTTGACCAAGATATTTATCTCACCCAGCATGGGTATATGTAAAAAGACACCCCAAAACACATTCCCCAACTTCTACTGAATACGGAGATACCAGATGTGTGACACTTTTTTGCAGCCTAGGTGGGCAAAGGGGCCCATATTCCAAAGAGCACCTTTCGGATTTCACTCGTCATTTTTTACAGAATTTGATTTCAAACTCCTTACCACACATTTGGGCCCCTAGAATGCCAGGGCAGTATAACTACCCCACAAGTGACCCCATTTTGGAAAGAAGAGACGCCAAGGTATTCGCTGATGGGCATGGCGAGTTCTTGGAAGTTTTTATTTTTTGTCACAAGTTAGTGGAATATGAGACTTTGTATGAAAAAAAAAAAAAAAATCATCATTTTCCACTAACTTGTGACAAAAAATAAAAAATTCTAGGAACTCGCCATGCCCCTCACGGAATACCTTGGGGTGTCTTCTTTCCAAAATAGGGTCACTTGTGGGGTAGTTATACTGCCCTGGCATTTTCCAGGGGCCCTAATGTGTGGTAAGTAGGTAAATGACCTGTGAAATCCGAAAGGTGCTCTTTGGAATGTGGGCCCCTTTGCCCACCTAGGCTGCAAAAAAGTGTCACACATCTGGTATCGCCGTACTCGGGAGAAGTTGGGGAATGTGTTTTGTGGTGTCATTTTACATATACCCATGCTGGGTGAGAGAAATATCTTGGCAAAAGACAACTTTTCCCATTTTTTTATACAAAGTTGGCATTTGACCAAGATATTTATCTCACCCAGCATGGGTATATGTAAAATGACACCCCGAAACACATTCACCAACTTCTACTGAATACGGAGATACCACATGTGTGACACTTTTTTGCAGCCTAGGTGGGCAAAGGTGCCCAAATTCCTTTTAGGAGGGCATTTTTAGACATTTGGATACCAGACTTCTTCTCACGCTTTGGGGCCCCTAAAATGCCAGGGCAGTATAAATACCCCACATGTGACCCCATTTTGGAAAGAAGACACCCCAAGGTATTCAATGAGGGGCATGGCGAGTTCATAGAAAAAAAAATTTTTTGGCACAAGTTAGCGGAAATTGATTTTTTAAATTTTTTTCTCACAAAGTCTCCCTTTCCGCTAACTTGGGACAAAAATTTCAATCTTTCATGGACTCAATATGCCCCTCAGCGAATACCTTGGGGTGTCTTCTTTCCAAAATGGTGTTATTTGTGGGGTGTTTGTACTGCCCTGGCATTTGAGGGTCTCCGCAATCATTACATGTATGCCCAGCATTAGGAGTTTCTGCTATTCTCCTTATATTGAGCATACAGGTAATGAGATTTTTTTTTTCCGTTCAGCCGCTGGGCTGAAAGAAAAAAATGAACGGCACAGATTTCTTCATTCGCATCGATCAATGTGGATGAAAAAATCTCTGCCAAAAAAAGAAAAAGGAGGGGAAAGGCGTCTGCCAGGACATAGGAGCTCCGCCCAACATCCATACCCACTTAGCTCGTATGCCCTGGCAAACCAGATTTCTCCATTCACATCAATCGATGTGGATGAATAAATCATTGCCGGGATTTTTTTTTTTTATATATATATACAAAGTGTTTGCCAAAGTATATGAACACCGCCACCTCCTCAGCTCATATGCCTCGGCAAACGTATCTTTTACTGCAGAGGAGAAATCTCGTCTTGCAGCGCCGCATCCACCGACTTGCATGTAATCTGACAGCAGCGCAATGCTTCTGTCCGAATGCACATCAGTGCTGCAGCTAGTCGATCGGTTGGTCCACCTGAAAGGTAAAAAAAACAAAACAAAAAAGAAAAAACCAGGCCGCAACGCAATAAATTTATTAACTGTTGAACAGAACATAGAAACTTTTTTTAAACTTTTTTAACTGAACGTTTAACTTTTTTACTTACCGGTATTTTTTATTTTGTTTAGTTTTTTTTACCTTTATAGAACAAACCTCTCCTTCCCCATGGGACAATGTGCAAAGCGCAAATCGCCCAAAGATGTGGCGAAGTACGTTATGCACTTTATCCCAGGTGAAAGGAGAGGTTTGCAGCAGCTGTGAGTGAATGGGCCCTAATAGCCCTGTGTGCCTGTCCTGGTGAGATGTGATCCCTATGCTAGGTGTACCTGTGTGTGGTACTTCCGGAAACACTCTCCATAGCATAGGGCAGGGTGGTCAGCACAGTCAGGACAGAAATAGCGGGTGTCACGCCTTATTCCACTCCTGCTACAGACACGACATCTTTTTCGGGGTGACGGTTGGGTTGAGGTACCAGGAACAACACTGGGTAAATGTCGCTCGTGTAGACGGCTAACTACACTGGTGGATGGGGCCACGGAACCTCCTGGGTAAAGGAGGTTCTCGATGATCTCTTCCTGGAATTTGAGGAAGGATCCTGTTCTCCCAGCCTTACTGTAGAGAACAAAACTATTGTACAGCGCCAATTGAATCAAATATACAGACACCTTCTTATACCAGCGTCTGGTTCTGCGGGAAACTAAATACGGAGACAACATCTGGTCATTGAAGTCCACCCCTCCCATGAGCGCATTATAGTCGTGGACACAGAGGGGCTTTTCAATGACACGGGTTGCTCGCTCAATTTGGATTGTCGTGTCTGCGTGAATGGAGGAGAGCATGTAAACGTCACGCTTGTCGCTCCATTTCACCGCGAGCAGTTCTTCGTTACACAAGGCAGCCCTCTGCCCCCTTGCAAGACGGGTGGTTACAAGCCGTTGGGGGAAGCCCACGCGACTAGTTCGCGCGGTGCCACAGGCGCAAATCCGTTCTAGAAACAAATGCCTAAAGAGGGCCACACTTGTGTAGAAATTGTCCACATAAAGATGGTACCCCTTGCCGAATAAGGGTGACACTAAGTCCCAGACTGTCTTCCCACTGCTCCCCAGGTAGTCAGGGCAACCGACCGGCTCCAGGGTCTGATCTTTTCCCTCATAGATCCGAAATTTGTGGGTATAGCCTGTGGCCCTTTCACAGAGCTTATACAATTTGACCCCATACCGGGCACGCTTGCTTGGGATGTATTGTTTGAAGCCAAGGCGCCCGGTAAAATGTATTAGGGACTCGTCTACGCAGATGTTTTGCTCAGGGGTATACAAATCTGCAAATTTCAGGTTGAAATGGTCTATGAGGGGCCGAATTTTGTGGAGCCTGTCAAAAGCAGGGTGGCCTCTGGGACGGGAGGTGGTGTTGTCGCTAAAATGCAGAAAACGGAGGATGGTCTCAAATCGTGTCCTGGACATAGCAGCAGAGAACATGGGCATGTGATGAATTGGGTGCGTTGACCAATATGACCGCAATTCATGCTTTTTTGTCAGGCCCATGTTGAGGAGAAGGCCCAAAAAAAATTTAAGTTCGGAAACTTGGACTGGTTTCCACCGGAAAGGCTGGGCATAATAGCTTCCCGGGTTTGCGGTTATAAATTGTGTGGCATACTGGTTGGTCTCTGCCACGACTAAGTCCAAGAGCTCCGCAGTCAAGAACAGCTCAAAAAATCCCAGGGCCGAACCGATTTGAGCCGTCTCAACCCGAACTCCAGACTGGGCGGTGAAAGGGGAAACTACTGGTGCGGCTGAAGTTGGTGACTGCCAATCAGGATTTGCCAGCACCTCAGGGACTCTAGGGGCTCTACGGGCCTGTCTGTGCGGTGGCTGCGACGGGGTAACTATTGCACGTGCCACCGTACCAGCTTCAACTGCCCTTCTGGTGCTCGCTACTTCACCAGGTTGTACGGCAGTGCTGGTACTAGGTCCAGGAAGGGCTGCGCTGCTGGTGTATGCCTCACCACGTGATCCGGCAGCGACAGCCCCACTCTGCTGCTCTTGAAGCGGATCCTGCGTAACCTGTGGTCTAGCGACATGGGGCCGGGTACGCCTGGTGCTGCCAGGGACCTCCACCTCCTCGTCCGAACTTTGGGTCAGAGAGCCACTGCTTTCCACAGGTTCATATTCTGACCCGCTAGATTCGTCAGATGAGGGTTCCCACTCCTCATCCGACTGGGTCAGAATCCTGTAGGCCTCTTCAGAAGAATACCCCCTGTTTGACATTTTGGACTACTAAATTTAGGGGTATTCCCTGAGACTACCCAAGAAAAAAAGCAAACCTGTCTTACAAAGGGGAGGCTAGCGAAGTACCGGAGGCTGCTGCGGTTGATAAAAAATATCAAAACTGATTTTTTTATCGCCGCAGTGCGTGTAAAATGAATGTGCAGTGATCAAAAAATATATATTTTTTTGTCACTGCGGTGGGGCGGGCGTGGGTGAACGCACGTGTGGGCGACCGATCAGGCAAACACTGCGTTTTGGGTGGAGGGCGAGCTAAGGTGACACTAATACTATTATAGATCTGACCGTGATCAGTTTTGATCACTTACAGATACTATAAAAGTACAAATGCTGATTAGCGATACGCTAAACAGCGAATAAAAGTGACTGCGGTGCGGTGGGGTGGGCGCTAACTGACGCTAACTACCTAACCAAGGGGCCTAAACTATCCCTAAAACCTAACAGCCAATACCAGTGAAAAAAAAAAAGTGACAGTTTACACTGATCACTTTTTTTCCTTTCACTAGTGATTGACAGGGGCGATCAAAGGGGTGATCAAAGGGTTAATTGGGGTGCAGGTGGGTGATCTGAGGCTAAGGTGTAGTGTTTGGTGTACTCACAGTTCAGTCTGCTCCTGTGCTGGATCCAACCGACGAAAAGGACCAGCACAGGAGCAGACAAGCCATATAACAGATCATATTTACTAATATGATCTGTTATATGACTTTGGATTGGATTTTTTGAAAATCGCCAGCCTGCCAGCCAATGATCGTTGCTGGCAGGCTGGTGACGAAATACTTCTTTTAAGTTTGCCGGCCCGCGATGCGCATGCGCGGGCCGGCTTCGAGCGAAATCTCGCGTCTCGCGAGATGACGCGTATATGCGTGACTCTGCGCAGCGCTGCCACCTCCGGAACGCGATCCGGAGGTGGTTAAAGAGGACCTTTCACCTGAAAATGAAAGTTAAACTAAAGATATAGCCTTACTTACATGCCCCCGGTATTGCTTATTCAGTCATTCATTTTTCAATCAGTGCCCCGTTTGTCCGTGCTGCCCCCAAGAATATTTGCCGCCTTTTATGCTAATGAGCCATTTGGCTCAACTGGGCGGGCCTTCTTAAGTTCTCACGGGCGTGTCATTCTTCTTCCTGGCACGGAGCGCATCCAATCAGTGCGCTCCACTCTTATCCAAGGAGAAGACGCTCCAGTTCTCGCGAGATTCGCGAGAACTGGAGCGATTTCATCCATCCGGAGCCGGCTCCATCTCGCGAGAACTGGAGCGTCTTCTCCCTGGCTAAGAGCGGAGAAAAATGACACGCCCGGGAGAACTTTTTAAGGCCCGCCCAGTTGAGCCGAATGGCTCATTAGCATAAAAGGCGGCAAATATTCCGGGGGGCAGCGTGGACAAACGGGGGCACTGATTGAAAAATGAATGACTGAATAAGCAATAGCGGGGCCATGTAAGTAAGGCTATATCTTTAGTTTAACTTTCATTTTCAGGTGAAAGGTCCTCTTTAACTGTAAAATATGAGCATATTCTTTGGCCAGGTTCACATCACCGTTTAATTTTCTGTTCTTCTGATCCATCAGAAGAACAGAAGAATAATAAAAAACGGATTCTCTATTTTAAGCATCCACATGCTCAGTTATTCTCATCCGTTTTAGCCATTTACGTTATTTTTGACGGGAAAAAAAGGGAGGCATGTAGGATCTCAGATGGAAATGGCTAAAACGTATGCCGAATGTGCTTAACTGAGTATAAGGGCTCATGCACACGAACGTGTGCGGAACCATTAACTTCAGGGGGTCCGAAAAAAAAAACGGAAGTTACTCCGTGTGCATTCCGTTTCCGTATGTCCGTATTTCCGTTCTGCAAAAAAAATAGAACATGTCCTGTTATTGTCCTCATTACGGACAAGGATAGAACTGTTCTATGAAGGGCCAGCTGTTCCGTTCCGCAAAATACGGAATGCACACGGATGTTATCCGTATTTTTTGCGCATGAGCCCTAACGGATATTTAAAATAGAGGATCTTTTTTTTTTTTTATTATTATTCTGTTCTTCTGTTGGATCCGAAAAATGGAAAAATAAACAGTGATGTGAACCTTATCTAGCACCACCATATTCTGCAGTGCTCTACTCACAGCCAGGGACAGTTTTAGACAAAATGTGGCCCTGGGCGAAATTAAAAGCGGGGTCCCAGATTCTGAAGTACTGTATCAACAGTCACATTTATTCACTTAACGCAAGGGGAGAAGTCACCGCCATGGCCCACATTGGTTGCAGGCAGCGTCAAAATGGATGATGACATCCAGGGACCTGAGCGGAGGTCGGAGAGCACTGGAGCCAGTGTCAGGAAGCAGGTAAGGCTCAGTTCAGACTTCAGTTATTTGGTCAGTTATTTTCATCAGTTATTGTTAGCCCAAACCAGTAGTGAAGGCTACTCAGTAGTAGTGAAGGTATAATAGAAAGATTTCCTCCTGTTCTGTGTTTTTGACCTGCATCTGATTTTGGCTCACAATAATTGATGGAAACAAATGAAGTGTGAACTCAGCCTAAGGGCTCATGCAGATGGCCGTTGCTCATCTGCAATATGTGGGCACCGACCCTGTGCCCCCCCCTCATCACGGGTACGGATCCATTCATATGAATGGATCCGCAATCCAAAATGAGCAGTGTGCAATAGAGGCACGGAAGACCACCGAATCACTAGGGAGTCCTTCCGTGGGGTTTCTCTGTGCTTCCGCACTACAAAAAAATAGAACATGTTCTATTTTTTTGCGGTGTGGACGGATCACGGACCCATTTAAGTTGAATGGGTCTGTTTCCGTCTGCAGCAACAGCACAGATGGTCCCCCTGCATTGAAACGGCTGGCACACGTTTGTGTGCATGAGCCCTAAGTGGGCTTCGCTTAGCAAGTTTGCCAGGAGAATTGCTTAACTCTCTTAGGCTATTTTCACACTAGCGGATCCGTCATGGATCAGTAAAAACACTTCCGTTCTGATAATACAACCGTCGGCATCCGTTATAAACGGATCGGGTTGTATTATCTTTAACATAGCCATGACGGATCCATCATCAACACCATTAAAGTCAATGGGGGACGGATCCGTTTTCTATTGTGTCAGAGAAAACTGATCCGTCCCCATTGACTTACATTGTGAGTCATGATGGATCCGTCTTGCTCCGCACCACATCACGGACAGAAAAACGCTGCTTGCAGCATTATCCTGTCCGTGATGGGAGCGCAACCAAACGGAATGGAATGCATTTTGGTGCATTCCGCTTCGTTCGGTTCAGTTTTGTCCCCATTGACATGAATGGGGGCAAAACTAAAGCGGATCTCATTAGCTCAAAGGGAAAGCACAGATGTGAAAGTAGCCTTAAATGATCAGAAAACACCTAATAATAGTCACTGTTACCAGTGCTCTGTATATAGAGACAGCAGGGACATGGAGTTAATGTGCTCTCTGCATTCAAAGATAAAAAGTAAATAACAAATAGAAAGAAATATGAAGAAAATATGAAAAATGCAAGTAAAAATGAAAAAATGTGGATTTCTTTATTTACCCAAACGCTCAATGGCTTTGAGCGTTGGGTGAATAAAGGAACCCATTTGTTTCACTGTATGCTGCCTTTCTTCCATAATTTTAGATAGATATGAGATATATAGATAGATAATAGATAGGAGATAGATAGATAATAGATAGGAGATAGATAGATAATAGATAGGAGATAGATAGACAATAGATAGGAGATAGATAGATAATAGATAGGAGATAGATAGATAATAGATAGGAGATAGATAGATAATAGATAGGAGATAGATAGATAATAGATAGGAGATAGACAATAGATAGGAGATAGATAGACAATAGATAGGAGATAGATAGATAATAGATAGGAGATAGATAGATAATAGAACACAGATAAATAGATAGATAGATAAAGGCTCCATAGAGAGAGCTGAAACGTTGCTGCTGGTTGGGTGAATAAACCTTCCACTTTCTTCACTAATTGGAGTGCTGCCTTCGTTTTTTGCTTTGTAGATAGATAGATAGATAGATATATGAGATAGATAGATATGAGATTGATAGATAGATAGATATGAGATAGAACATAGATAGATAGATAGATAGATAGATAGATAGATAAAGATAAATAATTCCGCAGCACATCCAAGTAGTAAAGAAGTGACTCACTGCTTGAGGAAAATCCCATTGAGAGGATTGAAACGTCGCATGCTTGGTGAATAAAGCCCTTTTTTACTTCTTTACTACTTGGATGTGCTGCGGAATTATTTATCTTTACATTTTGAAGTAGAGTTTACAGATGAAGTAGAGTTACTGCACATGCTTTATGAGGTATATTATCTAAATTAAATGCGTTAAGCAAACACCTTCAATTGCTTTTCAATGGCTTTTGTTTCAAGATAACACAATAAATTTGAGTTAAGAGTTTGTGTGTGAACCCTGCTACATCTGTAGATAGATAGATATGAGATAGATAGATAGATAGATAGATAGATAGATAGATAGATAGATAGATAGATAGATAGATATGAGATAGATAGATAGATAGATGATAGAAAGGAGATAGATAGATAGATAGATAGATAGATAGATAGATAGATAGATAGATAGATAGATAGATAGATAGATAGATAGATAGATAGATAGATGATAGAAAGGAGATAGATAGATAGATAGATAGATAGATAGATAGATAGATAGATAGATAGGAGATAGATAGATAGATAGATAGATAGATAGATAGATAGGAGATAGATAGATAGATAGATAGATAGATAGGAGATAGATAGATAGATAGATAGATAGATGATAGAAAGGAGATAGATAGATAGATAGGAGATAGATAGATAGATAGATAGATAGATAGATAGATAGATGATAGAAAGGAGATAGATAGATAGATAGATAGATAGATAGATAGGAGATACATAGATAGATAGATAGATAGATAGGAGATACATAGATAGATAGATAGATAGATAGATAGATAGATAGATAGATAGATAGGAGATACATAGATAGATAGATAGATAGATAGATAGATAGATAGATAGATAAAAGTAAAAAAAGCCAGCAGCACTCCGATGTAATAAAAAAATAAAGGTGGTTTATTCACCCAGTGTCAAATAGCAGCGACGTTTCAACCGCTTATTGCGGTCTTTCTCAAGCTATACAGACATGTGTTACAACAGTGATATATAAAGGTGTAGCAATTCATTACGCTAAATCATCCAATTAGAATAAAAATAATCACAATTCATATAAAAATACATCAATTAATTGTGTTCATACCATCCAACAACAATGTGCAATTATATGCGAAAAAAATAAAGTGTCAGTGCCTAGTGCAAAATACATTTTACATAATAAAAGTGCATTACCAGGTATAATTGATAATTAAATATTCACATGTGTTACCAATGTGTAATGTGTTGATTAAAAACTCGATGGAGCACCAGGGTCCCGAGAGCGAAGATAGAAAAATCAGCAACTATGTCAGGTCATTAGAGGGTGACATTTTGAACTCACCAGTAAACCTCGGGAGCAGAGGAGGCCATTACATTCACAGTGCAGGGCCTCCGTGAGAGAGAGAGAAAGGGGTCGGGGCCAAGGTCTGTCTGACTGCTGTGGAGCCGGGAGACCAGGGACCAGCGCTCCTTGCTGTGCTGTCTGTGCTCTTCTCAGGTGCAGCCACCAGCTCTCTTCCACATCTGTCTGAGCAACTCAGCAGGGGGCCCCATTTAGGGATGGGGGCCCTGGGCAATTGCCCTGTTTGCGCTCCCCTAACACCGGCCCTGCTCACAGCAGATGGTCATTGTACTTCTTGCCCTTAGTCGGGCCCTGATTTAGACACATACAGGAGGTTAGCCATACAGATATCATGGTTATGAAATCACATCAGATGATGTGGTTGGTCAGGTTTGAACCAAAGCTCTCTACGGTTCAGGACACCGACACAAACCACCAAGCCACCACGCTGTGCCTAGTAATGTCTTATCTTTCAATGTCAATTAATGTTTTACTAATACTAGCATGGATAATACTAGTGTGAACAGAACCTTATAATAAATTACTATAAGATTATGTATACTAAATGGTCATTTTATTGTGTTTTCAGGAGCGAAAGGTGATGAAATTTACTGTGTAAGATCAGTCTGTCCCTGTATTAATCCAGAAGACATACAAATGGTATAGTATTACTTACTGTGAAATAGTGATTTACATTCTACTGGCATATACTGTATAGTATGATTCACTTGGCAAACCTAGAAATAGCTTTAAGAAGGATAACCCAGGAGGACTTAACCCCTTTGCACACTTAGACATAACTATATTTACAAGTTCTGTGACAAGTGTATGGAACCCGCTTACAACCTAAGCCTGCTCCATATTCAGTAAGTGCCAGCTGTGAAATGCTATGCAATGACCAGGATGGGAGATCATACCAATCCTGGTCATTTACCCCCTCAGCTGCCACCATCAATAGCAACTGCAGCACCTGTGAGGATAGCTAGATAGAGGGGTCTCCCTCTGACCTTCAATCAGAGCCAAAACAGTGACATCACAGGGTTCTTATCACTTGCTATGGCAGTCTGGGACCTTATGAGGCTCTGAAGTCTACCAAAGCAAACCGCCTATTAAGCCCTACCTGTTGCAGGGCTTAAACTTGTTGTCTTCTCCTTTTATATTGATGGCATACCCTCAGCTGTTTGACATCCCACACACCTGCTGATCAGCTCTTGGGGAGTAGGTCTGGTACCAGAACTGTATATCTCTGTCTATTGTGTAGTGGAAGGAGCTGATTACTGCAACCCTGTTCCAGCTGTGTAGTTCCCGGCCTGTTTCTGCTACTCCCGAACAGGGTGCTGGCTGTTGAACCCCCAATGGACAACCCCTTTAGTAGGAAGTATAGAGAATAGCCACAAGTCCCCTAAAGGGAATGTAAACAAATGTTTTTAAAAATATTTAGAATTTAATATTAAATTATAAAAAATTTAACTCACTCACTTTTTCCACTTTTACATATACAGGGAGTGCAGAATTATTAGGCAAATTAGTATTTTGACCACATCATCCTCTTTATGCATGTTGTCTTACTCCAAGCTGTATAGGCTCGAAAGCCTACTACCAATTAAGCATATTAGGTGATGTGCATCTCTGTAATGAGAAGGGTTGTGGTCTAATGACATCAACACCCTATATTAGGTGTGCATAATTATTAGGCAACTTCCTTTCCTTTGGCAAAATGGGTCAAAAGAAGGACTTGACAGGCTCAGAAAAGTCAAAAATAGTGAGATATCTTGCAGAGGGATGCAGCACTCTTAAAATTGCAAAGCTTCTGAAGCGTGATCATCGAACAATCAAGCGTTTCATTCAAAATAGTCAACAGGGTCGCAAGAAGCGTGTGGAAAAACCAAGGCGCAAAATAACTGCCCATGAACTGAGAAAAGTCAAGCGTGCAGCTGCCAAGATGCCACTTGCCACCAGTTTGGCCATATTTCAGAGCTGCAACATCACTGGAGTGCCCAAAAGCACAAGGTGTGCAATACTCAGAGACATGGCCAAGGTAAGAAAGGCTGAAAGACGACCACCACTGAACAAGACACACAAGCTGAAACGTCAAGACTGGGCCAAGAAATATCTCAAGACTGATTTTTCTAAGGTTTTATGGACTGATGAAATGAGAGTGAGTCTTGATGGGCCAGATGGATGGGCCCGTGGCTGGATTGGTAAAGGGCAGAGAGCTCCAGTCCGACTCAGACGCCAGCAAGGTGGAGGTGGAGTACTGGTTTGGGCTGGTATCATCAAAGATGAGCTTGTGGGGCCTTTTCGGGTTGAGGATGGAGTCAAGCTCAACTCCCAGTCCTACTGCCAGTTTCTGGAAGACACCTTCTTCAAGCAGTGGTACAGGAAGAAGTCTGCATCCTTCAAGAAAAACATGATTTTCATGCAGGACAATGCTCCATCACACGTGTCCAAGTACTCCACAGCGTGGCTGACAAGAAAGGGTATAAAAGAAGAAAATCTAATGACATGGCCTCCTTGTTCACCTGATCTGAACCCCATTGAGAACCTGTGGTCCATCATCAAATGTGAGATTTACAAGGAGGGAAAACAGTACACCTCTCTGAACAGTGTCTGGGAGGCTGTGGTTGCTGCTGCACGCAATGTTGATGGTGAACAGATCAAAACACTGACAGAATCCATGGATGGCAGGCTTTTGAGTGTCCTTGCAAAGAAAGGTGGCTATATTGGTCACTGATTTGTTTTTGTTTTGTTTTTGAATGTCAGAAATGTATATTTGTGAATGTTGAGATGTTATATTGGTTTCACTGGTAAAAATAAATAATTGAAATGGGTATATATTTGTTTTTTGTTAAGTTGCCTAATAATTATGCACAGTAATAGTCACCTGCACACACAGATATCCCCCTAAAATAGCTAAAACTAAAAACAAACTAAAAACTACTTCCAAAAATATTCAGCTTTGATATTAATGCGTTTTTTGGGTTCATTGAGAACATGGTTGTTGTTCAATAATAAAATTAATCCTCAAAAATACAACTTGCCTAATAATTCTGCACTCCCTGTATACCATGGACACCTCCCCCCTTAAAAAAAATAATTTAAATGTAATCAAAAATGTAATCGTTTTCTTCCTAAAGGCAGATGAAGCAAAAGTTCAGAAAACTTTCTTTTATCCCCTGCCCGCGTGATTTTCTAGTCATGCTTGAAGTCAAGGGGGGCAGCAGTCTCCTTGCTTCAAGTCAAGGTAACTGCGCCCCCTTCCCTGCCCATTCGCTGTGACTGACAGCGCTTATGCAGAGAGTTCGGCTGCCTTCGCCAAACAGCCGGCTGTCAGTCACAGGCAAAGGGGCAGGGAAGGGGCGCAGTCACCTTGACTTGAAGCAAGGAGGCCGCTGCCCCCTTGACTTCAAGCATGACTAGAAAATCACACGGGCGGGGATAAAGGAACGTTTTCTGAGCTTTTGCTTCATCTGCCTTTAGGAAGAAAACGATCCTCGGAAACACGCTGCTGGCTACTCTCAGGTACTGCTGGCGGCTTGGGATGGTTTTTGGAGGCTACAGGTTCCCATTAAAGGTTTTAAAAATGTAAGAAAAACTTAGTAAATTTCTTATACTATAATCATACTGATCTGCATAATGAGGTCACAACATTTTTAGCACACAGGGGACACCATAAAAACAAAACCCAAAAACAATGTCATAACTGCAGGATTATTTCAGTTTCATACCACAAAGAATGTTTTTCCATTTTACAATACAAGATATGATAAATGAAATGCTGCAATTAAAATACAACTTGTCCCACAAAAAACAAGCCCTCACACAACCAAACATAAAAAGTTTGGGCTCTTGGAAAGCAGGTAGAAAAAAACTAAAATGCTAAAACAAAAATTAGCCTGGTCCCAAAGGAGTAAAATAACCATATATTTTTCAATGACATATACAACAAAATAATATAAAAATATAAAGAAATTGACTGCACTGTACAACCTCTAGGGGACTTACAATATTGAGTTCAATGGGAGCTGTATTTATCAATCTTCAGTAAGTTCCCCCTAGCGGCTGTTGCGGGCAGTCAGAATGTTATCATTATACTTTATTGCTGTATGAAGGAAAGCAGGGGGATCGAAGCTCCGTAAGAATAAAGAAAGCTCTGAGCCCTATGAAGATGTATTAAGAAATAAATCAGGAAAGAATTTCAGACTTTTTTTTTAGAAAAGTTTCACTTTAAATTTAAACATATAATACCATATATATATATATATACAGTCATGATCAAAAGTTTAAGACCACTTGAAAAATGGCAAAAAATCATATTTTACATTGTTGGATCTTAACAAGGTTCCAAGTAGAGCTTCAACATGCAACAAGAAGAAATGAGAGTGAGACAAAACATTTTTTGAGCATTCAATTAAACAGGCTGTTTTTCAGCTGATCCAAATTTTAGGACCACATGCCTTTAAAAGGTCAAATCTGTGCAAAGATGTGGATTCATTGTCATTTTCTGTCAGGTAGTCACACGTTGTGATGGCCAAGGCAAAAAAACTCTCCCTTTTTGAATGTGGTCGGGTTGTTGAACTGCATAAGCAGAGTCTCTCACAGCGCGCCATCGCTGCTGAGGTGGGACGCAGTAAGTCATTTGGAATTTCTTAAATGATCCTGAGGGTTATGGAACAAAATAGTCAAGTGGAAGACCCCAAAAAATTTCACCAGCACTGAGCCGGAGGATCCAATTGGCTGTCCGTCAAGACACTGGACGATCCTCGACCCAAATTAAGGCCCTTACTGGTGCTGACTGCAGTCCCATAACCATCAGACGGCATCTGAGACTGAAGGGCTTGAAAAACAAAAAAACTTATTCAAAGACCTCATCTCCTTGAACGCCACAGAACTGCTCGTTTGGACTTAGCAAGAGAGCACCAAACATGGGACATTCAAAGGTGGAAGAAAGTTTTATTCTCTGATGAGAAAAAATTTAACCTTGATGGTCCTGATGGTTTCCAACGTTACTGGCATGACAAGCATATCCCACCTGAGATGTTTTCTACACGCCACAGTGGAGGGGGCGCCATAATGGTCTGGGGTGCTTTTTCCTTCAGTGGAACAATGGAGCTTCAGGAAGTGCAGGGGTGTAAAACAGCCGCTGGCTATGTCCTGATGTTGCAGAGAGCATTCCTCATGACTGAGGGCCCTCGTCTGTGTGGTAACGACTGGGTTTTTCAACAGAACAACGCTATAGTACACAATGCACGCAGGACAAGGGACTTCTTCCAGGAGATTAACATCACTCTTTTGGGCCATCCTGCATGTTCCCCTGATCTAAATCCAATTGAGAACCTTTGGGGATGGATGGCAAGGGAAGTTTACAAAAATGGACAACAGTTCCAGACAGTAGATGGCCTTTGTGCGACCGTCTTTACCACTTGGAGAAATGGTCCTACTCACCTCATGGAAACGCTTGCATCAAGCATGCCGAAACAAATTTTTTAAGTGATCAACAATAACGGCGGAGCTACTCATTACTGAGTTCATGTTTGGAAGTTGGATTTCTGTTTTGGGGGGGGTTTAGTTTTTTTTTGGATGTGTGGTCCTAAACTTTTGATCAGCTGAAAAACAGCCTGTTTCAGTTTATTCGTTGTTTTCATTAAATTGAATGCTCAAAAAATGTTTTGTCTCACTCCCATTTCTTCTTTTGAAGCTCTACTTGGAACCTTGTTAAGATCCAGCCATGCTAAATATGATTTTTTGCCATTTTTCCAGTGGTCTTAAACTTTTGATCAGGACTGTATATATATATATATATATATATATATATATATTATAAGCATAATAATAATTAAATGTTTTACTAATTTTTAGAATACCTACTGTTTTCTCATAGTCCTTAATAACATGCTGATCTGTGTTTTATTTTTTAGGTATACAGGGATCTGAAAGGTAAAATACTAATAATTGTGCTATTATGTACTGGAACAGTTGACACATTCTGCTATAAATGTACATATGATTTGCTTTTACCATGTGAAAATGAAATTAGTAGTGTGTACTTTAACATCCTCTAGACTGAGCGTTAGGATATATGAAGCCTTAGTATTGCAGAGAGATAGTCCAATCTTGGGTATACTAAGATAGGATAATGCTAGATTTCTGAAGCCTATAAACAAAAAAATATGTTTTTTTCATTTTTGTGTTTTCATTTTTCTTCCCTATATTCCTTGAGTTATAACTTTTTTATTTTTTTGTGGGACAAGTTGAAGTTTCTAAGGCGACCATTTAATATAGCATACAATGCAGTAGGAAGCGGTAAAAAGAATCCAAACTGGATGGAATTAGAATAAAATGCAATTCCACCACCATTTTATGGGTTTTGTTCCCATGGCGTGGAAAAACTGAGGTTTTTTTTACATCACCATATTTTCACCCCCATAATTTTTTTATAGTTATATCAACGTGATTTGTAGGGGCTCATTTTTTTAGGGACAATCTGTAGTTTTTATTGATACCATTTTGGAGAGTGTGTGACTTTTTGATTGCATTTTATTACTTTTTTTGGGTAAGAGATGCAATGAAAAAAATGGCAAAAAATGGCAAATTGGCCATATTGACCCTTTTTTCCGTTACGCCATTCGCCATATTGCAAAAATATTTTTATAATTTAATAGTATGGGCGTTTTGGATCACAGTGATACCCATGATGTTTATATTTTTCTTTGTTATTTATGTATGTATTTTTTTATTCTACAGAAAGTCTGGTGATTTCAACTTTTATATTTTTTTATATTTATATTTTTTAACAGTTTTTTTTACTTATTTGTTGTGATTTTGAAGCTCGTATTTGAGCCTACAAAATCAAATTTTTGTTTTTTTTCATTCTGAACATTCATGGATTTTTTACATCCATTGAAAGGTCAGAATTGATAATTTCTTATGTTGACCTGCCATCTGCCCTTAGTCTCTTCAGCAAGACCCAGTCATTTCAATCAATTACCGGCTTCCTCTCTGGCAACAGAGGATGCCGGTAAGAAGCTTGCACTTCCAGGTTTTTCACCCTTTAGAAGCCATGATCTCATCTGATCACGGCATCTAAAGGGTTTAATTAGCCGCGGGTCTCTGCTGTTTGAAACAGCAGAGACACGCCGGCCATGACGCCTGCTGCACGTGCGAGCGGGCACCATGTGAGTACATCGCTCCAGTGCCGTACATATACGGAGCTGGTAGCGAAAGGGTTAAAGAGCACCTGTGACCACAAAATGCAATGCAATCTGAAAGCAGCATGTTATAGAGCAGGAGGAGCTGAGCAGATTGACATGTATTTTTATGGGAAAAGATTCAGTAAAACCTGAAATTTATACACTAATATCTTTGTATTTTCCACCTCCTGTGAACACCTATAGGTACAGGGAGGAGGTGTTATCTGTGAATTATGGCATTGTGTGTATAAGTGTGCATAAGGCTGGGTTCGCATCATGTTTTTCCCATCTATTTAACGTACGGTATACAAAAAAACTATACATTAAATGATGCGTCAGACAGATGCCATACAGTGGCATCCGTTCAGTATAGAGTTGCCCTGTAAAAAAAATTAGATGTGAACCCACCCTACGAGACAGCTATCAATCACTGATAACACCGCCACCATGTACTGCCATTCACAGGAGGTGGAAAATGCAAATATATAAATGTATAAAATACAAGTTTTACTGAATCTTTACCTGCATAAATCTATATCAAACTGCTCAGCTCCTCCTGCTCTATAAAACATGGTACTTTCAGTTGCACTGCATTTTATGGTCACAGATCCTCTTCAATAACCAAAATTGTCAGACCACCATGAGTCAGGCTGTAGGACAGAGTCATTTGCAGGTGAATGGCAACAATAAAACTAGGGTGTGTAATGTAATTTACAGTCCTTTGCTAAATAAAAGTGTAATACAGCAAATAATATCACAGGTATATACAACCAGCACACAACTTGCGGGTACCTTAAAGGGGTTGTCTCATCATGGACAATGGGGGCATATTGCTAGGATATCTTTCCTTCAGCATCATATGTTAGGAATTTCATTTGTGGTAGTGAAATGGCAGTTACACTTTAAACTGTATCCTAAAGAGAATATTTACTGGTTTGCATGACTGTGGTTGTCGAAGACAATGGAATGGTGTTTCCAGAGACTGTTCATATACAGAAGTTTAAAGAGGTTGGACAATGGGGGCATATCGCTAGGATATATCAAGAACGGAACCCCGCAAGGTGGTGGCTGGAGGACTCCGGCCATCACCAAGCTGGCTCCCCATAGAAGTGAATGGGAGCGTACCACACATGCGCAACCCCCGCTCCCATTAATTTCTATGGGGCCGATGGAAATAGACGAGCCATCGCTTTTTTCGCAGGCCCCATAGAAAATGAATGGAGGGCGGCTGTGCATGCGCAGTGCGCCCTCCTCCGTTCTCGATATAGGTGTGAGTCCCAGCGGTGGGACCAGCACCTATAAGACAATGGGAGCATATCCTAGCGATATGCCCCCATTGTCCATGAGGATACAACCCCTTTAAACTTCTGTATGTGAACAGTCCTTGGCAAACACAGTCGTGCAAACCAGTAAATATTCTCTTTAGGATACAGTTTAAAGTGTAACTGCCCTTTCACTGCCAAAAATGAAATTCCTAACATATGTGATGCTGAAGAGAAGATATTCATGAAGCTTTATTCTTCAGTTGATTTCACCTTTCTGATGTCTGTATTCAGCCCTTAGCAACCCTATTTCTCTCTGCCTCTATTTCAGCATCTCCCTAACATGGCCTCTGCTGCACTTCCTGTGGTGATCTTTGCCATGTCCTTAAGGCCATCCTGTATTTCCCTCACTTCCCATAAGCCCTTGCTCTCCTCACATCAACTAGCAGGACCAATCAGAATGCAGATAACCTCCCCCACTACCCCAGAGCAGTGTGTATCCTCTCACATACAGCTAACCAGAGACAAGCCCTGCAATTACATGAAATCAGTAAGCATTTCTTTTAGCCTCTTATCACCTGTCAGCTCTGCAGCTGCTCCCTCATTCTCCTCCACACTGACAGGGAGGGGGGGCGGGGGCAATTTAGCTGCTCATATCTCTGGTTTGGTTGCAGCTAGAGACATGGGCTTTGTATTGTCTGAAAGCTGACATTCCAAGCTTTCAGACAATTTCAGCAATATGTTCAGTACAGGGGAAGATATCACTGATAAAAATCGGGATGCTGTGAATGCAGCTGAAAGTAAAAATAACAGTGATTTCTCCTCTGTTGCTTGGACTTTAGCTGTCACTCTGGTCAGCTTTCAAACAAGACCAGTTTCATGTTTCTAGCTGCTACCATTCAGAAGAAAGCAGCATCTAAAGCTGCACTCCCACTCCACTTTCAGGGCTGTGCTCTTCCTCCCAGTGCTCTACCTGTCTCTTGTTTATAATACAGAGGAGATGGCTGCACATGACAACGCTGTGAGAAGAGGCTGCAGAATAGGAAAGTAGCACACATTTGTGGGAGTTATTATCAGGCCAAACTGAAAATAATTAAATTTTAAAGCACAAAAGCATTAATACAGCAGGGTGTACTATACCATTAGGGTATAAAAAACAGTTACACTTTAACAGTTCTTACACCAGGTGCCCACTTTGAGTTGTAATCCATTCCTTGTGCTAAGATCACGCTGTTCCTCACTTGAAATCCATTTTCCTGTTCTGGGGCTGGCATACAGCATATGCTTTGGCTCTGTCCTATGACTTTAAAGGGGTTCTCCAGGAATTAAAAAAAATGAAAATACTTAAATATTATTTTAGAATAAATATATTCACGAATACCTTTCATTACTTTGAATGGCTTGTTTTGTCTAGGGAGCAATCATTAGGAAAAAATAAAATGGCCTCCGTCCTATCAGTACACACAAAACCTGTCCTAACCACACAGGAGGACAAGTTACTTCCCCACAATGAGCCATAGTGCTGCCTCATCCTCCTCTCTGTTATGCTTGTCAGGAATCATGATCCCGAATACATGGGAATCTATATGGAAATGGGGATGATGAGGAGACATGAGCAGCAGCACTTGTTTACAGTCTCCATTACCACAGCCCCACATTACCACAGTCTGTCCTGTCCATCCTCTTTGAACTTCATGTCGTCTTATGAACTAACATCCCCAGAGATTCAGCTAAAGATCTTATCAGATGTATTCAGGATTATAATCCTTAACAAGTAGAGCAGAGAGGAGGATGAGGCAACTCTTTACCTCAGTGTTGTAAAGTAACTTGTCCTCATATGTGATCAGGACAGGTTTTGTGTGAACTAATAGGACAGCGGCCATTTTGTTTCCCCTAATGATTGCTCCCCAGACGAAAGAAACCATTATATATAATGAAAAGTATTTGAGAATATATTTATAAAAAAATTAAAATTTATTTTCATTTTCTTAATTCCTGGAGAATTCCTCTCTCAATTCTGCAGCTCATACTTAATGGCCAGCTTTTCCCACCTAGGTCTGTAGACACCTCTGTTTCTGCCATCTCTCTGTTCATGACACTTTGTAGACTTTCCTTCTTCTACCATGTAGGAACAGTTCTTGTGCAAACGCAAAACCCTTCCCCATTGTCTCCTGAACTTTGGTCCCACCTTACTCTTTCTGACATACACTAGCAGGCTCTGCAAGCAGTGGAAGTGCAGCTTCCTTGGGTGTTACAACATACAGTAACTTCCCCCTCTCCCTGTACATTGGAGTTTAGCTCTGTATTGGTGATGATGTCAATAAATGGTTGCTAAAATCTATAGCTCTGGACAGGGGCATTTATGGAAGTCACTGGGCCCCATAGCAAGAATCTAAATTGGGCCATCATGCCTCTCCCACTACCTGTTCCTGGCCACTAGTGTACTGATATGTGAGGTATGAGGTATAAATTACAGCTTGTACCTCACATATCAGTACACTGCTGTATATACTATATATCTGTACACAATGCATTATACCTCGTGCCTCATATATCAGTTATATATTATGGTCACTATTTGAGTTACATGAGGTAATAGTGGTTGTAACTGTCTGCAGTACTATATATATATATATATATATATATATATATACACACAGTATATATGAGATATGAGTAAACATAGAGAATGGGGTGTAAATGAAGAGAAAGGAGGAGGACCTCCTTTTACCTCTTTATTCTAGTCTCAGTGGAGAGCTCTTCAGCAGTTCTTCTCCATAATGTTGGGGGTTGAAGGCCCTGTGAGGCTGTGCAGTTCTTTTACTAGATATACAGGACCTGTGATGATGATGTCATCTCAGATCCTTGCAGATGCTTCTATCTAACCAGGGAACTACACCATGGTCTGTGCAGTTCTTTTAGTAGATGTACAGGACCTGTGATGCTGAAGATGATGTCATCACAAGTCCTGGCAGATGATCCTATCTTACATAGGAACTGTATCATTCTTTATGCAGTTCCTTTACTACATGTACAGAACCGGTAATGACATTATCAAAGGTCCTTTAGCTTTCTCCACTGATGGTAGGTATACTATACTGGAGCTGGACTTAATGAATGTAATTAGGGGGTGGGGCCCATCCTCCACTGCTGTCCCCTCTTCCCCAGGGGTCCCATAGCAGCTGTCCCAGTGTCTGCCTCTATTGGAGGTACGCCACAGGCTCTGAATACAAAGTGTGAATAGGGGGCTATGTATGGAATGCTCTTTGGCTGCCAAAACAACCTTTTTAATCATATTTTGGAAAGAGATATCTCCCAGAGAAAACAAACTAGCTCACTAGTGTCACCTTTTCAAAGTGGCGTGAGCAAGATGGTTCTCTTTCCCTGGGAGATACCTCTTTGCATATTATTTTCCCATGGAGCAATGCCACTAATTCTCCATTAGCAACTAATTTATTTAAGGAGAGCCAGTAAACCCCTTGCCCCTCAAGCCTAAGGCTACTTTCTCACTCACATTTTGTCTTTCTGTTTGTGAGATCTGTTCAGAGCTCTCAAAAGCGGTCCAAAGCAGATCAGTTTTGCCCTAATGCATTCTGAATAGAAAAGGATCCTCTTAGAATGCATCAGTTTGCCTCCGATCAGTCTCCATTCCGCTCTGGAGGCTGTCCGCTTGACAAAACTGAGCCACACTGACCCGTCCTGGCACACAATGTAAGTCAATGGGGGCGGATCCGTCTTGGCTATGTTACAGATAATACAAATGGATCCGTTCATTATTGTATTGTATGGTTGTATTATTGTAACAGATCCATTTTTGCAGATCCATGACGGATCCGCCCCAAAACACGAGTGTGAAAGTAGCCTAATCATGTTCTACTATAGAAACAATATAAACAATGAAGAAATTCATTAAAAGCTGTATTCCAGTTTCCTGGCATAAAAAAGTGACATACAGTGCTGCCCATAATTATTTATACCCGTGGCAAATTTTGACTTAAAGTTACTTTTATTCAACCAGCAAGCATTTTTTGACGGGAAATGACATAGGTGTCTCCCAAAACATAACAAGACGATGTACAAGAGGCATTATTGTGGGAAAAAAACATTTCTCAGCTTTTATTTACATTCGAGCAAAAAATACAAGATGTTCCGCACTGTGGAAAATCTCAGAGGACGTGGTCGGAAGCCAAAAGTGACACCTGTGCTGGCCAGGAGGATAGTTAGAGAGGTAAAAAAGAATCAAAGGATCACCACCAAGGCCACCCTGGTGAATCTGGGCTCTACTGGTGGCAATGTCTCAAGGCAGACAATCCAACGGACACTGCACACTGCTGGGTTCCACGGATGCAGACCAAGGAGGATGCCACTTCTCCAGGTAAGGCACACAAAAGCTCACTTGGCCCTTGCAAAAGCTCATCTGGACAAAGAAGAAGACTTCTGGTCTTCTGTGTTATGGTCAGATGAAACAAAAATTGAATTGTTTGGTCACAATGATGTTTCCTTCATTTGGCGTAAAAAAGGAGAAGCCTTCAACCCAAAGAACACCATCCCCACTGTCAAACATGGTGGTGGGAACCTAATCCTTTGGGGGTGTTTTACAGCCAATGGACCAGGGAACCTAATCACAGTAAACGGCACCATGAAAAAAGAGCAATACATGAGGATTCTCAATGACAACATCAGGCAGTCTGCAGAGAAACTTGGCCTTGGACACAAGTGGACATTTCAGCATGACAATGACCCAAAACACACAGCAAAAGTGGTGAAGAAATGGTTAGCAGACAACAACATTACATTTTGGAGTGGCCCAGCCAGAGTCCAGACTTGAATCCAATTGAGAATCTGTGGAGGGAGCTAAAGATCAGGGTGATGGCAAGAAGACCCTCCAACCTGAAAGATTTGGAGCTCATTGCTAAAGATGAATGGGCAAAAATACCTGTGGAGACATGCAAAAAGCTGGTCTGCAATTATAGGAAGCGTTTGATTGCTGTAATAGCCAATAAAGGCTTTTCTATTGATTATTGAGAAGGGTATGAATAGTTTTGGACTGGACACTTTTTGCTCGAATGTAAATAAAAGCTGAGAAGTGTTTTTTTTCCCACAATAATGCCTCTTGTACATCGTCTTATTATCTTTTGGGAGACACCTATGTCATTTCCCGTCAAAAAATTACTTGCTGGTTGAATAAAAGTAACTTCAAGTCAAAATTTGCCAGGGGTAAGAATAATTATGGGCAGCACTGTATGTTTGTGCAAATCTTTGTGACTTTCTTACATTTTTAGCTTTTCTTGGAACTTTTGGAAAAAAAAAGGTGGGGGGGGGGGGGCTTAACAGGAGGGGCATGGCCTCCAATGTCCAAATAGATTTCTTATCATTTAGGGTGGAAACTAGTGTAAATTATAGCTGTATTTGGAATACACCTTTAATTTGCTTGAATAAATATACTTACAATCTAGAAAAGGTCTGCTTCCACCACCTTGCGAGGCTGCTTCTACTCCTGCCCATTCTCTGTTTAAAATGCTGGGTAGCAGCATGATGTTCACTGAGACAGCACAGCACATGACCATAGTAGACAGTGGCGGGGCACTATGTTGTTGCATCCACAGGGACATGCCATGACTGGTCGCCATAGTCATTTGACATGATGTCTTCATGGACATGAGGTCACTGACTGGTGTTTTGAGGACTGAAAGCAGGTAATGGAGCAGTTTGTGGCAGTGGAAATAAAATAGCACAACACTATTCCTAATTTAAAAGAATGTTTTTCAAAAAGACAGGATAAGTTTTCCTTCCATTTAATCCCTCGTTGCTCCAGTGTGTCCCCACCCACCAGATGGTCACATGCTGTATAATCACTTGACTGCTGCAGAAAATCCCTGGCCTCAGCAGTCTCTTCTGTATGTATAGTGGTAGTCCTCTGAAGCCAGTGATTAGCTGTATCAGTCGTGTGGTTTTTCCATTATTAATATCTTTATTGATTTTCTTGCAGCATAACAATATAAAAAGGTATCTGATCACAGAGAATGGACACAACAGGTACATTTGTACAATATTACCCAGGATATCGAGGCACGCATATATAGCCCAACAAATATCAAAAAACCGAGAGCGCCTCAAAATTATTGCCAATTCTCTGTCACCCATAACAAAACAAAACCATCCCCTTCCAACCACCCACCCATCCCCCCCACTGTACCTGGCCTGGTACGACCGCCTCAAAGGGCGGGGGGCGCGTCACGCCCTCTTTTTGTGTGTCCCCCAGATCCTCATATGGTAAATTATTTCTAAAGAGATGGTAGATCATCAGTTCCAGCCCGGTAATACCTCTATTTTAGTCATTTCTTCGCGACTATATCCCTGTTTCCATTACTTATTTCTCGCCACGACGTTTCATACATTCAAAATCTGTTACTCTTGTCATTAGACTTTGCCATTCGTGTATTGTGGGTGGTCTATCCTTCACCCAATGTCTAAGAATTATTACCTTGGCCAATAGGAGTCCCTTCAACCAACGAACCTGCAAACTTTTGGTGGTTTTATTTTTATATTCGGGTGGAAGGGGTCCAAGCACAGCTACTTGAATAGTTAGGGGAGGAGTGTTCCCAATTGATTCCGCTAATTCCCGAAATATAATATCCCAAAAGGTCTTAATTCCTGGGCATCTCCATAGCATGTGCACGTACCCTGCAGCTACAAAAGAACATTTCAAGCAACGGAATTCTTTTCCCTCATTACCATACATTTTGGTTAGAAGACTCGGAGTAACATATAACCGGTGTATTATTTTAAATTGAGTCAAGCGGTGCTGTCTTGAAAGGGAGGCCTTCTTAATATTTTGATATATTTCCTGCCATTGTACAGGGTTGCATTCCCCTATATCCGCCTTCCATTTGTCTACGCTTTTAAATTTAGTGATCGTGCTAAGTTCCTCTATTAATCTCCTATAGATTAGTGCGACCCTAACTTTATTTCCTAATGAACTATAACAAAATGATAAAAATCGCGAAGTGCCAATTATCAAAGATGCTTTTTTTAGCGTGCATGCTAGTGCATGTTGTAGTTGCAGATATCTATAGTGTTCTAATGCAGTGTTTGGTGTCTGTTGAAACATTTCCCCTATTGGTTTAATTTTCCCTTTTGTGCATATATGTGAAACTAACGTAATGTCTCTTCGAGTCCAGTAATCATTTTCGTTAAGGGCCAAAAATTCCGTTAGCGAGGGGTTGTCCCATAGCGGGGTAAACTCCAAAACATGAGGGGCCTGGATAAGTTCCTTAATTTTGTTCCAAACCTTCTGTAGCGCTAAGCCAATGGGACAGGAGTAGTCCACGCGCTCCAGGAATCCGGATTCCAATAAACTAAATATATTACATGTGGGCTGTTGGTGTTGTCCTAAAATATGAGATATTAATATCAGTCATGTGGTTAGATTAAACGTGATTAGCTGTACAGGAGTATACAGAGACTGGCAGGGACTATCCGATTGGTAGCACTGGAGCTGCATGGCATTAACTGGGTGAGTGTTAGTGAAAATCGTCAGCAGTGCTTTTCCCGTGAAATGGGGTTTTGTAAACCTCATTCCTATGCATTGTGCTGTCTTTTTTGCTGAAGAATCTGCACCGAAAGTCCTTAGTTTATATGCTCGTTGTGCACATTGCAACCATCTAAATAAATCTTATTTTGCATTTTGTGTGCTGGCTAACCTTCATCTTGAAAAGTTTTATCCTAACCCAAATACATACCTCAGAAGGTAGATGTGGGAACCCCAATATTTGCAAACAGTTATGTGAGATCCAGCCTGAGAATCCCAATGGTCATCTTACCTACGAGGAATACTTAGTGAGGCTATAACATATATATATATATATATATTATGTTAGAGAATATTATGTTATTTATAGAATTGTGTTACCCTTTCAGGTGACTTTATTGAAGAGAAGGCAGAAAAGTCAACCAGACAAATATATAGGGATTTCTGCAGACGGGTAAGGAGACTATGTGGAGACTAAGTGACATTTAAGATCAATCAATTGGTTATAGTAATGGAGTTCCATAGCAGAAAAAGAACCATCATCATCTGTTAGACAACCTAATAATGCTCCCCAAACTGCTGCAGAACATTTTGGAGAAAGGGAGGAGCAGCTTCATGTCAATAAATGGGGGAACTGAAATTTCCAAGTACTTCTCAAAACAGTACCATACAATAAATGTATTAGCCAGACTGTATGATGAGGGCCAAATAGGTAGGTGGAAACAGTGGGTGAGGGCAGATTTTCAGAGAGTCTAGGTGAGCAAACGTTAAAGAGGACCTTTCACCTCTCCTGATATGTCTATTTTAATAGCTACATGTGTTCCCCACGTACTAACAATTCTGCAGCATCTATTCTTATGTCTGTATGTTGTGCCATTCCTCTGTTATTTCTACTAGAAGTTATGAATGAACTGCTATTAGCCTTCAGTAAGGGTACAGAGGGGAGGTAACAAGTTGGGGGCGTGTACCTGAACAGTCTGAAAATGGCAGCACTGATTGGATAGAGTCAGACTGTGCAGGTACACCCCCCAACTGGTTACCACCCCTCTATACCCTTACTGCAGACTGCTAGCAATTCATTCATAACTTATAGTGCAAATAATAAAAGAATGACACAACATAGAGACATAAGAATAGATGCTCCAGAATTGTTATTACATGGGGAATGCATGGAGCTATTAAAACAGGAATGTGAGGAGTGGTGTAAGGTCCTCTTTAAGGGTTAAGTGGAAGCTGGGAGTAAAGACCCTCATACACATTAGTGTATTTTGGCTGAACCTGCAAAGCATGGTGGGTTCAGCTGACAGTGTAATTTGCATGGGGAGCTTGGTGTACTGTAAATATTTCCCTCCTATCCTTTTGTTCTACAAGAAGATAAGCCACCAGAAATATCTGGCAGTGGCTTTCTCGTCTCTCCTCACTGAATACAAATACACTTTTGGCTTATCGCTTATGCACACGACTGTCCTCCGTCCGGGCCCGTACTTTGGCTCGCAAACAGTTGGTCCGCAATATCCGGGCCCCGGCTGTTTGTGCACCACATCACGGATGCATACCCATTCACTTGAACAGGTCTGCAATCCGGAAGGTGAGGTGCGGAACGGGGGCACGGAACCCCACAGAAGTACTCCGTGGTTTCTGTCCATGCCTCCGCACCTCAAAAAAGTAGTGCATGCACAATTTTTTTGCGGTGGGGTAGGATGCGGATTACAGACCCTATTCAAGTGAATGGGTCCTGAGTCCATATGTGGCGGCCCTATGGTTGGTGCCTTGTGGACCGCAATTTGCTGTCCGCAGTACGGGCCCGGCCGGCACATGGTCGTGTGCATGAGCCCTTAGGCTGAGTTCACACTTCAGTTATTTGGTCAGTTATTTCCATCAGTTATTGCGGCCAAAACCAGGAGTGAAGCCGACTTAGAGATCAGGTGCAGATCTTTCCATTATACCTTATCTCTGAGTCGGTTTCACTATGGGTTTTGGCTCTTGGTTTTTGGAAATAACTGACCAAATAACTGAAGTGTGAACTCAGCCTTATGCACACGAACGTATATTCTTTCAATGTCCGTTCCGTTTTTTTTTTGCGTGATACAGAACCATTAATTTTAAATGGGTCCACAAAAAAAAAACGGAAGTTACTCCGTGTGCATTCCGTTTCCGTATGTCCATATTTCCATTCCGCCAAAAAAATAGAACATATCCTATTATTGTCCACATTACGGACAAGTATAGGACTGTTCTATCAGGGGTCAGCTGTTACGTTTCGCAAAATACGGAATGCACATGGACGTCATCCGTATTTTTTCTGGATCTGTTTTTTGCGGACCGCAAAATACATACGGTCGTGTGCAAGAGCCTTACATGTATGTGTATGGGTAATTCGTGAGATATAGCTGTCCGCTGAATGATCGTTTCCCTTATTTACCTGTATATCGAGTGTATTCTGGTGTCAGAGGGTGACAATTATTATAGCACTAGCTACATATATATCAGTGGAAATCCTTCACTGATCTGTTATTGATATATTGGAATCAATTGTTAAAGAATTACCCAGCTCGAATGCAATTATATGAACTAGAAAACTAGGATACCTTTTTTTTACTATATAATCTCTCGGTGTAACATACAGTACTCTAACAACGAATGGTATTTTGCAGAGAAATCGACTTTCCGAGCTGGTGTCAGTAAGAATGAGCGAAAAAGCAAGGAAAGCAATAAAGACTCTGAGCCACATAAATATCTTAGCAGTTGAAGAAATTACAACTGATTCTTATATCACAAAACTGGTAAGTGACTATTTCATATTTGCAGCATGGTGACCTTGGATCTGACATAAAGAGGCAGATTTGCTAATCCTCTGTAGAGATGGCCCGAACTATCCGACGGCGAACAGTTCCCGGCGAACATAGCTTGTTCGCGTTCGCCTCTGCCGGGCGAACACATGCGATGTTCGGTCCGCCCCCTATACATCATCATTGAGCAAACTTTGACCCTGTACCTCACAGTCAGCAGACACATTCCAGCCAATCAGCAGCATACCCTCCCTCCCAGACCCTCCCACCTCCTGCACAGCATCCATTTTAGATTCATTCTGAAGCTGCAGTCTTAGTGAGAGGAGGGAGACTGTAACTGCTGCTGATTTAATTGGGAAATCGATAGCTAGGCTAGTGAATTCAGTGTCCACTCCAGTCCTGAAAGACTCATCTGATCTCTGCTGTAAGGACAGCGTCCTGACAGCACCCCAAAAAGCCCTTTTTAGGGCTGCAACATTAGTCTGCTTTTTTTTTTTCCTTTATATACATATTGCAGTTGCCTGGCCTGCCTGTGTGTGAGGAGCTGCAGGCCCACAGACTGTAGTGTGCCCACTGCCAGTGCTCACCCCTGTCATTCCGTGTGGCACAGGACTTTGCTTAAAAAAAGGCACTTAATTTTTACACTTTAATCTAAGGTTAGTTGCCTGCCAGTGTGTGTCAGGCTGACTTCCACTGACTGTAGTGTGCCCACTGCCAGTGCCCACCACTCATACCGGCTGGCACAGGACTTTGCATAAAAAAGGCATTTAATTTTTACACTTTAGTGTAATTTCAGCTGCTTGCCTGCTGCTAGTGTGTGTCAGGCCGACTTCAACTGACTGTAGTGTGCCCACTGCCAGTGCCCACCCCTGTCATCCCGTGTGGCACAGGACTTTGCTTAAAAAAAAGGCATTTCATTTTTACACTTTAATCTAAGGTTAGTTGCCTGCCAGTGTGTGTCAGGCCGACTTCAACTGACTGTAGTGTGCCCACTGCCAGTGCCCACCCCTGTCATCCCGAGTGGCACAGGACTTTGCTTAAAAAAGGCATTTAATTTTTACACTTTAGTGTAATTTCAGCTGCTTGCCTGCTGCTAGTGTGTGTCAGGCCGACTTCAACTGACTGTAGTGTGCCCACTGCCAGTGCCCACCCCTGTCATCCCGAGTGGCACAGGACTTTGCTTAAAA
The DNA here is from genome assembly GCF_905171765.1 of Bufo bufo. Lineage (NCBI taxonomy): Eukaryota > Metazoa > Chordata > Amphibia > Anura > Bufonidae > Bufo > Bufo bufo. The sequence continues at coordinate 124,450,703 of NC_053394.1, forward strand.
AAGGCATTTAATTTTTACACTTTAGTGTAATTTCAGCTGCTTGCCTGCTGCTAGTGTGTGTCAGGCCGACTTCAACTGACTGTAGTGTGCCCACTGCCAGTGCCAACCACTGATACCGGGTGGCACAGTAGCTTGCCGATAAATAAGGCATTTAATTTTTACACTTTAGTGTAATTTCAGTTGCTTGCCTGCTGCCAGTGTGTGTCAGGCCCGCTTCTACTGACTGTAGTGTGCCCACTGCCAGTGCCAACCACTGATACCATCTCCCCGTTCGAAAAATCTATTCAATAAATGGCACCCAGATTGGGGACGTTAGAGGGATTAAACTGATGAGAATAGTACTACAGAAAATACCACTCATATCGGGTGTGACAGTAAATTGCACGGCGCAGACGCAGTCACCGTGGATTAAAACAGAGTGGAGGGAGCCAGCGTTTTTTTAACCATCTCCCCGTCCGAAAAATCTGTTTAATAAATGGCCCCCAGATTGGGGAGTCGGGGACGTTAGAGGGATTAAACTGATGAGAATAGTACTACAGAAAATACCACTCATATCGGGTGTGACAGTAAATTGCACGGCGCAGACGCAGTCACCGTGGATAAAAACAAAGGGGAGGGAGCCAGCGTTTTTTTAACCATCTCCCCGTTCGAAAAATCAATTCAATTGACCTTTCGGGGACCCTTGGTGTTGTACGTGGCTGGGTGGAGGAAGAAACCTTCAATGACATCACCGGGACGTGGCTAGCTTGGTATCCAACCTTGTGCAAATGGGGAGTTTGCGGTTGTGCAAATGAACTGTTTGCGGTGCATTAAAAGGGGAGTTTGGTCTGTCAATGTCTGTGATGCGGGCGTAACCCTTACACTACCTGATCGATACAACATCATACCTGATCGTATACACACACTGGATGTTTTAAAGCACGTTATTCCAAACAATTTAGGAATGCTAGTTGATTTATGCCCTTTATGGATTAAAACCCGACTCTGCGTCCACTACGTAATTTTCCATGGGAGTTTTGCCATAGATCCCCCTCCGGCATGCCACAGTCCAGGTGTTAGACCCCTTGAAACAACTTTCTCATCACTATTGTGGCCAGAAAGAGTCCCTGTGGGTTTTAAAATTCGCCTGTCTATTGAAGTCTATGGCGGTTCGCCCGGTTCGCCAGTTCGCGAACATTTGCGGAAGTTCTCGTTCGCTGTTCGCGAACTGAAAATTTTATGTTCGCGACATCACTAATCCTCTGTAATATTTAGTTGCCGCCGGCCACATTTGCCTTCAGCTTCGCAGAGAAATCTCATGCAGGGGCATGCCCAGTGACACATTTGAGGCTGATGCCCTTAGTAGCACATGAAGCTTGCAGGCAGCTTTATGTACTGCGCTGATGGGGGCATGGAGTCTCAGCCTAGGAGAGGCGTGCTTCGGCTCTGCTGGAGGGCGGGCCTGGGCACTGGGTGGGGGCGTTCTTGGCCACCGTTGAAAGAAAATAATGCCCCTCTGGGCACCTTACTGCCTAGATTGCATATCATAAAAAGATGATTTTTACAAGATAGAAAACAAGAAACACCGAATTAAAGGTACATCAGGGAAGGAGGTGTTATGTTCTACATGGCAATAGTTTTACTTTAATAGTGATAATCCATGTGACAGATTTCCTTTAAAGGATAATGAATCAAGATGTGACTTTTTTGGTGTCTCTGCTTGGTTTGAAGCCATTTTTTTGTGACAAATTTACAAAATGTTACACACCGTTTGTTAGATTAGTCACACAAAGTACTTGCACATTTTTCAGTCCAAAGCCTATCATATTTATTACGAAGGTTCCAGCAGTTTGTACTTTACCAGGGGAATGGAGTGCATCCTGCACTATTTTCAAAAAGTCTCAATGATACATCTGGCTAAAAATGTTGCTCCGACCACAACACATCTGAACGCCCCTTAGTAAATTCAAACTGCTAAGAATGGCACAAACTATCTGAAAAATGGCACAAATAAATCATAAAATTGGTGCAAATGCCTACTCTACCAACAAAACAAGCAACGTCACTCCACTTTTCTGGCACAGTGAACTTGATACATTATCCCCTTAGATGTGCCAAATTTATCAAAGTGGCTCCTGTTGCATGATAAATTTGGTGCACCTTTAAACACTTTTGTCTAACTTTACATCTCCTATTTGTTGGCAAACATTGGTGCATCTTAACCACTTGCCATCTGGGCCATTTGCCCCCTTCCTGACCAGGCCAAATTTTGCAAAACTGACATATCTCACTTTATGTGGTAATAACTTTGGAACGCCTTTATTTATCCAAGTTATTCAGAGATTGTTTTCTCGTGACACATTGTACTTCATGATAATCATAAATTTGAGTCAAAATATTTCACCTTTATTTATGAAAAAATCCCAAATTTACCCAAAAATTAGAAAAATTCGCAATTTTCTAAATTTCAATTTCTCTGCTTTTAAAACAGAAAGTGATACCTCATAAAATATTTATTATTTAACATTCCCCATATGTCTACTTTATGTTGGCATCATTTTGGAAATGTCATTTTATTTTTTTAGGACGTTAGAAGGCTTAGAAGTTTAGAAGCATTTCTTCAAATTTTTAAGAAAATTGCCAAAACCCACTTTATAAGGACCAGTTCAGGTCTGAAGTCACTTTGTGGGGCCTACATAGTGGATACCCCCATAAATGACCCCATTGTAGAAACTACACCCCTCAAGGTATTCAAAACCGATTTTACAAACTTTGTTAACCCTTTAGGCTTTCCACAAGAATTAAAGGAAAATGGAGATGGAGATCAAATTTTTAAATTTCACTTTTTTGGCAGATTTTCCATTTTAATCAATTTTTTTCTTTAACACATCGATGGTTAACAGCCAAACAAAACTCAATATTTATTACACAGATTCTGCGGTTTACAGAAACACCCCACATGTGGTCATAAACTGCTGTATGGGCACACGGCAGGGCGCAGAAGAAAAGGAACTCCACATGGTTTTTAGATGCCATGTCCCATTTGAAGCCCCCTGATGCACCCTTACAGTAGAAACTCCCAAGAAGTGACCCCATTTTGGAAACTAGGGGATAAGGTGCCAGTTTTATTAGTACTATTTTTGGGTACATATGATTTTTGGATCATTCATTATAACACTTTATGGGGCAAGGTGACCAAAAAATTTGTTGTTTTAACACAGTTTCTATTTATTTTTACAGCGTTCACCTGAGGGGTTCAGTCAAGTGACATTTTTATAGAGCAGATCGTTACGGACGTGGCGATACCTTATATGTATACTTTTTCTCATTTATTAAAGTTTTACACAATAATAGCATTTTTGAAACAAAAAAATTATGTTTTAATGTCTCCATGTTCTGAGAGCTATAGTTTTTTTATTTTTTGAGAGATTTTCTTATGTAGGGGCTCATTTTTTGCGGGATGAGGTGACGGTTTTATTGGTACTATTTGGTGGGACATACGCGTTTTTGATCACTTGGTGTTGCACCTTTTGTGATGCAAGGTGACAAAAATTGCTTGTTTTGACACAGTTTTTTTTTTTTTTTTTTTACGGTGTTCACCCGAGGGGTTAGTTCATGTGATATTTTTATAGAGCTGGTTTTTACGGACGCGGCAATACCTAATATGTATACTTTTTTTTATTTGTTTCACTTTAACACAATAATAGCATTTTTGAAACCAAAAAAATGATGTTTTAGTGTCTCCATGTTCTAAGAGCTATATTTTTTTTATTTTTTGAGAGATTTTCTTATGTAGGGGCTCATTTTTTGCGGGATGAGGTGACGGTTTTATTGGTACTATTTTGTGGGACATACGCGTTTTTGATCACTTGGTGTTGCACTTTTTGTGATGCAAGGTGACAAAAATTGCTTGTTTTGACACAGTTTTTTTTTTTTTTTTTTACGGTGTTCATCCGAGGGGTTAGGTCATGTGATATTTTTATAGAGCTGGTTTTTATGGACGCGGCAATACCTAATATGTATACTTTTTTTTATTTTTTCTATTTTTAAATTTTTTTTTTTCATTCCTTACTTGGGGACTTTTTTTTTTTTACATGTGAAATTTTTTTATATTTTTTTATTTTCAACGTTTTATTTTTATTATTTTTATTTTACACTTTTCGTCCCCCATAAGGTCATACAAGACCTCTGGGGGACATTTACTTCACTTTTTTTTTTTTTTTTTCACTGTTGATTTCTCCTGTAACTGGGGCTGACATAGTAGCCCCAGTTACAGGACAAATGCACCCCTAGAGAGGCTGTACAGCAGCAATCCAGCGCTGTACAGCCTCAGAGCAGGGCTGATCGAGGTCTCTGAGAGACCTCACACAGCTCCTGCACACTCCGGTCACGGCGGTCACATGACCGCCGGGCCGGAAGAGGAAGCGCATAGCGCTTCCTTCTCTGCAGACACAGCGCTCGGTGAGCGCTGTGTCTGCAGCGATCTACAAGGCAGGGACACCTGGGCACTGTCCCTGCCTTGTCTTAGGGTTGCCCTGCTGTCACTGACAGCGGGCAACCCGATCAGCAGCTGCACGATTAGCGTGCAGCTGCTATTTCTGAAAGGACGTTCTAAAACGTGCTTTCAGAAATAGACGTCCACCCATAGGACGTTTATATCCTATGGGCGGACGTAAAGCGGTTAAAGTGCATCTGTCAGCAGATTTGTACCTATGAAACTGGCTGACCTGTTACATGTGCGCCTGGCAGCTGAAGGAACCGGTGTTAGTCCCATGTTCATATGTGCTTGCATTGCTGAGAAAAATTATATTTTACTATAAGCAAAGCTAAATGCGGATTTTGGCTTAAATTGGCCAAAGAAACTGGTATACATGCTTAGCACCACATTTAATGTGTTTTAAACAATATGTGCTCCATTTCCGACAAAGGGGTGTGGCTTAGCAGGAAGGGGTGTGGTTTAATTCGTAATAAGTGTGGCTTAAAGGGCATCTGTCAGCAGATTTGTATCTATGAAACTGGCTGTCCAGTTACATGTGCACTTGGCAGCTGGTGGGCCTCTGTATTAGTCCCATGTTCATATGTGCCCGCATTGCTGAGAAAATTATATTTTAATATATGCAAATGAGCCTCTTGGAGCAATGGGGGCATTGTCATTACACCTCTCTCTCTCTCTCTCTCTCTCAACTCTCTCTGCAATTGCCATGCCCTCTGAAATTTGATTGACAGGGTCAGACAGTGTAAATGTGATCACGCCTAGCTCTGACTTCAGCAGGAAAATGCTCACCCACATACAGCCAGATTACCACACTTCCTTGGTCTGCCTGATTCACAGTTTTATCAACAATTGAGCTTTTATGGGACCAGCTGGGACGTCAGCAACTTATGCAGTGGCCGGTTTTGAGGTGGCCCCAACGCTACGCTGGGTCCCACTTATTGCTGCTCTCTGGAAGGGATGGTAAGGTGTGGTGCACCCCAATGGGAAAAAAGTCCAGAGAGTTAAGGGTCTGCAGTAAACCAGTGTGCTTCTTTACTGCAGAATTTTGGGTGCAAAACAATATAGACGAGTCATAGGGCTGGCTTCTCCAGTCTCTCCGTGACAGAAGAAGGGTTTAATGCTCAGGAAAGGTCTGAGCTAGCTGTCCCTCTCTCTCTCTCTCTCTCTCTCTCTCTCACAAGGCTGGTAACCTGGTCAAAGGCTGGAGGCCCCTGGTCCTTAACTCAGTAGTCTGGGGGCCTCCTTGGTCACAGGGCTGGTGACCCATGATCTGTGGCTCAGTGTCCCCATCTCAGCGTCTTCTTCTGCTCAATCATGCAGGCTGGCAGAGTTTTCCCTTCCAAGAACTGGTCCCTAACTGCAGAACAATAGGGGCTCTGACTGCTCTCCTTATATACAATTTCTAGTTAAACTAGACCCCTCTAGTGGGAAGGGTGGAGTGGAGAAACTCAGCACAAACAGATATAAAGTTAAAACTCCCGTTTGTCATAGACTTACATTAGAACTTCAATAATACACAATGGCAATGACACAGCAGTTTTTCCAGACATAACAACATAACTAAACCATATATTTAAAATGGTCAGTCTGTCTGGTTTTGGTGGTAAACAAGTCTGTTTTTTTGCCTCCAAAACATGTTCTTCTTTAAACCGTATGGTAGCTATGGAAAATTACCAGCTTCTCATTCAAAGTCCCAAAAGTCTCTCAGTGTTCATTAACTCTTTTGTACAGTTGTCACTACCAGAGCTTTGGGACGTTCTCACAGCTCTGTTTCTCCACCCCTGTGATGATGTCACTACTAGAGCTGGGAGGAGTTCTCACTACTCTGTTTACTTTTGGTTTCTTTCACCACAGCTGTTCTTCATGTGTTTGATTTCCCTCTCTTTATATCACCCCTCCTCCTATGATAGGATGTGGATTATAGTTCTCACTTCAGTTGTAGCTCTTGCTTTAGTTTCTTCACTTGTAGCTATCAGTTCACTGGACCTGTGTTCTGCTGCATCTAGCACTCCGGATATTGCCAGCCTGTCCTTGGATCCGTCTTCTCTGTGGCTGCAACACCTTCAGCTAAGTCTGCAGACATTGTTGTGTTCCTGTTTGTTTTCTGACTGGATCTGAGGTGGCCACGGTTCCCTCCATATACTGAGTAGGGCACTGGTGGCCGTGCCCCTTCCACTATTGTAGGGGTTACAGTGGTCATTAGTCTTAGGCACGTGGGCATGCCTCGTTCCGCCATTGGGATCCTGTCATGGTCTTACCTTCTTGCTGTTCTCCTTCGTTTGACATGTGCTGGCGGCCATCTTGGTTTCTTGTAGCCTTCCACCCTGCGGCTCCTCCTTCCCACTGGGAGGAGCTGGATGCCTAGCTCATATATATAGGAGGTCTGTGGCTTCAGTTCCTTGCTTGGTCCTCTTGTGTTCACATGCTTCTAAGACTGCTGCTGCTTCTGGTTCCTGATCCTGGCTTCGTCTGACTACCCTGCTGGTTCCTGATCCTGGCTTCGTCTGACTACCCTGCTGGTTCCTGATCCTGGCTTCGTCTGACTACCCTGCTGGTTCCTGATCCTGGCTTCGTCTGACTACCCTTCTGGTTCCTGACCTCTGGCTTCGCAAAGACTCTGCTCGGTTTCACCATCCGTTTGGACTTTTGCTTTACAGCTTTATTTTCAATAAAGCCTTCTTATTTTCACTTATCTTGTTGTACGTCTGGTTCATGGTTCCGTGACATTAGGACCAAGCCATGAATTCTGACGGTACAGGGCCATCCTCGCTACCCACGCTGGTTGCCAGACTTGATCAGCAGGATCACCTGTTGGGTCGGTTCGCTGTGGCGTTGCAAACCCTGCTTGAACGCACGGCTCATTTCGCTCCCGTTGCCGATGGGTCGGTTGTCGCTCCTGGGCTCGCTCCTACTGCCGCTCCGGTTGTTGCGCCAGAGTCTACCCCGACACCTGTTGTTGCGCCTGCGGTGTTTCGGGGTATGACCGGTTCTGCCCCTCTTCCACAGCGCTTTGGGGGAGAGCCAACTCAGTGCCGAGGTTTCCTTAACCAGGTGGGCATTTATTTCGAGTTGCTGCCACATGCCTTTCCCACTGAGAGATCAAAGGTGGGCTTCTTGATCTCGCTGCTCTCGGACAAGGCCTTGGCCTGGGCCAGCCCTTTATGGGAGAACAACAATCCGGTGGTTGCCGAGTTTTCCGGTTTTGTTGCTTCTCTTCGGAAGGTATTCGATGTGCCGGCTCGTGCTGCCTCTGCTGCGAAGCTTCTTATGTCCATCAGACAGGGTTCATGATCCGTAGCTGAATACGCCATTGAGTTTCGTACCCTGGCAGCAGAGGTGGGCTGGAATAATGAGGCTCTGGTCGCTGCTTTCTCTCATGGTCTCTCGGATGCCTTGAAGGATGAGGTTGCAGCTAAGGACCTACCAGTTGAGCTCGAGTCTCTTATTTCTTTCCTGATTTTGATTGACACCAGACTCAGGGAGAGACCTTCCTTTAAGGAGAACCTGCGGAGGTCTTCTAACAGATTGGTGCCTACGTTTGCTGTCCCACCCGTGCCTCCCTCTCCTCGCACGCCTCCTGGGGATGACTTGTCTGGGGGTGAACCCATGCAGCTGGGGTTTGCTCGCCTGTCCGAGGGGGAGAGGGCACTCCGGAGACGCGAGGGCCGATGCATGTACTGTGGTCTCGGTGGGCATTTTCGGTTGGCATGTCCGAACCGTCCGGGAAAACGCTCGTACCTGAGATCCTGTCGGGGGCAGATCTTGGGTGGAGTCTCCTCGTCCCCGGTTTCCCGTGTTGACAAACCACTGATCACTGTTGTCCTCTCCTGGGTCGGGGGCTCGGTGACGACCCAGGCGTTGGTGGACTCTGGTGCTGGTGGTTTGTTCATTGATAGTGTGTTCGCTGCCGCCAATTCCATTCCTCTGCAGGCTCGAGGTTCCCCACTGGCTCTTGAGGCGATAGACGGCAGACCCCTTCTGCCGCCACACGTGACTCATGAGACCCTTCCAGTGGGGATAGCCATTGGTGCCGTTCACAGAGAGTCGGTCTGCCTCCAGGTTATTTAGTCTCCACACTACTCGGTGGTCTTGGGGTACCCCTGGCTCCAGAAGCATAATCCGACTTTCGATTGGAGATCGGTCGAGATCCTCTCGTGGTCACCGCAGTGTGGGGCTAGTTGCATCCATGGGTCTGTCAAGTTGCTGTGTACTTCCTCGGACTCTCTGTTGCCTCCTGAATACGAGGAGTACCGGGATGTATTCGATAAGGTGCGCGCGGTTGCCCTACCTCCGCACCGCCCATACGATTGTGCCATAGAGTTACAATCTGGTGCCGTTCCTCCTCATGGCAAAGTCTATCCACTGTCGGTAGCGGAGAATGAGGCCATGGAGGAGTACGTGAGGGAGGCGCTTTCACGCGGACACATTCGCAAATCTTCGTCCCCGGCAGGGGCTGGATTTTTCTTTGTGAAAAAGAAGGGCGGTGAGTTGAGGCCTTGCATCGATTACAGGGGTCTCAATCGCATCACGATCAAGAACGCTTACCCGATACCCTTGATTTCCGAGCTGTTCGATCGCCTTAAAGGGGCCACGGTCTTTACCAAACTCGACCTGAGGGCGGCATATAACCTGGTAAGGATCAAGGCGGGCGATGAGTGGAAGACCGCGTTTAACACCAGGACCGGTCATTACGAATCCTTGGTTATGCCCTTTGGGTTGTGCAATGCGCCCGCAGTCTTTCAGGAATTCATCAACGATGTTTTCCGTGACCTGTTGCAGCAGTGTGTGGTGGTCTATTTGGATGACATCTTGGTATATTCTGAATCCATGGAGGCCCACATTCTGGATGTCAGACGAGTGTTGCAACGGTTACGAGAGAACAAGCTGTTCGGTAAGCTTGAGAAATGCGAATTTCACCGATCCCAGGTAACCTTCTTAGGTTACATCATTTCCGCTGAGGGGTTCTCCATGGATCCTGAGAAGGTTTCGGCTGTCTTACAGTGGCCCCAGCCCAGTGGTCTTCGTTCCCTGCAGCGCTTTTTGGGCTTCGCCAATTATTATCGGAAGTTCATCAGGGACTTTTCCATGCTGGCCAAGCCTCTCACGGATCTGACCAGGAAGGGCAGTAATTCCCAGGTCTGGCCGCTCGAGGCCATCCGAGCTTTTGAGGCCCTAAAGTCCGCCTTTGTGTCGGCTCCGATTCTGTCGCATCCCAACCCTGGGTTGCCCTTTGTCCTCGAGGTGGACGCGTCTGAGACGGGAGTAGGCGCCCTTCTGTCTCAGCGTAGAACACCAGAGGGTCCTCTGCTTCCTTGTGGGTTTTACTCCCGGAAACTGTCTTCCGCGGAGTGCAACTATCAGATTGGTGACAGGGAGTTATTGGCCATCGTGCAGGCCCTTAAAGAATGGAGGCACTTGCTCGAGGGTTCGGTGGTTCCGGTTCTCATCCTGACGGACCACAAGAATCTGACCTACCTTTCTGAGGCCAAGAGATTGACACCACGTCAGGCCAGATGGGCTCTGTTCTTGTCACGTTTTAATTACGTGGTCTCCTACCTGCCCGGTTCCAAGAACATCAGGGCGGATGCCTTATCACGGCAGTACTCCGAGCTGTCCAGGGAGGAGTCGATTCCGACTTCGGTCATACCTCCGAATCAGATCCTGGCCGCCATTCGCACCAGCCTGACCTCTCCCCTGGGTGAGCAGATTTTGGCGGCTCAATCTGGTGCTCCCTCTGGGAGACCCAACGGCAGATGTTTTGTGCCTGAGGAGTTGCGCACTCGGTTGTTGCGAACCTACCATAACTCCAAGACCGCGGGGCATCCTGGAAAGAATCAGCTGTCCTGGGCTGTTTCACGTCTGTTCTGGTGGCCTTCCCTACGTTCCGACATCGCCGCATATGTAGCGGCATGCTCCGTTTGTGCCCAGAGTAAGTCCCCTCGGCACCTTCCGTTGGGCCTTCTGCAACCCATAGCCACCGGGGAGCGCCCATGGTCACACCTGGGGATGGATTTCATTGTGGACCTCCCTGCATCCCGAGGCCATACGGTCATTCTCATGATTGTGGATCGGTTTTCCAAAATGTGCCACTGTGTTCCTCTCAAGAAGTTACCCTCTGCACAAGAGTTGGCCACGATTTTTGCCAGGGAGGTCTTCCGGTTGCACGGTTTGCCCAAGGAGATTGTGTCGGATCGGGGGAGTCAGTTTGTGTCCAGGTTCTGGCGCGCCTTTTGCTCCCAGTTGGGGATTCATCTCTCCTTCTCCTCGGCCTACCACCCTCAGTCCAATGGGGCCGCAGAACGATCCAATCAGGCCTTGGAGCAATTCCTTCGTTGCTATGTCTCCGATCACCAAGACAATTGGGTTGACCTCCTGCCTTGGGCTGAGTTTGCCAGGAACACGGCGGTGAACTCTTCCTCTGGGACGTCTCCCTTCATGGCCAATTATGGGTTCCAACCTGCCGTGTTACCGGAGGTATTCTCTCCCCAGGATATTCCGGCTGTGGAGGATCACCTTTCCGTCCTACGTGCTTCTTGGGTACAGATCCAGAAGTCCCTTGAGGTCTCTGCGCAGCGCCAGAGACTCCAGGCTGATCGCAGACGAGCGCCTGCTCCTTCCTACCAGGTCGGAGACCGTGTATGGTTGTCAACCCGCAACCTCAACCTTCGAGTGCCCACTCCCAAGCTGGCGCCTCGCTTTGTTGGTCCCTTCCGAGTGCTTCGCAGGGTAAACCCGGTAGCCTATGCCCTTGCGCTTCCTCCTGGCATGCGGATCTCCAACGTGTTTCATGTCTCCCTGTTGAAGCCACTGGTGTGTAATCGTTTCACTTCCTCGGTTCCTCGGCCTCGTCCGGTCCAAGTGGGCAATCGTGAGGAATATGAGGTGAGCAATATCCTGGACTCTCGCCTGGTCCGCGGTCGGTTGCAGTTTTTGGTCCATTGGCGTGGTTATGGTCCAGAGGAGCGTTCCTGGGTTCCCTCCGCAGATGTCCATGCTCCTGCCTTGCTCCGAGCCTTCCACGCACGCTTCCCTCAGAAACCGTTTTGTGCTCCGCGGAGGAGGGGCCCTTGAGGGGGAGGTACTGTCATGGTCTTACCTTCTTGCTGTTCTCCTTCGTTTGACATGTGCTGGCGGCCATCTTGGTTTCTGGGTTTCTTGTAGCCTTCCACCCTGCGGCTCCTCCTTCCCACTGGGAGGAGCTGGATGCCTAGCTCATATATATAGGAGGTCTGTGGCTTCAGTTCCTTGCTTGGTCCTCTTGTGTTCACATGCTTCTAAGACTGCTGCTGCTTCTGGTTCCTGATCCTGGCTTCGTCTGACTACCCTGCTGGTTCCTGATCCTGGCTTCGTCTGACTACCCTGCTGGTTCCTGATCCTGGCTTCGTCTGACTACCCTTCTGGTTCCTGACCTCTGGCTTCGCAAAGACTCTGCTCGGTTTCACCATCCGTTTGGACTTTTGCTTTACAGCTTTATTTTCAATAAAGCCTTCTTATTTTCACTTATCTCTTGTTGTACGTCTGGTTCATGGTTCCGTGACAGATCCGGGCATGTGCTTTAGCAGAATAGGGAGAGCGTTGAGGGTCGGACAGGGGTCACCCTTTATCCTCCCTAGTTCTGGGTCCAGTCAGTTGCTCAGTACTGTGTATTTCTATTGTTGCTCACATACAGCCGTGACAACAGTTTTCTCCAATAAACTTAACCTTTCACTCTAAATATGTAATCACTTACTTAGAGTATATCATGGTCCATGCACACATAAAAAGTTTCATCCTATTCCTTCTTGGTGCTTTATTTTTTGTCAATGAGTATATTATGCACATAGAATTTAAAAACATACCCTTCACATCAATAAAAACCAACAATGTGTTTCACCACTCTTCCAGAATTGTAGCTAGAATTTTGCTTATCTTGGACAAAGATTCACTTAGCCCTGCACCCAGATACCATGGCAAAGCAGTGTGGTTTGTTGCCCCTCCTGGCACCCAGCACCAGTTCCATCCCAGCTATGTCCCTATGTACCATAAAAGACTTGAGACTTTATTTAAGTTGATGGGTTTGTGTTACTTTTATCTTGTAGGTTTCAGTTCCTTTTGATTACCATTTCTGTATCTTAAAGAGAAATGATGGCAATATTAATCTGGACAAGCTCTTGTCATACTTTGAACAGATTGTCAATGCATTGCAGTATTTACATTCCCAAAATATACTGCATTGTGATTTACGCTGCAGTTATATCTATATTGACGACATAAAGGTATGTATTTTTTTGCTGCAAAATATCTAGGCTGTTATGTGTTCTGCATATTTGTAGTAAATAATGCTATAATAATAAAATATTGCCATTGCACAAAGCTGTTACATGATTCCTTTGAAATTCGATTCAGGTTCATATTGTAGTCCATAAACAAGTTAAAGGGGTTATCCGAGTTATTTTTTCGTTCTTTCTATGTTCCTAACTAAGCAAATGTAACAGCTTTCCAATTAACTCCCTTTATCTGCAGTGCCTGGTTTCTCAGATTTCACTGAGGGTCACATGACCTGTGATGTCAGCTTCTCTCCCTGCTCTGATAAAGGTCGTTTACAAGCCTGTAAACGAGAGGTCACTGTGCTGGCCACGCCCCCCTTCACTTCCGTCTACTCTTTTTCTCTCCTAAGATTCTTAACCCCTTCAGCTGCACATACCTGCTAGCTGCAGCAGTGACCATTCTGGGCACAGAAGCTGAAGGACTAGAGAGAGCATTGCACAAGAAGGTAGGGGGAAGATCCTGTGTGTATTAGCAGTGTCATTATACAGCTGGAACTTGTAGTTCTACACATACAACATTCTGCAGAGTCTCCCAGCAGGCAGACATGTCACTCAGGACAGCTCTTGTATCCACTCCCTTAGCAGAGCATGTAAACAAAGGGCCAAAAAAGAACCAGGGAAATGAGGAAATATATATATATTTTTTTTGCATAAAACTTGCTTAGCTCAGTTATATATTGCTGCCCATCAGATTTTCAGTGCTATATTATTTTTTTTCATAACTCGGACAACCCCTTTAATATTGGCATACAGTAGTAGAAGAATTCAATCTATTTAGTAAAGTTTTCAGGCCAAAACTAGGGGTGCGGTAATAAGCATCCATCAACAATATTGAAAAACTTGGGAAATTTACATGGGCAGATAACTGGATAGTTTATGTGGCTGTTCTTTACATTATTGTTGGCATCTCACTGGTCGATATGCTGCCAACAGAAGATAATTGTTATGCTGGCATAACAGATCAGATCAACCCACAAACGGGCATTTGCTCATTTGTTGACTGCTTGGAGGTTCCTCTAAATGGTCCATCGATCAGGAACAAATATTGTTTTAAGCCAATAATTGGTCCATGGAAAAGCCCCTTAAAAGAGTTTTACGGTAAAAATTATATTTTAACAAGTTCCTGCAGCATGACCCATGAACCAGAAGATTCATACTTACCTGCTCCATGCAGCTCTGGTCCTCCTGTCAGGGATCTAAAGCAAATGCTTTATATAATAGAAAGGATCAAAGGAAAAATTTCAAAGGGAATTGATCTTAGAGGTGGACATATAAGACACCTCAAAAAGAGTGCATCGTTAATCTAATTATATTGTGCAATCAGTAAAACAAGGTACAAGCGTCTATGCAAAAATATAAATAATTTATTATACAATAACTTAGAATACAATCAAAGCTTAATCAATATAAGATTCAACAATATGCAATAACACACAGTAATATGTAGTGCCCTAAGTTCGCCGCTAGATGGCTCTAATATAAATACCAGCGTTCCTTATTACCTCTCAAACATAAAATGTAATATAACTGTCTCGACCACAATTATGAGATATACTATCAGTTGACACAGTAAATTCAATAGTGATTAGGGTAGATACGAACCCTTGCTCTGCTCAAACTATGTCCAATCTCGGATATCGGGTAGTATTGCAACACAACTTATAAATTATCAGGCCTGATATTGACTATGGAATGTGAATATTCCAATCAGAGAGTTTCTCCAATATCAATATTACATCTTTTATTCAGTAATATAATATGCATCTTTACTTAATAATGATAATATTAATGTAGCACTTTTAACATTATACATCCGTACTAAAGCGGGAAGTTACTAAATATCAGGCCAATTAATTAAATTAATACTACACATAATAAAGATATACGTTACCTGAGAATGCAGATGATATGCAGAGTCTAAGGGAAGTCAGCTCTGATCATCGAGATTTTTCTCCTGGGGTCTCTCCTTTCTTTCTTTTTTTCTCTCTTTCTTGTGTGTGGTTTATTATCAAACTTGGAGTTTTCCATTCATTGTCGTTGTACATATGATAATGACTGTGATGTCACTGCCCAGAATGCATTTCTTCTGTTGGTGTAATGTTACTTATTTATACCTAGGTGGCACTATTGAATAAGCTATTAGCATCATTACCAGTAAGGGTTAAATGTCTAAGTCTGACTTCATCTTACATTCCATACACATAACATATGGAATCCTAAATCAGAGCTACAGGGATTAACTTGTAACTTGACACATGTACTAATTAAAGCATATACATTAAGATACCAGTTTAGACACCTCCCAAACCATCAAATTTATGGTACTGATAAGAATATAATAGACCTTGTACTATCACAGACATGTGTGTCTCCTCTGTCACTTCAACGGGTGATTTATTGTTAGTTAAAATAACACCGCCTTCCCGAATGGGGACTCATTAACAAAGTCTATGCTTAACATTCTTCTTATCATGTTTTAGGAGTGTATGCGCTCCTAGTGAGAAATATATAAGATAATAGATGCATTGACGTCCTTCATAATATTTAACAATATAAAACAATACATATGTCCTATTGATTATCTTATAAAAAAAAAAACTAAGGTTCATTATATATGTATACAGACACCATAGATTTTCTGCTACACCAATAGACATCAACTGTAGGGTTAAATAGTACCAGATGCATATACTTATCTCAGTCACAAATCTATAAATAGACAAGAATGACTCTTCTCAGACTGGTACATCTACTGAGAAGAAACCTTATGAACATTGTCCTTTCCATGAACCTCTCTCGGCCGACCATAAAAAAAAACACATACATAATGGTGAATATATCACAATATGGACTCTTATATATAATCAAATCCACTATTATGATATTTAGATATAAATGTTATATACCTATGAAATAGCACAACACTCCTTGCCGCCTCCACTCTCTCCATCTTCCAGTCAGGGCACTGTTTAAATCCGGTGGTCCAGGGGCATGGTCACGTTCACTGCTGCAGTCAATGACTGGCTTCAGCAGTGACATGCTGCTTGTGGCCACATCACCCCTGAGCAAGTCATTAGATAGGATAGGTCATCAGTATAAAACAGTCGGAAACCCATTTTAAATATAGTGCTGGTGATCTCTCTGCTATTGTGAATGGAAGCTATCTGAGGCCTCTTTGCACCCATGGGGAATGGTCTGTGGGTGTGGCAAGTTGACATTTCTTGTGTATTGAAGGTGGTAAATAGGCATGACAGTGTGATAACAGTTTTTGAGGAGCTAATTCAAAAGTGACAATCAATATGACTGCACTTCCTGTTGCCATTTTTGAAACACAAAATGGCATTTTAATTGTAAAGTAGCATAACCTTTGGATATGATTATTTTTATTAACTATGTGCTCATTTATAAAGGGAACTTTAAAGCTTGGACATTTTGGAAGAGCAGTTCTTCTGGAAAATAATCAATCTTATGTTTTAAAAATGATGCCTCCTGATGCCGTACTCTGGTAAAGTATCTTTTGGCAAACATGTTTTTTTTCCACTGTCTAAAAGTTCTGAAGTATTTTTTAATTTTGGGGGTACAAGGAAAATGTCTTCCTTTTGCTCATGCAGCTGTGAATTGCTATAGGGAATCTGTTCATATAATCCCTAGAGTATCAGAACATGTGTGATGATTGCTACTGCTTCCGGGCTCCCTCTCTTCCTGGGTAGAAATCCCAATCATTGGCATCTTCTGCAGGCTTAAGCCTGCGCTACTAGGCCTCCTAGCCTGTCTCTTAGAATGCACACGTGTTTTCTCTCAGCCATTTAAAATGCCAGTGCGTGCACATCTAAATTCTTCCCCAGCCTATGGCTACAGGTTTCCAGGTATTTTAGACACCTTCCTCTGTGGGACAGTGCTTGAGCATTAGTTTCCTAGTTTCTAGTTTACCAGCAAAGGTGCATTATTCCTTCTAACTGTCCTTGTACCAAACTTCTGCCTGACAACTGGCTTTCTATTATCTGCTCTGAACTTAGCCTGTTCCTTGTTCAGACCAATTTCTGCCTGACCTGACCTTGGACTGCCTGAAACCCTTGGTCTTTCTCACTGGTGTCTCTGACCCCTGTGGGTCAGCTACCAACTATACCAGGACTATCTCAAGAGGTAGTGTCTTGGTGGCTCCCCTGCATCGAAGACCAGATCCCTATACAGGGGTTAGGGGGTGAAAACCAGGGGACTACCAGGTTATCATCCTTACAGATAGTCCAAAGTCAAACTTGTTATTTGGTACAGTGGGTCCATACCCACTGCCCGTAACATGTTGCATAATACAAAACATAGAACATTGCGGAATATCCCAATATATGAGTTTGGTTGTCGAACAGCTGACAAATTAAAGGGAACCTGTGACAGGATTGACCTGAAGGCGTTATGTTATAGAGAAGGAGGAACTGAGCAGATTGATATATAGTTTTAAGGGAAAGGATTCAGTATAACTTGTAAAATACTTATTTATATCGATGATCATTCTAGGCTTTGAAGTCAAGGAGTTGGTCCTATCAATGATTGACAGCCTTCCCTCTATGACTGTGTATACAGAGAAGTTCCATTTACACGTCAGTATTTTTCTTTTCCAGATTTTCATCCCATTTTTTGCGGATCCGTATTTATGCAAAAACCTTCCATTTTTACCAATTGTACTTCTGCATCTGTTCTGTTTTTCCGCAAAAAAACTGAAGGAGGAATATATGTTGTTAAGGGTACTAAAAAAAATTATTTCTATTTCCTGGAAACAGATCCGCAATTGCGGATGACATGCTGATGACATATTGATGCATTTTGCATGTCATCCGCATTTTTGCAGACCTATTGACTTCAATGGGACCACGGACCGCATTTTGCGGACAATAGTAGGACAAGCTCATAACGGAATGGAAAAACGGATGCGGACAGGTATCCACAATTTTTGCAGGGCCATTAAAATGAATAGGTCTGCATTCTGTTCCGCAAATTTGCTGAATGAATGTGGATTGCAAAATACTGACGTGTGAATGGACCCTTAATCTGCTCAGCTCCTCCTGCTCTATAACATGCTGCCTGCAGATTACTTCACATTTTCATTGTTACAGGTTTTCTTTGCTAGCAGAAACGGTGGGTATTTCTTTGTTTTGTAAGCATTACATATGCAAAGTACTGATACTATATAACTGTACTGTATTATACTGATTTTATGCAGACAGCAACTTTGCAATATGTATTAGACCAATGCATGTCATACTTCAGAATGTTATAAAGTAAAGTTGTCACATTCTTGAATCTAACAGGTCAGCAAATGAAGTGAAAACTAACGGGATGTACTCACAAGCATCCGACATCTTTAATTTGGCATCAGTGTTCTGGGAAGCATTGAACACTCAGAACAAAATCCTTCCAGGGTCTCAGGTAAAGTATTTTCTAACTACAGTGGTCCCTCAAGTTACAATATTAATTGGTTCCAGGATGACCATTGTATGTTGAAACCATTGTAATCGGTTCCAAATGCCCAAAATGTCATCCAAGATGAGAGAAAATCAAGATTTAAGAAAAATAAGCAGATAACTAAGACAGATAAACAAGTCCTTCCATATAACAGCCAGGAATAGCTGCTAAATAGTAATTAATACAACTGTTTTACTAGAGAAGTGGCCTTGATTGCTTGGACCTCAGTCTGAGACATTGTATGTTGAGTCTGCTTTCAACTGCCTGACACCATTGTACAGTATGTTGAAAATATTGTATCCTCAGGCCATTGTATCTTGAGGAATCGCTGTATTTTTTTTAACATGTTGTACATATAGGGCATATCCAGTGTCTTTCATGTGGAAGTTGAGAATACCGCTAATCCAGCACTGGACAATGATTTGAATTGAAATGACTTTGTAGCTTCTGCCATGCATCCTGTTCTCATTTCTTTATATCTGGCTTTGCAGAGAATCCCAAATACTTTCACCATCAGTGTGAAGTTTTCCCAACTCCCCACCATTCCAGGGGAATTTTCAGGATGAGCAGTTATGTCTTTATGCTCAAGTAATAACAGTGTTCCTGACTAGAACAAATATGGCAATTGGGCAGCACCGCTGTATGTACAGTATGGACGGAGTGCCAGCGGCTGTGAAGGCGATCCCCCTTCAAATACGTAGCAGAAAAGAATTCCACGGCACCTCCAAGGGTTAAAATAAATTCAGGCTTTATTCACCAGACACGCGACGTTTTGATCCACCTCCTGGGATCTTTTTCAAGCAGTGACAAACATACTAGTGCATTGTGCATATTTATACAGCTTCACATCATTAATCAATCAAAGTGCTGATTGTTCCAATAAAGAAAATATAGCAAAATAATCATCCAAATACATCATATATCAATTTATAGCGTGAACAAAGGTATTGACATAGAATACAACGTATGTGCTTAAGGCATCATTGCCAAATAAACGGTCATAAATGCATATAACAGTGTATGGTCATCATAATCATAAGTGCACACATCTGTGGATGACTTGATAATTGTATATTTAGTGCAGGTGTACCTTAAAAACAGGCATGAGGAGGAAGGCCCTAGAGCGGGCGCTGGAAGGGGTCCACATGGGTCTTGGCGTGTAGGTCAATCAACTGCGCATGTCGCAGGACCTTTAGAAACATTCCGATCACGTGATTCAATGTCCGGTCACGTGATCATGGCCACTACGTTCATTATCCAAGTATCTGTATGCTCCGACGTCATGCGTTCCACCGTGGAACGCACACGTCTGCGTAGGCCTTCACGCCATTGAACTAGGTCAGATGTCATGCGCTCCAAAGGCTTGTGGAACGCATGGATCTCCATAGAGACGCGACGTACAATCATACGGGAGAGTCTGCCCAAGGGTGCATCCTGACCTCACTGCACCTGGCGCACAGCATCATGTCTGACAACCCGCGGCATAGGTAAAAAACTGCGCATCGGGATCAGCTCCAAGTGTCAAACAATGACTAGCAGAATCCTACAGTGTAATGAATGTCAAAAGCAGCAATAAATAAGGTCCTATTGACCCTCTATGTCCATAATAATGTGTACACAATCATTAGACTTACAAACGCAAAAAACACAAATGCAATAGCACTCTGCAACCAGCACTCTGCCCTGCCTCTATGCTGGATGTTGAATGAGGCATTGGTGTACATTTTGGCCAAAGCGTAATAAGCCACTCACCATGTCAAGGTCGCCTCTATGAGTGGTCCCTAACACTAATCATTACACTGTCAGCTATATATAGCGGAAAAGGTATACATAATATCCATATAATTAGCAGTTCCCCTAGTCGTACGAGGAGTCAGACTAGTGTATCCTGTGCTGGTAACACACGATCACAAGTCAGAACATCATGCCTGGATGCCAGCCTGATCAAAAGGAGGATTCATCCTCTACATTACGGGGATACTAACTCTATCCGATATATTAAAAGTAGGTTGTGTCAACCGCCTATCACTTAAAGAGCCAATCACCGATATCACAGAATAACCCATGACAACGCAGTGGTCATAGAGGTCAGAGGACCATCATCATGCCGTGCATCCGGCCGGGGCCACCACGCAACCACAAGAGCCCGACCCCCCTGCAATGGACGTCTAGCCAAACAGGCCCATATTCTAGTCCATAGGCTACAAGGTAACAAGGTATATAGTAGTACAAAATTGGAACAAATTAACATAGCGATCAGCAGCAGCAAGGATTACAGTTGCTCATGCGGAAAGTAGATAGTTATATTGTTGTTTCAACGCCTTCTTAACCACCTCAGCCCCCATGGCTTAAACACCCTGAATGACCAGGCCACTTTTTACACTTCTGACCTACACTACTTTCACCGTTTATTGCTCGGTCATGCAACTTACCACCCAAATGAATTTTACCTCCTTTTCTTCTCACTAATAGAGCTTTCATTTGGTGGTATTTCATTGCTGCTGACATTTTTACTTTTTTTGTTCTTAATCGAAATTTAACGATTTTTTTGCAAACAAATGACATTTTTCACTTTCAGTTGTAAAATTTTGCAAAAAAAAACGACATCCATATATAAATTTTGCTCTAAATTTATTGTTCTACATGTCTTTGATAAAAAAAAATGTTTGGGTAAAAAAAAAAATGGTTTGGGTAAAAGTTATAGCGTCTACAAACTATGGTACAAAAATGTGAATTTCCGCTTTTTGAAGCAGCTCTGACTTTCTGAGCACCTGTCATGTTTCCTGAGGTTCTACAATGGCCAGACAGTACAAACACCCCACAAATGACCCCATTTCGGAAAGTAGACACCCTAAGGTATTCGCTGATGGTCATAGTGAGTTCATAGAACTTTTTATTTTTTGTCACAAAAAACTTGTGACAAAAAATAAAAACTTCCATGAACTCACTATGCCCATCAGCGAATACCTTGGGGTGTCTTCTTTCCAAAATGGGGTCACTTGTGGGGTAGTTATACTGCCCTGGCATTCTAGGGGCCCAAATGTGTGGTAAGGAGTTTGAAATCAAATTCTGTAAAAAATGGCCGGTGAAATCCGAAAGGTGCTCTTTGGAATATGGGCCCCCTTTGCCCACCTAGGCTGCAAAAAAGTGTCACACATGTGGTATCTCCGTATTCATTAGAAGTTGGGGAATGTGTTTTGGGGTGTCATTTTACATATACCCATGCTGGGTGAGAGAAATATCTTGGCAAAAGACAACTTTGTATAAAAAAATGGGAAAAGTTGTCTTTTGCCAAGATATTTCTCTCACCCAGCATGGGTATATGTAAAATGACACCCCAAAACACATTCCCCAACTTCTCCTGAATACGGAGATACCAGATGTGTGACACTTTTTTGCAGCCTAGGTGGGCAAAGAGGCCCATATTCCAAAGAGCACCTTTCGGATTTCACAGGTCATTTTTTACAGAATTTGATTTCAAACTCCTTACCACACATTTGGGCCCCTAGAATGCCAGGGCAGTATAACTACCCCACAAGTGACCCCATTTTGGAAAGAAGACACCCCAAGGTATTCGCTGATGGGCATAGTGAGTTCATGGAAGTTTTTATTTTTTGTCACAAGTTAGTGGAATATGAGACTTTGTAAAAAAAAAAAAAATCATCATTTTCCACTAACTTGTGACAAAAAATAAAAAATTCTAGAAACTCGCCATGCCCCTCACGGAATACCTTGGGGTGTCTTCTTTCCAAAATGGGGTCACTTATGGGGTAGTTATACTGCCCTGGCATTCTAGGGGCCCAAATGTGTGGTAAGGAGTTTGAAATCAAATTCTGTAAAAAATGACCTGTGAAATCCGAAAGGTGCTCTTTGGAATTTGGGCCCCTTTGCCCACCTAGGCTGCAAAAAAGTGTCACACATCTGGTATCTCCGTATTCAGGAGAAGTTGGGGAATGTGTTTTGGGGTGTCTTTTTACATATACTCATGCTGGGTGAGAGAAATATCTCGGCAAAAGACAACTTTTCCCATTTTTTTTATACAAAGTTGGCATTTGACCAAGATATTTATCTCACCCAGCATGGGTATATGTAAAATGACACCCCAAAACACATTGCCCAACTGAGTACGGCTATACCTGATGTGTGACACTTTTTTGCAGCCTAGATGCGCAAAGGGGCCCACATTCCTTTTATGAGGGCATTTTTAGACATTTGGATCCCAGACTTCTTCTCACGCTTTAGGGCCCCTAAAATGCCAGGGCAGTATAAATACCCCACATGTGACCCCATTTTGGAAAGAAGACACCCCAAGGTATTCAATGAGGGGCATGGAGAGTTCATAGAATTTTTTTTTTTTTGGCACAAGTTAGCGGAAATTGATTTTATTAATTTTTTTCTCACAAAGTCTCCCTTTCCGCTAACTTGGGACAAAAATTTCAATCTTTCATGGACTCAATATGCCCCTCACGGAATACCTGGGGGTGTCTTCTTTCCGAAATGGGGTCACATGTGGGGTATTTATACTGCCCTGGCATTCTAGGGGCCCTAAAGCGTGAGAAGAAGTCTGGAATATAAATGTCTAAAAAATTTTACGCATTTGGATTCCGTGAGGGGTATGAGGAGTTCATGTGAGATTTAATTTTTTGACACAAGTTAGTGGAACATGAGACTTTGTAAGAAAAAAATAATAATTTCCGCTAACTTGGGCCAAAAAAAAGTCTGAATGGAGCCTTACAGAGGGGTGATCAATGACAGGGGGGTGATCAATGACAGGGGGGTGATCAATGACAGGGGGTGATCAGGGAGTCTATATGGGGTGATCACCCCCCCTGGAAGGCTCCAGGGAGACGCCTGTATGTGTTTTGCGGATCCGATCCATCTATCAGTGGATCCGTAAAAATCATGCGGACATCTGAATGGAGCTTTACAGGGGGGTGATCAATGACAGGGGGGTGATCAATGACAGGGGGGTGATCAGGAAGTCTATATGGGGTGATCACCACAGTCATTGATCACGCCCCTGTAAGGCTCCATTCAGACGTCCGAATGTGTTTTGCGGATCCGATCCATCTATCAGTGGATCCGTAAAAATCATGCGGACATCTGAATGGAGCTTTACAGGGGGGTGATCAATGACAGGGGGGTAATCAATGACAGGGGGGTGATCAGGGAGTCTATATGGGGTGATCACCACAGTCATTGATCACGCCCCTGTAAGGCTCCATTCAGACGTCCGTATGCGTTTTGCGGATCCGATCCATCTATCAGTGGATCCGTAAAAATCATGCGGACATCTGAATGGAGCTTTACAGGGGGTGATCAATGACAGGGGGGTGATCAGGGAGTCTATATGGGGTGATCACCACAGTCATTGATCACGCCCCTGTAAGGCTCCATTCAGACGTCCGTATGCGTTTTGCGGATCCGATCCATCTATCAGTGGATCCGTAAAAATCATGCGGACATCTGAATGGAGCTTTACAGGGGCGTGATCAATGACAGGGGGGTAATCAATGACAGGGGGGTGATCAGGGAGTCTATATGGGGTGATCACCACAGTCATTGATCACGCCCCTGTAAGGCTCCATTCAGACGTCCGTATGCGTTTTGCGGATCCGATCCATCTATCAGTGGATCCGTAAAAATCATGCGGACATCTGAATGGAGCTTTACAGGGGGGTGATCAATGACAGGGGGGTAATCAATGACAGGGGGGTGATCAGGGAGTCTATATGGGGTGATCACCACAGTCATTGATCACGCCCCTGTAAGGCTCCATTCAGACGTCCGTATGCGTTTTGCGGATCCGATCCATCTATCAGTGGATCCGTAAAAATCATGCGGACATCTGAATGGAGCTTTACAGGGGCGTGATCAATGACAGGGGGGTAATCAATGACAGGGGGGTGATCAGGGAGTCTATATGGGGTGATCAGGGGGTGATCAAGGGTGAATAAGGGGTTAATAAGTGACAGGGGGGGGGGTGTAGTGTAGTGGTGCTTGGTGCAACATATTACTGAGCTGCCTGTGTCCTCTGGTGGTCGATCCAAACAAAGGGGACCACCAGAGGACCAGGTAGCAGGTATATTAGACGCTGTTATCAAAACAGCGTCTAATATACCTGTTAGGGGTTAAAAAAATCACATCTCCAGCCTGCCAGCGAACGATCGTCGCTGGCAGGCTGGAGATCCACTCTCTTACCTTCCGTTCCTGTGAGCGCGCGCGCCTGTGTGCGCGCGTTCACAGGAAATCTCGGCCATCGCGAGATGACGCGTATATGCGTCGCTGAGCGCAGGGCTGCCACCTCCGGAACGCGAATCTGCGTTAGGCGGTCCGGAGGTGGTTAATCCCGTCGTGCCACATTCCACCACTCGCCCTTCACAATCAGGACACATCCTCATCACTTAACTGCAAGGAGATAGAAATAAAAAGATAAACATAGATGTTTAAAAAACTCCCTGCGGTTAAACAGGGGGCACTAGCAGAAACCCCCAAGAAAACAAGCTGTCTAGCAAGATCCAACACTAGCCCATTCAGGATAACAACCATGGTTTATAGTCTACATTAAGTCCCTGAGGTTTTAATGTGTTAAGTTTGGATATCCATTGGATCTCACATTTTTTTAACAATAACTGTCTGTTGCCACCCCTCCTAGGAGTAGGGACGTGATCTATTAACATACACTTCAGATCCCTTTCTTGGTGTCCAGCATCAGGGGACTGGGAGATCCATGCATTGTTTTCTGATCGTGTATCTATGTTGGTTAATTCTGGATTTAAAATCCAGCGTCGTCTCACCAACATATAGTAATTGGCATGGGCACCATGGGCACTAGTGTTCCTGACTAGAGATGGCCATCCTTACCTGTGCCTGTGTGCGCGAGCCGGTCTGAAATGAAATGCGGTCTCCGGGAGCAGGCCGTTTCGAGAACGGCCCCCGGAGGCTGTTCTCGGAAATTTCATTTCAGACCGGCTCGCGCACACGGGCACAGGTAAGGACATACCTGTGCCTCGCCGGAGTTGTCAGTTAAGATGGCAGATCGCATGTGTTCGCTGGCGAACACTGCGAACTGGCTATCACTGTTCCTAACCATCCATGATGTCACATCTCTAATTGGCAGATTTTCCCAGGGGGCAGGGTCCAGAAGGGTCTACTTGCTATAATGTTCTCCCAAACTCAAAAGATTCTGTACACAGTACTCATGATCTAGCACAATATTCTGGGTGAACTTCCCATGTTCTCCCTTCTGCTGCTCACTGAGGGACAAGTACCGGCTGCTTGCCTACAGATTCCCCCTCCAGATGTAGTAGTATTAGTCAGTGGCGTGCACAGGGGGAGGGGCAGGGGGCGGTCCGCCCCCGATGCCGGCTCTCAGGGGGTGCGAGAGCCTAGAAGCAATGAGTGCTTCCATCAATATAGATGGAAGCATTCATTGCTGGAGCGCAGGGAGCTGTGGTCCTGTCACTAAGCTCCCTGCGCTCTGTCTCTCCCGCACTGAATGGTCTTCTCTCTGCTCCACCATTCAGCCTGCAGGCACAGATCGTGCTGCCGGCCTGTGTGGGTGGAGCCTGCAGCATGGAAATCTGCATAAGCTCCGCACACACCGTGTGCACCCCCACTGATCAGCTGGTCTGTTAGGCTTCTTGGCAGCTACACAGGACTATCGACATTGACTTCAATGGAAGCAGCGCTGTAGTAGTGAGCTAACTCTGCTACAATGTTGCTGGTGCTGTGTAGCCCCCGCACTGACTTCTGTCGATGAATCTACATGTCTGATCAGCTAGTAGTGGCCTATCCTGAGCCATCGCTTTTAAAACCCTGGATAATCCCTTTAATGTCTGTTTATCTGATGGTCTATGGCAGTAATGGTGTTTGGGTCAACATCCCTTGTGATCTAGGAAAGTGAAATAGTTAATGTCAGAATCCCTTGTGACCTGGGGCATTGGAGAGGTTAAAGTCCTGGTTACACTTGGTGGTCTAGGACAGTATGGGGTTAAATCTAGTATCTCTGATAGTCTACAGCAATGAAGGGGTTAATGTGACTATACCTGGTCTTCTAGTGCAGTGAGAGGATTAATTATCAATAATGAATGAATTGATAATTCACTTTAAAAAATCCTTTATTAATCACTGCTTAAAATGACAATCATAAAAAGTGGAGGAATCCAAATAAAAGAAGAGAAAAGCATATAAGGAGGGACATCAGACTACTAGCCAGTAACAGTACAATAGATAATAAATACAGTACATATTCTTTGGTATAAGGCCTCATGCACACGACCGTTTTTATTTGCGGTCCGCAAAACGGATTACCGTTGTTCCGTGATCTGTGACCGTTTTTTCTTCTGTGGGTCTTCCTTGATTTTTGGAGGATCCACGGACATGAAAAGTGAAAAAAAAAAAAAAGTCAAGTTTGCATTGAAAATGATAAGAAAAACGGACACGGATCATGGACACGGATCACGGATGCGGATGACTCTCTTGTGTGCATCCGTGATTTTTCACTGACCCATTGACTTGAATAGGTCCGTGTACCGTTGTCCGTGAAAAAAATAGGACAGGTCATATTTTTTTCACGGACTGGAAAAACGGATCACGGACGCAGAAGCCAAACGGTGCATTTTCCGATTTTTCCACGGACCCATTGAAAGTCAATGGGTCCACGAAAAAAAAACGGAAAACAGAACAACGGCTGCGGATGCACACAACGGTCGTGTGCATGAGGCATAATTCAGACGTATGCACCGTATATTACCAACAATTAAGCCCCTAGTGTTGTATAAAATGGCATACAAAGAGTCAACACAGGTTAAATTAAAGAAACTGCCCCCTAATACAATGTCCTCCACTTACCCAACGCTTTTCACAAATGTGCTTCATCAGGGGAAAGCGATAGGTTATTTGTAGTAAACTCAATTGCAATTGACTATTTACCTCATGCCTTCATCCTGGCCGGTCATAAAAATATACAAAGACGGCGGGGACATTCTTTAATTGTTGGTAAAATAAAGTATTTTTACTTTTTCTTTAACAGCGAATGTATGAAAATCTTCTGAAACCTCCTGATTCGTGGCAGTATTGTATGAATAAATTAATGGACTGTATGAAGGAATGCTGGAACATTAATCCTACAAAAAGACCTACACTTGTTTCTATTGGTACAGTTATCAAAGAGTTGAAGCAGGAGGCCCAAAGGTACTGTATGTCTTATGTAAATGCCACAAATAGAATTCTTTATTAGCTATCAGAATTGATGGGGTTGTCCAGGACCCTGGAAAAAATGAGCATGGCCAGGCATGGTGTATAAAAAAACAAACAAAAAAAAACACTCACCTGGCCTGGTTTTCCAGATTCCTGTGGAGCAGCTCTTTTCCATCACTTCCAGTCCTTGCTGGGCTGAAAGTGTGATGTGCTGACTCCCTGCATGTTCCTGCTGACAGCCAATCAATGGCCTCAGAGGTGACATTGCATTAAGCCGGATTGGGGTTATGCACACTGACGCTATAAAATGCAATGACTGGGTCAGGTGTAGGTAATAGTTAATAGTTTTTGTTCGTGACACCAATTGCAGTGTGCGCAGGGTACAGTCTCAGGGCCCTTTAAGGTGTTGCAACTCACGTACCAGGTTAGGAATGCCAGAGTGGTGTAATGTCTCTGTCAATGGTGTCTCCTACCTTGGTACGACTCGACTCCTGGATCCTGGCTCACTTGCAATAAAATGAGTGTTGCTAGTAGAAGTAATTGAGGAACTTGGTAGTAATGAATGAGATACAGACTTGGAATATAATTCAAACTGGTCTTTACTCTGGTGCAGCAGTAATCCATTTGAGGTACAGCAATAGTGTTTGATCCCAGCAGGTATTGGCAATGTATGGCAGGAATCTGTCTTCTGCTTCTATCATATGCCTGGAGAATATGGAAGGAATCTATGTCTTCTGCTCTGTCTATCTTCTACTGTGTATGGGACTGACTAGCTGAGGAGGAATTTAGCTTCTCCTGGTCTCTGGACTACTCACAGTTATGCTCACAGGGTATGGTTCTTCCTGGAGTTCTGGAGGTGGCTGCTTGCTTGTCACCAGCTGAGGCTGAAGGCCTCAGACTGGGAATGATCTTTGGTCTCAGCCGAGACACGATCATGGGTTGGGATCCCTAGAACTGGGAGCTCCTACCTACACAGCCTTCTCCTAGCCAGGGTGGCTGGCACACTAACTGAACTTCTTTCCCTCCCCATGAGGCAGGACATGGGCGAGCCCACTCTGCTCAAAGAGGGGGGAGCTAAACTGGAATATACTATTCCAGTCTAGATATGCTAAACTGAACTAAGGCCCTGTTGAACAAATTGCAGCAAAGTATGATTTACAAGGCTTTCAATGCACATTTGTGAGGAATATGAAATAAAATCACATTAGATGACAAGGCACATGTTACCAACAAATAGTAGTGGGGAAAAAGAGTTTAGTAATATAACTCTGGGATGTTACAACATGATGACAGATCACCACTGAGGCCACTGATAGGCTGGCAGCAGGGTTATGCAAGTTGGCACTTACCACTGCACCCAAAAGAAGCTGTTTATTCCTCCGTGGAGATCAAGGTGAATTTTAGGTGTGGTAATTGTTTATTCTGCAGGTATAACTCTCAGAGTAAAGTTCTTAGTTTTGGAGGGATCCAGCATAAGGTAACCAGCTTAATTTCATGTAGGAGCACATTCGTAGTACTGTATATCTGGTAATGTGTCAATGTGGAGGCTTTTACATTGGCAAAATAATAAGATGCATGTTCAGGGTAGTGTTGATCACGAATATTCGAATTTAGAATTTTTATCGCGAATATAGGTACTTCGAAAATTCGCGAAAATTTCGAATATAGTTATATATATTCGAAATTTCGAATATTCAAATTTTTTTCGATTATTTTTTTTTTTTTTTATCAGTACACATGATCCCTCACTGCTTCTAGCTTGTGGGCCAATAAGAAGGCTGCAATATACTTGACTTTAGGAGTAGTAGTGTTTGCGAATTTTGCTCTAGATTCGGTTTTTTTGAATATTCGCTATATTGCTATATATTCTTGTTTTAGATATTCGAAAAAACGAAGTTATAGCAATATAGAGAATATTCTAAAAAAATCGAATAGAGCAATTTAGCTAATATAGTGATATAATCTTCTTTGTCTAATAGCTGTAAGTTGAAAAATTCGCAATAAAAATTTGAATGCGAAAATTCGAATTCCGAAAATTCGCATATTACACAATCATTACCTTTCCGATTTTTTGAGTAAAAAAAAAATTGCGAATTTTCGAATTTGCGAATTTTCAACTAATATTCTACAAAATATTCGCGAAATATCGCGAATTCGAATATGACCCCTGCCGCTCATCACTAGTTCAGGGAACATATTAACTCAAAAAAGTCAGGAAAAGGGTGCCCCAGATTGATTGAACACGTGAGAGATGAACACGGTGGGGACCCAGGAACCCCTAAGTTTTGCAGGTATTGAGTTGGTGCTGAACCCACCAAAAGGGGGCGATAAACATCGCCTCTTGCTACAAAGAGAAGCGAGGTGATTATGCGGTCCAGAGCCATGAGCCCCTAAATGACAAAAATGACTTAGGTGTATTCTTATAATGTAGAAGTGTTACCAATTTACATATGTGGTTATTTGTTCATGTTGTTTTAAATAAATGTCATCTTGGAGGTAACGCCATGGATCTCTATGGCGACCCCAGGTGGTGACGTATAAATGTGGCATGCATGTGCGTGATGACGACAGTGGCTCGATGAAGCGCGTGAGGGCAAAATGGCAGTCGCTGCTTTTAGCTTGTGTCTGCCCCAGCCTATGTTTCTTGATCTCCACGGAGGAATAAAGAGCTTCTTTTGGATACAGTGGTGAGTGCCGCCTGCTTTATTCTTTCTACATTACTCTGAAGGCTTGAGCACCGCAACACTGTGACACGTATGGTCGACAACGCCTGTATCCATTTGTCTATGGGGAACATTAGCTGTGCCACCCCCATCTTTTCTCTGTGTTTAATACAGGGATATACAAGGAGTCGGCACGTCATACTTCTGGCCAGAAGGGGACCAGAAGCGACCATTGTAATAAGATGATCAGTACTCTTACCTGTCAGTGAGATCTTTGTTATGGCTGGTCGTTGTGTAATGGCTGCATTGTGGGATTTCACTCAGTTGTGTCACTACAACAGATTACAAAATAGGCTGTGATATTTACTTTCTTTTTATAGATGACAACTGTCACTTCCAATCAGGCCACTCCCAATTACATAGTACCCTATTTGAGAAGTATTTTTGGCGCATCCTCCACCCCCCCCCTTCCGAACATACCTCCACAACCATGCACGACCACCCCTCATTTTATCATTAAGGGACTTTCAAAAATAGCTGAGCACTGGTTATTTTCAAAAGTTCCATAGCAGTGGAGAGGACACCGTGTGTGCACAGAAGTAGTGGTACCATACCAAGCTCATCACATGAATACAGCACCAGAACCAAGCTCATTACATGAATACAGCACCAGAACCAAGCTGATTACATGAATATAGCACCAGAACCAAGCTCATTACATGAATACAGCACCAGAACCAAGCTCATTACATGAATACAGCACCAGAACCAAGCTGATTACATGAATATAGCACCAGAACCAAGCTCATTACATGAATACAGCACCAGAACCAAGCTCATTACATGAATACAGTACCAGAACCAAGCTGATTACATGAATACAGCACCAGAACCAAGCTCATCACATGAATACAGCACCAGAACCAAGCTCATCACATGAATACAGCACCAGAACCAAGCTCATTACATGAATACAGTACCAGAACCAAGCTGATTACATGAATATAGCACCAGAACCAAGCTCATTACATGAATACAGTACCAGAACCAAGCTGATTACATGAATACAGCACCAGAACCAAGCTCATCACATGAATACAGCACCAGAACCAAGCTCATCACATGAATACAGCACCAGAACCAAGCTCATTACATGAATACAGTACCAGAACCAAGCTGATTACATGAATACAGCACCAGAACCAAGCTGATTACATGAATACAGCACCAGAACCAAGCTGATTACATGAATACAGCACCAGAACCAAGCTCATTACATGAATAAAGCACCAGAACCAAGCTGATTATATGAATACAGCACCAGAACCAAGCTCATTACATGAATACAGCACCAGAACCAAGCTCATTACATGAATACAGCACTAGAACCAAGCTCATTACATGAATACAGCACCAGAACCAAGCTCATTACATAAATACAGCAACAGAACCAAGCTCATTACATGAATACAGCACCAGAACCAAACTGATTATATGAATACAGCACCAGAACCAAGCTCATTACATGAATACAGCACCAGAACCAAGCTCATTACATGAATACAGCACCAGAACCAAGCTGATTACATGAATATAGCACCAGAACCAAGCTCATTACATGAATACAGCACCAGAACCAAGCTCATTACATGAATACAGCACCAGAACCAAGCTGATTACATGAATATAGCACCAGAACCAAGCTGATTACATGAATATAGCACCAGAACCAAGCTCATTACATGAATACAGCACCAGAACCAAGCTCATTACATGAATACAGTACCAGAACCAAGCTGATTACATGAATACAGCACCAGAACCAAGCTCATCACATGAATACAGCACCAGAACCAAGCTCATCACATGAATACAGCACCAGAACCAAGCTCATCACATGAATACAGCACCAGAACCAAGCTCATTACATGAATACAGTACCAGAACCAAGCTGATTACATGAATATAGCACCAGAACCAAGCTCATTACATGAATACAGTACCAGAACCAAGCTGATTACATGAATACAGCACCAGAACCAAGCTCATCACATGAATACAGCACCAGAACCAAGCTCATCACATGAATACAGCACCAGAACCAAGCTCATTACATGAATACAGTACCAGAACCAAGCTGATTACATGAATACAGCACCAGAACCAAGCTCATTACATGAATACAGCACCAGAACCAAGCTGATTACATGAATACAGCACCAGAACCAAGCTCATTACATGAATAAAGCACCAGAACCAAGCTGATTATATGAATACAGCACCAGAACCAAGCTCATTACATGAATACAGCACCAGAACCAAGCTCATTACATGAATACAGCACTAGAACCAAGCTCATTACATGAATACAGCACCAGAACCAAGCTCATTACATAAATACAGCAACAGAACCAAGCTCATTACATGAATACAGCACCAGAACCAAACTGATTATATGAATACAGCACCAGAACCAAGCTCATTACATGAATACAGCACCAGAACCAAGCTCATTACATGAATACAGCACCAGAACCAAGCTGATTACATGAATACAGCACCAGAACCAAGCTCATTACATGAATATAGCACCAGAACCAAGCTGATTACATGAATACAGCACCAGAACCAAGCTCATTACATGAATACAGCACCAGAACCAAGCTCATTACATGAATACAGCACCAGAACCAAGCTCATTACATGAATACAGCAACAGAACCAAGCTCATTACATGAATACAGCACCAGAACCAAGCTGATTTCATGAATACAGCACCAGAACCAAGCTCATTACATGAATACAGCACCAGAACCAAGCTCATTACATGAATACAGCACCAGAACCAAGCTCATTACATGAATACAGCACCAGAACCAAGCTGATTACATGAATACAGCACCAGAACCAAACTGATTACATGAATACAGCACCAGAACCAAGCTGATTACATGAATACAGCACCAGAACCAAGCTCGTTTCGTAAATATAGCACCAGGACCAAGCTCATTACATAAATCCAGCACCAGGACCAAGCTCATTACATAAATCCAGCACCAGGACCAAGCTTATGAGATAAATACAGCACCAGAACCAAGCTCATTTCATAATTACAGAACCAAAACCAAACATGGAACATAAATGCAGCACCACAACCAGGCTCCTTACAGAAGTCCAGCACCAGAACCAATACAATGTATATATACAGTACCAAACAACTCAATACAGATATCATTTGCATGTTCAGGTTAGTCCTTGACATATAAGTATGTGAAACTACAGGTCCCAGCATGGCCTGACCAGGTTTAAAGGTATGCTGGGAGTAGTAGATTAGAAGCCGGATGAATTGTTCGGGTGACTGAATGCCTGGAAAAGGGGACCATCTGGCGCCACTTTCAGGAGTGCAGGGTAGTGCGCCTTGTGCGGTTGCGCAGGTCGAACATCCCAAAGGCTGGCCCTGCTCTCAATGTCACCTTATGGATAATAAAAATGTAATTTTAATGTACAAGATGTAAAATTACATTTTCACTTTTAGCACATTATTTAAAAAAAATACGTGATACTGCTAATGTCACTAACATTACAGTAGAACTGTCAGGAATGCTAGTTTAGCCTTGCTGGCGCCTGGAAAGTAGCGTGCCTGAAATTTTTTCTACTCAGGGTGTGAACCATTTTGTAGAAGTGTAGTATGCAGAACTCACATTTCCGGCTATTGTGGTGCTGACTAGTGATGAGCGAATCGAAGGTGACGAAGTGGAATTCGATCCGAATTTTAGGAAAAATTCAATTTGCACAGAATCGCATTTTTTTCCTAAAATGGCTGCTGCAAATGTGAGGAGATGGAGCAAGGAACTCTGGGAAGGCAGGATCACCCATAATGCCATGCACGCAGCCAATCAGCAGCCAACGAACCCTGTGATGTCACAGCCCTATAAATACCCTCAGCCATCTTGGACTCTTAATTGTACTAAAAAAAGATTTACAAGCGCAGGGAAAGAAATTATTCAAGGTTCAGGGGAAGGATGGGGAGGAATCATTCCACAGCATTTATGGTGAACAGGGTTCAGTCGGGGAGGTTACAGCCTGGGTAATAGGAACAATCCTATTACACCTTGCTGCACTGACTGCGGATCCAAATTGCCATTATAGAGCTCTGTAATTCGAGCAAACCATTCTTATTATTGGGGTAAAAGTGCTGTTTGATACAGGCATTGATATGGTTTATTACAAGGAAATATTTCTACGTCTTATCTGCATTTGTGCGGTTAGGGTCCATTCACACGTCAGTGAATGTGTCCGCACCTGTTCCGCAATTCTGTGGAACGGGTGCGGACCCATTAATTCTCTATGGGGATGGAATGGATGCGGAGAGCACACTATGTTCTCTCCGCATCCGCATTTCCGGAGCGCGGCCCCGATCTTCCGTTTCGCGGCTCCGGAAAAAATAGAGCATGTCCTATTCTTGTCCACAATTGTGGACAAGAATAGGCAGGTGTGCCGGCCAGGTGTATTGCGGATCCGTAAAGTTTCAGGAGTACCGTAGGAGGATTGGAGAACATCTCAATGACATTCGGAAGGGTGCAGGCCCCCCTAATTGCGAGACACGTTTTTTCTTGTCATAATGGCAAGGCGGATGCGATTAGGTTTCAGGGGATTGAAGTGGTCAGGAGGTCCCCCAGAGAAGGAGACTTTGATAAGAGGCTGCCGCAAAAAGAGACACAGTGGATATATAGACTGCGTACAGTCCAACCACAGGGCCTCAGTGAATATAGCTCTTTTGTCTGCTTTCTCTAACCTGACCCCTTGATCCCAGTTTTTGACATCTATACGTCCCGCATTACTCTACATATGGATTCCGTGGCCCCTTTCTTTGGTTGGCCGGGCTGGCTTTCACATATTGGGGTCCGCAGCATATGTCACTTATATGGGTAAATACTTTTGCCCTTTGTGAATGTTATTCAGGGTACCTTGCTATGCTGCTAGCTTGCACAACATCTGCCACCAGATGTATAACCTTCATTTGATACCAATGGTTGTTATAGGTTACCTACTAGTTATTCGTGATGGACAAACATCTGCCGGGACGGTTCGCGAATCAAATGTTCGTGAACAGCAAGTTCGCGGCGGGTCACATTCATTTTAATAGCAGGCGAACCTGAAAAACCTTCAGCTCATATTTGCAGCCAAGAAATAATTATTAGAAGTGCACAAATAGTCCCACAACATGGACAGTGACATTCCAGATGTAATATTCGAATTTGCAATCTCCATAAAAAAAAATTTCAATGCAAAATATCGGCAATATAATTTTCGCGTACGCGCATGCGCAAATGCACTATACAGTACCCAAATGCACTATGAAGACAGTATATTGGTATATAACACAGCGCTTCAATCAGTTTTTTTGGGGGGGGCGACTGGCATATCACACCAGTAGAAATAATTTGTTCCAATAACGCTTGTCCCTCTATATACCTGCAGTATTGCAGCAGAACCGCACACAACTGCCGCACAATACAAATGCACTATAATATACTTTACTAACATAGAAAGTATATTATAACATTGTACAAGGAAGGCAATCCATTAGAATATACATAAAGATAAAACGTAACCTTTAATAATTTTACTATGAGGGACCATTCACACGTCCGTAAGTGTTTTGCGGATCCGCAAAACACGGACATCGGCAATGTGCATTCCGTAATTTGTGGACCGCACATCGCCGGCACTAAAATAGAAAATGTCTAATCTTGTCTGCAATTGCGGACAAGAATAGGAAATGTTCAATTTTTTTGCGGAAACAGAAGCACAGATGCGGAAGTGCGGATCCGCAAATGCGGATGTGGACAGCATATTCCGGCCCCATTGAAAATGAATGGGTCTGCAAAATTGTGGAATGAATGCGGACCCATTTTGCGGACGTGTGAATGGAAAATATATCCCTCAAAATGAAAATAAATTAAATTATTAAAGTTAAGCAAAAAGCATAGATGTGGTCGGCAATAACAAGTGCTCGGCGGCACTAAATCAGGTGCTCGGCGGCACCAAATCAGAAACCATATGTCCTACCACAATCCGGGGGGTTCCAGTGCACATCGATGAATCCCGGAGGGAAAGCAAAAAACATCCATCCCTAGGCTAGATGATGATGTGGTATTGAAGGACAGGGTGGGCAAAGAACTGTCCCTGATATTGCTCTACAGGGGGGGGTGCTATTCTGGAACTGATAGCCTAACCACAGACCACCCGCCCTGATAAGAGCGACCCTGTCCAGAACCTTACCCTATATAAAAATGGCCCTAGTAAGCCCCTAGCCCCTAGGCCGCTGACTTACAGGTGATCACTATATAGATCTATGTGTTTTTGACTCATTATAAAAGTATATTATAAGTATATTACACCCCTCTGTGTATCACACATATCGATAGCACACCTATACCAGTCCTTAAAAGGACTTTTGTGGCCCTATTAGCTAGCGTTTGGTGTCCCTAACAGCCTGTCCCTGCTCCACACAGCAACCTCTCCCTACACTGGCAAAACACTGAATGTAAAATGGCGGCCAGATCAGGTTTATTTATAAGGCAGGGGGTATGTCCATGTGCTGAAACGTCTCAATTGGCAGTCCTGTACCACCTGATGGATGTGTCATGGGTCAAAGTTCTTCACAATGTAAAAGAATATGGCGGGCGCGAATTTCTCCATATGTTCGCATGTTCGGCGAATTGCGAACACGCAAAGTTTGCCGCGAAGCGACCGCCGGGCGAACCTCAAGGCCATCTGTATTAGTTGTCAGTTTGTAATATCTATGGTGTTCCTATTGCTACTAAGGGCTATTACAGCCTATCCGGTAGCCAGCAATATCTTTCTATCAGATTTATTCATATTGAAAACATGTAATTAACTAATCCCTGTCACTTTGGTACCTTGATGCTACAAGATGCATTCTTGTTATGTATATATACACCGCCGTTTGGTCCCTCGGTCCTTAAGTACGAGTGTTTTGACACCTCACACCTGATCGCTCCAAGGAGGGGGCGGACGGGATGGGCGGGGTTCAACTGCAGCTTAGCCACACCCCTTTCCCCTCCATTGGCCACTCCAGGGGCTCGATCCAGCTAAGGGGAGAGGCCTCCTCTTTATCAGCTGCGCGTCCTTGCGGCCGAGTACGGCCATTCTAGCGCTGTTGCTGCTGCCTCTGGACGGAGGCTGGCGGCTTTCTTGTTGTTTGTCCATCCCCACATCTAATCTGCTCCTGATGAGCCCAAAATGGCGAAACGCGTAGAGCTGTTAGTGGGGACAAACTTATGATACACACAGTCAGGTTTAGTCTGTTTGATTCGTGTTCACACCGCAGTAGTGGTCTGTATCTTCAGCCCTTTGAGTGTGGGCAGGTGTCTATCAAACAGTTCGCTCATATCCAGGCGTCACAAGTGTCATGGGGCTGCCTAGCAAATACCTCCTTTGATTTGTGCTCATGCGGCAGTGGATGACAGCACCTGCATCACACGTCACAGTGGGCATGTGCGTTGATTCACAAGTCGCAACTGCTTAGCATGGGCAGATGTTTATCAAGGGTTTAAATATTTATAGGGCAAGTAATTTAGTGGCATTTATTGCCACTTACACCACGGTAAATACACCTGCCCTGTATGTATAGGGGTGGTTTATTACTGCTCAGGATCATAGAGCAGTGTTTACTGCCCAGTGTCTTACTGCTGTGGATGTATTCGTGGATCAACACACGTTTGTAGTTGATTCCACTTACGTGGTTTCCCAAATTGACTTGTGTTCACACCTGAGCGACATGGCAGGCTGTGTCTTGCGCATCTGCCTTAGACCAGCTAGTGCTGTGTTATCTGTCGCCTGCATTGGTGTGGATATATGTTTGTCAATTGGGAGGTCTTATATTAGGTAGAGTTTTCCCTCCTGTTCACATTTTAATCAAGTTTTAATAAAGATGTAATTTTACTATTTCCTTCACAACATTCCTTTGGTCAGTGAATGATAAGTGGATACTCTAGAGCAGCGGTGGGGAACCATTTTGCTGCCAAGGGCCATTTGGATATTTGTAACATCATTCGGGGGCCATACAAAATTCTCAATAAAAATTTTTTACTGCTGTATTTGGTCAAACATATAATTGACTTAGGGATAAGTTACAGAAATTGCACTTCAATTAAAATATTCTAGAGGGCTGTATTTTTGCAGCACAAAATAGCGCCTGCACTATATATATACAGTATATTACATACAATACAGGCGCCATATTGACCACACATAGCAGTCTAATTTTTAAGTTCAGAATGTTACTTATTTGACATTAATGGCAGGAAGCTAAACCCAGGGGGTCCAGAGAGGGGTTCACCCAGCTTTCACTCTCCCTGCCTCTTTCTTCGCAACTGTCCCTGCCTTTGTCCCTTTCTCAGCAAAATATCTGCCCCCACCTCCATCAGCCTGAAATCAGCCTCCTATCAGACCCCCCCAGGCCTACATCAGCCTCAGATCAGACTCCCATCAGACCTCTAAGCCTCAGATTAGACCCCAATCAGACCCTTCCTAGCTTCAGATCAGACTCCCATCAGACCCCCAGCCTCAGACCAGACCCGGATCAGACGCCCAGCCTCAGATCAGCCCCCATCAGACCCCCCAGGGTCAGATCAGCCCCTATAAGACCCCCCAGCCTCAGATCAGACCTTCATAATACCCTCCCTAGCCTCAGATCAGCCCCCATCAGACCCTCCCCAGCCTCAGATCAGCCACCCTAGTCTCAGATCAGACCCCTATCAAACCCCAGCCTCAGATCAGACACCCCCAGCCTCAGATCAGACCCTCCCAAGCCTCAGATCAGACCCCCATCAGACCCTCCCCACCCTCCTTTAGCCTCAGATCAGCCCCAATCAGACATCAGATCAGATACTGTATTTAAGATAAACAAATAAACTTACCTCTCCAGCTCCGTACGGCGCTGCCTCTTGGCAGATTCACTTACCCTCCCTGTTCTTCTTCCTGCCGCACTATATTGTCACCTCACACCGCACAGCGTCAGGTCATAGTGCACGTCTACGTGCACTGCGTCCTGACGCTGGATGTGTCAGGACACAGTGTGGGGCTGAAAGAAGACCAGGGAAGGTGAGGACAGCCAGTGCAGTGCTGTTCTCACCTTCCTGTGCCTCCCGTATGCTAATGACCGCTTCCATAATGGAAGGGGTCATAAGCATTTTCACATTATGTTCTGGCAGGGGGCCGGGGGCCACTTGAAATGATACCGTGGGCCGCATACGGCCCTCGGGCCGGAGGTTCCCCACCCCTGCTCTAGAGCATAATAATTTCCTATGACTTGATCTATGCCCATTTCTTGAAAGGGCAAAGACCATCTGTTTTATTTTATTATTTCGTGTTGCCTAGTGTGTCTTTCTAGTTGCATTTCTGGTTGTATTTCTGGTTGTATTTCTAGTTGCTTTTGTATGCTTTTGGTTGCTTTAGTAACCGCCTGTATACTTAAAAACACATTCCTGGAATATTTTTTTTCTTTGTTCAGGTTTGTAAACTACTGGACCCACATACAGTACAGACCAAAAATTTGGACACACCTTCTCATTCAAAGAGTTTTCTTTATTTTCATGACTATGAAAATTGTAGATTCACACTGAAGGCATCAAAACTATGGCATCCACACATGTGGAATTATATACATAAATAAAGTGTGAAACAACTGAAAATATGTCATATTCTAGGTTCTTCTAAGTAGCCACCTTTTGCTTTGATTACTGCTTTGCACACTCTTGGCATTCTCTTGATGAGCTTCAAGAGGTAGTCCCCTGAAATGGTTTTCACTTCACAGGTGTGCCCTGTCAGGTTTAATAAGTGGGATTTCTTTCCTTATAAATGGGGTTGGGACCATCAGTTGCATTGAGGAGAAGTCAGGTGGATACACAGCTGATAGTCCTACTGAATAGACTGTTAGAATTTGTATTATGGCAAGAAAAAAGCAGCTAAGTAAAGAAAAACAAGTGGGCATCATTACTTTAAGAAATGAAGGTCAGTCAGTCAGCCGAAAAATTGGGAAAACGTTGAAAGTAAGGGCTATTTGACCATGAAGGAGAGTGATGGGGTGCTGCGCCAGATTACCTGGCCGCCACAGTCACCGGACCTGAACCCAATCGAGATGGTTTGGGGTGAGCTGGACCGCAGAGTGAAGGCAAAAGGGCCAACAAGTGCTAAGCATCTCTGGGAACTCCTTCAAGACTGTTGGAAGACCATTTCAGGGGACTACCTCTTGAAGCTCATCAAGAGAATGCCAAGAGTGTGCAAAGCAGTAATCAAGGCAAAAGGTGGCTACTTTGAAGAACCTAGAATATGACATATTTTCAGTTGTTTCACACTTGTTTGTTATGTATATAATTCCACATGTGTTAATTCATAGTTTTGATGCCTTCATAGTCATGAAAATAAAGAAAACTCTTTGAATGAGAAGGTGTGTCCAAACTTTTGGTCTGTACTGTATATTTCTGCAATTAAGTGGCCAGTACAATGATTGTCTGCACTACTTTAGACCTCATGTACCGTGCAAACGGGAGGCACAAAAAGCAAAAAACAAACTTTGCATGCTTCTCTAAAATGGTTCTCAGGGAGATTAATACTGATAGCCTATACTCAAGATAGGTCATCAATATCTGATCTGTGGGGGTCCATCTCCTGATACGCTATTGATCAGCTTTCACCAGAGTGATGCGGCCTGCATCTAAGCCAGTGACATCACATTCATCAGTCTCATGGCCTAAGCACAGCTCAGCCCCATTTA
Source organism: Bufo bufo (assembly GCF_905171765.1). NCBI lineage: Eukaryota > Metazoa > Chordata > Amphibia > Anura > Bufonidae > Bufo > Bufo bufo. Next base: position 124,491,608 of record NC_053394.1, read on the forward strand.
GGGCTCATGCACACGACCTTATGTATTTTGCTGTCTGCAAAAAACGGATCCGCAAAAAATATGGATGACGTCCGTGTGCAATCCGTATTTTGAGGAACAGAACAGGTGGCCTCTAATAGAACAGTACTATCCTTGTCCTATTTTATTTGCGGAACGGAAATGCGGACATACGGAAATTGAATGCATATGGAGTACCTTCCTTTCTTTTCCAGACCTGTTGAAATTAATGGTTCCGCACACGGTCCGCAAAAAAAACGGAGCGGACACGGAAAGAAAATAAGTTCGTGTGCATGAGTCCTTAGATTAATGTGCCTGGGCTGCAATTCCGAGCACAGCCACTATACAATGAAGGTTGCTGTGCTTGGTATGCTGTGAATAGGCCGCAGCCTCTTCAAATGGCTTATCAGTGTTGGTGCTGCAGCGATCCCGGAGGAGCCAGAGAGGAGGATGGGAGAGGTAGGGGCTCTGGCTGTCAGTCAATTGCGATGGCTGTTCCCACACCATTGCTCCCTAGGGCCATGCTGTGAAAGAAGGGGCCACCTTTTCTTCCCTCAGGTAACACCCTGATTCTGGGGCACTTGCTTTATGGTAAGCTGGGGTGCACTTGATGTAAAGTGTTTGGATGGGTGCAAGGCAGGGTGTGTAGAGTGCAAAAGCCAGCTTATGGTGTAGGAGTCAGGAAGCCTGGCCAGATATGGAAAAATAAACATTTCTCTTAACTGTAGTACAACATGGTAGTTGTAGTGCATCCAACTGTAGCAGTCACAATTCCAATTGTACATAGCGTAACTTTCTCCCAGATAGCGGTGTATGGATTTAAGCAAGGATAAGAGTTATGGCCTTCTCTGTACACTATCTTGCTAAAGTCTCTCTCAGTAGAATCTATGGCTGCCAACAGTACCTTGGCAATCATGACTGTAATGTTAACTGCAAGATACAGGGTTTTGAAGGCAAGTCTGGCCAGAAAATGTCCAGGTATGCTGAATGTCTTAACAGTGTACCTCAAAACAGCAAAGTCTGAATGGTGGTAGCTGCAGGTTACTTTTCTGACTCTTATTTTTGGTCATACAGATTTTAAGTTATCCTATTCCTCTCTCTTTCTGTTGATCTTGCACAGATCTGTAAGTCTTCTTTCACATGTGCAGCAGAGCAATCTGGCAGGCAGTTCTTCAAATTTGGCATAGATGGTTAGTGCCATGTGCCCACTGCACCTCATTGACCATAATGGGATCCGGCAGGAATTTGGCCACTCCCTGGTATTTATGTAGGAATTTGGCCAGACACTATTGCTGTGTGCAACAGTTTTTTGTCTGCCCAGATTCCAGCATAAATGTCCATCTAGGGTGGATCTGGAGAACTCTGGTAGACTCTTCATCTGTCTGAACAGCCTGCCGGATAGCTCCACCCCATGTGTGAAACTAGCCTTAGTCTCTGAAGCTTTTTTGGGCCTGAGAAGAAGGAGTACAAGGCATTGCTTCCTTTCTTTCTGAACTATCCCCTAAAACTGGTCAACTGATCTGGGGATGCATCTTGAATGCCGACCCAACCTCCTGCAAAGGGCGGCATCAGGACTGTTAACGATGGCAACGCCTTCAATAAATGGCATAACATTACATAACATTAAATAACATACCATTTGCCGGTACCACCTGCTCTGGGGTACTGCAGTGCTTGATGTCAGAACTCCATGGCAGGGGCGTAACTACCATAGCGGCAGACCATGCGACTGCTATTTGGGGCCCAGGGCCAGAGGAGGCCTAGTCTTAGTTAGGATTATCTCCTCTTCTGGAGGTGAAAAATTGGTTAGGACTCTACCCTCTAAAGCAGGGATGGCCAACCTGAGACTCTCCAGCTGTTGCAAAACTACAACTCCCAACATGCCCAGACTGCCTACAGCTATAAGCCTACAGTAGGGGATGCTGGGAACTGTAGTTGTACAACAGCTGGAGACCCGCAGGTTGGCCATCCCTGTTCTAAAGGAACAACTTTTAGCAAGTGAGGCAATGGAAAAATGGCCCAAGGGTCATTGAAAAAGAATTTAGGCGGAAGCCCTTCTGTCCTGTGTGGGGGGCCTGGTTTGATTCTTGCTATGGGGCCCTTACTTCTCTATGTATACCACTGCTCAAGGGATCAGATATTGATGACCTATTCTGAGAATAAGAAAAAGAAAGATAGCCAGCTCACCTCCGATGTCCAATATAGCGGTGCACGGGGCGGACCCAAGTCAGTCCGTGTAGTGAATTCAAATAAAAAGGAAGGCTCCAGCACCAAGCGTGGACGTACGAAAATCCCAATCTTTATTCAGCAATATTCCATAAATGTACAGCAATCAGTGGGACCAGCTCCCGCTTAATCAACGCGTTTCGAACATTGGTGTTCTTACTCATGATCTCTGATCATGAGTAAGAACACCACTGTTCGAAACGCGTTGATTTCCTGGGATTAAGCGGGAGCTGGTGCCACTGATTGCTGTACATTTATGGAATATTGCTGAATAAAGATTGGGATTTTCGTACGTCCACGCTTGGTGCTGGAGCCTTCCTTTTTATTTCTATTCTGAGAATGTCATCAATATTTTTCTCCCAGAAAACCCCTTATACTATACACAAGGTAGAATATTGCAAAGTAAAGCAAAAAATACAATAAGGAACAAAACATGTTTTTTAAAAAAAAGTTAGAAAACCTCAAAATATTTTTCACATAAATAACAGTCCCTTATACACACCTGCTGGAGTAGAGCGTTTCACTTGTTCATCGGGTGATCTGCGGCACCTTTAGATGGGCAGATTATCGGGATCAAGAGTAAGCAGGATACATATGGGCTGTTTTATTTGGGCTGTGTAAATCCACCTTTACAGGTGAAAACTAGCTGGGTCTGTAGGGTTATCAGCTTTTTGCATGACAATACAGAATACAATTTACATATCCCTCAACTCAGCATCATGGACTCAGTGCTATGCAGTCTTCAAATAACAGGACAGTTTAAAAGACATGACAGATCTATAATTGGTATAATGGGGGTCATTTATGAAACAGAAATATGCCTATATTAGGCGTAATTCTGGTGCAGATTGTGGCACAAAGGTCCTTTGCGCCGTCATCTGCGACTTTTCCCCGCTCACGCCAGGTCTACAAAAGTGGTAGTGGTGTGGGCGGGGAAGGGGACGGGCTGTCTCATTTACCATTTTCTATGTCTGTTTTAGGTGTAGAAAATGGTCTAAATGTAAGACAGCTATGAAGCTGTCTTACAATTAGAAGTGGTGGTGGATCCGCCGAAGTTATGTAGAGGCTCGCGCCGCTACATAGCTACTGTGGATCCACCACCAATGCAGGGATTTATTAAGACCTGCATCTAAAACGCCAGTCTTAATAAATATGTCCCAATATTTTTGAGCAATATAGTTTTTTTTTTTTATTGTTTTATATAATTGAGGCACTCCTATATATACTGTATAAGCCTGTCATTATCATTTCAGGTGGACAGATGAGAAAACATGTTCAAAGTTCTCGGACCATGCACAAAATGAAGGGGAAACCTATGAAGATATTACCCCCAATTCTCACAATACTGATTCGACCATGGATTACGTATGGAAAAGTGTTGTTAATGAACTGGAATCTGGAATGGAAATCAATATACCAGTGCTCTATGACACATATGAAAACACGCGAACCGTCTGCACCAAAGCTAGAAAACATAGAGGCATCATTTTGTAGGCATAATCAAAAAAATGGGTTATTTATCTTAGAAAAAAGATGTGTTAGAGAAGATCATCTTTAGACATACAAGCTCAAGATTAAAAAGGTTCTTCATGGAGCGCTAAGTCCCCAAGATGTAGTAATGGCAAATTTAAAAAAGACATTTGTCATTTAATGACTTTGACAGTTATCATTTCACAGGAACTGGGGAACGAGCAGTTACATGGTGACCTCCCTTTCATCTTTTCAGCTTCAGCTCCTCCTATTTCCATACTCATCCAAGATGACCACATAACTTCTAGGACTACTTCTAGAACTTCTAGAGGCATACTGTGCATTTGATAGCCTAAGACACTTCCTGCTTTTATCATTGCTTCTTGTTATTATTTTGCTAACAGACATTGAAATATTCAGACAATGCAGAGGTTAATATGGGGAATGTTGCAAAGGAGCAATTTGTAGCATAATATTCCTTTACTTATAATATATATATATATATATAATATTATTTTGGGGGCCTACCGTACAGATACATTCAAATAATACCTGCTCACACAGCAGCAAGATACTACCAGATGATTGAATATGGGGTTCCTGCAGCAACATTGAGAGCAATTGTAAGCATAAACCACTGCGAGTCAAAAGCACAGAACAGGTGCAAATTTTTCCATTATACCTGATCTCTGAGTAGGCTTCACCACTGGTTTTGCCATACCTCCCAACTGTCCCGGTTCCAGCAGGACAGTCCCGGTACGGGGGAGGTATGTCCCGCTTTCTGGCAGCTGTCCCTGTATCCATAGGAAGCAGAGACAGCTGCCTGTAATGATGAAGCAAGAGCCATCCGTCGGCTTTCTGCTTCATCATTCCTCCCCCCCTGCCGGAGCTCCACACTGCAGGTCTGGGTAGGGGGAGGAGCTGGGCGGGGGCTCTGTGTGTCCTGTTGTTGGTGTTGCTGCTGCTGGGGAACCAGGTAAGTACGTGGAGTTTTTTTTTTTTTTTTTACTGCCAGTGAAGGGGGCACAGCCGGGCATATTATTGCCTGTGAAGGGGGCATTTTACTGGGCATATTTCTGCCTGTGAAGGGGGCACAGCTGGGCATATTACTGCCTGTGAAGGGAGCACAGCTGGGCATAGCCCATGTCAAACTTTACTCAATCCAAGATCCTGTATATATATATAATGTTAATATATATATAGTCAAATTAGTGTTTCTGCATCAGAACCTAATGTCAAACCACAAAAATCTGTATCACAAAGCAATAATGTAACAATAATTTTCCAGACTACAGGAGTCAATATTTTCAGTAACACCATAAGGAAGTAATAACAGCCACCATACATGGTTTGTTTGTTAGGTGGAGTTGTGATGCATATCCATCATCATCTTTATAACCTAGTGCTCTTCTTGTTATGATCAATAAGTTTTATTGCACAGTTCAGAGGATAAAGGAGCCATGTATGCGGTTTACTCCAGATGTCATTACCTCTGGTGCATTGCAGTTAACACTTGGAGATCCTGCTATAACTGCGTTAAGTCCCCTGACGAAGCCTTAAAAATAAAAACAAAGGTAAACATGTTGGGACGTACAAGTCCTAACAGAGAATTAATAGAGGCAAGCCCTTATTGAGCGGTGCACTCTTGTTTGGGTGATCGCTCCACAGTCAGGGGCAGGGAGAATTAAGTTTACGGCTGATGGTCCATGGATTTCAACAACTTTTCCTGGATTATTAAACCACAGTGCGTTGGATTTGCTGCTAACAGCCATTATTGGATCACCAAGCCACATCATAATGATCAAGTGATGTCCCTGACCTAGAAGTATGCCTGCAATTAAATGATCTCCAAGAAAAGTTTGAGTGATTTTCTCTAGTTTTCTATACCATTTTTAATATGTTAGGCACCTGTACTAATTATCTCTTCAGGTTTTAAGGATATATATATATATATATATAATAAAAGTTATATTTTAGGTGTGTTATGTGCCTGCAATGATAAACTGCATTGGGTTCTCCAGAACTTTGATATTGATTGCTTATCCCACAATGGCGTATCCATACAATGAAGGAATATTGGTGATATAGGTGGACCAATATCAATAAAACTTAATTTTCTCAATTGTGTCCTCAGCTGTGTTTGATGTAGTAGGCCTTTACTCCTCAATTCCCCATGATCTGGGATTAGACTCATTAGTTCCATATCTTGATATGCAGTATATAGTACTTATAGTAAGGAGCTAAAATAGTTTCTTTTGATGGCCAGAGAGTTTCTCCTCAAACTCAACAAGAGATTTTGTTTGAAAATGAGAAGGGCCTCAGTGAGGGTAGATCCTCCACCTCATATGACCAGGTGGAACTGTAGGAGGTTTTCTTTATTAATTTATCCATTTGGGATGGACGATTTATAGATGACCTACTAGTAATATGGAAGGGGCTGGAAAATGAACTTTATGAGTTTGTCAGCTATAAACTACAAGGAATTTAAAGAGTCCTTACATTTTCAAAAAACTTTTGATATGTCATAGACATGAGTGCTGAGACCCCACTATCTCTAAAATGAGGAGAAAGAAGAACCTCTCTGGCTGCTGAGGACAGAATCGAGATGGGCCTATAGACTCCTATGGAGTCTGTCTGGTGCAGTGATGAGAGTGAGCTATGCAGTCATTTGTCTCCTCTCATTCTAGGGATCAGTGGGCATCTCAGAACTTATACCCCCATATTCTAAACTGTCTCTATGACATTACTATATAGATTTAAATATTAAATTAAAACGAAAACAAAAAGGCACAAGTCTTTAAATCCCAAGTCAATGTTACAATTGGAGCGCTGTAGGTTCGTTTTGAGGTGGGTATTGTTCACACACAATCCATATAAAGTTGTAAAATTGCGCTGCTCCAGCAGTGAAAAAGTACACCTTTCAGACACACAGAAAGTTTATCTGATATGATCGAATCCGACAAAGTAACTTTGACTTTCACAAGAATCGGTGCTCTTAATCCCTATAATATTAAAGAAAACGGCCCGACATAGTGAAGTCCCGCAAGTCCTTTATCTTATTAAATCATTTATTATAATCACAAATTCAGTAAAATCTCAGTCATATTAAATAAGTGGCAATCCTCTCGCTGATTGTGGAAATGACTCTAATTGTAAAAAGACCTTTTGGGTTAACACCCACATCGCCATTAAAAGGAGGAACCGAATAGGATTTGTAGATGCCCCTGACGAAGTGGAGGCGAAACCCGGGTTGGGCAATCGGCGTGAGGAGTGGTCAGTCCTGGGTGTCCGGAGGTCACCCATGGAAGGGGGGTTCTGTCACGGTACCTTCGGTGACAGAGGTTAGAAGATCAGAGAGACTGACTGCACATGAGGTTAACTGACAGACTCTTGATTCTCAATGTTGTGGTTTGGTAATGACCAAACTTCTTGTCAGGTGCAGCTGGCGGTCATTGCTGCTTCTCTATTTAGTTTAATTTCACACTTCATACCATGCGGTTGATATTCTCTGCTTGGATTTGGAGGAGTTGGTGTGTGGACCTTGCTTGTGTTCTTGCTCATCCATTTTCTATAAGATAAGTTGTACTGCTCTTGTATTTGGTTGTTCCCTTGTGCTTGTTGTTACTAAGCCTCAGGAAGACGCTGGTTTGTTTACCTGGGAAGGAACCAGTAGTCTCATTCCCTTTCATTACCTTTAGGTCATCTCAGAGCTCCTAGGGTTTAGGTTCCGGCATATGTATTTTCCCACCTTCAGGGTCTATACATACTGACAGGAGTCAGGGCCAGATCTAGGGGTTTCCTAGGAGGTGACCTTCCCCTTCTCCCTAGCCTTGAGGCCCAGTTCTTTGTCTTCTCCCTTCTGTTGTCTTTCTGGTGTCCCTCCTCTCCCCATTATTCGTGACAGGTGGCTAGTCGTAGGCTGGGGGAAAATTTGGATTTGCACATTCTGGCCCTTTAAAAGGGCACGAGTGTGCACGCACTGTATAGTACTGGCTGCGAGGCCTACACAGGGAACGCAGGCTTAAGCCTGCAGAAGACACAAGAGGTGTTGGAGGTCGGGACCACCGCTGGCTTGGAGAGGAGGCCAACCAAACTTGGACAGTCGGCTGCCTGAAAAAACCCACTGGTTAAGTGGTGCTGCTGCCTTGCCTGAAAGAAGTTTTTTTTTTTTTTACTATCACCATGTCAGATAGAGCGATTATGACAGCCCTGTATAAAAAGAAATCAGCAGGTAGCATGACACTGTTGGCAACATTGTTTCATTTCAGACACATTAGTAATTTAGTGTCATGTGTTAGCTTAAAAAAACATTATATGGGGTGTTTTTCTGGTCCTTTTAAAATACAAGTTGAAGAGCATCAGTAACCATAATCAACCCTATTAAACCATGGTGGGCAGGGTTGATCATGCTGCGTTTGATACTGCCTTCCTTTCTGAAATCTGATGTTTTGTTGCAGAGAAATCTTAACTTTTATTAACATTCTAATGATGTCTTTAGAGCACCAAGGGGCTGGCCTAGCACCTCAGAGCACCTTTTCACCTCCTCCTTTCCTCTGTCACCACTCTCATTATCCTCGAAAATCCTTTGTCCTCTCCCTTCTGTTGTCTTTCTGGTGTCCCTCCTCTCCCCATTACTTGTGACAGGTGGCTAGTAGTAGGCTGGGGAAAAATTTGGATTTGCACATTCTGGCCCTTTAAGAAGGTACGAGTGTGCACGCACTGTATAATACTGGCTGTGAGCCCTACACAGGGAACGCAGGCTTAAGAAGAAGACACAAGAGGTGTTGGAGGTCGGGACCACCGCTGGCTGGGAGAGGAGGCCAACCAAACTTGGACAGTCGGCTGCCTGAAAAAAACACTGGTTGAGTGGTGCTGCAGCCTTGCCTAAAAGAAGTTTTTATTTTTTTACTTTTTATACTGTGATGATCTATCCTCAGGATAGGCCATCAGGTCATCAGTATCTGATCAGCGGTGGTCCAACACCCAGGGTTCCCCTCTGATCAGCTGTTTGAGGAGACCACTGCGTTTCGGTAAGCGCTGATGCCTCCTCACAGCATACCAAGCACAGCACCGTACATTATATAGTGACTGTGCTTGGTATCACAGCTCAGCCCCATTCACTTGAAGGGTCCTAGGCCACATGACCAGTGAACCAGTCTCTGCCCTCGACCGGGGTCCTCAGTATAGGTCATCAGTGCAAAAAAGTAAAAAAAAAAACTTTAATCTTGTTGCATTCACTTTCATATTGAGAATACCGTAAGTATTATTCTGGAAAAAAATCTGTATGCAAATTTCATTACCTGTGCTATAAGGAAGCGCATACCAGTGTCACATGCACATGCATTCATTTTTACTAAGCATAAACACTAGTACACTCCATTTCAAAGTCTACAGGCAAGGCGCACGCAGATGTAGTCACAAAAGTGTAAGTATAAGAACTTTTTTTTACCATTTTAACATAATATATGTATAGATTTAGAATGGATGGGATGAACAATATTTTCTAAAGAATACTAATTGAAAAAAAAACAAGAGTAAAAGAATAGAACTGCTAGATATGAGGTAGATGATAGATAGATAGATAGATTGTATTGTAAAGTGTAAGTGTTTAGAAACCCGAGCAACTCAGTAACGAAGTGGTAAACCATGTTAAAGAGCAGGGTCACCAGGTGCTGTGGTGCATAGTGTATAAAAATCTCCAACACTCTACTGACTAAATAACTACCGAGCACCAAACCTGTTGGAGTACAAATAACACTTTCGATCCTTATTTGTATATCCAAAACGATTCACAGCTCACAGGCTCATGTCTTCTAGAACGCTAAGTTGTGTCCTATCCGATAATGTGCAACGTTTTGAGGGTCACCACCCATTTCTCATGCTTTGTACTTAAGAAGAGTGAGTAGTATTAATTTCTCACCTAAAAGTATATCAGAGAAATTACATGCGGCTGAATTTGATGAAAAGTCAGTCCGAACCTGGTAAAACACACGTGGGAGCAATTTAATTTGAAATTTTTACACAGAGCCCTGACCTCAACCCCATCGAACAGCTTTGGGATGAAGTAAAGTGGAGATTGTGAGCCAGGCCCTCTCATCTTATATCAGTGTTTGACCTCACAAAAGATCTTCTATTTGTATGGGCAAGAAATCCCACAGTCACACTCCAAACTCATGTAGAAACCATTCCCAGAAGAGAGGAAGCCGTTTTAGCTGCAAAGGTGGGGACTAACTCCATATATTAATGGCTATAGATTTAGAATTGGATGTCCTATAGGTGCAATGTGTAGACGTTACAGTACTTTTTATAATACAGTGTAATATCTATAGGTGGTTTCAATACATATAGGTGAAACTCAAAAAATTTGAATATCGTGCAAAGTTAATTTATTTCAGTAATGCAGCTTAAAAGGTGAAAATAATATTTGAGATAGACTCATTACATGCAAAGCGAGATATTTCAAGCCTTTATTTGTTATAATTTGGATGATTATGGCTTACAGCTTATGAAAACCCCAAAGTCACAATCTCAGGTCCCCTTAGCTCAGGGGTATGGATTAATTAGCTGACTAGAGTGTGACACTTTGAGCCTAGAATATTGAACCTTTTCACAATATTCTAATTTTAAGTTGCATTACTGAAATAAATGAACTTTTGCCCGATATTCAAATTTTTTCAAGTTTCACCTGTAGATAAATAGATATATGTGAGTGTAAAATGGTGCAGTGCTGCATGGTGGCTGTTGCTGCTGGGGTTCTGTACCTGTGAGTTGGGGGGCTTAGCAACAAGGGTACTATTGGGCTACTTTGCTGGCTCCTCCACAGCAGGTTCTGTGTTGTGAGAGTCGACATACTGTTCTGTGCCAAATTATTGTAGGAACCAACTTGAAGGAGGGCATTTAGAAGTTAGCAAGTGGACCTATACATTTTATACATTTAAATTGAAATGTGTACTAAGAATCTCATATTTGTGTTTATACAGTTTGCTTAGCTTCAATAGATCGATGTAAATGATGTGGACGTGTTTGTTTTATATTTAAAGTTATTGCTATATATAAGGTAGATAGATAGATAGATAGATAGATAGATAGATAGATAGTAGATAGACTTAAAGGAATGAGGTAGCACTCCAATGAAGGTAAAAGGGTGATGGACCTGCTTTAATTACCCTTTCTTCTTCCGATAGATAGACACTTCTCCTTGATTTTACATTTGCATGCAGCAACCTCTCCTTGATTTCACTCCTTGAGAAAAAAAACCTGTCTCTCAAGTGCCACCTGTAGGTACTTATTTTGTAAGCGAATGTTCAATTTCTTGAAGAAGCTTGAAAAAACTAAAACTCATTATTACGTAGAGAGCACTGTTTCAAATGTATTGTTACTCATCGGTATAAAGGTCTGGTTGACTGAGATGCCATTTGAGCAGCCATTAAGAAATCTTTAGAAGGAGTTGTCCAAATTAATGAATGAATACGTATTGAGTCACTCATATTGATCATATAAACATAAGTATTTTTTTATTCTTCTGTCTAGATATTGCTTCTCTCTCTAACTCTTCTGCTAGAACATATTTATGATGATATGCCGATTTCCCCACTTAAAACTATGTTCATAAGCAATACCCCCTGATGATAGTTCAACATTCTCCTAGCCTACTATACTTCCTCAAAGTAGATACCAAACAGGTTGTTCTTCTTTAACTTTCTGCCGTGTGATAAGTAAACTGGTCCTGTGCCTCTCCATTGCCCAGAGGAAGGCTTCCTGAACAAGCCTATTACAGTATACCCTATTTTATGCTCAAATGATTATCTCTTTTTCTAATGAGCTACTGTGTCTAATCTGCAGATAGCTAAGGATTTATGATGATCACTGTACCAAGAAAGCAGAGAGTTAGCAGATGTTGGCTTGTGGTAGATGCCTGTTTCAAGTGTGCCTGTACTTGTACTTAATCATTATATCCAAAAAAGGTTGCTGTCTTCAGTAATACTAAAAGTAAACCTAAGTATCATGCCCCACTCTGACGATGTGCGGAGGTCAGCCAGGATTGCAGCACGAGTTTAGTTTTAGTTTTCTCCCCACTTCACCATCTCAGGGAGTTCAGGGTTCTGTCAGTACAGGCTGGAGGACACAGCAAACCTACCTTTAAAGTCTGTCTGTGGGCTGAGCAGTGCAGGGAAAGAGGTCAGGGATAAACTAGGAGGTGACCCTTCCCCTGTCTCTCGTCCAGAGCCTGGTTGGTGTGTTATCTGTTATACTGTGCACGTCCGCCGTGACATTATAATCCGCCATACTGTGACTGCCATTGCTCAGCGTTTATGTGATGGCGTCAATTGATGCACTGGTTGACCGCATGCAGGGTTTGTCCCTGGAGGTTGCGGATCTGCGTAGTACGGTCACACAGTGTCAGAGGGTGTTGGCTTCAGGTACAGGTCAAATTGTTGGGGAGCCTAAAGTCGCTCTTCCTGAGAAATTTGCAGGGGGTACTGATGATTTTTTCCGTTTCAAAGAGTCATGTAAATTGTACTTTCGATTGTGCCCATTTTCATCAGGTAATGAGGATCAGAGGGTGGGTTTCATCATGTCTTTGCTGAAAGGGGACGCGCAATCCTGGGCTTTTTCCCTGCCGCCCGGTTCTCTGGCTCTCCGGTCGGTGGAGGAATTTTTTAAAGCCCTGGGATTGATTTACGATGACCCAGATCGAGTTTCGATGGCAGAGTCAAAATTACGTAACTTACTACAGGGTAAACATACTGCTGAGGTTTACTGCACAGAGTTTAGGAGGTGGGCTACTGAGTCGGGGTGGAATGACCCCGCGTTACGTAGCCAGTTTTGTCAGGGGTTATCTGAAAGGTTGAAAGATGCTCTGGCTTTTCATGAATACCCAGATACTTTGGAAAACGCAATGTCTTTGGCGATACGTTTGGATAGACGTATCAGAGGGAGGTGTAAGGGTCCCTCTGTGCAGGGGATTCCTCCCGCGTGTGGTTTTGTTTCACCAGCTGCCCAGGGTGATATTGCTTGTTACTCTGGAGTAGGGGAGGAACCCATGCAGTTAGGTCAGATATCTTTCCATTCGGACAGTAGAGATTTTCGAAAAGTGCACAATTTATGTTTCTATTGTGGGAAGAGGGGTCATTTTGTTTTTTCTTGTCCGTATTTTGAACCACAGGGGGAAGTAATAAAGAAAAAGAAAAAAAAAACTCCCCTCACACTTGGTAGTATGAATGGTGTGGTGGAGCAGACTGGTATGCAAGTTCCCTGCAGTTCCCGTTTTCTCCTTTCAGCTATAGTAGCGCTAGAGTCTAGAAATGTGTTTGTTGATGTTTTTCTTGATTGTGGTGCTGGGGTAAATTTAATTGACTCTCTGTTTCTTGAGGGTTTGGGACTAAGTATTTGCACGTTAGAGAACGAGATTCGTGTTTTTGCTATTGATTCTTCCCCTCTTTCTCAAGGGAGCTTTACTCACGTTGTTCATGGTATTCATTTAAGGGTGGGTGATTCACATGCTGAGATTATTTCCTGTTTCGTCATGAAGGATTTGCCAGCTCCAATAGTTTTGGGGTTGCCATGGTTGTCTAGACATAACCCAATTATAGACTGGCAAGCGAGACAAATCATTGGTTGGAGCAAGTTTTGTTCGGATAATTGTCTTGTCACATCTATTTCTGAAGTGTCCGTTACGGCCTTGCCTCAGTATCTCTCGGATTTTTCGGATGTTTTTTTGGAGGGTGGGGCTCAGGAATTGCCCCCTCATCTGATTGTCCTGTGAATCTCATTCCGGGGGCTAAGTTGCCTAAGTCTCGGCTCTACAACCTCACTCAACCCGAGAGAGAGGTCATGCGAAAGTATGTCGCCGAGAGTTTGGCAAAGGGTCATATTAGACCATCTAAGTCTCCAGTGGCTGTAGGTTTGTTCTTCGTGAAGAAGAAAGATGGATCACTGAGACCGTGTTTGGATTTCCGGGAGCTGAACCGTATTACAGTCCGGGATCCATATCCCCTGCCTTTTATTTCTGATCTTTTTGATCAGATTGTTGGAGCCAAGGTGTTCTCCAAGTTGGATTTGAGAGGAGCATACAATCTGATCAGGATCAAGGAGGGGGATGAGTGGAAAACGGCCTTCAATACGCACGAGGGTCATTTTGAGAACCTGGTAATGCCTTTTGGGTTGACGAATGCGCCAGCGGTATTTCAGCGATTCATCAATGATTTGGTGGGGGGGTCGTAGTAGTCTACCTAGATGACATTTTAATTTATTCTCCTGATCTGAAGACCCATCAGGATCATGTGAGACAGGTTTTGACGATACTTCAGGAGAATAAGTTATAAGCCAAATTGGAGAAATGTTTGTTTGCGTTGCAAGAGCTTCCATTCTTGGGATACATGCTTTCTGATTCTGGTTTTCGTATGGACCCCGAAAAGGTCCGGGCGGTTCTGGAGTGGGACCGACCGGAGATTCAGAAAGCTTTGATGCGATTTTTGGGGTTTACGAATTATTATATAAAATTTATTTTGAAGTATTCCACGCTAGTCAAACCTCTTACTGATATGACCAAGAAGGGCGCTGATGTCTCTGTCTGGTCGGATGAGGCATTGCAGGCCTTTTCGGCTATTAAGGAGCGTTTTGCGTCTGCTCCCATTCTGGTGCAGCCGGATGTATCTCAGCCATTCGTGGTCGAGGTTGATGCATCAGAGATGGGGGTTGGGGCGGTGCTTTCGCAGGGTCCTTCTCCTGGCAAGTGGTTCCCGTGTGCCTTCTTCTCCAGGAATCTCCCGGTCGCCGAGAGGAATTATGATGTTGGAGATAGGGAGTTGTTGGTGATCAAGTTGGCCTTTGAAGAATGGCGTCACTGGTTAGAGGGGGCTTCTCACCCCGTTACTGTGTATACAGACTATAAGAATTTGGCTTACCTGCAATCTGCCAAGCGTCTGAACCCTAGACAGACCAGATGGTCATTGTTTTTTACCAGGTTCAATTTCGTGGTTACCTTTCGCCCAGGGGTCAAGAACGTCAAGGCAGATGCCTTGTCTCGCAGCTTCCCTGGGGGAGGTGATTCAGAAGATCCAGCGCCGATTTTGGCGGATGGAGTGGTGGTCTCCGCTCTGTACCCTGAATTGGAGATGGAGGTGTTGGGAGCTCAGGAGGGGGCTCCTGGTTCGTGTCCCCCAGGGAGGTTGTTTGTTCCTGAGGGCCTACGATACAAGGTGTTCAAGGAACATCACGATACTGTTCTCGCTGGACATCCTGGTGGTAAGTCCACCTGTGATCTGGTGTCCCGGAGGTTCTGGTGGCCAGGGTTGCGTAAGAGTATTGAGAATTACGTGACAGCTTGTGAAACCTGCGCTCGGTCTTAGGTTGCTCATACTCGACCGCCTGGTTCACTTCTTCCATTGTCTATTCCATCTCGTCCTTGGACGCATTTGTCCATGGACTTTATTACGGACCTACCGAGTTCCTCCGGGAGAACAGTGATTTTGGTGGTAGTCGATCGTTTCAGTAAAATGGCTCACTTTATACCACTAACATGTCTGCCTAACGCTAAGACTCTTGCGCAGATTTTTGTGGATAATATTGTGAAATTGCACAGTATTCCTTCGGATGTGGTCTCTGATAGGGGCACGCAGTTTGTCTCCAGGTTTTGGAGGGCGTTCTGCTCTCGACTTGGCATTCAACTTTCTTTCTCGTCGGCTTTTCATCCACAGTCGAATGGTCAGACGGAGCGTACCAATCAAAACCTGGAGACCTACTTGAGGTGCTTTGTGGCTGAGAATCAGGAGGACTGGTCCTCATTCTTGTCCTTAGCAGAATTTGCATTGAATAACCGTAGGCAGGAGTCCACGGGTAAGTCACCATTTTATGGTGCATACGGTTTCCATCCTCAGTTTGGTACCTTTTCTGGGTCTGGTTCCTCCGGGATGCCAGAGGAGGAGAGATTCTCTTCTGCCTTATCCTCTATCTGGCGGAGGGTTCAAGGGAATTTGGAGAGGATGGGTGAGAGGTATAAACGAATGGCTGACAGGAGACGTGTGACTGGTCCGGACCTGTGTGTGGGTGATCTGGTGTGGTTGTCCACTAGGAATATCAAGTTGAGAGTGCCATCTTGGAAACTGGGTCCAAGATTTGTTGGTCCGTATAAAATTTCTGCGGTGATCAATCCTGTGGCGTTTCGACTGGATCTGCCGCAGACTTGGAGGATCCATGATGTCTTCCACAAGTCTTTACTAAAAAAATATGTTAAACCGGTGGTACCATCGCCATTGCCTCCTCCTCCTGTTCTAGTCGAGGGAAACTTGGAGTTCGAGATCTCCAGGATTCTCGACTCGAGAGTTCTGCGGGGTTCCCTCCAGTACCTGGTGCACTGGAGGGGATACGGTCCCGAGGAGAGGATGTGGGTTCCGGTGTCAGATGTCAACGCCAGCCGACTGGTGAGGGCCTTTCATAGGTCCCATCCGGATAAGGTTGGTCCAGGTTGTCCAGAGGTCACCCGTAGAAGGGGGGGTACTGTCATGCCCCACTCTGACGATGTGCGGAGGTCAGCCAGGATTGCAGCACGAGTTTAGTTTTTGTTTTGATGCCGTGCTGGATCCGCCTCGCATCAGGTGCACTGGGTGGAGTCATTAGTTTAAATAGTCTCCAGCTAAGTGCTCTGAGCGGATTATACTGTTCATTTTGGTCTGGGAAGTTTGGAGGGAAGGTTGACTGTCAGTTCCTGCTTTCAGCAGATAAGTGTCATTTCTTGTTTGGTTGTTTATGTCATCTATCCCATCCAGGTTCTGTGCGAGCAGGCTGCTCCTTTCTCCCCACTTCACCATCTCAGGGAGTTCAGGGTTCTGTCAGTACAGGCTGGAGGACACAGCAAACCTACCTTTAAGGTCTGTATGTGGGCTGAGCAGTGCAGGGAAAGAGGTCAGGGATAAACTAGGAGTTGACCCTTCCCCTGTCTCTCGTCCAGAGCCTGGTTGGTGTGTTATCTGTTATACTGTGCACGTCCGCCGTGACACTAAGCCGAACAGTACTTGGTCATCATTAGTGTTGAGCGCGAATATTCGAATTTCAAATTTTTTTCTCGAATATCGCAATTTCGAGATTTCGCGAATATTTAGAATATAGTTCCAAATATTCGCGAAATCGAATATTCGTATTTTTTTTCGAAAAAAAAATAAAAAAAAATCGTACGATTATTTTAATCTTATGATTTTTTTTTTTCCTATGACTATGGCTAGGCTAATATGTGTATTTTACGAAATTTCTTAATATTGCTCTAACTTCGTCTTTTAGAATATTCGTAATATTCTAAAAGACGGAGTTAGAGCAATATTCTGAATATTCTAAAAGACGAAGTTAGAGCAATATTAAGAAATTTCGTAAAATACACATATTAGCCTAGCCATAGTCATAGGAACATTGCCTTATACAGGGGAAAAAAAATAAAAAAATCGCACGATTATTTTAATCGCATATTATTCGCGAAAAATTAAATAATTACGAATATTCGATTTCGCCGAAAATAATAAGAATATTCATTCGAATATTCGCGAAATATCGCGAAATCGAATATGGCACCTCCCGCTCATCACTAGTCATCATTAAGGCTCTCATGTGTGTACCATGCCCATATAGTGATACATGATGTCTGTAGGGATCTCTGGTCATTTTTATTGATTAGCCGCAGGGGCTATATTCGAATTCACGATATTTCACAAATATTTTGTAGAATATTCGTCATATTTTCGCGAATTTCAAGAATTCGAGATTATTCTATTGAATGTGAAAAATCGGCAATGTAAAAATCGTGTTATGCGAATTCGTAACGCGAAATGCAGACGTGGGTCACTTTGGCTACATTTTTCAAGCTGCTAGAAGTTTCATAAGTTTCTCCTGAGACTAGAGAAAATAGTTGGCACGGCAGAACATTACAATAGCTTTAAATGCAGATAGAGTGCTCCAATATATTCGCAATTGCGCTAATCCGCAGTGATTAGAATATTTTTTGCTACTTCCCATTTCAGCAGGTCTGACTACAGATTACTGATTGGTGCACTAAGTATTGTTGTGAACTTGACATTGCTTCCTTCTCATTGGCCCACAAGCAAGAAGCAGTGAGGAATCATGTGTTCAGATGGAAAAAATGCCGAATATTCGATATAACGAATATATAGCACTATATTCAAAATATTGGCGAATTCTCGAAGTGGTGAAATTCACTATTCGAATATTTGTGCTCAACACTACTCATCAAAGACCAGGATTATCTCCCACCAGCCTAGGAAGAGTTTGGCATATGAGGGGGCACTCCCCATCGACATTCTCCTGAGCTGGTTGTAGAATTTCTTAGAAGAAATGAAATGCTTCATGTTCAATGTGAAATGTAGCAGATCCCCCACAAACTCATTTGACAGCCTCTACTATGTAACAAAACCTCCACTGCTGCACTAATTGTGTGAAATTCTGTAGAGGGTCTTTATATCTGTGTTAATCAACAAGGCTTCGAGTATTTTTTTTTTTTTTTTAAAGCAATTCTTACATATTTTTATGGTGTTTATCTAGCTTGTTGGTTAGGCTCATGACCCTCTAAATGCAAGTATTTTTTTTTTCCTACCACCAAGAATTCCTGAGCCTTAGTACTGGGAAAAGTGACATCACTGTGCCTATGCAGTGATTATACTTAATGTTACACAGATTAAAGAAACAAATATGGAAGGCACTCAACTATCTGGTGTTTGCATGGAAACGTATCCCACATATATGGTTAAAAAGTATATTGTTTTATTTCAGAAAACCATATATACATAAAAGATGGATAATCCATAAATGAATAAACATGAATAGAAATATGATATGATTTATTGTATACTGCCGCAAACCACATCAGTTTGCCGCATTATATAAAACATATTGAGAAGCACAATTTGTGTTGAATATGTACTCAGCAATAGGAATGTAATATATTGTGGAATATGCAGACATAATTATCTAATTAATGTCAGTGATTTTTATTCATTTTTATTCATTAAGGCCTCATTCACATCACCATTTCTCCTTTCCATTCTCCAGCTCCGTTGAGGAGCAGGAGAATGGAAAGGACGGATTCTGCAGATAACTGAGACCTAATTGAGCGTAACGGAGCCTAAAGACCCCATAGACTATAATGGGGTCCGTTCGGTGTCTCCTCAGAATATGATTTTTGAGCGGAGACGAAAGTCCTGTTCATGGATACGTTTCCATGCAAACACCAGATAGTTGAGTGCCTTCCATATTTGTTTCTTTAATCTATTTAATATTACTTGACAAGGGTGTTGCCACGGGATAGTGCACCTAGTTCTGTGTATTCGTGTTGGTTGAGCCACTGATTTTATAATTTTTCATGATACTTAATGTGAAATCCATCTCTGTGTAATGGGTTTGTGCGTCCTCTTAGTGGCTGGACCCTCAGGAACTGTTCACATGTCTAACTACTCTGTCCTCAACTACTGTTCATTTATATAATACTGCATTAATAATGTTCTGCTGCTTTTATTATATGCTTTATACAGGTATGCTGCATGATAAAAGGTCATATCTATGAATTTCAAACCTCATGGAGCGTTGCCCAGACTGTGGAGAGAGTCCTTGTGGTTAGTATAAAATATTGGATAAGCCACCTTAAGCTATAATATGGCATGTGATATTATATTTATACTGTTGGACGTCTAATTACTTAACAGGGTCACTGCTTAATGCTGAAAACAGGTAGTACGTCTTAAATTGAGATTGTACTGGATTCAGTTTAATGTGAATGCTAACATATTTGCAAACTGAGAAGTAAGGAGTGGAGGAGACTCCAATAAACTGTTGGGACTGTTTTATTATTTGTTAATAGCATAAAATGACTCGAGTGAGAACACATAGGCGTAGAGACACTATGCTCCTCAATTGGGGTAGAAGAAAATCGGAGGACTGGTGGGTATTTGTTTCCCCTCCAATCCGCCTATTTCTGGAAACCCGTTGCGAGCGCCAGTAGGAAGGTATTTTGGTATTGAATATGTTGTTATAAAATATAAAATATAAATATACTACACTAGATCTCGTGTGGCTGAGAGACCGTTAATTTATATGAATAATCAAGCCAATGTGTAGTAGGTGAATAGAGCGAACAAGTAAAAATCTTATAAAAATCGTATAAAAATCGTATAAAAAGATACATGTTTCATATAAATATTACAGTATCGTATACTTCTTACTCACTTCACGAGGGGGGTGGTTTATCAGGATAAGCATAATACACCTGTAAACCTAACACCCCCCCAGCCCGGATCGCTTCTAGAATCTTACAAGATGAAGGCAGCCAATCACACGGGTGCTTCTGTTCACTTGTCTTTATTAACCACTACAGGACCGCCATACGCAGGATTGCGTCTTTGTGGCGACCCTGTTATTCCTCCTGGACGCCCCGGCGCGTCCTCTCACGAGACGCGAAATTTCCTGTGAACGCGCGCACACAGGCGCGCGCGTTCACAGGAACCGGAGGTAAACTAGCTGATCTACAGCCTGCCAGCGGCGATTGTTCGCTGGCAGGCTGTAGATGCAATTTTTTTAACCCCTAAAAGGTATATTAGACGCTGTTTTGATAACAGCGTCTAATATACCTGCTACCTGGTCCTCTGGTGGTCCCTTTTGCTTGGATCGACCACCAGAGGACACAGGCAGCTCTGTAAAGTAGCACCAAACACCACTACACTACACCCCCCCGTCACTTATTAACCACTTATTAATCCCTGATCACCCCATATTAGACTCCCTGATCACCCCCCTGTCATTGATCACCCCCCTGTAAGGCTCCATTCAGACGTCCATATGTGTTTTGCGGATCCGATACATGGATCCGTGGATCCGCAAAACACATACGGACGTCTGAATGGAGCCTTACAGGGGGGTGATCAATGACATATAAACTCCCGGATCACCCCCCTGTCATTGATCACCCCCCTGTAAGGCTGGCTCCATTCAGAGGTCCGTATGTGTTTTGCGGATCCACGGATCCATGGATCGGATCCGCAAAACACATATGGACATCTGAATGGAGCCTTACAGGGGGGTGATCACCCCATATAGACTCCCTGATCACCCCTGTCATTGATCACCCCCTTGTAAGGCTAGTAAGGAAAGACCGGCACTCACTGTAGCTTGAAGAAAAGGAAATCTTTATTGTCACATATAATCCGTGACGCGTTGCGACTCACATCTGGAGCCTTCCTCAGACGTATAGGATATGGTACAAACAGAAATAAGCACACTGCATTTAAATAGCCTGCCAAGGCGGAAATGACATCACATTACCATGGTGACGATATCAACAAAACAATTAAACAATTAAGATGTAGCAGGTGAAGAAAATGAAGAAAGGATCCCAGCCGCAATCAATTGACAATTCAAATAGAAAGTATTCCATAATAGCAGTGATAGGGTTAAATGAAGTTTCAAAATAATGATGCCGCTGGGATGTCTTCAAGTTTTCTAAAAGTAAAAAGAAAACAAGTTATTTGATACATTGGTTTGCAACAATGGTACATGTTATTCAATACAAAAGGGTTATACAACAAAAAATATATATATATATATCTCACGGGAACTGGAGATTCACAAAAAGCTGTGGAGGTCGTACTCGCGGTTCAAGCCCTTGGGTTCCAATGTTTGCAAAGTGTCAATCCAATAGGACTCACGCTTTTTCAACATCTTAACCCTGTCACCACCTCTACGGGGTTGTGAAACATGTTCTATTATCTGGAACCGCAGTTGCGAAATATTGTGGTTACAACGTTCAAAGTGGTGCGGTATAGGTAGAAGCAGGTTCTTTTTCCGTATGGTAGATTTATGTTTGGAAAAACGATCCTTCATGCGCATCGAGGTCTCGCCTACATATAATAAGCCACATGGGCACTTTAGTAAATAAACAATAAAGTTGCTATTGCAAGTGTAGAAACCCTTGATGGGAAATTGTTTGCCTGTATGTGGGTGTGAGAAAGACTCACCTTTAATCCACCTGGAACAGTGTATGCAGCCTAAACAGGGGAAAGTGCCATTTTTAGGTGTAGATAAAGTCATTTGTCGTTGTATCTTGTGAACACTGCCAATATCAGCCCGCACCACCATATCACGTATATTTTTGTTCCGTTTATAACAGATCAACGGACGATTCTGGAATTCCTCAACTGAGGGATAAGCCCTAGATAATATATTCCAATGGTGATTAATAATTAATCTGCATTTGTGGATCCAAGGGTGGAATTTTGAAACAAAAGGGATGCAGGATTTTTTAATGGTTTTATCAACTGTAGGAAGGGCCTTATTCCTCTCCTGATTAAGTAAAGAAATGGGGTAACCGCGATGTCTAAACCTATCGCTCATCTCGCTGAGGCGAGTTTCCTTGATATCAGTCTGAGAAACAATTCTACGGATCCTCTGAAACTGCGAGTGAGGTAATGCTTTTTTTAAAGTGGGGGGATGGTTGCTAGAATAATGTAGAAGAGAATTTCTATCTGTACTCTTAATATGCAAATCAGTTACTAGCGATCCATCTTGCCCTTTTATAACCACCGTATCAAGGAAACTAATCCTATTGACATCATAGTGTAGAGTGAATTGAAGTTCACTCCACACTGAATTTAAATAATCAGCGAATTGAAGAAGGGTTCCAATGCCGCCCCGCCACACGCAAAACACATTGTCAACAAATCTTCGCCAAAAAATACAATGGAAATTGAATAAATCATTAGGATAAATATATTTGTCTTCGAACCATGACATATATGTGTTTGCGTACGGCGGTGCGGCATTCGAACCCATCGCGGTCCCACAGCATTGTTTGTAAAATGTATCTTGGAAAAGAAAATAGTTCTCATGTAGAATAATTTCTAGTAAATCCAGAAAAAAAGATTTTTCACGTTTTTTTTCTGGATTTACTAGAAATTATTCTACATGAGAACTATTTTTCTTTTCCAAGATACATTTTACAAACAATGCTGTGGGACCGCGATGGGTTCGAATGCCGCACCGCCGTATGCAAACACATATATGTCATGGTTCGAAGACAAATATATTTATCCTAATGATTTATTCAATTTCCATTGTATTTTTTGGCGAAGATTTGTTGACGATGTGTTTTGCGTGTGGCGGGGCGGCATTGGAACCCTTCTTCAATTCGCTGATTATTTAAATTCAGTGTGGAGTGAACTTCAATTCACTCTACACTATGATGTCAATAGGATTAGTTTCCTTGATACGGTGGTTATAAAAGGGCAAGATGGATCGCTAGTAACTGATTTGCATATTAAGAGTACAGATAGAAATTCTCTTCTACATTATTCTAGCAACCATCCCCCCACTTTAAAAAAAAGCATTACCTCACTCGCAGTTTCAGAGGATCCGTAGAATTGTTTCTCAGACTGATATCAAGGAAACTCGCCTCAGCGAGATGAGCGATAGGTTTAGACATCGCGGTTACCCCATTTCTTTACTTAATCAGGAGAGGAATAAGGCCCTTCCTACAGTTGATAAAACCATTAAAAAATCCTGCATCCCTTTTGTTTCAAAATTCCACCCTTGGATCCACAAATGCAGATTAATTATTAATCACCATTGGAATATAATATCTAGGGCTTATCCCTCAGTTGAGGAATTCCAGAATCGTCCGTTGATCTGTTATAAACGGAACAAAAATATACGTGATATGGTGGTGCGGGCTGATATTGGCAGTGTTCACAAGATACAACGACAAATGACTTTATCTACACCTAAAAATGGCACTTTCCCCTGTTTAGGCTGCATACACTGTTCCAGCGTGATTAAAGGTGAGTCTTTCTCACACCCACATACAGGCAAACAATTTCCCATCAAGGGTTTCTACACTTGCAATAGCAACTTTATTGTTTATTTACTAAAGTGCCCATGTGGCTTATTATATGTAGGCGAGACCTCGATGCGCATGAAGGATCGTTTTTCCAAACATAAATCTACCATACGGAAAAAGAACCTGCTTCTACCTATACCGCACCACTTTGAACGTTGTAACCACAATATTTCGCAACTGCGGTTCCAGATAATAGAACATGTTTCACAACCCCGTAGAGGTGGTGACAGGGTTAAGATGTTGAAAAAGCGTGAGTCCTATTGGATTGACACTTTGCAAACATTGGAACCCAAGGGCTTGAACCGCGAGTACGACCTCCACAGCTTTTTGTGAATCTCCAGTTCCCGTGAGATATATATATATATATTTTTTTTTTGTTGTATAACCCTTTTGTATTGAATAACATGTACCATTGTTGCAAACCAATGTATCAAATAACTTGTTTTCTTTTTACTTTTAGAAAACTTGAAGACATCCCAGCGGCATCATTATTTTGAAACTTCATTTAACCCCATCACTGCTATTATGGAATACTTTCTATTTGAATTGTCAATTGATTGCGGCTGGGATCCTTTCTTCAATTTCTTCACCTGCTACATCTTAATTGTTTAATTGTTTTGTTGATATCGTCACCATGGTAATGTGATGTCATTTCCGCCTTGGCAGGCTATTTAAATGCCGTGTGCTTATTTCTGTTTGTACCATATCCTATACGTCTGAGGAAGGCTCCAGATGTGAGTCGCAACGTGTCACGGATTATATGTGACAATAAAGATTTCCTTTTCTTCAAGTTACAGTGAGTGCCGGTCTTTCCTTACTATATTTATGAGATCGTGATCTCGGACGCGAACACCACGCCATTGGTTACGGAGTGCCGGCTGATCATCATTTTCTTCGCCCCTTGTAAGGCTGGCTCCATTCAGAGGTCCATATGTGTTTTGCGGATCCAAGGATCCGCAAAACACATACGGACCTCTTAATGGAGCCTTACAGGGGGGTGATCAATGACAGGGGGGTGATCAATGACAGGGTGGTGATCACCCCATATAGACTCCCTGATCACCCCCCTGTCATTGATCACCCCCCTGTAAGGCTCCATTCAGAGGTCCGTATGTGTTTTGCGGATCCACGGATCCATGGATCGGATCCGCAAAACACATACGGACATCTGAATGGAGCCTTACAGGGGGGTGATCAATGACAGGGGGGTGATCACCCCATATAGACTCCCTGATCACCCCCCTGTCATTGATCACCCCCCTGTAAGGCTCCATTCAGACGTCCGTATGTGTTTTGCGGATCCGATCCATGGATCCGTGGATCCTCAAAACACATACGGACCTTTGTATGGAGCCTTACAGGGGGGTGATCAATGACAGGGTGGTGATCACCCCATATAGACTCCCTGCTCTCCCCCCTGTCATTGATTACCCCCCTGTAATGCTCCATTCAGACATTTTTTTGGCACAAGTTAGCGGAAATTGATATTTATTTTATTTATTTATTTATTTTTTCTTACAAAGTCTCATATTCCACTAAGGGTACTTTCACACTTGCGGCAGGACGGATCCGACATGCTGTTCACCATGTCGGATCCGTCCTGCGGCTATTTCGCCGTGCTGCCGGACCGCCGCTCCGTCCCCATTGACTATAATGGGCACGGGGGCGGAGCTCCGGCGCAGCACGGCGGTGCGCGGCGAAAGGCCGCCGGACTAAAATTACTGCATGTCAGGCTTTTTAGTCCGGCGGCTTTCGCCGTGCACCGCCGTGCTGCGCTGGAGCTCCGCCCCCCGTCCCCACTATAGTCAATGCGGACGGAGCGGCGGTCCGGCGGCACGGCGAAATAGCCGCAGGACGGATCCGACATGGTGAACAGCATGTCGGATCTGTCCTGCCGCAAGTGTGAAAGTAGCCTTACTTGTGACAAAAAATAAAATCTCACATGAACTCACCATACCCCTCACGGAATCCAAATGCGTAAATTTTTTTTGACATTTATATTCCAGACTTCTTCTCACGCTTTAGGGCCCCTAAAATGCCAGGGCAGTATAAATACCCCACATGTGACCCCATTTTGGAAAGAAGACACCCCAAGGTATTTTGTGAGGGGCATGGCGAGTTCATGTAAAATTTTATTATTTGTCACAAGTTAGTAAAAAGGGAGACTTTGTGAGAAAAAACAAAAAAAATCAATTTCCGCTAACTTGTGCCAAAAAAAAAAAAAACTTCTATGAACTCACCATGCCCCTCACGGAATACCTTGGGGTGTCTTCTTTTCAAAATGGGGTCACATGTGGGGTATTTATACTGCCCTGGCATTTTAGGGGCCCTAAAGTGTGAGAAGAAGTCTGGAATCCAAATGCCCTCCTAAAAGATACTCATTGGAATGTGGGCCCCTTTGCGCACCTAGGCTGCAAAAAAGTGTCACACATGTGGTATCGCTGTACTCAGGAGAAGTTGGGCAATGTGTTTTGGGGTGTCTTTTTACATATACCCATGCTGGGTGAGAGAAATATCTCTCTATAATGACAAATTTGTATAAAAAAATGGGAAAAGTTGACTTTTAGAGAGATATTTCTCTTACCCAGCATGGGTATATGTAAAAATACAGCCCAAAACACATTGCACTACTTCTCCTGAGTATGGCGATACCACATGTGTGACACTTTTCTGCAGCCTAGGTGGGCAAAGGGGCCCACATTCCAAAGAGCACCTTTAGGATTTCACTGGGCATTTTTTACATATTTTGATTTCAAACTACTTCTCACGCATTAGGTCCCCTAAAATGCCAGGGCAGTATAACTACCCCACAAGTGACCAGATTTTGGAAAGAAGACACCCCAAGGTATTCCGTGAGCGGCATGGCGAGTTCCTAGAATTTTTTATTTTTTTGTCACAAGTTAGTGGAAAATGATTATTATTATTATTTTTTTTTCTATCAAAGTCTCATATTCCACTAACTTGTGACAAAAAATAAAAACTTTCATGAACTCACTATGCCCATCACGAAATACCTTGGGGTGTCTTCTTTCCAAAATGGGGTAACTTGTGGGGTAGTTATACTGCCCTGGCATTTTAGGGGCCCTAGTGCGTGAGAAGTAGTTTGAAATCAAAATGTGTAAAAAATGCCCTGTGAAATCCTAAAGGTGCTCTTTGGAATGTGGGCCCATTTGCCCACCTAGGCTGCAAAAAAGTGTCACACATGTGGTATCGCCGTACTCAGGAGAAGTTGGGCAATGTGTTTTGGGGTGTCATTTTACCTATACCCATGCTGGGTGAGATAAATATCTCGGTCAAATGCCAACTTTGTATAAAAAAATGGGAAAAGTTGTCTTTTGCCGAGATATTTCTCTCACCCAGCATGGGTATATGTAAAAAGACACCCCAAAACACATTGCCCAACTTCTCCTGAGTACGGCGATACCACATGTGTGACACTTTTTTGCAGCCTAGGTGGGCAAAGGGGCCCACATTCCAAAGAGCACCTTTAGGATTTCACAGGGCATTTTTTACACATTTTGATTTCAAACTACATCTCATGCATTAGGGCCCCTAAAATGCCAGGGCAGTATAACTACCCCACAAGTGACCCCATTTTGGAAAGAAGACACCCCAAGGAATTTCGTGAGGGGCATAGTGAGTTCATGGAAGTCTTTATTTTTTGTCACAAGTTAGTGGAATATGAGATATTGTAAGGAAAAAATAAATAAAAAAATCATCATTTTCCGCTAACTTGTGACAAAAAATAAAAAGTTCTATGAACTCACTATGCCCATCAGTGAATACCTTAGGGTGTCTACTTTCCGAAATGGGGTCATTTGTGGGGTGTTTGTACTGTCTGCTTCAAAATGCGGAAATTCACATTTTTGTACCATAGTTTGTAAACGCTATAACTTTTACCCAAACCATTTTTTTTTTTTACCAAAACATTTTTTTTTTATCAAAGACATGTAGAACAATAAATTTAGAGAAAAATTTATATAGAAATGTAGTTTTTTTTAAAAAAAAATTTACAACTGAAAGTGAAAAATTTCATTTTTTTGCAAAAATTTTGTTACATTTCGATTAATAACAAAAAAAGTAAAAATGTCAGCAGCAATGAAATACCACCAAATGAAAGCTCTATTAGTGAGAAGAAAAGGAGGTAAAATTCATTTGGGTGGTAAGTTGTATGACCAAGCAATAAACCGTGAAAGTAGTGTAGTGCAGGATTGTAAAAAGTGGTCTGGTCATTAAGGGTGTTTAAGCTAGGGGGGCTGAGGTGGTTAAGTTAATTATCTGGCTCAACGCATTTCGGGACAGGCACGTCCCTTCATCAGAAGCAATGTTCTATTGTCTGTGGTAACAGGGTATTTGTACCCTGAATATAATGGCAAAAGGACAAAAAGACCGTCAAAAAAACAAAAAAGACCGCTAAACTGTTGTGGGCGGATCTCTCGTCGGATTCCCCGCTCTGCGTGGAAATGCCCGGCCGTGATGGTGCGCATGGCTAAAAAGCCGATGCGTGTCAAGCTGGAACGCATCGCGATCTGATGCGCATGTCCAGTGGTGCTTATCCCCAAAACGGCTCGGCGGCCTCCCCTTTTTTATCGACTCCATACATTCCAATTCTTATTCCTTGTTTTAAGCAAAACAGCGAAAAGACATTATAAAGACTTTTTTTTATTGAAGAGGCCATAATATATGGCCCATTAATGTTTCCAAAATACCATGACCCTGAGACACACTGAAGAAACGAGGACAAATGACCTGACAAATCGTATGAGCCGGAAAAAGAACTTGCGTTCCAGCATGGAACGCACCTCCATGAACTTCCAGATCGGCGCACAGGCCGCCGAGCCATTCCGGGGAGAAGCACGACTAGACATGCGCATCAGATCGCGGTGAGTTCCAGCCTGACAGGCATCGGCTTTCACCCATGTGCACCATCACGGCCGGGCATTTCCGCTTCCGGCAGAGTGGGGAATCCGACGAGAGATCCGCCCACAATGTTTGGCGGTCTTTTTTGTTTTTTTGGCGGTCTTTTTGTCCTTTTTCCATTATCTTCAGGGTACAAATACCCTGTTACCACAGACAATAGAACATTGCTCCTGATGAAGTGACGTGCCTGTCCCGAAACGCGTTGAGCCGGATAATTACCTTAATAAAGACAAGAGAACAGAAGCACCTGTGTGATTGGCTGCCTTCATCTTGTAAGATTCTAGAAGCGATCCAGGCTGGGGGGGGGGGGGGGCTATAGGGTTACAGGTGTATTATGCTTATCCTGATAAACCACCCCCTCGTGAAGTGAGTAAGAAGTATACGATACTGTAATATTTATATGATACATGTATCTTTTTATACAATTTTTATACGATTTCTACTTGTTCGCTCTATTCACCTACTACACATTGGCTTGATTGTTCATATAAATTAACGGTCTCTCAGCCACACGAGATCTAGTGTAGTATATTTATATTTTATATCTTATAAACAACATATTCAATACCAAAATACCTTCCTACTGGCGCTCGCAACGGGTTTCCAGAAATAGGCGGATTGGAGGGGAAACAAATACCCACCAGTCCTCCGATTTTCTTCTACAATTGATCAATAGTAACTCGCCATTGTAAGGCTTGAAGCAGGATGTTCTCAGACGGAAGTGGCCACTGAGCTTAGAGTGTCATCAGCAGGTTGCAACAGACATAACAGAGAGACTAGAAGAGTCATAGAAAGGCATAGAAGTGGACATCCTTTGGCCTTATCCAACACTGATGACCGCTTCATTGTGAACAATGCCGTGCGGAACCGGATGATGAATGCCACACAACTCCTGGCACATTTAAGGGAAGTGAAAGGCATTCAGGTGTCATGTCAGACCATTTGAAACCATTTACATCAGCTTGGTCTGCGTGCTAGATGACCTGCAAGGGTACTTGACTGCAGGGGTCATTGTCTTGCATAGGCCAGGGAGCATCTATACCAGACGAGGGATCAGTGGGCCTCAGTGCTCTTCACTGATGAAAGTTGATTCACGCAGAGAAGAAATTATGGCTGCCAATGATGCTGGAGACATCAAGGAGAGAGCTATGCATCAGCCACTGTAACCAGACAACCCTTTGGTGGTGGTGGTGTTATAGAGTGGGCAGGTGTGTCTAGTCAATACAGAACTGCCCTACACTTTGTGAATGGTACAGTGACAGGCCCATACTACTTGAATAACATCATTAATCCAGTCATTGTGCCTCTGCATGAACAACACAGGACTAATTTCCTTTTTTATGGACAACAATACGCCAGTTCATCAAGGCCGCACCATTAGAGAATGGCTGCTGGAGACTGGGGTACCTCAAATGGAGTGGCGGCCTGCACTTACTCCAGACCTGAATCCCATTGAAAACCTATGGGATCAGCTGGGTCACCATATAGAGACTCGTAACTCTGTACCCCAGAACCTCATTGACCTGAGGGCTGCCCTTCAAGAAGAGATTGATGCCATGCCTCAGTAGACAATAAGTCGACTTATGAACAGCAGGAGACGTCGTTGTTAAGCTGTGATGCTCAAGGCCACGTGACAAGTTTTTGAGACATTAACATTTATCGTGGGGGTGTACCCACCACTGGTGTTGGCTTCTGTTTCAATAAGTTGTTTGAGATCACCATTGCAGGCTTCCACTTAAATGCCCTACTTTCATTATATGATATCACCGTAGCGTGAATTTTTTAAGTTTTCCATAAATTTCACCCAAAAGCCAAATATCCCTAACGTTTTGTGAGTGATATATATATATATATATATATATATATATATATAGTGGATATAAAAAGTATACACACCCCTGTTAAAATGTCTGAGACAAAGATAAATCATTTCAGAACTTTTTCCACCTTTAATGTGACCTATAAACTGTACCACTCAATTGAAAAACAAACTGAAATCTTTTAGGTGGGAGGCACATATACAAACTGTTGTAATTCCTACACCGATCACCTGATATGGATGCAAATACCCTCAAATTACAGCTGACAGTCTGCAGTTAAAGCACATCTTGTTAGTTTCATTTCAAATCCATTGTGGTGGTGTATAGAGCCAAAAATGTTAGAATTGTGTCGATGTCCCAATATTTATGGACCTGACTGAATATATAGACCAAAAAAAGCAGGCAGCACTCCAGACTTGTGGTAAAAAATGTGGAACTTTTATTCACCCATGTGTCAAGGCAACGTTTCGGCTCTGTATGAGCCTTTCTTAAGCAAACGATATATATACACACTCACCTAAAGAATTATTAGGAACACCATACTAATACGGTGTTGGACCCCCTTTTGCCTTCAGAACTGCCTTAATTCTATGTGTCATTGATTCAACAAGGTGCTGATAGCATTCTTTAGAAATGTTGGCCCATATTGATAGGATAGCATCTTGCAGTTGATGGAGATTTGAGGGATGCACATCCAGGGCACGAAGCTCCCGTTCCACCACATCCCAAAGATGCTCTATTGGGTTGAGATCTGGTGACTCTGGGGGCCATTTTAGTACAGTGAACTCATTGTCATGTTCAAGAAACCAATTTGAAATGATTCGAGCTTTGTGACATGGTGCATTATCCTGCTGGAAGTAGCCATCAGAGGATGGATACATGTTCTCATTCTGTTTACGCCAAATTCGGACTCTATCATTTGAATGTCTCAACAGAAATCGAGACTCATCAGACCAGGCAACATTTTTCCAGTCTTCAACAGTCCAATTTTGGTGAGCTTGTGCAAATTGTAGCCTCATTTTCCTATTTGTAGTGGAGATGAGTGGTACCCGGTGGGGTCTTCTGCTGTTGTAGCCCATCCGCCTCAAGGTTGTGCGTGTTGTGGCTTCACAAATGCTTTGCTGCATACCTCGGTTGTAACGAGTGGTTATTTCAGTCACCGTTGCTCTTCTATCAGCTTGAATCAGTCGGCCCATTCTCCTCTGACCTCTAGCATCCACAAGACATTTTTGCCCACAGGACTGCCGCATACTGGATGTTTTTCCCTTTTCACACCATTCTTTGTAAACCCTAGCAATGGTTGTGAGTGAAAATCCCAGTAACTGAGCAGATTGTGAAATACTCAGACCGGCCCATCTGGCACCAACAACCATGCCACGCTCAAAATTGCTTAAATCACCTTTCTTTCCCATTCTGACATTCAGTTTGGAGTTCAGGAGATTGTCTTGACCAGAACCACACCCCTAAATGCATTGAAGCAACTGCCATGTGATTGGTTGACTAGATAATTGCATTAATGAGAAATAGAACAGGTGTTCCTAATAATTCTTTAGGTGAGTGTATATATATCCTGACGAGCAAAAGGGTAACAATGTTTTGAACTTTTGACTTTCAGGCTCCATATCTCACCATCCACTACAGCTTCGAACGTGAGACTACCATTATTTTATAAACAATAATCTTGGCTATCTCATACATAAATTGGACTTGCAACTATTTATCATATGGTTAGTATGCAGATTCTTGTCATGTAACTGCATTGTTAACGTTTTACTCCTAAAATGCAAAATTTTTATTTGTATTATTTTGTTAGTATTTTGTAAATTCACATTTGGCTTTCAACACTGCCTAAATCCTTCTGAGCATGCTCTCGATCAGATTCAAACATGTATTGACCGAAATCTGTTTCCAGGTCTTTTCTACATGTTCCCAATATAGGTGCATACTGGTCAACTCACTTGGGTACGAATACAGCTTTTTCTTCAACTCTACCCACAAGTATTCGATTGGGTTGAGGTCTGGGGACTGTGGGGGCCAATTCAACACCTCTACTTCATTGTCATTGAACCATTTCTTTACCAATCTCGACGTATGCTTTCGGGTCGTTGTTCTGCTGGAACACTATGTCGTCTTTTTCATATCCATAGTACTCTAGTGTACGAAGTAACTCATCTTGTAGGATACTCACATATAGCTCAGCATTGAGACTACCATCGATCCTGGTCAAGTATCCAACTTCTTTGGCTGTGAAACAACCCCATATCATCAGGCTTCCTCCACCGAACTTGACAGTTCCTTCGATTTCTCGATCCATTAGCCCCATTTTCCCTTGTTTCTTCCAGACCCATTTGCACCCATCAAAGCCCAGTCTATTAACTTTTATCTCATCACTCCAAATCACCCATTTCCAATCTTCTACTGTCCACCGTTCATACTTTTTTGCAAACTCGTGCTGACGCTTCTTATGATGATAATGAAGTCGAGACTTCTTCACCTTTTTTCAGGCCATCATTTCAGACTTGTGTAATGCGCGTTGCACGGTGCTTGCATGGACGTCTGTGATCTCACTATTATGAAGCACACCAGCCACCTCCACTGCCGTGTTTGTTGTGCCAGAACTGATAGACCTTGTGATCAGCTGAATTGTTGATATTTTGCCTGGATGTCCACCTCTTGGCTTTGGAATGGATGGACAGACTACATTTTGTATTCCTCCAACTGTTATCGTACCCACAGTATGGGCATCACTGTATATATATATATACAGTTGCAAGAAAAAGTATGTGAACCCTTTGGAATTATATGGATTTCTGCACAAATTGGTCATAAAATGTGATCTGATCTTCATCTAAGTCACAACAATAGACAAATCACAGTCTGTTTAAACTAATAACACACAAAGAATTAAATGTTACCATGTTTTTATTGAACACACCATGTAAACATTCACAGTGCAGGTGGAAAAAGTATGTGAACCCTATGGATTTAGTAACTGGCTGAACCTCTTTCGGCAGCAATAACTTCAACCAAACATTTCCTATAGTTGCAGATCAGACGTGCACAACGGTCAGGAGTAATTCTTGACCATTCCTCTTTACAGAACTGTTTCAGTTCAGCAATATTCTTGGGATGTCTGGTGTGAATCGCTTTCTTGAGGTCATGCCACAGCATCTCAATCGGGTTGAGGTCAGGACTCTGACTGAGCCACTCCAGAAGGCGTATTTTCTTTTGTTTAAGCCATTCTGTTGTTGATTTACTTCTATGCTTTGTGTCGTTGTCCTGTTGCAACAGCCATCTTCTGTTGAGCTTCAGCTGGTGGACAGATGGCCTTAGGTTCTCCTGCAAAATGTCTTGATAAACTTGGGAATTCATTTTTCCTTTGATGATAGCAATCCGTCCAGGCCCTGACGCAGCAAAGCAGCCCCAAACCATGATGCCCCCACCACCATACTTCACAGTTGGGATGAGGTTTTGATGTTGGTGTGCTGAGCCACTTTTTCTCCACACATAGTGTTGTGTGCTTCTTCCAAACAACTCAACTTTGGTTTCATCTGTCCACAGAATATTTAGCCAGTACTGCTGTGGAACATCCAGGTGCTCTTGTGCAAACTGTAAACATGCAGCAATGTTTTTTTTTGGACAGCAGTGGCTTCCTCTGTGGTATCCTCCCATACAATCCATTCTTGTTTAGTGTTTTATGTATCATAGATTGGCCAACAGGGATGTTAGCATATGCCAGAGACTTTTGTAACTCTTTAGCTGACACTCTAGGATTCTTCTTCACCGCATTGAGCAGTCTGCGCTGTGCTCTTGCAGTCATCTTTACAGGACGGCCACTCCTAGGGAGAGTAGCAGCAGTGCTGAACTTTCTCCATTTATAGACAATTTGTCTTACCGTGGACTGATGAACAGCAAGGCTTTTGGAGATATTTTATAACCCTTTCCTGCTTTATGCAAGTCAACAATTCTTAATCGTAGGTCTTCTGAGAGCTCTTTTGTGCGAGGCATCATTCACATCAGGCAATGCTTCTTGTGAAAAGCAAACCCAGAACTGGTGTGTGTTTTTTATAGGGCAGGGCAGCTGTAACCAACACCTCCAATCTCATCTCATTGATTGGACTCCAGTTAGCTGACACCTCACTCCAATTAGCTCTTGGAGATGTCATTAGTCTAGGGGTTCACATACTTTTTCCACCTGCTCTGTGAATGTTTACATGGTGTGTTCAATAAAAACATGGTAACATGTAATTCTTTGTGTTATTAGTTTAAGCAGACTGTGATTGTCTATTGTTGTGACTTAGATGAAGATCAGATCACATTTTTTGACCAATTTGTGCAGAAATCCATATCATTCCAAAGGGTTCACATACTTTTTCTTGCAACTGTATATATATATATATATATATATATATATATTCTACAAGGATACAATAGTAGAATTTTTCTAATGAATGTACAGGGGCATCTCAATAAATTAGAATATCATCAAAAAGTGAATTTGTTTCAGTAAATAAATTCAGAAAGTGAAACCCTATATTATATAGATTCATTACAAACATAGTGATCTATTTCAAGAGTTTATGTTGAAATATTGATGATTTTTCTAAAACTTAAAAGTTAGTATCTCAGAAAATCAGAATATTGTAAAAAACTTCAATATTGTAGACTCATGGTGTAACACTCTAATCAGTTAATCAATACAAAACACCGGCAAAGGTTTCCTAAACCAAACGGTAACTCAGTCTGGTTCAGTAGGCTACACAATCATGGGTAAGTATGCTGACTTGACAATTGTCTAGAAGACAGTCATTGACACCCTCCACAAGGAGGGTAAGCCACAAAAGGTCAATGCTAAAGAAACTGACTGTTCACAGGGATCTGTATCCAAGCATTTTAATGAAAAGTTGAGTGGACGTAAAAGGTGTAGAAGAAAATGGCGCAGAAGCAACAGGGATAACCGCTGCCTTGAAAGGATTATCAAATAAGGCCATTAAAAAATTTGGGGGATATTCACAAGGAGTGGACTGCGACTGGAGTCAGTATTTCAAGAGCCGCCACACACAAATGTACCCAGCACATGGGCTACAATTGTTGCATTCCTGGTCTCAAGCCACTCACGACCCAGAGGCAACATCATAAGAGTCTTACCTGGGCTAAGGAGAAAAAGAACTGGACTGTTGCTCAGTGGTTCAAAGTCCTGTTTTCAGATTAAAGTAAATTTTGCATTTCATTTGGAAATCAAGGTCCCAGAGGCTGAAGGAAGAGCGGACAGGCACACAATCCAAGTTACTTGAGGTCCAGTGTGAAGTTTCCATAGTCAGTGATGGTTTGGGGAGCCATGTCATCTGCTGGTGTTGGTCCACAATGTTATATTAAGTCCAAAGTCAGCACAGCCATCTACCAGGAAATTTTAGAGCACTTCATGCTTCCCTCTTCTGACAAGCTTTATTGAGATGTTGATTTCATTTTCCTGCAGGAGTTGGCACTTGCTCACACTGCCAAAAGTACCAACACCTGATTTAATCACTGTATCACTGTGCTTGATTGGCCACCAAACTCACCTGACCTAGTGTAAACCTCATAGAGAATCTATGGGGTATTGTCAAAAGGAAGATGAGAGACACCAGACCCAACAAAGCAGATGAACTGAAGGCCGCTAACAAAGCAACCTGGGCTTCCATAACACCTCAGCAGTACCACATGCTGATCACCTGAATGCCTTGATGCAGTAATTCTTGCAAAAGGAGCCTCGACCAAGTGCATATACTGTACATACATTTCAGTTGGCCAACATTTCTGTATTAAAAATCCTTTTTTAATTGGTCTGATATAATATTCTTTTTTTCTGAGATACTAACTTTTGGGTTTTCATTATCTGTAAGCCATAATCATCAACATTAATAGAAATAAACACTTGAAATAGATCACTCTTTGAGTAATGAATCTATGTAATATACATGTATGTGTCACTTTTAAATGATATTATAATTTATTGAGATGCACCTGTATAGGTTTAATAATGTCTGAAGTTTAGATTATGGAAGACTTCTTCTATTTATATTTTTTCTATTTCTTACCGAACAGCTGGATACACTTTCCATCGCCTATACTGTTATGACGTATATATTATATCAGCACCAGATCAGACCGAAAATCAAATACGAATTGATGACTTAATGAGAGAAAAAATTGTTCAGCCACTCGAGGAAGAAGGAATTAAATGCTATCATGGCTGCAGAGACATAGTTGGAGGACAATATGTTACAGATGCCATAAGTAATCCAATCTCTATAGTGCCTACTATCATTATGCCTGTCTACAAGGACAAGTCATTCGGACCATATCGCAAACTACTGTTAAATCCAGACTATTTACACAAAATGATATTCCTTCGCTTCGACTCAAGTAATATTTTTCCAGCTGCAGTTGCCAAAAATTATATATATCTCAATTTTGAAGATGAGCTCACATTGTCAAAACTGATTTACATTATTAGAAAAAGGTGCAAACAAGTTCCACTGCATGTGCGAAAAATGAATTGTGAACATGGAAGTGATATTGGTAAGTAATATATTTACTTCTACTCATTGTGTATCTTCATATGGCTTGAATAGAGGAAATACAGTGAAACCTCTCTAAAAACTTTCCTTGAGAAGAATAGCCTCTTATCCAAATCCTATTTCCTGTGACAAACTTTAAGTTCCACCATATTTTATGTATACTGGCTGTTTCCAATAGGAATACCACCCTCGAGAAGACTACTTTTAAATGCAATTTTGTTCAGTAAATTATTCAGCAGAACTGATTGCCCAGTATTGTGACCAGAGCTAAGAGCCTGGGTCTGTAACAGTTGAGTACTATCTAGGAGAGTGCTGCATGGTGGATTGGCTGACATTGTCTCAGGTTGTAAGATGTCCTGACAAGTCTCCCCTGAAGTTTGTTAGTGTGGAAAACACATGGAGAACCAACAATAAACCAGCTGCTATGTTGGTTTTGCTGCTACATTATTAAGACTCTGCCACTCCCTGTGAGACAACTGTTTAGTTGAAAATTTGGACACTGTTTACTTGACTAATCCGGATTGTGTGGCTGCCTAATTTACAGTAAAAGTCTTTCTTGTTGCATCTCCAGTGTGTGATGCCATCATTACATCTTCAACATGCTCAGCTGTGATCTTATAGGGTGTCCACTTCGAACTTGGCAGGGAATTGAGAAACTGTATATCCCCAGTAGACTTCTGCTAAAGGTGACGCCAGAACCCTCTCCTTACCATTAAAGGGAATCTGTCACCAGGGACCTCCCTATTCATCTGCATAGAAACATAGCTGTGATTCACCTGATTAAAACTCTGTTTTTCTTTTGTTGATCAGAGGCTAGTTATGATACTTTTCTTAATATGCAAATTAGATATTTGGTGCAATGAGGATCTCCTTTCTGTGGCCAGCGTCTCCTTTGCTATTTTCATTGATAGGGCCAGGCAGTGGCAAAGCAGCCAGGGAGGGACTGGCCACAGAAAAGAGTGGACCTTGGATGCAACAAGAGCAATGGTGACACTGGATTTCCTTCAAACTCCCTGGTTCTTGAAAATTAAAGGTAATCCTTTGCACCTCTCCATGCTACTCGTCAGGTCCCTCTGACCTTTTATTATAAAATTTATGTTGAAGCAGATCCTGTTGATTTAAATGGGAATCGGTTTTGGACGAAATGGTGATTAAAATGGTCAATTTGTTTGACAGAGACATGTTCAACAGAGAGGGTCAGAAAGAGTGGTATGTTGTTCTCTTCCAGTCAGACTTTTTTTTTGAAGGTGTACGTATACTTTCAAGAAAGGTTTGATATATCATAGTAAGTAATATATGAACGTTTTTGAACAGCGAGGGTCTGAGTGCTGAGACCCTGTCTCAATGCTTTAATAATAAAGGTAATTTTAGAAGCACATATATTTCTCTCTTTTTCACTTATGCTCAAAGGAATAGTTTAAGGGAACAAGTCTAGTAACTGTGGAAGATTTGGAGGAGAACATCCAATGTGAAATTGCTGCTGGTCCCCCCTGATCAGGGCTGCACCGCCAATTAGGTGAGGTGAGGCGATCGCCTCAGGCGGCACGGCCCTGGTGACAAGTGGGGGCAGCAGGGCATTGGGAGATGAGCGTTTCCATTGTGTAAGCGCTCATCTCTATATTCATCTGTATCGCTATCCTTAAGACAGTGATGAATGATGCGACAGATGAATGGTGCGGCGGGGAAGGGAGAGGCATCTCCTTTTCCCTTTCCTCTGATAGGCTGCAGGCACTAGGCCCGCAGCCTATCAGAGGCTGGTGCAGGCGACGCAAATTCGTTATCGCGCCACCTGAGCCGTACAGAGCAGGACACAGGCCGGAACAGGCCTGCATTGCATCTCTGCCAGCTTCATGGAGGTAAGTATAAGTGTTTATTTTTTTTAATCTTGTACAATGCAGGAGAGGAGCACTATGGGGGCATCTATGGGGGCACTTACTACTGGCACATTATTGGGGGGCATCTATGGGGGCACTTCCTACTGGCACATTATTGGGGGGCATCTATTGGGGCACTTCTTACTGGCATATTATTAGGAAGCACTATGGGAGCATCTATGGGGTACTTCTTACTGGCACATTACTGGGGGAATCTATGGGGTCACTTCCTACTGGCACATTATTGGGGGGCATCTATGGTGGCATCTATGGGGGTACTTCTTACTGGCACATTATTGGTGCCATCTATTGAGGGCACAAAGAAGTGTTATTTTATATAAGGGGAACTATGGGGAAGGGGGGAGAGGAACACTGTGGGGACATATACTGAGGCCACGAGGAAGGGGTATTTTATATGGGAGGCTCTGTATAGGGGCATTTTATACTAGCACACATTAAGGGGGCACTATGGGGACATTAGCTCAACTAAGGGCATTAAAAAGGGGGTATTTTTGCACTGGCACACATTATAAGGGGAAATTTTTTGTGCTGGCACACATTAGGGGGCATTTTTCTACTGTCACTTTATAAGCATAATTATTACTACTGGGGGGCATTGTGGTGT
Source organism: Bufo bufo (assembly GCF_905171765.1). Lineage (NCBI taxonomy): Eukaryota > Metazoa > Chordata > Amphibia > Anura > Bufonidae > Bufo > Bufo bufo. The sequence continues at coordinate 124,530,982 of NC_053394.1, forward strand.
GCTTTATTACTACTGGGGGACTATGGGGAACATGATTACTAGTATGGGCACTATGAGAGCATTATTACTTATGGGGTACAGTGGGGACATGTTGGGGGCACTGTAGGAGCACTATTACTACTAAGTGTGCTCTAGCAGAGAATTATTACTATTGGTGGGACTTTGGGGAGAACTATTACTGTGGGGGGCACCCTGGCACAGTATCAGCTTAGCACAATTATTTTTGGGGGACATTAGACTGTCAGAGACACTATTTGCTGGGCACAGTTATTTTAGGACACTGTGTGACAATAATTATTGAAGGGCACTGTTTGCATGGTACTAGTATTATCAGGGGGTTTATCTGTTTCTACAGTATAATATTGGGGAGGACAGCGGCACAGTATTGGGGGTGGTAGGATGATTTGTCCAGAAGATGGGAAAATGATGGAAAAGTAGTAAACTAAGATTTTTTTTGTAAAACTGCAGAGATGAGAGATGGCTGAAAAATTATCATGGTGGTCTGGTCTGAATGGAGAGGATGAGGAAAGAGAACATTTACATCAAAGGAGACATCACTAGATGTAAGAGGTATGTGGCACTGCATTACCTTGTATGTTTTGTAGTGATATACGCAATGTTAGGCGGGAAGGGGTTAGGTTGAGAATTTGGTATGGGGGGGGGGGAACGCTGTTTAATTTTTCGCCTCAGGCAGCAGAAAGGCCAGGTGCCCCCCTCCCCTGATTTGCTTGCCAATACATTCAGGAACATGGAGCACCGCTTCGAAATGTGTCTGGCAGAAGACGGAGATCACTTCCACCATCGCAAGTAATGCAATCGATTACACATATGTTAAGGTATTAAATACACTTCCATCTTTAGAAAGGTATGTTAACGTAGTCCTGCATTATTATCATCCACTCCATATGGCTTAGTTTTAGACGCGCTTGGTTTGGCGGTGGACATCAGGGTCTACATTTAGAGGGAGATACAGATGGAGCGCAGTAGTAGCAGCCAGCACCTCATACATGTAGCCTGAGGGAATGTCAGCCTTGTCCATGCTATTGGTGCACATGCAGTGGGTGAGCGCATCTCATATAGCCACCAGTACTTGGTTGTCACAGATATTGCAGAACTGTAATTTCATAATTGATGACTATTTTATGGATTGTGTAGTAAGCGTCTTTTTGTAGTTTCCCTATTGAATTACAGAGATTTATTTTTTTATGTTAATTTAAATAAAGATTCATTTTTAAAGGGGACGTGATGTTACTCATTGTTTTTGTGAAAATTGATATGTTAAGGTATGCAGCACATTTTTTATTTTATTTCAGGTAGCTTTATCCTGATGGGAGTTACAACAGAATATTCAGGGCCTCTTTAGAGAGAATCTCCCTGTACCACTCTCCAGCCTTTTGACAAACAAACTGCTACAGTCAAAAATTTCTAATTTCGACTCATCAGTCCAGAACCTCTACTGCCACAGTGAACCCTTTGTAACTATATGGATTTCTGCACAAATTGGTCATAAAATGTGATCTGATCTTCATCTAAGTCACAACAATAGACAATCACAGTCTGCTTAAACTAATAACACACAAAGAATTAAATGTTACCATGTTTTTATTGAACACACCATGTAAACATTCACAGTGCAGGTTGAAAAAGTATGTGAACCCTTGGATTTAATAACTGATTGAACCTCCTTTGGCAGCAATAACTTCAACCAAACGTTTCCTGTAGTTGCAGATCAGACATGCACAACGGTCAGGAGTAATTCTTAACCATTCCTCTTTACAGAACTGTTTCAGTTCAGCAATATTCTTGGGATGTCTGGTGTGAATCGCTTTCTTGAGGTCATGCCACAGGCATATTTTCTTCTGTTTAAGCCATTCTTTTGTTGATTTACTTTTATGCTTTGGGTCCTTGTCCTGTTGCAACACCCATCTTCTGCTGAGCTTCAGCTGATGGACAGATGGCCTTAAGTTCTCCTGCAAAATGTCTTGATAAACTTGGGAATTCATTTTTACTTCGATGATAGCAATCCGTCCAGGCCCTGACGCAGCAAAGCAGCCCCAAACCATGATGCCCCCACCACCATACTTCACAGTTGGGGTGAGGTTTTGATGTTTGTGTGCTGTGCCTCTTTTTCTCCACACATAGTGTTGTGTGTTTCTACCAAACAACTCAACTGTGGTTTCATCTGTCCACAGAATATTTTGCTGGTACTGCTGTGTAAGGAGAGTAGCAGCAGTGCTGAACTTTCTCCATTTATAGACAATTTGTCTTACCGTGGACTGATGAACAGCAAGGCTTTTGGAAATACTTTCATAACCCTTTCCAGCTTTATGCAAGTCAACAATTCTTAATCGTAGGTCTTCTGAGAGTTCTTTTGTGCGAGGCATCATTCACATCAGGCAATACTTCTTGTGAAAAGCAAACCCAGAACTGGTGTGTGTTTTTTATAGGGCAGGGCAGCTGTAACCAACACCTCCAATCTCATCTCATTGATTGGACTCCAGTTGGCTGACACCTCACTCCAATTAGCTGTTGGAGATGTCATTAGTCTAGGGGCTCACATACTTTTTACACCTGCACTGTGAATGTTTACATGGTGTGTTCAATAAAAACATGGTAACATTTAATTCTTTGTGTGTTATTAGTTTAAGCAGACTGTGATTGTCTATTGTTGTGACTTAGATGAAGATCAGATCACATTTTATGACCAATTTGTGCAGACATCCATATCATTCCAAAGGGTTCACATACTTTTTCTTGCAACTGCACATTCATGTGACCACTGCAACCAATCACTGACCTCAGTGGTCATATGACATACATGCTATCATCACCGCTGAGGCCAGTTCATCTTGGTTCTGGAGCATTTGGCACTGGAGGGAGATTTAAAAGTTGAACTAAGTGTGCTGATATAGGAGGTCACAACAATTGAAATTGGCGCTCCAGATTACCAAGAATAAGGGCAAAAATCAGAAAGTGGGTAATCTAAAATTTAATATTTATTGATAATGCAGATAAAAAATGGTTTCCAAAATAAAGTGTGCAAAGGACATACCTTGGGATAGAGATGATGTGTAATCGTCCCATCAACACAGCATATTAGCTCAGAATCGGGCCATCAGTAAAAACGATATTTAGGCTATCTAGTCAGATACAGACCAAAGATCAAATTTCTGGATTATAGAAAAAAACACAGACACTGAGATGTTATGACTAATAGATATATTGGCACAAAATATTGTAGATGGAATGGAAAAGGCAAAATTAATAATAAACGTAGTAAAGAGATACAGGCCTACTCGATACAGCCCTAAATGGTGTCTACATCCATACATAAGTGGGGGCACAGCTGAATTTTTACAGAAAACAACTGTAATTCAGCTGTTCGTTTAAGCCCGTTGGTGCGACTGTTCGCAAAAGGAAGATCCAGCGGGCTTCACGCTGTAAAAGGATCTTATCCCAATCTCCCCCAATCTCCCCCGATCTTATCCCAATCTGCTTCAATACAATGTACATTGGCAAGACCAGACGTGAACTACGTAGGCGAATAGGAGAACATCTCCTTGATATTGATAAACGACGAGATACGGCAGTTGCCCGCCATGTGTGCGACTTTCATAAAGGAGATACACGTGCCATTAGAGTCAGTGGTATTGAAGCAGTCGCCCCCCCCCCAAACGGGGGGGAGATTGGGATAGGATCCTTTTACAGCGTGAAGCCCGCTGGATCTTCCTTTTGCGAACAGTCGCACCAACGGGCTTAAACGAACAGCTGAATTACAGTTGTTTTCTGTAAAAATTCAGCTGTGCCCCCACTTATGTATGGATGTAGACACCATTTAGGGCTGTACCGAGTAGGCCTGTATCTCTTTACTACGTTTATTATTAATTTTGCCTTTTCCATTCCATCTACAATATTTTGTGCCAATATATCTATTAGTCATAACATCTCAGTGTCTGTGTTTTTTTCTATAATCCAGAAATTTGATCTTTGGTCTGTATCTGACTAGATAGCCTAAATATCGTTTTTACTGATGGCCCGATTCTGGGCTAATATGCTGTGTTGATGGGACGATTTCCGAGCGTCCTACCACCCTGCAGCATCAATAGACAACTGCTATCAGTCCTTGTCTATAGTATGGCTGTCAAATTAGCTGGCAGCCGCGGCATCGTTAGAACAAAAAGGCCGCACATGCGCAGGAGAGAGCCGGCATCGATGGCATTTCCTTGCGTTCCAAACCTTGCTTCTGACTCAGCAGTGAGCGCATGCGCGGCGCCGACGTGTGAGCGCACGGATGCGCCCATTGGCCCTGTTACATCGTGGGCGGCGGAGGCGGCAGCCAGGTGATTATTTAAACATGGTGTACACGCCAGACAGGTTGGCGTCCCATGTGCAGTCTTCTCTTTATCATGTTACTGCATGCACCATAGTCTCCGTATCTATAGAGACCGCCCCAGGAGTTTTCCACCATCTGGTTACCCCCACTACTGGCTGACGTATCTAGTTAGGCTGGTCTCTAGGGATGAAAGGTCTATCTTATACCTATCCCTAGTACCTTTTTCCCTCATCTCTCCCCTGATGAATTGCCTTTTAATTTAGTTTTTTGGGCAGTGAAACATGCGTGTAGGGAGTTCTTTTTAGATCCTTTAGGGACACATAGTTTATTTCTTGTAGGGACAGGATCCGGACGGGGTCGTCCTTGTAAGGACGAGTGCCCTGTGGTGAGGCTGCTACCTACATCTAGTATTAGGGATATACATCGTAGCTAGCCATAGGACCTCAACAGGGACCCTGCACACATGTGCATCACTGCCTAATGTTCATTTATTTTTTCAATCCCAACCTTGAATTGAAGAAACCTTTACTGAAGGCTTGACGACGGTGGTGATCGATCCGCATCCTGTTCCGTGGTACCGGTAGGACAAACGGTTACTGGTGCCGCCGTGCACTATACTAGTGTATTTTTTGTTATTTTCCTTTGGGATAGACACCTGTGTTACCCTAGGGTTTACACATCATCTCTATCCCAAGGTATGTCCTTTGCACACTTTATTTTGGAAACCATTTTTTATCTGCATTATCAATAAATATTACATTTGAGATTTAAAAGGTGACGAAGGTTTTTTTTTATGGTGAAAGAGATTATATCATTTCCTGAAGCTAGTTCAATTTCCTAAACTCTTGTAGAACACTTTTAATGTATTCTTTAGCTGGCTTTGTTACTTGATAATATCCAACAAATATACAGCAAACAATGTTTTAACATATATCTCTTTTCATGATGTTCCAGACTCAACTTCCTCTACTTCATCTGAAACAAACAGTATAATCAGTAAGTTCTATTTTTCACAACTTGATTACTAGAGTGTTTACCCCCTCCTCCCCCTTCCTTACCAGGCCATTTTTTTTTATTTATTTTAGCAATGGGCCTATCTACAGTTGCAAGAAAAAGTATGTGAACCCTTTGGAATGATATGGATGTCTGCACAAATTGGTCATAAAATGTGATCTGATCTTCATCTAAGTCACAACAATAGACAATCACAGTCTGCTTAAACTAATAACACAAAGAATTACATGTTACCATGTTTTTATTGAACACACCATGTAAACATTCACAGAGCAGGTGGAAAAAGTATGTGAACCCCTAGACTAATGACATCTCCAAGAGCTAATTGGAGTGAGGTGTCAGCCAACTGGAGTCCAATCAATGAGATAAGATTGGAGGTGTTGGTTACAGCTGCCCTGCCCTATAAAAAACACACACCAGTTCTGGGTTTGCTTTTCACAAGAAGCATTGCCTGATGTGAATGATGCCTCACACAAAAGAGCTCTCAGAAGACCTACAATTAAGAATTGTTGACTTGCATAAAGCTGGAAAGGGTTATGAAAGTATTTCCAAAAGCCTTGCTGTTCATCAGTCCACGGTAAGACAAATTGTCTATAAATGGAGAAAGTTCAGCACTGCTGCTACCCTCCCTAGGAGTGGCCGTCCTGTAAAGATGACTGCAAGAGCACAGCACAGACTGGTCAATGAGGTGAAGAAGAATCCTAGAGTGTCAGCTAAAGACTTACAAAAGTCTCTGGCATATGCTAACATCCCTGTTAGCGAATCTACGATACGTAAAACACTAAACAAGAATGGATTTCATGGGAGGATACCACAGAGGAAGCCACTGCTGTCCAAAAAAAAAATTGATGCACGTTTACAGTTTGCACAAGAGCACCTGGATGTTTCACAGCAGTACTGGCAAAATGTTCTGTGGACAGATGAAACCAAAGTTGAGTTGTTTGGAAGAAACACACAACACTATGTGTGGAGAAAATGAGGCCCAGCACACCAACATTAAAACCTCATCCCAACTGTGAAGTATAGTCATGGGGGCATCATGGTTTGGGGCTGCTTTGCTGCGTCAGGGCCTGGAAGGATTGCTATCATCGAAGGAAAAATTAATTCCCAAGTTTATCAAGACATTTTGCAGGAGAACCTAAGGCCATCTGTCCACCAGCTGAAGCTCAACCGAAGATGGGTGTTGCAACAGGACAACGACCCAAAGCATAGAAGTAAATCAACAAAAGAATGGCTTAAACAGAAGAAAATACGCCTTCTGGAGTTGCCCAGTCAGAGTCCTGACCTCAACCCGATTGAGATGCTGTGGCATGACCTCAAGAAAGCGATTCACAGCAGACATCCCAAGAATATTGCTTAACTGAAACAGTTCTGTAAAGAGGAATGGTCAAGAATTACTCCTGACCGTTGTGCATGTCTGATCTGCAACTACAGGAAACGTTTTGTTGAAGCTATCGCTGCCAAAGGAGGTTTATCCAGTTATTAAATCCAAGGGTTCACATACTTTTTCCACCTGCACTGTGAATGTTTACATGGTGTGTTCAATAAAAACATGGTAACATTTAATTCTTTGTGTGTTATTAGTTTTTTTGCAGACTGTGATTGTCTATTGTTGTGACTTAGATGAAGATCAGATCACATTTTATGACCAATTTGTGCAGAAATCCATATCATTCCAAATGGTTCACATACTTTTTCTTGCAACTGTAACTGCAAATAACTAATTAATTTCTGAGGCAACCTACATTTATTTGATATAATTTTTCATCGGACACTTTAGACCTTTCTATTGTGCCATTATATGTCAGATATAATATTTTAAAAAATATTTAAGGAAAAACTGTGAAAATGATGAAAAAAATATACTTTCCTTTCTAATCATTTTTTTTGCAAACAAACATTTCTAAAACCATTACCATATGTTTAAGAAAAAAAGGAATTTCAGCTCACCCACCGTCCTCCTTCCCCATGCACGGATCCCAGACCAGGACTCAATCAAAACAGTAGAAAAAACCCAGCAGCAGGCTCAGGATAAAATCCAGTGTCTTTATTTCTTCATTATAAAATCCATAGGCTGACCAAGACTGTACATCTTAATCATGACTAGAGTTGAGCGAACACCTGGATGTTCGGGTTCGAGAAGTTCGGCCGAACTTCCCGGAAATGTTCGGGTTCAGGATCCGAACCAGACCCGAACTTCGTCCCGAACCTGAAACCCATCGAAGTCAAAGGGGACCCAAACTTTTGGGCACTAAAAAGGCTGTAAAACAGCCCAGGAAAGAGCTAGAGGGCTGCAAAAGGCAGCAACATGTAGGTAAATCCCCTGCAAACAAATGTGGATAGGGAAATGAATTAAATTTAAAATTAAAAAAATAAAAATTAACCAATATCAATTGGACAGAGGTCCCATAGCAGAGAATCTGGCTTCACGTCAGCAGAGAATCAGTCTCTTCATGCCATAGCAAAGAATCTGGCTTCATGTCAGCACAGAATCAGTCTTCATGTCATAGCAGAGAATCAGGCTTCACGTCACCCACCACTGGAACAGGCCACTGTCACACATTTAGGCCCCGGACCCAGACAGAGGAGAGAGGTCCCGTAACAGAGAATCTGGCCTTATGTCAGCACAGAATCAGTCTTCATGTCATAGCAGAGATTAAGGCTTCACGTCACCCACCACTGGAACAGGCCACTGTCACATATTTAGGCCCCGGCACCCAGACAGAGGAGAGAGGTCCCGTAACAGAGGATCTGGCCTTATGTCAGCACAGAATCAGTCTTCATGTCATAGCAGAGAATCAGGCTTCACGTCACCCACCACTGGAACAGGCCACTGTCACACATTTAGGCCCCGGCACCCAGACAGAGGAGAGAGGTCCCGTAACAGAGAATCTGGCCTTATGTCAGCACAGAATCAGTCTTCATGTCATAGCAGAGAATCAGGCTTCACGTCACCCACCACTGGAACAGGCCACTGTCACATATTTAGGCCCCCCCACCCAGACAGAGGAGAGAGGTCCCGTAACAGAGAATCTGGCCTTATGTCAGCACAGAATCAGTCTTCATGTCATAGCAGAGAATCAGGCTTCACATCACCCACCACTGGAACAGGCCACTGTCACATATTTAGGCCCAGGCACCCAGGCAGAGGAGAGAGGTCCCGTAACAGAGAATCTGGCCTTATGTCAGCACAGAATCAGTCTTTATGTCATAGCAGAGAATCAGGCTTCACGTCACCCACCACTGGAACAGGCCACTGTCACATATTTAGGCCCCGGCACCCAGACAGAGGAGAGAGGTCCCGTAACAGAGAAACTGGCCTTATGTCAGCACAGAATCAGTCTTCATGTCATAGAAGAGAATCAGGCTTCACGTCACCCACCACTGGAACAGGCCACTGTCACACATTTAGGCCCCGGCACCCAGACAGAGGAGAGAGGTCCCGTAACAGACAATCAGGCCTTATGTCAGCGCAGAATCAGTCTTCATGTCATAGCAGAGAATCAGGCTTCACGTCACCCACCACTGGAACAGGCCACTGTCACACATTTAGGCCCTGGCACCCAGACAGAGGAGAGAGGTCCCGTAACAGAGAATCTGGCCTTATGTCAGCACAGAATCAGTCTTCATGTCATAGCAGAGAATCAGGCTTCACGTCACCCACCACTGGAACAGGCCACTGTCACATATTTAGGCCCCGGCACCCAGACAGAGGAGAGAGGTCCCGTAACAGAGGATCTGGCCTTATGTCAGCACAGAATCAGTCTTCATGTCATAGCAGAGAATCAGGCTTCACGTCACCCACCACTGGAACAGGCCACTGTCACATATTTAGGCCCCCCCACCCAGACAGAGGAGAGAGGTCCCGTAACAGAGAATCTGGCCTTATGTCAGCACAGAATCAGTCTTCATGTCATAGCAGAGAATCAGGCTTCACATCACCCACCACTGGAACGGGCCACTGTCACATATTTAGGCCGAGGCACCCAGGCAGAGGAGAGAGGTCCCGTAACAGAGAATCTGGCCTTATGTCAGCACAGAATCAGTCTTCATGTCATAGCAGAAAATCAGGCTTCATGTCACCCACCACTGGAACAGGCCACTGTCACACATTTAGGCCCCGGCACCCAGACAGAGGAGAGGTTCATTCAACTTTGGGTTGCCCCGCAATATAATGGTAAAATTAAAATAAAAATAGGATTGAATGAGGAAGTGCCCTGGAGTAGAATAATATATTGTTAAGGGGACGTAGTTAATATCTAATCTGCACAAGGGATGGACAGGTCCTGTGGGATCCATGCCTGGTTCATTTTTATGAACGTCAGCTTGTCCACATTGGCTGTAGACAGGCGGCTGCGTTTGTCTGTAATGACGCCCCCTGCCGTGCTGAATACACGTTCAGACAAAACGCTGGCCGTCGGGCAGGCCAGCACCTCCAAGGCATAAAAGGCTAGCTCTGGCCACGTGGACAATTTGGAGACCCAGAAGTTGAATGGGGCCGAACCATCAGTCAGTACGTGGAGGGGTGTGCACAGGTACTGTTCCACCATGTTAGTGAAATGTTGCCTCCTGCTAACACGTTCCGTATCAGGTGGTGGTGCAGTTAGCTGTGGCGTGGTGACAAAACTTTTCCACATCTCTGCCATGCTAACCCTGCCCTCAGAGGAGCTGGCCGTGACACAGCTGCGTTGGTGTCACGGCTGAGGATGGGGGAAATCCTCAGCCGTGCGATGCCAGAAGCTGTTGGCCTACTCGGCCAGGAGAACAGGATAGGGAGCAGGTCACCTACTAACAGCGTCCCTACCCTGACCCTAACTCCTAACTGCATGGGCCGACATTAAAGGTAGGAGGACCCATGCGCAGGAACCTCGGATCCCTAACTCACCCTCCGTCCGGTCCCTGCGCTAGGAGTCAGGGTAAGACGACCTACTCCTCCTAGGCACGGAGGAGCAGGAGTCTCACTGGCCAAGCTGTTGGGAAAAGGGGAACCAAAACAGACTAACGGAAATGGCAGGTGAACTAAGTAGTTCAACCAACCTGCCACAGCCTTGCTGACTGGATCCCTGAGAACACACAGAATCCGGAACCATTAGCTGCACAAACCAAAGGAAGGAAGGACCCAACAGAACATCAGATGGACATCTCACACAACATGACATAAAACATAAAGTGACATTTTCTTTGTGACCACAGGGGTGGCTCTCACAGGCAGATAATAACACAGGAGGCTGCTCCAGCAAGCATGGCTGAAACAACCCACAGTCAGACACACCCAGTGCACACACACACTAGGAAGGAGGTTAACCCTTCCAACACCAGGGAAGGGAAACATAAATAAAAAGGGAAAGTGTCCAACTCAGAAACACACTGTGGCTGTTGCCGCAGGCAATGACATGGGTGGCCACCATGTCCTGGGAGTCAGCCCGAAGCCCCACATGTACACCATGCAACCAAACATTGCCACGGGCAACCACAGTGAGGAGAAGATGTAAGTGTACACCACACAAAACAGAGAGTGCACACCGACATACAAAAGTGCATACATACACACAACTCCTAGGAAACCGCACACATAGCTGTTGTCCGTGGCAACCGCACCCGAGGCCAACTACATTATGCCTCAAGCTGCGGTTGAAAATACAACACAAAACCGCGGGCAACAGTATGCGGCTCCCAAGGAGTCACGGCCAAAACCGTGGCCGTGACAGTTGACGACCTCTTACTCCTCCTCTGCCTTCGCCTTGGGCTTCCACTGGTTCCCCTGTGACATTTGGGAATGCTCTCAGTAGCGCGTCTACCAACGTGCGCTTGTACTCGCGCATCTTCCTATCACGCTCCAGTGTAGGAAGTAAGGTGGGCACATTGTCTTTGTACCGGGGATCCAGCAGGGTGGCAACCCAGTAGTCCGCACACGTTAAAATGTGGGCAACTCTGCTGTCGTTGCGCAGGCACTGCAGCATGTAGTCGCTCATGTGTGCCAGGCTGCCCAGAGGTAAGGACAAGCTGTCCTCTGTGGGAGGCGTATCGTCATCGTCCTGTGTTTCCCCCCAGCCACGCACCAGTGATGGGCCCGAGCTGTTTTGGGTGCCACCCCGCTGTGAACATGCTTCATCCTCATCCTCCTCCACCTCCTCCTCATCCTCGTCCTCCTCGTCCTCCAGTAGTGGGCCCTGTCTGGCCACATTTGTACCTGGCCTCTGCTGTTGCAAAAAACCTCCCTCTGAGTCACTTCGAAGAGACTGGCCTGAAAGTGCTAAAAATGACCCCTCTTCCTCCTCTTCCTCCTGGGCCACCTCCTCTTCCATCATCGCCCTAAGTGTTTTCTCAAGGAGACATAGAAGTGGTATTGTAATGCTGATAACGGCGTCATCGCCACTGGCCATGTTGGTGGAGTACTCGAAACAGCGCAACAGGGCACACAGGTCTCGCATGGAGGCCCAGTCATTGGTGGTGAAGTGGGGCTGATCCGCAGTGCGACTGACCCGTGCGTGCTGCAGCTGAAACTCCACTATGGCCTGCTGCTGCTCGCACAGTCTGTCCAGCATTTGCAAGGTGGAGTTCCACCTGGTGGGCACGTCGCATATGAGGCGGTGAGCGGGAAGGCCAAAGTTACGCTGTAGCGCAGACAGGCGAGCAGCGGCAGGGTGTGAACGCCGGAAGCGCGAACAGACGGCCCGCACTTTATGCAGCAGCTCTGACATGTCGGGGTAGTTGCGAATGAACTTCTGCACCACCAAATTCAGCACATGCGCCAGGCAAGGGATGTGCGTCAAACCGGCTAGTCCCAGAGCTGCAACGAGATTTCGCCCATTATCGCACACCATCAGGCCGGGCTTGAGGCTCACCGGCAGCAACCACTCGTCGGTCTGTTGTTCTATACCCCGCCACAACTCCTGTGCGGTGTGGGGCCTGTCCCCCAAACATATGAGTTTCAGAACGGCCTGCTGACGTTTACCCCGGGCTGTGCTGAAGTTGGTGGTGAAGGTGTGTGGCTGACTGGATGAGCAGGTGGAAGAAGAGGAGGAGGAAGCTGAGTAGGAGGAGGAGGATTCAGGAGGCAAAGAATGTTGCCCTGCGATCCTTGGCGGGGGAAGGACGTGCGCCAAACAGCTCTCCGCCTGGGGCCCAGCCACCACTACATTTACCCAGTGTGCAGTTAAGGAGATATAGCGTCCCTGGCCGTGCTTACTGGTCCACGTATCTGTGGTTAGGTGGACCTTGCCACAGATGGCGTTGCGCAGTGCACACTTGATTTTATCGGACACTTGGTTGTGCAGGGAAGGCACGGCTCTCTTGGAGAAGTAGTGCCGGCTGGGAACAACATACTGTGGGACAGCAAGCGACATGAGCTGTTTGAAGCTGTGTGTGTCCACCAGCCTAAATGACAGCATTTCATAGGCCAGTAGTTTAGAAATACTGGCATTCAGGGCCAGGGATCGAGGGTGGCTAGGTGGGAATTTACGCTTTCTCTCAAATGTTTGTGAGGTGGAGAGCTGAACGCTGCCATGTGACATGGTTGAGATGCTTGGTGACGCAGGTGGTGGTGTTGGTGGTACATCCCATGTTTGCTGGGCGGCAGGTGCCAACGTTCCTCCGGAGGCGGAGGAAGAGGCCGAGGCGGCGGCAGCAACAGAAGAGGCCGAGGCGGCAGCAGCAGAAGAGGTAGCAGGGGGAGCCTGAGTGACTTCCTTGTTTTTAAGGTGCAGTTTATGCTTTGCAGGCAGGTGCCTGGTCATGCAGGTTGTGCTAAGGTTCAGAACGTTAATGAATCGCTTCAGGCTCTGATGGCACAGCGTGCAAACCACTCAGGTCTTGTCATCAGCACATTGTTTGAAGAAGTGCCATGCCAGGGAACTCCTTGAAGCTGCCTTTGGGGTGCTCGGTCCCAGATGGCGGCGGTCAGTAGCAGGCGGAGTCTCTTGGCGGCAGGTGTTCTGATTTTGCCCACTGCTCTCTCTTTTGCTACGCTGTTGGCTCGGTCTCACCACTGCCTCTTCCTCCGAACTGTGAAAGTCAGTGGCACGACCTTCATTCCATGTGGGGTCTAGGACCTCATCGTCCCCTGCATCGTCTTCCACCCAGTCTTGATCCCTGACCTCCTGTTCAGTCTGCACACTGCAGAAAGACGCAGCAGTTGGCACCTGTGTTTCGTCATCATCAGAGACGTGCTGAGGTGGTATTCCCATGTCCTCATCGACAGGAAAAATAAGTGGTTGTGCGTTAGTGCATTCTATCTCTTCCACCCCTGGGGAAGGGCTAGGTGGATGCCCTTGGGAAACCCTGGCAGCAGAGTCTTCAAACAGCATAAGAGACTGCTGCATAACTTGAGGCTCAGACAGTTTCCCTGATATGCATGGGGGTGATGTGACAGACTGATGGGCTTGGTTTTCATGTGCCATCTGTGTGCTTTCTGCAGAAGACTGGGTGGGAGATAATGTGAACGTGCTGGATGCACTGTCGGCCACCCAATTGACTAATGCCTGTACCTGCTCAGGCCTTACCATCCTTAGAACGGCATTGGGCCCCACCAAATATCGCTGTTAATTCTGGCGGCTACTGGGACCTGAGGTAGTTGGTTCACTAGGACGTGTGGCTGTGGCAGAACGGCCACGTCCTCTCCCAGCACCAGAGGGTCCACTAACACCACCACGACCATGTCCACGTCCGCGTCCTCGTCCCTTATTAGATGTTTTCCCCGTTCACCACAATTTTGAAAATGGCAAATTTGGGAATAGTTTTTCAACCCAGAACAAAAACTGTGCTTTTACGGTCACTACAAATAATTTGACCAGCTAAAACAGTACAGATTTGGTTGAATAGAAATGTGAGGCCTATTTTTTTTGCGCTGTGTGACAGGTATACGTTTAATCACAGAATTAGACTTGTATCTGCACGGTAGCGTGTGTATTACGTTTTTTCTGAATGACACTATCAGCACCTTGAATCTAAGATATCCTTTTTGGGATAGATTTAAAGTAGGCCTGATATAGCAGAAACTACTTATTTTGAGAATTGCAAATTTTGGAATAGTTTTTCAACCCAGAACAAAAACTGTGCTTTTACGGTCACTACAAATAATTTGACCAGCTAAAACAGTACAGATTTGGTTGAATAGAAATGTGAGGCCTATTTTTTTTGCGCTGTGTGACAGGTATACGTTTAAATACAGAATTAGACTTGTATCTGCACGGTAGCGTGTGTATTACGTTTTTTCTGAATGACACTATCAGCACCTTGAATCTAAGATATCCTTTTTGGGATAGATTTAAAGTAGGCCTGATATAGCAGAAACTACTTATTTTGAGAATTGCAAATTTTGCAATAGTTTTTCAACCCAGAACAAAAACTGTGCTTTTACGGTCACTACAAATAATTTGACCAGCTAAAACAGTACAGATTTGGTTGAATAGAAATGTGAGGCCTATTTTTTTTGCGCTGTGTGACAGGTATACGTTTAATCACAGAATTAGACTTGTATCTGCACGGTAGCGTGTGTGTTACGTTTTTCTGAATGACACTATCAGCACCTTGAATCTAAGATATCCTTTTTGGGATAGATTTAAAGTAGGCCTGATATAGCATAAACTACTTATTTTGAGAATGGCAAATTTGGGAATAGTTTTTCAACCCAGAACCAAAACTGTGCTTTTACGGTCACTACATGTCACGGAACCATGAACCAGACGTACAACAAGAGATAAATGAAAATAAGAAGGCTTTATTGAAAATAAAGCTGTAAAGCAAAAGTCCAAACGGATGGTGAAACCGAGCAGAGTCTTTGCGAAGCCAGAGGTCAGGAACCAGAAGGGTAGTCAGACGAAGCCAGGATCAGGAACCAGCAGGGTAGTCAGACGAAGCCAGGATCAGGAACCAGCAGGGTAGTCAGACGAAGCCAGGATCAGGAACCAGCAGGGTAGTCAGACGAAGCCAGGATCAGGAACCAGAAGCAGCAGCAGTCTTAGAAGCATGTGAACACAAGAGGACCAAGCAAGGAACTGAAGCCACAGACCTCCTATATATATGAGCTAGGCATCCAGCTCCTCCCAGGGGAAGGAGGAGCCGCAGGGTGGAAGGCTACAAGAAACCCAGGACCCAAGATGGCCGCCAGCACATGTCAAACGAAGGAGAGCAGCAAGCAGGTAAGACCATGACAGTACCTCCCCCTCAAGGGCCCCTCCTCCGCGGAGCACAAAACGGTTTCTGAGGGAAGCGTGCGTGGAAGGCTCGGAGCAAGGCAGGAGCATGGACATCTGCGGAGGGAACCCAGGAACGCTCCTCTGGACCATAACCACGCCAATGGACCAAAAACTGCAACCGACCGCGGACCAGGCGTGAGTCCAGGATATTGCTCACTTCATATTCCTCACGATTGCCCACTTGGACCGGACGAGGCCGAGGAACCGAGGAAGTGAAACGATTACACACCAGTGGCTTCAACAGGGAGACATGAAACACGTTGGAGATCCGCATGCCAGGAGGAAGCGCAAGGGCATAGGCTACCGGGTTTACCCTGCGAAGCACTCGGAAGGGACCAACAAAGCGAGGCGCCAGCTTGGGAGTGGGCACTCGAAGGTTGAGGTTGCGGGTGGACAACCATACACGGTCTCCGACCTGGTAGGAAGGAGCAGGCGCTCGTCTGCGATCAGCCTGGAATCTCTGGCGCTGCGCAGAGACCTCAAGGGACTTCTGGATCTGTACCCAAGAAGCACGTAGGACGGAAAGGTGATCCTCCACAGCCGGAATATCCTGGCGAGAGAATACCTCCGGTAACACGGCAGGTTGGAACCCATAATTGGCCATGAAGGGAGACGTCCCAGAGGAAGAGTTCACCGCCGTGTTCCTGGCAAACTCAGCCCAAGGCAGGAGGTCAACCCAATTGTCTTGGTGATCGGAGACATAGCAACGAAGGAATTGCTCCAAGGCCTGATTGGATCGTTCTGCGGCCCCATTGGACTGAGGGTGGTAGGCCGAGGAGAAGGAGAGATGAATCCCCAACTGGGAGCAAAAGGCGCGCCAGAACCTGGACACAAACTGACTCCCCCGATCCGACACAATCTCCTTAGGCAAACCGTGCAACCGGAAGACCTCCCTGGCAAAAATCGTGGCCAACTCTTGTGCAGAGGGTAACTTCTTGAGAGGAACACAGTGGCACATTTTGGAAAACCGATCCACAATCATGAGAATGACCGTATGGCCTCGGGATGCAGGGAGGTCCACAATGAAATCCATCCCCAGGTGTGACCATGGGCGCTCCCCGGTGGCTATGGGTTGCAGAAGGCCCAACGGAAGGTGCCGAGGGGACTTACTCTGGGCACAAACGGAGCATGCCGCTACATATGCGGCGATGTCGGAACGTAGGGAAGGCCACCAGAACAGACGTGAAACAGCCCAGGACAGCTGATTCTTTCCAGGATGCCCCGCGGTCTTGGAGTTATGGTAGGTTCGCAACAACCGAGTGCGCAACTCCTCAGGCACAAAACATCTGCCGTTGGGTCTCCCAGAGGGAGCACCAGATTGAGCCGCCAAAATCTGCTCACCCAGGGGAGAGGTCAGGCTGGTGCGAATGGCGGCCAGGATCTGATTCGGAGGTATGACCGAAGTCGGAATCGACTCCTCCCTGGACAGCTCGGAGTACTGCCGTGATAAGGCATCCGCCCTGATGTTCTTGGAACCGGGTAGGTAGGAGACCACGTAATTAAAACGTGACAAGAACAGAGCCCATCTGGCCTGACGTGGTGTCAATCTCTTGGCCTCAGAAAGGTAGGTCAGATTCTTGTGGTCCGTCAGGATGAGAACCGGAACCACCGAACCCTCGAGCAAGTGCCTCCATTCTTTAAGGGCCTGCACGATGGCCAATAACTCCCTGTCACCAATCTGATAGTTGCACTCCGCGGAAGACAGTTTCCGGGAGTAAAACCCACAAGGAAGCAGAGGACCCTCTGGTGTTCTACGCTGAGACAGAAGGGCGCCTACTCCCGTCTCAGACGCGTCCACCTCGAGGACAAAGGGCAACCCAGGGTTGGGATGCGACAGAATCGGAGCCGACACAAAGGCGGACTTTAGGGCCTCAAAAGCTCGGATGGCCTCGAGCGGCCAGACCTGGGAATTACTGCCCTTCCTGGTCAGATCCGTGAGAGGCTTGGCCAGCATGGAAAAGTCCCTGATGAACTTCCGATAATAATTGGCGAAGCCCAAAAAGCGCTGCAGGGAACGAAGACCACTGGGCTGGGGCCACTGTAAGACAGCCGAAACCTTCTCAGGATCCATGGAGAACCCCTCAGCGGAAATGATGTAACCTAAGAAGGTTACCTGGGATCGGTGAAATTCGCATTTCTCAAGCTTACCGAACAGCTTGTTCTCTCGTAACCGTTGCAACACTCGTCTGACATCCAGAATGTGGGCCTCCATGGATTCAGAATATACCAAGATGTCATCCAAATAGACTACCACACACTGCTGCAACAGGTCACGGAAAACATCGTTGATGAATTCCTGAAAGACTGCGGGCGCATTGCACAACCCAAAGGGCATAACCAAGGATTCGTAATGACCGGTCCTGGTGTTAAACGCGGTCTTCCACTCATCGCCCGCCTTGATCCTTACCAGGTTATATGCCGCCCTCAGGTCGAGTTTGGTAAAGACCGTGGCCCCTTTAAGGCGATCGAACAGCTCGGAAATCAAGGGTATCGGGTAAGCGTTCTTGATCGTGATGCGATTGAGACCCCTGTAATCGATGCAAGGCCTCAACTCACCGCCCTTCTTTTTCACAAAGAAAAATCCAGCCCCTGCCGGGGACGAAGATTTGCAAATGTGTCCGCGTGAAAGCGCCTCCCTCACGTACTCCTCCATGGCCTCATTCTCCGCTACCGACAGTGGATAGACTTTGCCACGAGGAGGAACGGCACCAGATTGTAACTCTATGGCACAATCGTATGGGCGGTGCGGAGGTAGGGCAACCGCGCGCACCTTATCGAATACATCCCGGTACTCCTCGTATTCAGGAGGCAACAGAGAGTCCGAGGAAGTACACAGCAACTTGACAGACCCATGGATGCAACTAGCCCCACACTGCGGTGACCACGAGAGGATCTCGACCGATCTCCAATCGAAAGTCGGATTATGCTTCTGGAGCCAGGGGTACCCCAAGACCACCGAGTAGTGTGGAGACGAAATAACCTGGAGGCAGACCGACTCTCTGTGAACGGCACCAATGGCTATCCCCACTGGAAGGGTCTCATGAGTCACGTGTGGCGGCAGAAGGGGTCTGCCGTCTATCGCCTCAAGAGCCAGTGGGGAACCTCAAGCCTGCAGAGGAATGGAATTGGCGGCAGCGAACACACTATCAATGAACAAACCACCAGCACCAGAGTCCACCAACGCCTGGGTCGTCACCGAGCCCCCGACCCAGGAGAGGACAACAGTGATCAGTGGTTTGTCAACACGGGAAACCGGGGACGAGGAGACTCCACCCAAGATCTGCCCCCGACAGGATCTCAGGGTACGAGCGTTTCCCGGACGGTTCGGACATGCCAACCGAAAATGCCCACCGAGACCACAGTACATGCATCGGCCCTCGCGTCTCCGGAGTGCCCTCTCCCCCTCGGACAGGCGAGCAAACCCCAGCTGCATGGGTTCACCCCCAGACAAGTCATCCCCAGGAGGCGTGGGAGGAGAGGGAGGCACGGGTGGGACAGCAAACGTAGGCACCAATCTGTTAGAAGACCTCCGCAGGTTCTCCTTAAAGGAAGGTCTCTCCCTGAGTCTGGTGTCAATCAAAATCAGGAAAGAAATAAGAGACTCGAGCTCAACTGGTAGGTCCTTAGCTGCAACCTCATCCTTCAAGGCATCCGAGAGACCATGAGAGAAAGCAGCGACCAGAGCCTCATTATTCCAGCCCACCTCTGCTGCCAGGGTACGAAACTCAATGGCGTATTCAGCTACGGATCGTGAACCCTGTCTGATGGACATAAGGAGCTTCGCAGCAGAGGCAGCACGAGCCGGCACATCGAATACCTTCCGAAGAGAAGCAACAAAACCGGAAAACTCGGCAACCACCGGATTGTTGTTCTCCCATAAAGGGCTGGCCCAGGCCAAGGCCTTGTCCGAGAGCAGCGAGATCAAGAAGCCCACCTTTGATCTCTCAGTAGGAAAGGCATGTGGCAGCAACTCGAAATAAATGCCCACCTGGTTAAGGAAACCTCGGCACTGAGTTGGCTCTCCCCCAAAGCGCTGTGGAAGAGGGGCAGAACCGATCATACCCCGAAACACCGCAGGCGCAACAACAGGTGTCGGGGTAGACTCTGGCGCAACAACCGGAGCGGCAGTAGGAGCGAGCCCAGGAGCGACAACCGACCCATCGGCAACGGGAGCGAAATGAGCCGTGCGTTCAAGCAGGGTTTGCAACGCCACAGCGAACCGACCCAACAGGTGATCCTGCTGATCAAGTCTGGCAACCAGCGTGGGTAGCGAGGATGGCCCTGTACCGTCAGAATTCATGGCTTGGTCCTAGTGTCACGGAACCATGAACCAGACGTACAACAAGAGATAAATGAAAATAAGAAGGCTTTATTGAAAATAAAGCTGTAAAGCAAAAGTCCAAACGGATGGTGAAACCGAGCAGAGTCTTTGCGAAGCCAGAGGTCAGGAACCAGAAGGGTAGTCAGACGAAGCCAGGATCAGGAACCAGCAGGGTAGTCAGACGAAGCCAGGATCAGGAACCAGCAGGGTAGTCAGACGAAGCCAGGATCAGGAACCAGCAGGGTAGTCAGACGAAGCCAGGATCAGGAACCAGAAGCAGCAGCAGTCTTAGAAGCATGTGAACACAAGAGGACCAAGCAAGGAACTGAAGCCACAGACCTCCTATATATATGAGCTAGGCATCCAGCTCCTCCCAGGGGAAGGAGGAGCCGCAGGGTGGAAGGCTACAAGAAACCCAGGACCCAAGATGGCCGCCAGCACATGTCAAACGAAGGAGAGCAGCAAGCAGGTAAGACCATGACACTACAAATAACTTGACCAGCTAAAACAGTACTGATTTGGAGGAATATAAATGTCAGGTCTATTTTTTAGGCGCTGGGTGACAGGCTCAACTTGCCCCTGATGTAGTATATGGCCAAAAAATAACCACACTATTGATGGTTAAATGCACTTGGGTGACACAGGCTCAGCCTGCACCTGATGTAGTATATGGCCAAAAATGAACCACACTATTGATGGTTAAATGCACTTGGGTGACACAGGCTCAGCCTGCACCTGATGTAGTATATGGCCAAAAATGAACCACACTGTTGATGGTTAAATGCACTTGGGTGACACAGGCTCAGCCTGCACCTGATGTAGTATATGGCCAAAAAATAACTACACTGTTGATGGTTAAATGCACTTGGGTGACACAGGCTCAGCCTGCACCTGATGTAGTATATGGCCAAAAAATAACCACACTATTGATGGTTAAATGCACTTGGGTGACACAGGCTCAGCCTGCACCTGATGTAGTATATGGCCAAAAATGAACCACACTGTTGATGGTTAAATGCACTTGGGTGGCACAGGCTCAGCCTGCACCTGATGTAGTATATGGCCAAAAATGAACCACACTGTTGATGGTTAAATGCACTTGGGTGACACAGGCTCAGCCTGCACCTGATGTAGTATATGGCCAAAAAATAACCACACTGTTGATGGTTAAATAAATGCACTTCGGTGACACAGGCTCAGCCTGCAGCTGATGTAGGATATAGCAAAAAATAACCACACTATTGATGGTTAAAAGCACTTGGTGGTAGCTTGTGCTGGCGCACCACAAGCCACAAAATGGCCGCCAATCCCCCCAGAAAAAAGTGATATAAAAACGCTCTGGGCAGCCTAAAAAAAGTGAGCAATTCGATATTAGCACTTCAATGATCCACAGCTGCAGATCGATCACAGAATGAAGTCTTTTGGAGGAGTTAATCTGCCTAATCTCGCCCTAACGTCGCAGCAGCAACCTCTCCCTATGCTTGAATCAGCAGAGTGACGTGCAGCGCTACGTGACCCAAGCTTATATAGAGGCTGGGTCACATGCTGCACTGGCCAATCACAGCCATGCCAATAGTAGGCATGGCTGTGATGGCCTCTTGGGGCAAGTAGTATGACGCTTGTTGATTGGCTGCTTTGCAGCCTTTCAAAAAGCGCCAAGAAAGCGCCGAACACCGAACCCGAACCCGGACTTTTACGAAAATACATATATACAGTTCGGGTTCGCTCATCCCTAATCATGACCACTATTAGCACATGTTTGTACTGTGGAAATGGACTATATTTGTGTAATTGATCTACTGGCTGGGTCCACCACAAGATTTCAAGGGACTAGAGCGGGGACTAGAGCGCATTTTGGATTTTGGCAACCTATTTTTCTATTGCTCGTTCTATTGATATGTGATTATGACACAATTTTTTTTTTTTTTTTTTTTAAGTACAGTTATACTTTATAAATGGAAAGAACTGTTGATAGATATGAAATGGCTCTAAAAGAGGTTTTTCTGAGAATTGGACATCACATGGTTCCATTTGTCAGGTTATGTTATTTCACAAAACACTTGTACATGGGCTGCTGAAAATCCCTTTCCCACTCACCAAAAACCACTCCATGATCAAAAAGTCAGTGTATGATCCACAATATTGGTTGTGCATCATAGGTCCAATTTTCTTTGACACAACTGTGACCACCCATGTGTACCTGAACATTATTGAACTATTTGCGAATCAACTGGATAATCATGAGTTAACAGAAGGTTACATCCAGAAAGATAGAGCAACATGTCACACATCGGCAAGGAGCATGGCAGAAATTTAGTCCTTTTCAGGCAACAGGGTAATTTCAAAGGGGCTTTGGCCGACACAACTTTCTTCCTTTGGGGTATGCCCAAAGGAAAAGTTTATGGGAACAAATCTAGTAACTGTGGAAGATTTGAAGTAAAAAATCCAACATGAAATTGCTGTTGGTCCCCCTGATATTCTTGCCAATACATTGAGGAACATGGAGCACCGCATTGAAATGTGTCGGGCAAAAGACAGAGGTCACTTCCACCATCGCATGTAATGCAATCGATTACACATATGTTAAGGTATGCAGCACATTTTCTTTTATTAGTTTAGGTAGATTTATCCTAATGGGAGTTACAATAGAATATTCAGGGCCTCTTTAGAGAGAATCTCCCTATACCACTCTCCAGCCTTTTGACAAAAAAAACCTGCCTTCTACTACAGTCAAATATTTCAAATTTCAACTCATCAGTCCAGAACACCTATTGCCACAGTACTGTACATTCATGTGACCACTGCAACCAATCACTGACCTCATTGGCCACATGACATATATGCTAGAATCATTGCTGAGGCCAGCTCATCTTGGTTCTGGAGCATTTGCACTGGAAGCAGATTTAACAGGTGAGCAAGTTTTTTTTTTTTTTATGGTGAATGAGATAATATCATCTCCTGAAGCTAGTTCAATTTCCTAAACTCTTGTACAACACTTTTAATGTACTCTTTAGCTGGCTTTGTTACTTGATAATATCCAAGATATATACAGCACCCAATGTTTTAACATATATCTCTTTTCATGATGTTTCAGACTCAACATCCTCTACTTTATCTGAAACAGACAGTACAACCAGTAAGTTCTATTTTTCACAACTTCATTACCAGTGTTCCCCCCCCCCCCCCTCCTTACCAGGCCAATTTTTTTTTTGTTTTAGCTATGGTATGCTCTAACTGCAAATAACTAATTAATTTCTGAGCCAACCTACATGTATTTGATATTATTTTTCACGGGACACCTTAGACCTTTCTGTTGTGCTATTATATGACAGAATATTTAAAAAACATATTTAAGTAAAAACTGTGAAAATGATGAAAAATATATATTTTTCCTTTCTTATAATTTTTTTTTGCAGCTGTTATAAAACAAAAATTTCTAACATGTTTGTTTGTGTATTATATGCACCCCTTCCCCCGCTATACTAAATATAGCTAAAACAAATACCTATATTTTTACACTTTTACACTTTTTTATGAAAGTAAAAAGCTAAAAATGTGTGTTCATTTGTATATTTAAAACTGCTATAATATTGCTAAAACTATATATATTTTATGAATGAAGAAAGGGGAAAAATGTATGTATATGTGTGTACATAGTCTGCTGTACTATTGCTAAAACTAGTAACTATAGCTATAACTTTTTCATTTTCTTTATTTCAAATTTTAATAAAAAAAAAATATATATCTTTATTAGAGTAAAACAAGTACAATTAAAATTTTAATAAAAAATCTGAATTCAATATTATTATTTTCTTTTCCCCCCAACACCACCACCTCCCAACCGCACCCACCCCAGTGATGCGTCTCAGATCTTTCTGTCACTCAAAAAAAAACTAAAGAAAGCAAAAGGGGAAGATAAAATAATTAAAACAAGATTTAACACCTCCAGGACTCCCATATCTTAATCCACTTTTCTTGGGTATTTCTTTGCTTATATAGGATATTCTCATAATTTTTAACCTTATTGACCAAATTTATCCAGGTATTCACATCTGGAGTACATTGTGTAAACCAGACCCTGGTAACCAAGAGTCTGGCCAAAAATAATATTCTGACTAAAAAAATCTTTTGGTGTTGATGACTACTTAACTTGGAAACATCACTCAAAATAAAACATTCTACCTTAAAGGGAATCTGTAACTTCAATTTATCAATAAGAAAGTTATTAATACCCTTCCAATATTCTCTTAGTTCTGGACAAGACCAAAACATATGTAGGTGATCCGTGCCTAAAAGATCACACCGCGGGCACCTAGAACTATCTCTTAGCCCACATTTGCTAAGCCATAGGGGCGTGACATGTAATCTATGCAAAATATTAAATTGTACCAAAATGTGATTAAAGTTGTGAGATAATAAACTTAAATTCGAAAATATATTCCCCCATTCCTCTGAATACTTGGACAATCCACCTCCCAGGCCCTTTGTCCTGGTGACTGTATTTTAATAAATCGTGCCTTTAGAAACAATTTAGAAATGTTTGCAATCTTTATTCTCTGTTCTAAATCCCCTATCAACTCATTTAACAAAGACGAAGTATCTAACTCTAGCAGTGATTTATTCTTCAAACTAGAAAGTGCCGATCGCAGCTGAAAGTATCTAAACCACGATAGATTATCCACCGTCTGGGCTAAATCCAAAAACGGCAATATCTCTCAATTCTTCACCACCTGTGTAACATATAAAATCCTATTCTTTTGCCAAAATTGATGCTCAGCTATGTCGCCTAAAGCCTGAAAATAAGAATTGTGCCAAAGAGGAGTTCATTGAAGCGACCCTTTTACCCCCAACCATAATCTAACAGTGCCCCATGATTTAGATAATAACTTTATGGCCTCTCTAACTTTATGGCCTGCTTCCAATTAATCAATTGTCCAGATTCTAAAAGAGTAAATATATTATAATACGAGGATCTCCTTACCAAAATTGTTAGAAATGCACTTTTCTGCCATTCACGACACAACCATAACTGGGCAGCAATAAAATATCCCTTGACGTACGGGAGATTCAATCCCCCCTGCGCCAATGGTTTATACAAGTATTCCAGTTTGAGCCTTACTCGCTTTCTTCCCTACAGTAAATTATTAATGATTCTCTCCATAAGTTTAAAAAACATATCTTCTATCCATATGGGTGCGTTCCTAAGAATATAGAGAAATATTAATTAATTAAATATTAATTAGTTAATTATTATTTTTTTAATTGTCAGATAATCTCACTTCACTTATATTTCTAACAATATTCACTTTGCAGCTGAATTTAGAAGATCAGACCCACTTAGAAGATCCTACAGGGCACCTTCTGTCAGAATGTCAGAAATACTTAAAGGTATACCTAGAACTGCTTTATAGCATTAAGTAAATCCTAGTAATACATTATTTTTTTGTGAAGACAGTAGGTGTTAGCTTCACATAATGTATATACTGTTTTTCTTCCTCCTCTGTGCATTTAGTGTAGCTTACGTTAGGGTCCATTTTTATTTGAAGAGGTAGCTATTGTTAGCTGCATTCCAACTTCTCATGTGTAATCTGTAAGAAATTCTATTCTACAATGCAATATTTAAAGGCAGACACTATTTTTACTAATCGATCAAGGGGTATTCTGGGTTCACAATATTCACAATATCACCTATGTACCCTCCCATCACCTTCAATATCAAATTGGTGGGGGTCCAACTCCCAACATTACTGCCAATCAGTTCATGCCCAGTGGCGTAGCGTGGGTTGCCAGCACCCGGGGCAAGCCAAAAATTATGGCCCCCTCTTTATTATTAATGTACTGGCCCCCTCTTTATTATTAATATAATGTCCCCCTCTTTATTATTAATATAATGGCCCCTCTTAATTATTAATATAATGGCCCCCTCTTTATTAATAATGTAATGGCCCCCTCTTTATTATTATTAATGTAATGGCCCCTCTTTAATAACAAAGAGGGGCCATTATATTAATAATAAAGAGGGGGCCATTACATTAATAATAAAGAGGGGGCCATTATATTAATAACAAAGAGGGGGACATTACATTAATAACAAAGAGGGGGCCATTACATTAATAATAAAGAGAAGACCATTATATTAATAACAAAGAGGGGGCCATTACATTAATAATAAAGAGGGGCCATTATATTAACAAAGAGGGGGCCAT
This sequence comes from Bufo bufo, assembly GCF_905171765.1. Classification (NCBI taxonomy): domain Eukaryota; kingdom Metazoa; phylum Chordata; class Amphibia; order Anura; family Bufonidae; genus Bufo; species Bufo bufo. The sequence goes on from NC_053394.1 coordinate 124,557,052, forward strand.
TATATTAATAACAAAGAGGGGGCCATTACATTGATAATAATGTACTGGCCCCCTCTTTATTATTAATATAATGGCCCCCTCTTTGTTATTAATATAATGGCCCCTCTTTGTTATTATAATGTCCCCCTCTTTGTTATTAATATAATGGCCGCCTCTCCACTCTTATTACTATGCCATTCAGTAGGATATCATCTTTCTGCTCCAGTCCTCTCCCACCCCCCATACTGCCCCCAGTGCCTCTGCAATTAGGTAAGGTTACATAAAAAAAATACTTACCTGTCTCCATCACAGCTTGTGGCGTCCCGGCGCAGGCGGTCTCGAACGCCTCACTAGGCCTTCCTGCGCCGCGTCATCTCGCGAGATCCGACGCAGGAGGTCACAGTGAGGTTATCGTGACCGAGTCCTGCATCGCTCTACTGCCTTATAGGCTTCAGGCCTAGTGGCCTGAAGCCTATGAGGCATAACGGAGGGGACGGGAGCCATAGGCTCCCGTAGCCCTCATTGAAATTTCGGCTGCCTGGCGCCCCCTGCAATTTGGCGCCCGGGGCAACGGCCCCTCCGCCCCCCCCCACGCTACGCCCCCTGGTGCTACCTACAGTTGTATCATCGCTAACGCTCCTTTTTTTCGCATAACGTTACTACTGAAGCGCGAGTACTCATCCTTCGCTATGAACGAAACCACTACAGCTGCAATACATAACGAAGCCAGTAGATGGCAGTGTTAATCTAAAGTAGGGAATTACACTACACAATACACTTTGCTATATGTAATCACAGCCCTATATTCAATCTGTATGTCCCGGTATATATCATCAATCCCTGTATATCTTAATGTTCCATATATAGTTGTGAATTTCTCCACTGAGCCAGAGTATGAGTCTCTCCGATCCTTAGTCCGGTAATATAGTCCCCCCAGCTTTAGTGTAGATATCCCCGATATCTTAATTATGTGATAGAGAGAAGATCTATATCTTAATTGCAGGGATATCTACACTAAATATGCGGAGAGAAGGTGTACTATATATACATAGGCATGTATAGGTAACGAAAATATTTAACTTGTCTTTATTTCAATTATAGAAGAGTTGTATGCTGGCGGTATGCGCCGGTGACAAGTGCGATGTGGCAGCAGGAGGAGCGCGGTCCCGCTGTGTGTCTATAATAATATTAATAAACTGTTACTTTATGTAATAGTCAATTCAGCTAAGAAAGAGTTAACATTGGGACTCTGGATCTTGGGAGATGGTGCTATGGTGGGTTCATACGGGGAGAGATTTCGATGAGGACTCCAGATGGTAATGCTGCCCGAGAGTGCAATCCTAACTACATAGCAGGATCGCACTGAGCGCCTGTTGTATGTGTGCTGCGGCAATGATTAACAGAGGAAGGTGCGCTCATGTCATGAAAGAAAATGCTACATGTGGTAAGAAAGTGTCTAGTGTAGGAGGGCAAAAGTTATTAATTAGTACATATTTTTGTACATATATATCCACTCTCTAATATTTATATTTTTATAAATTAATGATTAATTTTTATACATCGATTTTTGTAATCAATAAAATATTGCTATAACAAGCAGGTGTGCACATGCCATGCTGGGGGCTCCAATGCTGCAGTGGAAGGGGGAGGGGACAACCCTATACAACCACATACATATCTCGGGATCGCGGACTCACTGAAAGTAAAGTATCCATCTTTTATTGTACAGAATGTTGGCACTATTACTAGGGACAAAACACATTAAACAAGTGTTAAGGGGATATTAATTATTGATATTTATGCAAATCTCAATAATTAATATTCAGAAATAGGCGTGAACCGTCTAGTGATGACTCCGCCTATTTATGCCTAAATCATATCATAAACTACCTAACCTATTTAGCTATGTTAACTAGCTAACTACCTCTGTTACCTATACACTCCACTGAACTACACTACCTGCGACTATTGATGCAGCGCCTTACTACTACAAAAGACTACACACTGTGCTTAAATAAAAGGTATTTATTAACACACTATACGTCACAGTCTAATATTTGCTTATAATTATATATATCTATATCAATGATATAGATACATATATTTATAGCAGCACACAGCAATATAAGTAAACACACTATAACAATACACTAATACGGTCCTAACTACAATTACAATAATACCCTTACAATACAGCACTAAATATACAGTACTAAAATACACTACACAATCCCAGGTTCCACCCACAAACTAACTATACAATACACTCACACATTTATATTAGCAGCCCACCCACCTGGTTCTACTTACTGTCCCTATGGGGTACACAAATACAGTAATAGGGGTGAGGTACAGTGGGGGGGGGGGGGGGGTGATCAGGGCTTCAGGGATCGTTGGTGTGGACAGGGTAGGAAAGGGTTGACAACGGGGGTGTTCAGGCTGTACAGCAATGCAGGGGTTAATAGCCTACAAGTGTACAGTGAGGAGGTGTACAATAATTCAAGTCTAATTATACGCTAAATCTATATATATTTATAGATCAATGGTTCTAAATATATATATACATATAGACGCACACACCAAAATACAAACCTAACTACACTAGACAATTCCCAATTCCACCCCACACTCTAGCTGTACAATACACATACATACATTCCTTAGCAGCCCACCCAAAACACACACTCAGCTGCTACTGGGGTAAGCAGGCAGCAGTGAAGGGTTAAGATTACAGGGCAGTGAAGGGGTAGGATTACAGGGCAGCTACAGGGGTAACTGGGGCTGTGGTTAATGCTGCAGGAGGTCAGCAGCCAGGGTAAGGGGATGGTTGGTGAGGACAGGGCCTGCAGGCATAGGGATTGCAATGGGATGTGTTGGTGGCAGGGGAGGGGTACACTTTACCAGCAGCCCACCCAATCCTGACAATATACTATCCCTACGGGGAATAACAAGGGGTTATTACGGACACTGCTGCTGCTGGGGTAAGCAGGGCAGCCGTGAAGGGGTAGACGCAAAGGGGCAATACCAGGGTAACAGGGGATATGAGGGATCTACAATCCTGGGGGAACACAGGGGATATTAGGAGTATAGGGGGAAATGAGTTGCAGGGGAAGGTAAGGGTTATAGGGGGATTAGGGGTAAACCAAAAAGAAGCAGGGGCTATAGGGGAACACAAGGGAATTAGGGTCCGTTGGTGGTGTAAGGGTTAATGCAGGGGAATCAGGGCAGGGGAATTAGGGGTCTGGAGGGAAAGGGTACTCAGCCATCTCCAAGGGCATGTGGCCTCTCTTCCTTCAGGGAGCTGTTTCCATGTGTCTCTGATTGTAGTCTGGATTCAAGAGGCCGCACCTCTGTCCGGTTTGGGCTAATATAGCACAAAAGCAGCCCCCTCCTCCTTCTTCAACAGGAGGGTGATGACATCATCATGGGGGCATGTGACGGAATGCTAGAACTGAAATAAAGGACTTCCTGCCCAAGCTGTAAGCCTCCCCCCCCAGCTGCTACAACATAACATCACACACTCCCACGTCATAAACGAACCAGGCTGATCAATATATATATATATATATATATATATATATATATATATGTACACACATACATACTACCCAACCTGGGGGCACTTAGGTATATACATCCATATAGATGTTTGGGGCACATCTACATGCATGTCCATATACACAATATCATAAATGGGCAGTAATAAGCCCACCTGCATATGGATATATTATACATAGAGATGTATGCTGACAAGGGGGCATACATACATCTCCATGTATACACCCATACCACCTGGACCGGCCCATGCAAAAGGGCCAATATACATGCATATATGTAAGGGCATATATACATATATATTTAAATCCAACACATCCCTCAACAACAAGAAAGTACCGTGTCTACCCTTTTGTATATATGTAAATATATGCAATATAAATATTGTATATATAAAATAATATACAGTGCATAAAAACACAAAAATCCATGTTATTACTACCATAAAATAGTACTGTAGTGAGCAGATAACCACTATACAAGATACACGATTGTTCACCACAAAAACGGCTATCTATGAAATTATATGAATGGCCGAACTTGAGACATTCCTACATATATATACTGTAGATATGCGCATTATATTATATTGATAACTGCACAGAATTGTCCACTACAAAAAAGGCTACCTGCCAAATTACATGAATGGCATATAACCCCTGTGGTTTATTGTGGTGGAACTACAAGTGCTGTGGAGAGGTCAGTCTCCTCTGTGTAGACTGGTATAACTAGTAGCGATATATGTTGTGTGCAGACTAATATAACTAGTGGTCAACGCTTCCATCAACGCTTACTGTATATGTGCACTATATCATTATATTATAAGTGTATGCGTACTACTGTATGTCATTAGCACAGGTTTGTCCCCTACAAGAACAGGTATCTGCCAAATTGCAGGAGGGGTTATATGCCATTCATGTAATTTGGCAGTTAGCCTTTTTTGTAGTGCACAATTCTGTGCAGTTAATAATATAATATAATGCGCATATCTACAGTATATATATATATATATGTGGGAATGGCTCATGTTCGGCCATTCATATAATTTCACAGATAGCCGTTCTTGTGGTGGACAAATCTGTGCACTTAATGTAATGTCCACATATAAATATTGGAATGGCTTAGGTTCAGAGTGTATATACTGTACAGTGTATCTACTGTATTTGTGTATAAATATATATATATATATATATATATATATATATATATTGCTGGCAATCATGGCTCTTGTGTAGTGGTTATCTGCTCACTACAGTACTATTATATGGTAGTAATAAAATGTGCAATTGTATTTTTCTATTTTTTGTTATCTTTTTCTATGTTTTTTTAAAATAAGGATACAGGGATTTTTGTTATTTTATGCACAGTATATTATTTAAAAAAATAAATAGATTAATATTTTATATACAGAGCCGACCATCGATCCTATATTTAAATATATGCAAAAGGGTAGGCATAATACTTTCTTATTTAGGCTACTTTCACTTACAATGTAAGTCAATGGGGACGGATCCGTTTGAAGATGACACAGTATGGCTCAATTTTCAAACGGATCCGCCCCCATTGACTTTCAATGTAAAGTCTGGACGGATCCGTCTGAACTACTTTCACACTTAGAATTTTTTTTAAACTATAATGCAGACGGATCCGTTCTGAATGGATCCAAACTTCTGCATTATAGGAGCGGATCCGTCTGTGCAGACATCAGACGGACCCGCTCTGAACGCAAGTGTGAAAGTAGCCTTAGTTAATTCTAGCAAGCCAACCAATACATTTTATCATTTACAGTATTAAGGACCGCTTACAGCAAGCATGTCAAACTCAAAGGCTAACATGGGCCAAAAAAACAAAATTTAAGTTTATGTGGGCCGCATCAAAAAAAAAAAAAATTTTTACAATATAATGCAGACGGATCCGTTCTGAACGGATCCACCGTCTGCATCTGCATTATATGAGCGGATCCGCTCTGAACGCAAGTGTGAAAGTAGCCTTAGGGGCGAGAACCTGGGATCTTTCATCCCTTGTCCTATTCAGCTCTATCAGGGTGAATAGGACTTCACACTGTCCCTGCTGCTCTGTGCTTTGTGCACACAGCATCAGGGATGTTACCATGGCAACCAGGGCTTCTGTAGCGTCCTGGCTGCCATGGTAACTGATCGGAGCCCCAGGCTTACACAGCTGGGGCTCCGATCAGAAGCTGCCACTGCACCACCAATGAGGGGGAGGGGAGAGGTCCCTGTGGCCACTGCCACCAATGATTTTAATACTGGGGGGGTTGAGAGGGGCTGGCGCACTGTGCCACCAATGATTTTAATGGGATAGGGGGTGGAGGGGGGGGGCACACTGCACCACCAATTATAAATTACCCCTTTATACAGGAGGCTGGTACTGGCAGATCAGCAGTTAACCCCTCAGGTGCAGCACCTAAGGGGTTAACTGCCTCTGATCGCAGCTCCCTGTCAGCGGCAGGGTGCCGGCAATGCGATTCTGCTGCCGGCACCCGCCTCCTGTATTGTGTTAAAGACTGACTTTCACTATCAGGCCACACAGAGCGGCGCCCAGCGATGTCTCAGCACTCACCATTAGTCCTGGGCGCCGCTCCGTTCGCCTGCAGTGCTCCATTACTGTCTCCTCTCCTGCTCCACATGCTGCTGATTACTATCGGAGCGATGGGAGGAGACATCAGCTTCACTAGTGGGCGTTCCTTCTTCCTGGCTGTAGCGCTGTCCAATCGCAGCGCAGGGAGAAGGAACGCCCACTAGTGAAGCTGATTACTATCGGAGCGATGGGAGGAGACATCAGCTTCACTAGTGGGCGTTCCTTCTCCCTGCGCTGCGATTGGACAGCGCTACAGCCAGGAAGAAGGAACGCCCACTAGTGAAGCTGATGTCTCCTCCCATCGCTCCGATAGTAATCAGCAGCATGTGGAGCAGGAGAGGAGACAGTAATGGGGCACTGCGGGCGAACGGAGCGGCGCCCAGGACTAATGGTGAGTGCTGAGACATCGCTGGGCGCCGCTCTGTGTGGGAAATGGGAATAGTCCTATCATTGGTGGCTCAGTGCGCCCGCCCCTCCTCCGCCCCTCTCTCCTCATTGGTGGCGCAGTGCGCCCGCCCCTCCTCCCCCCCTCTCTTCTCATTGGTGGCAGCGGCAGCAGCACAGGGGGAGGGAGGACAGCTTCCTTCTCCCCGTGCTGCTGAGAGAACATGAGCGCGCCGATAGCAGCGCCCTCATGTTCAGAGATACTAGACTGCCGGGCCGCAAAGATATTCATTGCGGGCCGCATGCGGCCCGCGGGCCGCATGTTTGACACCCATGGCTTACAGTGTCTCCAAGAAGTCCTGAGAAAGTGATAATGAGACAAGACAAAGGCCAATCGTACTGTAAGCTTTGTACGTTTGTCACAGAGCTCCAGAACACCCAGGGTTTTAAAAAAAAAAGGAGCGGCATCCCTGCTTCCCATCCAAAAATAAGTGCCATTTTCTTTTGTGGCTGATCCTTTTATACCTGGAGGTTTGATTTCATTGGTTCCAGAAGTCACATGCCCTATCTTGCCCAATCAGATTAAAAACTATGTTTCATTCTGTGAATGAAATCTAATTTTTTATGTGAGTGGGCAGGGGTGGGCATGTGACTTGTGGAACCAATGAAATCAAACCTTCAGGTATTAAAGGATCAGCTTGAGAAGAAAAATGGCAGTTCATTTGTGGAGCAGAAACGCAGCTCCTTTATATATATATATATAAAATTGCAAAATTGCATTGAACTTTTTTGTTTTTTATATATATATATATATTTTTTTTAATTGGCCCTGGGTGTTCTGGGGCGTCCCCCTGACCTCCAGTCACACTGCCCATTAACCATTTCGTCCTCTTCCTTTTAACATACCTTTAATGGACACTAAATGGATAGATAAAAACAGAGCAAAACACACAGCCTTTTGTCATTCATCATGTCTTCTTTTTAATTTATGGATTGTCCTTGTGCACGTTTTTTATTCCCCTAACAGTGATTTGTTAATAACAGGCTAGGCTGAGACGCCCTATAAATAAATACCATACACTACTGACCCTATATGGAACACTAGATATACAGTATATAGCTATATACCTGATATCTAATTTCATCATCCCTAGTAGTGATATTTCTATCTATGCCCCCTTTTGCCTAAATGCCAGTATCGCTATATCAGGATAACACACACATCTCCTGCAGCATGGTCCTTATAAATAAGCCGAACATACTGCACTGTACTGTACACATGGCAAGGCACACCTAAGGCTACTTTCACACCTGCGTTCAGGTGTCCGCTCGTGAGCTCCGTTTGAAGGGGCTCACAAGCGGCCCTGAACGCATCCGTCTGGCCCCAATGCATTCTCAGTGGAGGCGGATCCACTGAGAATGCATCCATCTGCCAGCGCTCAGCCTCCGCTCCGCTCAGTGAGCGGACACCTGAACGCTGCTTGCAGCGTTCGGGTGTCCGCCTGGCCGTGCGGAGGCGAGCGGATCCGTCCAAACTTATAATGGAAGTCAATGGGGACGGATCCGCTTGAAGATGACACCATATGGCTCAATCTTCAAGCGGATCCGTTCCCCATTGACTTTCAATGTAAAGTCTGAACGGATCCGCTCAGGCTACTTTCACACTTAGAAATTTTTCTAAGTTATAATGCAGACGGATCCGTTCTGAACGGATGCAAACGTCTGCATTATAGGAGCGGATCCGTCTGATGAAACATCAGACGGACCCGCTCCGAACGCTAGTGTGAAAGTAGCCTTACCCTTCCATCTCCTAACAGATCCTGCTCCCCACACAGAGTTACAGTAACGGTAGGCACAGTACTTTCTTATTTAATGTGTTTTGTCCATAGCGATAGTGCCAACATTAGAATAAAAAAATGGACACTTTACTTTCGGTGAGTCCTCGATCCCAAGATATGTATGGGGTTGTATAGGGTTTTTCTGTGTTGGCTCCACTGCTTGTCTGTATTAGATCCTATTGTAGCCATACTTAGAGTGGGGGGTAGGGTGTAAAGTAACACCCAGGGGCGTAGATAAAGGCTCATGGGCCATGGTCCAAGGGTTCAGCTTGGGCCCCCCCCCCCCTTTCCCTCAGTGTTTTGTGGGTAGGGAAGCACATAGCCTTCATGCTGCCTGCGGCAAAAAATTTAAACAGTAGACCACCCCCCCAACCCCCCCATGCCAAATTCTTGACCTAACCCCTTCCCTCCAGCCAGAGCTATAACTTGACCAGCATGCACTTTCTATAATACTGGTGTCTTTCTATAATACTGATGTTTTCTTATGTGACACAAGGGTCTTTAGGCCCCCTCAGGCTCCTGGGCCCGGTAGCGACTGCTACCTCTGCACCCCCTATAGCTACGCCCCTGGTAACACCATATAGTGTTAAACAGACTCCCTCACTTGTTCACAAATAGCCAAACATGTGATAATAAAGGGCGGCATTAGCATATGAACCGCGATTTGCATCTAAATACCTTCAGTGTTTAGGGAATAAGAAAGTTATTAGAGAACCCCAATTTCAAGTAATAAGCTAGTTTGCTTCAAGTATGTCAGATACACAATCTATATTATTGCATTCATCAGTTTTTTTTATCCTTTAAGTGTATATTGTTTTGTATCTTGATGCAGTTTTCCATATTTATTTTTATTTATTATTTGTTTTTCTCTGAAGTAGTGGATACAGAGTGTATTTATTAGCTATGTTCCTATAGTGGCTGAATGTTAATACAGTATCGAAAAACAACATGTACAGTATGGATATATTTGTATTTAGCAAAGCCTTTTGATCATTTCCTCCTTGCTGGCACCCCCCACCGACCCCCCTTCTGCCAGGACAATTCCCACACCTATTCTTGCTATTCTTAATGTTGGATCTCTTTTTCCACAATTGCGCAATGGAAACCTAATATGAATTATAATGTTAACACTGACACCATTAAAACAAATAATATTGTTACATAAAATACAAAAATAAATCAATATAGCTGCAGCACTGGGTAAGTTTTAAAATACACCAAAAGTTTACAGGCAAAAATAGACCAATATATACAGCGTTGCTGCTATATTGATTTATTATATATAAATATATTTATATATATTTTATATATTTATATTATACATAAATTTACATATAGTATAATTAGTGTAATATTGTATAATTATTTATTAATACAGAGGTTATCTATCTATCACTATCTACACTGCGTGCAGAATTATTAGGCAAATGAGTATTTTGACCACATCATCCTCTTTATGCATGTTGTCTTACTCCAAGCTGTATAGGCTCAAAAGCCTACTACCAATTAAGCATATTAGGTGATGTGCATCTCTGTAATGAGAAGGGGTGTGGTCTAATGACATCAACACCCTATATTAGGTGTGCATAATTATTAGGCAACTTCCTTTCCTTTGGCAAAATGGGTCAAAAGAAGGACTTGACAGGCTCAGAAAAGTCAAAAATAGTGAGATATCTTGCAGAGGGATGCAGCACTCTTAAAATTGCAAAGCTTCTGAAGCGTGATCATCGAACAATCAAGCGTTTCATTCAAAATAGTCAACAGGGTCGCAAGAAACGTGTGGAAAAACCAAGGCGCAAAATAACTGCCCATGAACTGAGAAAAGTCAAGCGTGCAGCTGCCAAGATGCCACTTGCCACCAGTTTGGCCATATTTCAGAGCTGCAACATCACTGGAGTGCCCAAAAGCACAAGGTGTGCAATACTCAGAGACATGGCCAAGGTAAGAAAGGCTGAAAGACGACCACCACTGAACAAGACACACAAGCTGAAACGTCAAGACTGGGCCAAGAAATATCTCAAGACTGATTTTTCTAAGGTTTTATGGACTGATGAAATGAGAGTGAGTCTTGATGGGCCAGATGGATGGGCCCGTGGCTGGATTGGTAAAGGGCAGAGAGCTCCAGTCCGACTCAGACGCCAGCAAGGTGGAGGTGGAGTACTGGTTTGGGCTGGTATCATCAAAGATGAGCTTGTGGGGCCTTTTCGGGTTGAGGATGGAGTCAAGCTCAACTCCCAGTCCTACTGCCAGTTTCTGGAAGACACCTTCTTCAAGCAGTGGTACAGGAAGAAGTCTGCATCCTTCAAGAAAAACATGATTTTCATGCAGGACAATGCTCCATCACACGCGTCCAAGTACTCCACAGCGTGGCTGGCAAGAAAGGGTATAAAAGAAGAAAATCTAATGACATGGCCTCCTTGTTCACCTGATCTGAACCCCATTGAGAACCTGTGGTCCATCATCAAATGTGAGATTTACAAGGAGGGAAAACAGTACACCTCTCTGAACAGTGTCTGGGAGGCTGTGGTTGCTGCTGCACGCAATGTTGATGGTGAACAGATCAAAACACTGACAGAATCCATGGATGGCAGGCTTTTGAATGTCCTTGCAAAGAAAGGTGGCTATATTGGTCACTGATTTGTTTTTGTTTTGTTTTTGAATGTCAGAAATGTATATTTGTGAATGTTGAGATGTTATATTGGTTTCACTGGTAAAAATAAATAATTGAAATGGGTATATATTTGTTTTTTGTTAAGTTGCCTAATAATTATGCACAGTAATAGTCACCTGCACACACAGATATCCCCCTAAAATAGCTAAAACTAAAAGCAAACTAAAAACTACTTCCAAAAATATTCAGCTTTGATATTAATGAGTTTTTTTGGGTTCATTGAGAACATGGTTGTTGTTCAATAATAAAATTAATCCTCAAAAATACAACTTGACTAATAATTCTGCACTCCCTGTATATATGTCCATTATACTGTACAATACACTATTTCTAAATCAACATACCTCATATGGATCACGGAATAAATAATTATACAATATTACACTAATTATACTATATGTAAATTTATATATAATATAAATATATATAAATATATTTATATATAATAAATCAATATAGCAGCAACGCGGTATATATTGGTCTATTTTTGCCTGTTAACTTTTGGTGTATTTTAAAACTTACCCAGCGCTGCAGCTGTATTGATTTATTAATATACTACTGCCACTATGATCCTGCGATGATACTGCATTGATTAGGTAGACAGATAGATTGATATGTAGAAAGATAGATATGAGATAGATAGATAGATAGATCGATTATTACGGCACAATAGTGATTGCTATTACCACATTAACCCAATCCAAAAAGGCACAGTTTAGGCTATAATATGGATTAGTATTTATGTATTTATTTTTGTTTTTCATGTAACAATATTATTTGTTTTAATGGTGACAGTATTAACACCATAATTCATATTAGGTTTCCATTGCGCAATTGTGGAGAAAGAGATCCAACATTAAGAATAGCAAGAATAGGTGTGGGAATTGTCCTGGCAGAAGGGGAGGTCGGTGGGGGGTGCCGGCAAGGAGGAACTAATCAAAAGGCTTTGCTAAATACAAATATATCCATACTGTACATGTTGTTTTTCGATACTGTATTAACATTCAGCCACTATAGGAACATAGCTAATAAATACACTCTGTATCCACTACATTATATATCTGTATACTGTACACTCCTCCATTACATATCTGTATACAACACTTCATTATATATCTGTATACACTGCTCCATTATACATCTGTATGCAGTGTATACAGATATATTATAGAGCTGCATATGCAAATATATAGTCTAATATTCTAGATGTACAGAATCATAATTGTGATCGATACATAAATATATGAATGTACATTTAGTCCATTGTACTGTAGTTAGTCCTGTAACGGTGCTTAGTATGAGCACAGCTACAGCTCCTAACAAAAAGAAAGAGTGCTTCAAACCATTGGACTCACAACTGCTGTGACTAATCCCAACCCCCACAATTATCATCTATTGTTCTCAAAGAAAAAAAAAAACATAGTGCATATAGTACTTTCTTTAGCTGGGGGGGGAAGGGCAACACACCAAATGTGTAACACCAAACCAGAAATAGAGGGGGGAAGGGGAAACTCTGTTTTATTATTTTTATTTTATTTATCCATGGTATCTTTCTGAGTGTATATAGTATGTATACTAACCAAACCCCACACCCTCAGAAATGATGAAGTGCCTGCCCTTCAAGTACAAGTGACATTGGAGCGCTGCACTTTTATTAATGATGTATGCTGGCACTTGTAGTTCCACCACAATAGACCACTCCCTCATAGTGATAACAGACAACCTGTAGCTTTGGATATGCTAAATATATATTGATGTATACAGAGAAAAACTAATAATAAATAAAAATAAAAACAAGTCACATGCCCTACCCTGCCCACTCACATTAAAAATTAGGTTTTATTCACAGAATGAAACATAGTTTTTAATCTGATTGGGCAAGGTAGGGCATGTGACTTCTGGAACCAATTAAATCAAACCTCCAGGTATAAAAGGATCAGCCACAAAAGAAAATGGCACTTATTTTTGGATGGGAAGCAGGGATGCCGCTCCTTTATTTTTATTTTTTTTATTAACCCTGGGTGTTCTGGAGCTCTGGGACAAACATACAAAGCTTACAGTATGATTGGCCTTTGTCTTGTCTCCTTATTATCACTTTCTCAGGACTTCTTGGAGACACTGTAAGCGGTCCTTACTACTGTAAATGATATATTGTATTGGTTGGCTTGCTAGAGTTAACTATGATAGAGAATATAGCGCTATATTTTCTATCTTTGTTAATAAGAAGATATAATGTATATTATTATTTGTTTTTTTCTATATACATAAACGGAGAGCTCAGTGACATAATCTGTACCCAGTATGAATGACTATTTATTTAAATACTGTAGTAAGGTAGAAGGTAAAAAAAACTAGACCTCCCCCTTATGTCCTTGCAACCAGAGCATGACCCTTTTTAGTACAATAAGTTCAACCTGTATCACTGTTCATCCTGCACCTCCTGGTTCATGAATAGAATGCCAGGTCTCTTGAGCTCTGCTAATCCTGATCTGCCTGTTTCATTAACCAGTATGATAACCACTGCAGGATGTTCTCTGAGTGAAGACTGGGATTTATTTGCATAATAAATCTGTATAATATATCTGTATACACCGCTCTATTATATACAGTACTGTATCTGTATCCACCATTCTATTGTAGATCTGTATACACCGCTCAATTAGTGTACAGCATGTCTTTAGATCTGTGACTGTACAAGTGGATTGGATTTTGATAACACCAGGTGTTATCTCGGGATCGCGGATTTACTGAAAGTAAAGTGTCCATCTTTTATTGTAATGTTGGCACTATCACTATGGACAAAACAGATTAAATAAGAAAGTACTGTGCCTACCCTTTTGCATATATTTAAGTATAGGATCGATGGTCGGCTCTGTATATAAAATATTAATCTATTTATTTTTTTAAATAATATACTGTGCATAAAATCACAAAAATCCCTGTATCCTTATTTTAAAAAAACATAGAAAAAGATAACAAAAAAAATAGAAAAATACAATTGCACATTTTATTACTACCATATAATAGTACTGTAGTGAGCAGATAACCACTACACAAGAGCCATGATTGCCAGCAATATATATATATATATATATATTTATACACAAATACAGTAGCTACACTGTACAGTATATACACTCTGAACCTAAGCCATTCCAATATTTATATGTGGACATTATATTAAGTGCACAGATTTGTCCACCACAAGAACGGCTATCTGTGAAATTATATGAATGGCCGAACTTGAGCCATTCCCACATATATATACACTCACCTAAAGAATTATTAGGAACACCATACTAATACGGTGTTGGACCCCCTTTTGCCTTCAGAACTGCCTTAATTCTACGTGGCATTGATTCAACAAGGTGCTGATAGCATTCTTTAGAAATGTTGGCCCATATTGATAGGATAGCATCTTGCAGTTGATGGAGATTTGAGGGATGCACATCCAGGGCACGAAGATCCAGTTCCACCACATCCCAAAGATGCTCTATTGGGTTGAGATCTGGTGACTGTGGGGCCATTTTAGTACAGTGAACTCATTGTCATGTTCAAGAAACCAATTTGAAATTATTTGAGCTTTGTGACATGGTGCATTATCCTGCTGGAAGTAGTCATCAGAGGATGGTTACATGGTGGTCATAAAGGGATGGACATGGTCAGAAACAACGCTCAGGTAGCCCGTGTCATTTAAAAGATGCCCAATTGGCAATAAGGGGCCTAAAGTGTGCCCAGAAAACATCCCCCACACCATTACACCACCACCAGCAGCCTGCACAGTGGTAACAAGGCATGATGGATACATGTTCTCATTCTGTTTACGCCAAATTCGGATTCTACCATTTGAATGTCTCAACAGAAATCGAGACTCATCAGACCAGGCAACATTTTTCCAGTCTTCAACAGTCCAATTTTGGTGAGCTCGTGCAAATTGTAGCCTCTTTTTCCTATTTGTAGTGGAGATGAGTGGTACCCGGTGGGGTCGTCTGCTGTTGTAGCCCATCCGCCTCAAGGTTGTGCGTGTTGTGGCTTCACAAATGCTTTGCTGCATACCTCGGTTGTAACGAGTGGTTATTTCAGTCAACGTTGCTCTTCTATCAGCTTGAATCAGTCGGCCCATTCTCCTCTGACCTCTAGCATCCACAAGGCATTTTCGCCCACAGGACTGCCGCATACTGGATGTTTTTCCATTTTCACACCATTCTTTGTAAACCCTAGAAATGGTTGTGCGTGAAAATCCCAGTAACTGAGCAGATTGTGAAATACTCAGACCGGCCCGTCTGGCACCAACAACCATACCACGCTCAAAATTGCTTAAATCACCTTTCTTTCCCATTCTGACATTCAGTTCTGAGTTCAGGAGATTGTCTTGACCAGGACCACCCCCCTAAATATATTGAAGCAACTGCCATGTGATTGGTTGACTAGATAATTGCATTAATGAGAAATAGAACAGGTGTTCCTAATAATTCTTTAGGTGAGTGTATATACTGTAGATATGCACATTATATTATATTATTTACTGCACAGAATTGTGCACTACAAAAAAGGCTAACTGCAAAATTACATGAATGGCATATAACCCCTCCTGCAATTTGGCAGATACCCGTTCTTGTAGGGGACAAACCTGTGCTAATGACATACAGTAGTACGCATCCACTTATAATATAATGATATAGTGCACATATACAGTAAGCGTTGATGGAAGCGTTGACCACTAGTTATATTAGTCTGCACACAACATATATCGCTACTAGTTATACCAGTCTACACAGAGGAGACTGACCTCTCCACAGCACTTGTAGTTCCACCACAATAAACCACAGGGGTTATATGCCATTCATGTAATTTGGCAGGTAGCCTTTTTTGTAGTGGACAATTCTGTGCAGTTATCAATATAATATAATGCACATATCTACAGTATATATATGTAGGAATGTCTCAAGTTCGGCCATTCATATAATTTCATAGATAGCCGTTTTTGTGGTGAACAATCGTGTATCTTGTATAGTGGTTATCTGCTCACTACAGTACTATTTTATGGTAGTAATAACATGGATTTTTGTGTTTTTTTGCACTGTATATTATTTTATATATACAATATTTATATTGCATATATTTACATATATACAAAAGGGTAGACACGGTACTTTCTTGTTTAATGTGTTTTATCCCTAGTAATAGTGCCAACATACTGTACAATAAAAGATGGATACTTTACTTTCAGTGAGTCCACGATCCCGAGATATGTATGTGGTTGTATAGGGTTGTCCCCTCCCCCTTCCACTGCAGCATTGGAGCCCCCAGCATGGCATGTGCACACCTGCTTGTTATAGCAATATTTTATTGATTACAAAAATCAATGTATAAAAATGTATCATTAATTTATAAAAATATTAATATTAGAGAGTGGATATATATTTACAAAAATATGTACTAATTAATAACTTTTGCCCCCTACACTAGACAAGTTCTTACCACATGTAGCATTTTCTTTCATGACATGAGCGCACCTTCCTCTGTTAATCATTGCCGCAGCACACATACAACAGGCGCTCAGTGCGATCCTGCTATGTAGTTAGGATTGCACTCTCGGGCAGCATTACCATCTGGAGTCCCCATCGAAATCTCTCCCCGTATGAACCCACCATAGCACCATCTCCCAAGATCCAGAGTCCCAATGTTAACTCTTTCTTAGCTGAATTGACTATTACATAAAGTAACAGTTTATTAATATTATTATAGACACACAGCGGGACCGCGCTCCTCCTGCTGCCACATCGCACTTGTCACCGGCGCATACCGCCAGCATACAACTCTTCTATAATTGAAATAAAGACAAGTTAAATATTTTCGTTAATATAAAGAATATGGTGGCTCTCTATCGCCTTTCACTATGGATGGGTGCTACTAAGCCTGATGACTCACCCAGTCAAATAAATTAGCAATGTATATAGAAAGGCTGAGCACTCTCCCAATGGACCACACACTGACTATTCAAAAATTATTATATTTATTACACCGATATATAGATACAAAAGTTAAAACAAGAATAAGTATATAACAAATTACACAATAAAAATACACCTTAAAAAATATAATATGGGAATTATTTGGATAAAAAGCGTTCAAATAAAAAACATTAATATTTCATTTGCGGTGGTATACAAAAGGTTAATATATGCAACTTGAGTGAAAAAGGGTATGCTAATTGGAAGAAAAAGAATCGATATCAGTTCAATATATTCGACACTGTGAAAATAAATTTTCGACCATAAGAAGATAAATGTTCGAATAAATATAAGAACAAATTTTTTCTATAAGAACAAAAAAAATTTTTTCCCGAATAAATGTCCAGACTGAAATTCGATATAGACTTGCAGTAATTGTATCGATTAAATATTATTCAGTCAATGTTCCCTGTATGGCAATGCGAAAAGAAAGAACACTCACTCTTGCAAAATGCCGTCTGACTATAGCACACGGTGGCGTCCCACGTGGCTGATGGAGTCAGATTCGGCGGTACCTGTTAGTAGCAATTCAGCAGGAGCAGTGTGAGCGGTGTAGCCCTCCGTGTAGAGATTCTTTTGTAGAGAAGTTTTGAATACAACTCTATCACTTCAAGGGTTTGAATATTCGCTATATGCCACAAAAGTCCATCAGGGTAAGAAGAAGTCGATTCCAGTTATTAAAGTCAAAACGTCCATCAGTTGATGTGCGGGTCTTTTGAAACCAGATGCGTTTCGGGGTCTTTTCCTAGCCCCTTCCACTGAGGCTTGCATGCTGACCTGCATTCCCTGGATTTTATGTGGCTGTCATGGCCCATGAACAGGTGGGAACAAAAGTTAGGGACCACTCAATTGAGACGACCTTGACGCGGTGAGTGGCTTACTATGCTTTGGCCAAAATGTACACCAATGTCTCATCCAGCATGGAGGGCAGAGTGCTGGATGTAGTGTGCGATCACATTTGCATTTTCCGTTTGTGTATGTATTTCGCCATAGTGATCTGCACCTGCAGGCAGGTTGTGCGGACTCAACCCCATATATTTTTTTCTTTGTAGCATATATTGGAGGCGTGGCGATCTCCTTTGAGTCAAGCACACCTGACCAGTTAATCTGTCCTAGAGGCTGGTTTTAAAGTCAGTATAAAACTGAGTCTGCTTATATAGAACCTACCATTAGCCATCTGGCTCCAGGAGAAGTATATGGTGGGTTCAGCATGCATGTTGGTACTTGCATCCCTGGATCCGATGAAAGCTGTAATGGCACCGGACGGGGTTACAAGCAAAGTGTACTTGGCTTGCATGCTGACCTGCATTCCCTGGATTTTATGTGGCTGTCATGGCCCATGAACAGGTGGGAACAAAAGTTAGGGACCACTCAATTGAGACGACCTTGACGCGGTGAGTGGCTTACTATGCTTTGGCCAAAATATAAACCAATGTCTCATCCAGCATGGAGGGCAGAGTGCTGGATGTAGTGTGCGATCACATTTGCATTTTCCGTTTGTGTATGTATTTCGCCATAGTGATCTGCACCTGCAGGCAGGTTGTGCGGACTCAACCCCATATATGTAATTTGTTATATACTTATTCTTGTTTTAACTTTTGAATCTATATATCGGTGTAATAAATATAATAATTTTTGAATAGTCAGTGTGTGGTCCATTGGGAGAGTGCTCAGCCTTTCTATATACAGTGGGGGAAATAATTATTTGACCCCTCACTGATTTTGTAAGTTTGTCCAATGACAAAGAAATGAAAAGTCTCAGAACAGTATCATTTCAATGGTAGGTTTATTGTAACAGTGGCAGATAGCACATCAAAAGGAAAATCGAAAAAATAACTTTAAATAAAAGATAGCAACTGATTTGCATTTCATTGAGTGAAATAAGTATTTGAACCCTCTAACAAAAAAAGACTTAATACTTGGTGGAAAAACCCTTGTTTGCAAGCACAGAGGTCAAACGTTTCTTGTAATTGATGACCAAGTTTGCGCACATTTTAGGAGGAATGTTGGTCCACTCCTCTTTGCAGATCATCTCTAAATCCCTAAGGTTTCGAGGCTGTCTCTGTGCAACTCTGAGCTTGAGCTCCCTCCATAGGTTTTCGATTGGATTAAGGTCCGGAGACTGACTAGGCCACTCCATGACCTTAATGTGCTTCTTCTTGAGCCACTCCTTTGTTGCCTTTGCTGTATGTTTTGGGTCATTGTCGTGCTGGAACACCCATCCACGACCCATTTTCAGTTTCCTGGCAGAGGGAAGGAGGTTGTCGCTCAGGATTTCACGATACATGGCTCCGTCCATTTTCCCGTTTATGCGAATAAGTTGTCCTGTGCCCTTAGCAGAAAAACACCCCCAAAGCAAAATGTTTCCACCCCCATGCTTGACGGTGGGGACGGTGTTTTGGGGGTCATAGGCAGCATTTTTCTTCCTCCAAACACAGCGAGTTGAGTTAATGCCAAAGAGCTCTATTTTGGTCTCATCAGACCACAGCACCTTCTCCCAGTCACTCTCTGAATCATTCAGGTGTTCATTGGCAAACTTCAGACGGGCCTGCACATGTGCCTTCCTGAGCAGGGGGACCTTGCGAGCCCTGCAGGATTTTAATCCATTGCGGTGTAATGTGTTTCCAATGGTTTTCTTGGTGACTGTGGTCCCTGCTAATTTGAGGTAGAGATGGCCCGAACTATCCGACGGCGAACAGTTCCCGGCGAACATAGCTTGTTCGCGTTCGCCTCTGCCGGGCGAACACATGCGATGTTCGGTCCGCCCCCTATACATCATCATTGAGCAAACTTTGACCCTGTACCTCACAGTCAGCAGACACATTCCAGCCAATCAGCAGCATACCCTCCCTCCCAGACCCTCCCACCTCCTGCACAGCATCCATTTTAGATTCATTCTGAAGCTGCAGTCTTAGTGAGAGGAGGGAGACTGTAACTGCTGCTGATTTAATTGGGAAATCGATAGCTAGGCTAGTGAATTCAGTGTCCACTCCAGTCCTGAAAGACTCATCTGATCTCTGCTGTAAGGACAGCGTCCTGACAGCACCCCAAAAAGCCCTTTTTAGGGCTGCAACATTAGTCTGCTTTTTTTTTTTCCTTTATATACATATTGCAGTTGCCTGGCCTGCCTGTGTGTGAGGAGCTGCAGGCCCACAGACTGTAGTGTGCCCACTGCCAGTGCTCACCCCTGTCATTCCGTGTGGCACAGGACTTTGCTTAAAAAAAGGCACTTAATTTTTACACTTTAATCTAAGGTTAGTTGCCTGCCAGTGTGTGTCAGGCTGACTTCCACTGACTGTAGTGTGCCCACTGCCAGTGCCCACCACTCATACCGGCTGGCACAGGACTTTGCATAAAAAAGGCATTTAATTTTTACACTTTAGTGTAATTTCAGCTGCTTGCCTGCTGCTAGTGTGTGTCAGGCCGACTTCAACTGACTGTAGTGTGCCCACTGCCAGTGCCCACCCCTGTCATCCCGTGTGGCACAGGACTTTGCTTAAAAAAAAGGCACTTAATTTTTACACTTTAATCTAAGGTTAGTTGCCTGCCAGTGTGTGTCAGGCTGACTTCCACTGACTGTAGTGTGCCCACTGCCAGTGCCCACCACTCATACCGGCTGGCACAGCACTTTGCATAAAAAAGGCATTTAATTTTTACACTTTAGTGTAATTTCAGCTGCTTGCCTGCTGCTAGTGTGTGTCAGGCCGACTTCAACTGACTGTAGTGTGCCCACTGCCAGTGCCCACCCCTGTCATCCCGTGTGGCACAGGACTTTGCTTAAAAAAAAGGCACTTCATTTTTACACTTTAATCTAAGGTTAGTTGCCTGCCAGTGTGTGTCAGGCCGACTTCAACTGACTGTAGTGTGCCCACTGCCAGTGCCCACCCCTGTCATCCCGAGTGGCACAGGACTGCTTAAAAAATAGGCACTTAATTTTTACACTTTAATCTAAGGTTAGTTGCCTGCCAGTGTGTGTCAGGCTGACTTCCACTGACTGTAGTGTGCCCACTGCCAGTGCCCACCACTCATACCGGCTGGCACAGGACTTTGCATAAAAAAGGCATTTAATTTTTACACTTTAGTGTAATTTCAGCTGCTTGCCTGCTGCTAGTGTGTGTCAGGCCGACTTCAACTGACTGTAGTGTGCCCACTGCCAGTGCCCACCCCTGTCATCCCGTGTGGCACAGGACTTTGCTTAAAAAAAAGGCACTTCATTTTTACACTTTAATCTAAGGTTAGTTGCCTGCCAGTGTGTGTCAGGCCGACTTCAACTGACTGTAGTGTGCCCACTGCCAGTGCCCACCCCTGTCATCCCGAGTGGCACAGGACTTTGCTTAAAAAATAGGCACTTAATTTTTACACTTTAATCTAAGGTTAGTTGCCTGCCAGTGTGTGTCAGGCTGACTTCCACTGACTGTAGTGTGCCCACTGCCAGTGCCCACCACTCATACCGGCTGGCACAGGACTTTGCATAAAAAAGGCATTTAATTTTTACACTTTAGTGTAATTTCAGCTGCTTGCCTGCTGCTAGTGTGTGTCAGGCCGACTTCAACTGACTGTAGTGTGCCCACTGCCAGTGCCCACCCCTGTCATCCCGTGTGGCACAGGACTTTGCTTAAAAAAAAGGCACTTCATTTTTACACTTTAATCTAAGGTTAGTTGCCTGCCAGTGTGTGTCAGGCCGACTTCAACTGACTGTAGTGTGCCCACTGCCAGTGCCCACCCCTGTCATCCCGAGTGGCACAGGACTTTGCTTAAAAAATAGGCACTTAATTTTTACACTTTAATCTAAGGTTAGTTGCCTGCCAGTGTGTGTCAGGCTGACTTCCACTGACTGTAGTGTGCCCACTGCCAGTGCCCACCACTCATACCGGCTGGCACAGGACTTTGCATAAAAAAGGCATTTAATTTTTACACTTTAGTGTAATTTCAGCTGCTTGCCTGCTGCTAGTGTGTGTCAGGCCGACTTCAACTGACTGTAGTGTGCCCACTGCCAGTGCCCACCCCTGTCATCCCGTGTGGCACAGGACTTTGCTTAAAAAAAAGGCACTTCATTTTTACACTTTAATCTAAGGTTAGTTGCCTGCCAGTGTGTGTCAGGCCGACTTCAACTGACTGTAGTGTGCCCACTGCCAGTGCCCACCCCTGTCATCCCGAGTGGCACAGGACTTTGCTTAAAAAATAGGCACTTAATTTTTACACTTTAATCTAAGGTTAGTTGCCTGCCAGTGTGTGTCAGGCTGACTTCCACTGACTGTAGTGTGCCCACTGCCAGTGCCCACCACTCATACCGGCTGGCACAGGACTTTGCTTAAAAAAGGCATTTAATTTTTACACTTTAATGTAATTTCAGCTGCTTGCCTGCTGCTAGTGTGTGTCAGGCCGACTTCAACTGACTGTAGTGTGCCCACTGCCAGTGCCCACCCCTGTCATACCGAGTGGCACAGGACTTTGCTTAAAAAATAGGCACTTAATTTTTACACTTTAATCTAAGGTTAGTTGCCTGCCAGTGTGTGTCAGGCTGACTTCCACTGACTGTAGTGTGCCCACTGCCAGTGCCCACCACTCATACCGGCTGGCACAGGACTTTGCATAAAAAAGGCATTTAATTTTTACACTTTAGTGTAATTTCAGCTGCTTGCCTGCTGCTAGTGTGTGTCAGGCCGACTTCAACTGACTGTAGTGTGCCCACTGCCAGTGCCAACCACTGATACCGGGTGGCACAGTAGCTTGCCGATAAATAAGGCATTTAATTTTTAGACAGTAGTCTAAATTCAGTTGCTTGCCTGCTGCCAGTGTGTGTCAGGCCCGCTTCCACTGACTGTAGTGTGCCCACTGCCAGTGCCAACCACTGATACCGGGTGGCACAGTAGCTTGCCGATAAATAAGGCATTTAATTTTTAGACAGTAGTCTAAATTCAGTTGCTTGCCTGCTGCCAGTGTGTGTCAGGCCCTCTTCCACTGACTGTAGTGTGCCCACTGCCAGTGCCAACCACTCATACCGGGTGGCACAGTAGCTTGCCGATAAATAAGGCATTTAATTTTTACACTTTAGTGTAATTTCAGTTGCTTGCCTGCTGCCAGTGTGTGTCAGGCCCGCTTCTACTGACTGTAGTGTGCCCACTGCCAGTGCCAACCACTGATACCATCTCCCCGTTCGAAAAATCTATTCAATAAATGGCACCCAGATTGGGGACGTTAGAGGGATTAAACTGATGAGAATAGTACTACAGAAAATACCACTCATATCGGGTGTGACAGTAAATTGCACGGCGCAGACGCAGTCACCGTGGATAAAAACAAAGGGGAGGGAGCCAGCGTTTTTTTAACCATCTCCCCGTTCGAAAAATCAATTCAATTGACCTTTCGGGGACCCTTGGTGTTGTACGTGGCTGGGTGGAGGAAGAAACCTTCAATGACATCACCGGGACGTGGCTAGCTTGGTATCCAACCTTGTGCAAATGGGGAGTTTGCGGTTGTGCAAATGAACTGTTTGCGGTGCATTAAAAGGGGAGTTTGGTCTGTCAATGTCTGTGATGCGGGCGTAACCCTTACACTACCTGATCGATACAACATCATACCTGATCGTATACACACACTGGATGTTTTAAAGCACGTTATTCCAAACAATTTAGGAATGTTAGTTGATTTATGCCCTTTATGGATTAAAACCCGACTCTGCGTCCACTACGTAATTTTCCATGGGAGTTTTGCCATAGATCCCCCTCCGGCATGCCACAGTCCAGGTGTTAGACCCCTTGAAACAACTTTCTCATCACTATTGTGGCCAGAAAGAGTCCCTGTGGGTTTTAAAATTCGCCTGTCTATTGAAGTCTATGGCGGTTCGCCCGGTTCGCCAGTTCGCGAACATTTGCGGAAGTTCTCGTTCGCTGTTCGCGAACTGAAAATTTTATGTTCGCGACATCACTAATTTGAGGTCATTAACTAACTCCTCCCGTGTAGTTCTAGGATGCTTTTTCACCTTTCTCAGAACCATTGACACCCCACGAGGTGAGATCTTGCGTGGAGCCCCAGAGCGAGGTCGATTGATGGTCATTTTGTGCTCCTTCCATTTTCGAACAATCGCACCAACAGTTGTCACCTTCTCTCCCAGCTTCTTGCTAATGGTTTTGTAGCCCATTCCAGCCTTGTGCAGGTCTACAATTTTGTCTCTGACATCCTTGGACAGCTCTTTGGTCTTTCCCATGTTGGAGAGTTTGGAGTCTGCTTGATTGATTGATTCTGTGGACAGGTGTCTTTTATACAGGTGACTAGTTAAGACAGGTGTCCTTAATGAGGGTGACTAATTGAGTAGAAGTGTCTAACCACTCTGTGGGAGCCAGAACTCTTAATGGTTGGTAGGGGTTCAAATACTTATTTCACTCAATGAAATGCAAATCGGTTGCTATCTTTTATTTAAAGTTATTTTTTCGATTTTCCTTTTGATGTGCTATCTGCCACTGTTACAATAAACCTACCATTGAAATGATACTGTTCTGAGACTTTTCATTTCTTTGTCATTGGACAAACTTACAAAATCAGTGAGGGGGTCAAATAATTATTTCCCCCACTGTACATAAATATTTTCGTTACCTATACATGCCTATGTATATATAGTACACCTTCTCTCCACAGATTTATTGTAGATATTCCTGCAATTAAGATATAGATCTTCTCTCTATCACATAATTAAGATATCGGGGATATCTACACTAAAGCTGGGGGGACTATATTACCAGACTAAGGATCGGAGAGAGACTCATACTCTGGCTCAGTGGAGAAATTCACAACTATATATGGAACATTAAGATATACAGGGATTGATGATATATACCGGGACATACAGATATATGGCTGTGATTACATATATCAAATAACTATATATATTTAAAGGGAACGCAAATGTGTAGCAAAAATATATTAGTATCTACACCAACCCTCCGTAGA
The DNA here is from genome assembly GCF_905171765.1 of Bufo bufo. Lineage (NCBI taxonomy): Eukaryota > Metazoa > Chordata > Amphibia > Anura > Bufonidae > Bufo > Bufo bufo. Next base: position 124,582,038 of record NC_053394.1, read on the forward strand.
TCTTATACTAAATAAGGATTATTGAATACAACTTTTTAAATCTTTCTTTTATTAATGGTCTTTTATTATATAACAAATTTTTATGTCTGTGTTTATATATTAATAAACGGTACACATTTTTTAATAATCTCATCTATATGCCAGCAGTAGGGTGCGAGAGAAGGGTTAGCCATGTAGTTCCATGCGCCATCTGGTGTTCACAAACCTAAATCGCACCCTGAATTTTCTCACTCTATTTAAGCCCTTCGCGTTTGTTAATGGAATTGGATATCGCTATGCGCTCACGCAAGTCTGAAGGGAGCGTTAGCGATGCTATATCTGTAGTTGTCATGGATTTATCATTTGCAGATGTAATAGCAGAGGAACAACACTATGCAAGATTCTAAACAAAAAAAGCTCCAGAATTGTTATTTCATGAAAGACACATCAATTAACTAAAATAGATAATATCAGGAGAAAATTCTATCCCAATAAATGTTTCTTTTTTACATTCTACATTTTATTTTTGTTTCTGTTTGTTTCTTATAACAATCCACCAACAAGTAATCTCAGACCTCCCGCTCCCAGTCCCAAAGTCATACATAAGGCAAGATCTAGGTGATACTTTGCAGACTCATTAAGAAACTTGACCTAAGGATCATGGTGCTAAAAAAGTTAACATAGTACTGTAGTTTCAACTTGGTGCTTGACTGATGAAGCTCTGTAAAGTCACTTTATATTCTTCTTATCCTCAGGCAGCAAATTATTCATACCAAGTGTAAGGCAAGCAGAATCTCTGGCTATTCTTCTGAATCAGTGCTGTGCACAGAATGAAAACACCAGCTGTTATGCAGCAAAGAAACTGGCAAAAATAAATCTAGAAGTCTTCATAGACATTTCTAAGACTGAAAGCTTAGAAAGGTTTGAAAGTGTGATCAGGAACCAAATGGAAAATCGACATGCAAGCATCTGCGAAAACGGCCTATATTTTACAAAACTGTATTTCCGTATCTTGGCTGCTATATTTATTCTAATATACAAATACAATAATAAGAACTTGAAGATGTACATAAAGACTGTGTCCTTAAAAAAGTGCAAAATGAGCTTACATCCAGCTGTGAAACTTTATGAAGACATGTACCATAAACTTATACTTTCGTTGCATGCAAGAATTAAGACATGGCCAAATCAATTAGACGTAAACCATCAACATGTAAAGAAAATGGATATATGCCTTAAATTGGTAGGCACAAAGTCATTCATTAACCAGGAAGCTGGAACTACAGATATGTTGAAGAAATACATAACCAGTCTCCCTCCAGATGTAAGGCACATATGTATATTGGCCATAACTGAAAAGGTAATGTATTTAGATTTATGTATATATGAGTTGATAAATGAACACAAATCATTTAGGCTATTAAAAAAAAAAACTACCTATGTTGAATAACATAACATTTCACAGACAGGGCTGTGATGGCTAACATCCGGCACTCCATCTGTGGTAAAACTACAACTCCCAAGATGTACACTTGCTTGGCTGTTCTCAGAACTCCATAGAAATGAATGGAGCATGCTGGGAGTCGTAGTTTCACCACGGCTGGAGTGCCGGAGGTTAGCCATCATTGTCCTAGGGCCTCCATCATTTAGAATTTTCCACCATCCAATAATCACTTTATTAATTATAATTAGAGGTGAGCGAATCGAATCTACCGAAGTGGAATTCGATCTGAATTTCAGGATAAATTTGCTTCGCCTCAAAGCCGAATTTCCTCGTGCTTTGTGGTAGCGAATCGATTTAACCTGAAATAGTCTAAAAAACAAAAAAAACATATTTACCTCCTCCATTTGCTTGCAACGGGCCAGGCAACCGCCATCTTGATTGAAGATCTTAGCCGAAATCCCATGGGTGGTGACATATGATGTCACCACACCGGCCGGCTTGATGACGTCATCCCGGAGCGCGAGAGATTTTGCGCCAGATCTTCAAGCAAGATGGCGACAGCTGACCTGTCGCGAGCAAAAGGAGGCTGTAAGTTTGATTAAATGATTTTCTTGCGGCATCTGAGGGGTACAATGATGGGGAGCGGCGCTATCACTGTTTTTGCAATTTTCAGCAAAGCAACCAAATCGAATTTTCTTAAACTTTGCTCATCTCTAATTCTAATCTAAAGAATATCCAAAGGCAATCTCAAATTTAGATCAAAGTGCTAGCTGCCAGCTCATTTAAGTACTCAACGCCTAATGTTTTTGCTGCTCTCTTTCCCCTACACAATTCGCCCAAATCAAATTGTGAAAGATTTGGATGCAACTGTCACGACCGCTACCCCAGCAGCAGTCGTGTCGCACCAGACGGAGTGGAAGGGGGACCCTTATCTACGGATGGGAAATAGAATGGCCACCCCTGACTAACCCTAAGCTGGCACCTGTCTGCCCTGATACCCTAGACGGGGTGTGAACCCGTGCGGCGAGCAGGATGCCTAAACCCTCAGTCACCCTAAAAAAGGCCTAGAGTGGGGAGAGGCCGATGGGAGCACTAGTCACCATCACTCATGTCTAGGAGAACAGCAGGGGAAGACAGCAACAAACAAACTATATCAGAGATAGACTTATCCAGTCACGAGCAGAGAAGGCGATCCCAATCACGACAGTCCACGCTGGACAAGAGCTCCACAGCAACACCATCAAACGATCTCCTTCAAAGGTCAGAATAGAACTGGAAGTAAGGACTATATCTGGCAATGACTGCAAGTGAAAGTGAAACTAATATAGTAGCTGGGAGTGGCAGACAGGACTCACCTGAGAAGGATGCCTACAAACTCCCAGTCAGGACAAAAAGGTTCACAAGGCAAAACCCAGATGACATACCCTGAACCACGGAGCAAACTCACAAGCTATCGCGAGTAGCAAGTCGCTGCGAACTTCTCCTCCCAGACCTGTCTGGATCAGTCACAGTCGTGACAGCAACTCTTTACAAAATTCTGGTAAAATTCGATTCGTTTAGAAATTATTTACTATTCAGAATTCATAGCTATTTATGTTAAATATGCTACCTCTCTGTGTATAATTAAATCATTTAAAGGGGTTATCCAATTTTATAAACAGCCCCCCATGTGCTGGTCCCCTCACAGGTAATATACTTACCCTGCTCCTATGCTGCCCCCAGTAGTAACAAAACCCACCATAGTGCCTTGCATTTGTAAAATGAATGCCCCCTTAGTGCTCCCAGTTATACTATAGCCCACCATAGTAACCCAGAGTAGTAATAAAGCCCTAGTAGTAATAATGCCCCCTATAGAATGTGGAGTGGGTTCACCTCAGTTCCCTAAAAACCAGCAAAGAAAAATTGCAGGATGTCATGGCAGTCTTTCGTAACATCTCTCTATGCGGAGTATACCTCCTAAGGTATGATTACTGCTCAGTATATAATATCATATATGTTGATTCTGGTTAAGCGAGGAGTTGGGAGCAGCTCTAGTCTGCATGCACCATGTCAGAGACAACAGAGAATTAGAGATTATGAATAAGAGACAACTGCTCTCACACATCTATACACATATGGCAGCTTATTCTACAAAGTTAGCTGAGACAACCAGTAGGAACATTAAAAGGATAGTCCAGCTTTCACACCCTATTGAGCAGTACCTCTCACCCACACTAGATCTGTGGATGTCAGCATACCTATCTGCCTGCACTCTGCTTGTCAACTTCCAGAGTGGATGGTGGTGGTAGTCATATGTGCCACTGCAGCCAGTAAATAGCCACAGTGGAGATGTGTCACCTATAGAATAAGACAAAACTAGGCAGCGGGGAGCAGGTACGTATGCTTACATTTACATGTCTGACTGAGGGGATGAGGGCTGCCCAAAAGGGCTTGAATGCTGGATAACTCATTTAAATAATTAAAGTTGTAGTTAAATATTATTATATTTAGATTTAATAGTTCAGCTAATCATTAAATAATAATTAATATTTAAACTAATATTTTATATTGTATTATTACAAATGTGTTTAGATTCTTCAAACTAAACGTATGGAGTCAATCGTGTTCCTTTTTTCTGAAATCTATTCTTCCATTGAGAGAAAACATAAGGAGGTTTTTCTTCATGTGGTTGAGGAAGCAATTGAATTTGCCCAGGAAAACAATACAACAGGTAAACATTATTTTTGACTATACTTTTTTGGGTGAACAAGCCTTTAAAAGTAATGGTTGTAAAAAGTGAATACAATCTTAGAGAAATATATTGTGTTGAGCTTCTAAATACAGTACCACATTTGTACTTTAGGAAAGGAATAAAAATTCCAATGCATCTCAAAAGACAGCTTTGCAAATAAACCCTGTATGTGCAATGAGCCGGACCGTGGGTACATTTACACGGATGCCAAAAATGCAGTGACTGGGTCAGGTGTAAATGATAGTTAATAGTTTTTGTTTGTGATGCCAATTGCAGCGTGCGCAGGGTACTAACACAGGGCCCTTTAAGGTGTTGCAACTCACGTACCAGGTGAGGAATGCCAGAGTGGTGTAATGTCTCTGTGTGGTAGCAGTAATAATGTCAACGGTGTCTCCTACCTGGGTACGGCTGGACTCCTGGATCCTGGCTCACTTGCAATAAAGGAGTGTTGCTAGTAGGAGTAATTGAGGGTTTTTGTAGCAATAATTGAGATCCAGACTTGGGATGTAATTCAAACTGGTCTTTACTTGATGCAGCATTAATCCACACGAGATACAGCAATCGTCTTTGGTCCCAGCAGGTATTGGCAATGTATGGCAGGAATCTGTCTTCTATCATGTGCCTGGAGCTCTCTACAGGATAAGTCGTCTGCTTGTGGCTCTGTAATATGGCAGGAATCTATATCTTCTGCTCTGTCTATCTTCTGCTGTGTATGGGACTAACTAGCTGAGGAGGAATTTGGCTTCTCCTGGTCTCTGGACGGTACTCACAGTTAAGCTCACAGGGTATGGTTCTTCCTGGAGTTCTGGAGATGGCTGCTTGCTTGTCACCAGCTGAGGCTGAAGGCTCAGGTTGGGAATGATGATTTTTGATCTCAGCCGAGACACGATCCTGGGTTGGGATCCCTAGAACTGGGAGCTCCTACCAGCACAGCCTTCCACTAGCTGGTGGCTGGCACACTAACACTAACTTCCTTCCCCACCCATGAGGCAGGATGTGGGAACATTCCACGCCTCCTCAAAGAGGGGGGAGCTAAACTGGAATATACAATTTCAGTCTAGATATGCTAAACTGTTACTAAGTCCCTGGTAGACATTGCTGTCACCTGCTGGTGAACATTAAAATTACAGCAAATTACATTTACAAGGCTTTCAATGCAGATTAGTGAGGATGTGATGTTAAATTACACAGGATGACAATGCAGATACACTTAACAGGTTGTAGCGGGGTAAAAGCGTTTCGTAACATAACTCTGGGATGTTACATATGGTCTGATACATGGCCATAAACATTTTACTCCATAATGGTCTGCTACTGCTACCGTTTTCCAAACTGTCCATACACGTTCAGTGAAACCAGGAGATGGACAAAAGATTTTTCTGGGAACATTCTTTCAAAGAAAGATATTTCTTCCTCAGGCAGAAAGATCCTTCTTCTATCAGATGAAAATTTTAACCACAGCTAACTTCTTTTCAGACGATGGCGGTCTGTCTTTGGTCAGCTGAAACTATTGTTCCCTGTTGAATTTTACCCAACAAATCATAGTTTTGGTTAGCATTGTCCTTTTTGATCAACTTATACTAATATGTAAGGGTACCTTAAAGGGAATCTATCATCACCATACAGCGTTTTTAACTGAGTGTATGGCATTGAAGCCCTGCTACAGGCATTTCTAAATACACCTTTATGTCTAAGTTCTCTGTGCCCCCCCAAAGAAAAAGCTTTTATAAATATGCAAATTGGGCTGCCGCTGAAAAGAGCCTAAGGGGCTGTACATATGCATTGTGGAGCCTAGCCATGCCATCAACAGTGGGCCCCAATGGGCTCATCCCCTCCTCTTCTTCTGTCCTCCTAACTGCTGCAATGTCACCATGCTGCCACTGTCAAATATTGCACATATGCACCTTGCCTTTATGTATTTGCCTGCCCGCAGCCTCATTAACTGAGCTGTGTATGCGCCAACAGTATGCTCAGTTCAGTTAATGAGGTTGCTGGCAGCAGAAAAATACAGACTGCGCAGGTGAACACATAAATGGAAGGTGAGCATGCGCAAGATTTCACAGCGGCAGCAGGATGACATCATTACAACTAGGAGGAGAGAAGAAGAGGTGGGGAGGAGAGGGGCTAACTGCTGATGTTCACAGCTGGGCCCCACAACGGATAAGTACAATACAGACCTTTGGACTCTTTTCAGCCTAATTTTTCTACTCATAAAATATTTTTTTAGGGGCACAGAGAACTTTGAATTGGACATAAAGGTATATTTTGAAATGACAAGCGTTTTACAAATTCTGTAGGTTAATGACAGATTTCCTTTAAGGAAGTAGAACTGCAGAATTGGACTGCATAAGGTTTGTTTATCTATTTCCATGTGGGTGAGAAGCAAATGTCAGGCTCATGGCAACTGGCTAAGGCTCCATTCACACGTCCGCAAAATGGGTCCGCATCCTTTCCGCAATTTTGCGGAATGGGTGCGGACCCATTCATTCTCTATGGGGATGGAATGGATGCGGACAGCACACAGTGTGCTGTCTGCAGCCGCAATTGCGGAGCGTGGCCCCGATTTTGGGTCCGCAGCTCCGCAAAAAGATAGAGCATGTCCTATTCTTGTCCGCAGCTTGCGGACAAGAATAAGCATTTCTATGGGGTTGACGGGCTGGTGTGTTGCGGACCCGCAATTTGCGGGTCCGCAACACACCACGGACGTGTGAATGTAGCCTTACACTGCGCCCTGAGCCTAAATATGACTTACATACTTTAGAGTGTGTAGGGGTTTAGCTCTTCTCCGGGGGTGATTCACACAAATATCGTCGCCAGACACCAAGTTTCTGGTCCAAACATCACTTTATTTGGCTCCTCAGCAATCCAAACATAAGTGGTACAAAATAAACACCTGCCCGGCTGGGCTCTAACTAAACATATGATATCCTGACTCACCTAAAGTCACAGTTCACACCCTGTGAACACATGCGGCTTTGCCAGCCAATGTCCCACAGCCTCCTGGCTGTACAGAGCACAGTACGCCCACTGTCTCCAGTTCAGTATTTCTTGTGGGGGATTGGGGCTCAGTAGTCTGCCTGACTATGGCCCTGCGACCCTCCCAGGCGTCGCTGCATCCCCCAACTCCAGGCTATCTCCCAGCCTTGTGGTCCCTCAGCCTTCCCCAGCTGAGACCACACAGACAGAGCCTCCAGGCCTCTGTCCACAGGTAACACACTATCCCCTTTCTGACACCCTGGAAGGTGCCTTATGCCAAGCTGATTACCTCCAGCTTCTCTCACCTGTGGTGGAACAGGGGTGTGGACCACACTATCCACCCCTTCCTTGCCTCTAACCTAAGTGAGACCTGTCACTGTCTCACATATCCCCCCCCCTTTGTTCAAGCCCGTGAGGGTGAACACCTGCATAACCACGGGAGGCTGGTGAGAGGGTATCGACCTGGCCTGGATGTGGGGAACAGCCACCCACCCTGCTCTTTGGCTGCTCCCAATAAGAACCGGCCCAGATTGGCTTTACAGCCACACTAAGTAACCCAGTCTCAGCGAGCACTAGCTGCCGCTGACACAGAAAATTACCGGTTCTTATTTCACCGAGGCCAGGAACCTCGGTGACACGTACCTTCCCTTTGTTCTGCCAGACCCATGCCAGCAGAGCTTGGTTTATCACCAAAACCAACATCTTGCCTAACCGAAACTGCCTAAAGGCCTCATGTGCCCATCTCATGACCAGATACTCTTTTCCTATTCTTTCCCGAGTGATAATGATGCGCTGTCGTATATTTTGATCTCTCTCTCTTTTTAGATCCTCTGGCTCCTGTACATGCGCCTCACGTCCTTTCTTGGACTGCTGCAGCTCTTGCCTGAACTGTTCCCAGTCATGGTCATATCCCAACACTTTCTCCTTTGCTTTGCAGGGCTCCTTCAGCAGAGCATGCTTGCCCCTACTCGCTTTTACGTGCATCTGGGTCACTTCTTCCTTCTTTCCAACAGTAGTTACTCCAGCTACTATGGCAGTTTTAGAGACCTCTGCTTCTTTAGCGGCTTTTTCCACTTCGGCCGCGGCTCCCTTTGGCTTAACTTTGGTCTCTGTAGAACCTGGGGACTTCATGTCAACCAACATATCGGCCTTAACTTTTTCACTCTTTGTCTTCTTGAAGTCTCCAGTCTCTTTGACCGCCTTCTCATCCTTCTCGGACATGGCACCATACACTTGCCCTGTTAACCCCTCCCCCTCTTTCTCATTGAGGCAGGAGGCACCAGGGTCTTCAGCAGACTCCTCGACTTCTGTAATTTTCTCCAGAGGCTCACCCAGGACCCTGTTCTCATTTTGTGGAGAAGTCAGGAGATATAGCCCATTGTAATAACCCGGATCCGAAAACTGATCGTTCACCTCCTCGTACTTCTTCCCCAGCAGGCTGCTTGCTATTTGGAAGGCCTTGTATGCAGAGGGGACGTCTTCCAGGCCTAGGCTACACGCTACTACGGGTCTGTGGTCTTCGGCATCCACATCAGCCCCATCATCTGGTTTAGCAGAAGCATCTTCCATCTTCTCTGCCACAGCCAGCACCACAGTGCCACCCTCTCCAGTCCCATTTTTAACAGGCTCTGGCTTCTTGACATCTTCCAGAGAACTCTCCTCTTCAGGTTTCTCACCTTCCACCTGCTGTTTGAGAGCACACTTAGATTTCTCCAACTCATCTTTTAAGCGCATGAGATTTTCAGTCTCTGCTCTGAGTTGCTTGTTCAGCCTCTCCAATTCAGCATGCTCCTCAAGCGCTTTTTCCAGGGCTTTAGCCAAGGAGAGGGCCTTGGTCTCCTTTTCCCAAGCATCAGTCTCTGTTTGGTCACGTTTTTCACCATATTGAGCCGAGATGTATTTCTCTTCAGCTAGGAGCCAGTCACATTTCTCCTGTTTCTTTGCTGGATTAGACATAACTTGCTTCTGGTGGTCCAGGTCCACCATCAGATCATCCAATCCTCGCTGAAGTTTGTTCTTGGTTTTCTCCACCTTTTTGTATGTCACACCCTGTTTCTCCAGGCGCTGAACCACCAACTCCATGTTTTTCAGCAGTTTCTTTTCAGCTTTTTGCACAAGCTTGTGGGAAGTGCCCCGCTTTTTGGCCTCCGGTTCCAGCTGCTCCTTGCTCGGCTCTGCTGCAGCAGATGTAGGAGTATCACCATTCTCTTTCTGGCTCTCCTTCTTTGCCCTTTCTGAAGCCTTCTTCAGTTGCTCTGTGAAGACAGCTAGTCCCGTCTCTAACGTTTCTAGGGAGCGTGTGGAGAGAGAGAGATCATCCTCCTGTTTGCAGCTGTACTGTCGTGTCAGGTCACCTACAACTGTCTGGATATGGGCTTCAGACCCTAGGCTGATGTCACCCGACTTAATTCTCATCTCGTCAGATATAACTGTCTGGTCGCTACTAGTAACCACCTTTGTTTCACAGGACCTTGACATGGTAGCTTCACTCTCTGGGTTGCTATCGGTCACGGCACATACGTCACCTATACCGCTCGTGTCATTATTAATTCTGACCTCTAGTGGCACCGATGAGCTAATCCCCACCTGGGACACTTCCTTAGTAACCAACCAACATTGTGGAGACTGCATTTCCCCCTCTGGTACGTGCGGTACACCCTCTAACCCTATCATATTCTCCGGCACCTTCAAACACTGAGCTGGAGCTGGGCTTTGCTCCACACTACTTATATACATGTCTTCAAACTTTTTGATTACGTCATATCGCGCTTCATGAAACATAGCAGATGCAGAAAATAAAGGTTTATCATCATTTACATTTTTACCACCAGGGGGCGCTTCTCCCCTGACCACAACCTGCAACGGAAAAGTTATATCACTGTCACCACATATTTCATATGACATCATATTTTCCTTATGCATTTCCGCACTTTTGTTACCATCACTTTGCACTTGACCAGCACCATTGTTTCCAATGGTCAATATTCTTTCCCCATGCAGGTCAAAGTGCAGCTCCCTTAGACCTTCACTTAAAGGGACAGGTACAGGTTCTGCAGGAGTTTCATCACTATCTGCAGAAGTGTCTACCTTACCCCACAGCAACAAACTGATATCACGGCCCAACACTCCCTCATGCATGAGCGTATCTGTAACATCCAAATTCATCAGTCTCTGTTCTCAATGGAGTCTCACGCTCAGTGAAAATCAGTGGATAGTCCTTATCCGCACGACTGTCCAGCACCTTTAATATTTTACCAGTCTCAGGTATGAATATTGTGCTGCCTCTTACCCGGGCTAGCATGGGATCCCGGATCCTTGTCATCCCAAAACTAGCTTTGGTCATGGGCAACTGAGGTAACACAGAAACCTTCTCCCCTGTAGATTTTTGCGAGGGAGCGATCACAGCAGGCTTATCCGCCTGTCCAGACAAAGACTTATTACCTACCGGCCAAGCAGGTATCCCCTGCCGCCGGCTCACGGTCACTGGGTCTGCCACATAGTTAATAACAGGAACAGTCTTACCCTTTGTAATCAACCATTCTGGTAAAGCAGTGACATTCTCTCCCGCGGACTCATCAAGGTTGTGGTTGCTCCTAGCAACAGCTTTACTGCACCTCCGCACTCCCTCTCTAGGACTCCGGACACAGTCGCAGGGAAGATATGCACTCCTGAGAACCGTGCCGCTCTCCACCTCTTTGTCTTCCCGACGGTTGCCCTTGGCAACGGCATATCTTTGCCTTTTATCAGGAACTCCGCTCCACAACTGCCCAAACAATGGAAAGTCCTTGCCCAGTACAAATTCCACTTCCAGTGTCTCACATTTTAACAGCTCCCATTGCACAGAGCCATAGTCCGTCACAAAGGTCAGTGACACCGTAGTTTTTGTCTCTGGCCCCCTTGTTACAAAGTCCAGAATATTAGGCAGGACCCGAGACACTTGCTGGCGGGAGTCTAGACTGAGCCCCAGCGGGATTCCGCCGATCACTAATTCGCAGGATTTCTCCCACGGGCTATACCATTTTGCAGCCATTTCCACTGCTCAGTCTCTTGTACTGGGCTTCTGGCCCTTTAAATCCTGCACGGTTTGCACCACAGAAAAAAAAAAGTCCAGTTTAACACCAGCAGTCTCTGCTCTGCAAACTAGCAGGCTTCCAGCATTTTTACTTATCAGCAGGGACACTTGCCCGCATCCGACACCAATTGTAGGGGTTTAGCTCTTCTCCGGGGGGTGATTCACACAAATATCGTCGCCAGACACCAAGTTTCTGGTCCAAACATCACTTTATTTGGCTCCTCAGCAATCCAAACATAAGTGGTACAAAATAAACACCTGCCCGGCTGGGCTCTAACTAAACATATAATATCCTGACTCACCTAAAGTCACAGTTCACACCCTGTGAACTCATGCGGCTTTGTCAGCCAATGTCCCACAGCCTCCTGGCTGTACAGAGCACAGTACGCCCACTGTCTCCAGTTCAGTATTTCTTGTGAGGGATTGGGGCTCAGTAGTCTGCCTGACTATGGCCCTGCGACCCTCCCAGGCGTCGCTGCGTCCCCCAACTCCAGGCTATCTCCCAGCCTTGTGGTCCCTCAGCCTTGCCCAGCTGAGACCACACAGACAGAGCCTCCAGGCCTCTGTCCACAGGTAACACACTACCCCCTTTCTGACACCCTGGGAGGTGCCTTATGCCAAGCTGATTACCTCCAGCTTCTCTCACCTGTGGTGGAACAGGGGTGTGGACCGCACTATCCACCCCTTCCTTGCCTCTAACCTGAGTGAGACCTGTCACTGTCTCACAAGTGATTAAATAATGTGCCTAGAAAAGGGTAAATGTGATTTACTGCTGTTACTGGTAGAAATCATATGATGTTCAGGTAGCAATAGACAATGCATTGTATCATCATTGTGCCATCATAACTGTTGCATCCACAGATTTAAACACTTCAAATCTATTATATATGTTTCACATACAATCATAATATAATAGTTATGTAAGAAGGTTATTTAGTCATCTACTTTGATGTGGCTGATTATTATTCTATATTTCTATCCATATCTTTATTTAGGTACTTTAATGACTAGTTCACAACTTCTTGAAAAGATTAGCTCTTTCCTAAAAACAAGTAAAGAAAAAGAAATCATTCTGAAACACTTCCTTAAGAAACTTGTATACCATTCATTAAATAAAATAAGGCAATTTGTTGTACCTATAGTATTTAGTGAAGATTTGAAGGAAATAGCCATTTCCCAGTTGGGCAACTGTTTCATCAAAGTTGACGAAGATTTGGTGGAGGACTGTATTCGGGAACACCTGTCTGATAAATACCCAGACATGGTAGTTTATGACCGAGTTAAGACAACATCTCCTCATTCTTTCACATTTAAAGCAGAAACTCCAGAAGGCGACGCACTGTTATACCTCTGGAAACAGACTACAATCAATGATGTTCTCCAGACAAACCTTACAGATGAAAACTACCAAAATTTCCAAGAAATAATGTCAGCGGTGAAGATTTGTCAGAATCATGAGAACATTGCAACCTTGCGAAAAAAATCCACTTATCATGCTCTGCCATTTTATGTAGTTGAGCATGGCAAATTACTACTGCAGTTACTGCATGAGAAGGAAAACCAGCTTACCTGGTCACAAATGCTTCAAATATTGATTGACATTACCAAAGCGGTAAAACAGTGTCATGACAATGATGTACTCCTTCGTGACATCACGCCACACAACTTTATCGTTTGTACTAATTCAAATGGATCCTTTACTGTAAAGATGGCCACCTTCAATTATGCTAAGAGCAATCTACAGGAGGAAATAAATAATATCTCATATCAGTATGTACAAGATGGCAATTCGCTATTCTTTCAAGGTAAGGGCAAAAGTTCTACATTATAGACAATCAAAGCATCAGAAAAATGCACATTTAATTATTATCAATGACATATCCACATCTGCTTCACTGCTGCAATAACACAGAGTATACACAGTCAAGTCACATTATTATGACCACTTCCTACTTCTGATATCTGAAGCACGTAGCTCATGGAGAAAGTCATGTGTGGTGAGCTGGCTTGGTGTGTGATAGGCTCTCTGCACACATATCCCTTGTTGCTGTCATGGGTAAAAGGGGCCATTTATCAGAGTTGCAAAACGGGATGATTATTGACTTTTAGTCCAAGGGTGGCAGCATTTCTGAAACTGCGCAGTTTGTGAACTGTTCTCGTGTTGTTATGGTGAAAGTGTACTGTGAGTGGACAAATAGAACCATTGCGAATAAGCCATGTGGAAACTGCCCAGTACCACATGCCACTGATGTGTGAGGGGAATGTCGGCTACAAAGGTGCATGAGGGCAGACCAACACGCTACAGTGGAGCTGCTCACAGCCAGAATGAACCAGGGGCTACCAGACACGCGTCTAAAACAACAGTTCAGTGAACCCTACTGCGTTTGGGGTTCTGAAGCACACAGATGGTCACTCTTCCGGACTGCTCAGATGCTGTGGTCACATTTGACCATGGCATTTGAGGGGGGAAATGTATGCGATCAGCCTTATGGCTGATCGCATACATGTGCCGCGGGTCTCTGCTGTGCGATCAGCCTTATGGTGCCTGCTGCACGTGCGAGCAGGTACCATGTTTAACGACACGACTCCCGCCATAAATGTACGGAGGTGGCGTGAGTTTATTGTTTATTTTCCGAGAATGAAAAAGCTTTCCTGGTCCTGTAATGGTTACACAGATACAGGGTTCATTACAGTTGCCCATCTTTGTCATCATGCAACTTAGCTTACATGCACACGTATGTGTTTTGCGGTCCGCAAATTGCAGATCCACAAAAAAAAGATGACGTTCCATATGGCATCAGTTTTTTTTTTGCGGATCCGTTTTTTTTTCGGATCCATTGTAATAATGCCTATCCTTGTCTACAAACTAGGAAAAAATAGGACATGCACTATTTTTTTTGCGGGGCAACGGAACATACAGTTGCAAGAAAAAGTATGTGAACCCTTTGAAATGATATGGATTTCTGCACAAATTGGTCATAAAATGTGATCTGATCTTCATCTAAGTCACAACAATAGACAATCACAGTCTGCTTAAACTAATAACACACAAAGAATTAAATGTTACCATGTTTTTATTGAACACACCATGTAAACATTCACAATGCAGGTGGAAAAAGTATGTGAACCCTTGGATTTAATAACTGGTTGAATCTCCTTTGGCAGCAATAATTTCAACCAAACGTTTCCTGTAAAAAAAAAAAAAGTATGTGAACCCCTAGACTAATGACATCTCCAAGAGCTAATTGGAGTGAGGTGTCAGCCAACTTGAGTCCAATCAATGAGATGAGTTAGGAGGTGTTGGTTAAAGCTGACCTGCGCTATAAAAAACACACACCAGTACCGTGTTTGCTATTCACAAGAAGCATTGCCTGATGTGAATGATGCCTCGCACAAAAGAGCTTTTAGAAGACCTACAATTAAGAATTGTTGACTTGCATAAAGCTGGAAAGGGTTATAAAAGTATATCCAAAAGCCTTGCTGTCATCAGTCCACGGTAAGACAAATTGTCTATAAATGGAGGACGTTCAGCACTGCTGCTACTCTCCCTAGGAGTGGCCGTCCTGTAAAGATGACTGCAAGAGCACAGCGCAGACTGCTCAATGAGGTGAAGAAGAATCCTAGAGTGTCAGCTAAAGACTTACAAAAGTCTCTGGCATATGCTAACATCCCTGTTAGCGAATCTACGATATGTAAAACACTAAACAAGAATGGATATGAGGATACCACAGAGGAAGCCACTGCTGTCCAAAAAAAACATTGCTGCACGTTTACAGTTTGCACAAGAGCACCTGGATGTTCCACACCAGTACTGGCAAAATATTCTGTGGACAGATGAAACCAAAGTTGAGTTGTTTGGAAGAAACACACAACACTATGTGTGGAGAAAAAGAGGCACAGCACACCAACATCAAAACCTCATCCCAACTGTGAAGTATGGTGGTGGGGGCATCATGGCTTGGGGCTGCTTTGCTGCGTCAGGGCCTGGACGGATTGCTATATTCGAAGGAAAAATGAATTACATTTTGCAGCAGAACTTAAGGCCATCTGTCTACCAGCTGAAGCTCAACAGAAGATGGGTGTTGCAACAGGACAACGACCCAAAGCATAGAAGTAAATCAACAACAGAATGGCTTAAACAGAAGAAAATCCGCCTTCTGGAGTGGCCCAGTCAGAGTCCTGACCTCAACCCAATTGAGATGCTGTGGCATGACCTCAAGAAAGCGATTCACACCAGACATCCCAAGAATATTCCTGAACTGAAACAGTTCTGTAAAGAGGAATGGTCAAGAATTACTCCTGACCGTTGGCATGTCTGATCTGCAACTACAGGAAACGTTTGGTTGAAGTTATTGCTGCCAAAGGAGATTCAACCAGTTATTAAATCCAAGGGTTCACATACTTTTTCCACCTGCACTGTGAATGTTTACATGGTGTGTTCAATAAAAACATGGTAACATTTAATTCTTTGTGTGTTATTAGTTTAAGCAGACTGTGATTGTCTATTGTTGTGTCTTAGATGAAGATCAGATCACATTTTATGACCAGTTTGTGCAGAAATCCATATCATTCCAAAGGGTTCACATACTTTTTCTTGCAACTGTACATACTGATGCAGATAGCACACGGTGTGCTGTCCGCCTTTTTTGCGGACCTATTGAAATGAATGGGCCCGCATCCTATCCGCAAAAAAAACTGAACGGACACGGAAACAAACAACCTTCGTGTACATGTAGCCTTATACAAATTTTTATCCTTTAATTTATATAATTTAATTTTTATATTAGGACAACCACTTTAATAATTTATAAGCAAGTTTTTTGCTTGAAGATTTTAGGTAGCACACTGTAAAAATCATTGTCTATTATTTCCTCTCCTTTATATAGGTGGCAGCACAGAGCCAGTTGCAGCTTTCTTTAGTGATCCTGAAACTTTGACGAACAAGATCTTTTCCATCGATACAGACGTATGGATGCTAACAGCAACAATATGCTCAGTTCTTCAATATGGAAAGCTTCCTTTTCAAGAGCTGGATCACCTCACTGCATCTCAGTTTGTAAATGAGGTGATATATTTTCGCATGAATATTTTCAGTTTTTTTTCCATTTTGAATTATTATGTTTATTAGTTATATTTTACAGAAATTATTTACTAAGTACAGTGAGCCCGCGAGAAGGTTGTTCAGTGCATGGAAGTGGTAATGGCCCTGACGAGTTGTGTCACATTGTACTCCCTCAGGCTGCTGCTCCCTGGAGATCGTTTAAATAGAAATGTACAGTAGTGAGAAAAATGAGACCAGAAGTCTATTTTTATTAAACGCAAAACTTAACTTATTGTTCATACAACAGCAGCATATTGAAAGTGCAATTTCTGCCACCAGTTGAGGAGGCAGGATTATGGAGGGAAGATTAAGGAGACAGGTTGAATGGCTGCAAATGGTACCTTGTGGGCAGGGGCGTTGCTAGAGTCTGAATAGATCCGGGGCACGAGCCCACGTGAAGCCACCCCCCCACCCCATGAAGCCATGCCCTCATCACCACCGGCGGGGGGGGGCTTCACAGTAGTTATTAACCCCTTTCAGCAGTCCCCTCTTCAGTTAATGGGGGACTGCTGAATGAGGTTAATAACTACAGTGAAGGGCCTAGCCGTCTGGGCAACCCCACAGATCATCCATAACAGTGTCATCCACAGATCCCCCATAAGTGTCGTCCACAGATCCCCATCAGTGTCATCCACAGATCCCCCATAAATGTCATCCACAGATCCCCTCCCCGCCCAGGGCCGCCTCCTAGGTAATTTATTCACTTCACTTGCCTCTGTGTAATCTCACACAGGCGCACTGGCAGAGGCATCGTCAAATGAGGTGCGCTGGAAGATGGCGCATGCGCACTTCGCTCGACGATGCCTCTGCCAGTGCGCCTGTGCGAGATTACACAGAGGCAAGTGAAGTGAATAAATTACCTAGGAGGCGGCGCCGCGGGTCCCCGCCGGCCCTGCATTCGGGGCACTGGACAAAACATCCGGGGCTCCAGCCCCGAATGTTTTGACCTAACGACGCCCCTGTTTGTGGGTATAGGTTTCCACTGTCAGACTTGAAAATTATCTGGCCTAGTGGTAGTTTTGGGTGTCTGAGGCATAATCCCTCACCTTGCAGCAGTTAGTGATGGACGAACATCGGCCGGGATGGTTTGTGAATGCACGTTCGCAATCAAATGTTCGCGAACCACTCGCGGCGGGCTCCATTGACTTTAATGACAGGCGAACCTGAAAAACCTTCAGGTCATATTTGCAGCCACCAAATACTTACTAGAAGTGTACAAATAGTCCCACAACATGGACAGTGACATACCAGAGGGGGATCATTGGCAAAAATTCCCACAAAAAATATGTATTTTAATCAGGGTCCATTTTTATGCGTCTTGAAGGGAAACTCTCAAAAATTTGCCCTGCTGGAGCCTATATAACCATGAACACCTTCCCAAATGAAAATATACCTTTTAATGAATATGCTTAAAAACTGGCCTACAGCCGGACTACGTTCAAAAAAAGGGTCAAGAAAGCACACATACAACATGAGCTATGTAATCGGACTCAGCATGATATATATTCAGTGTTTGCTCATGGTTAGCTGAAATCACAGAGGATAAACAGGCAGACTGTATGGTCGCACTCAGTACAAAAGTACTCAGTATTTACTCACGGTTAGCTGAAATAACGTTAGATGAAGCGATTCTCGACTAAATGGACAACCAGCAATGATGAAAAAGGGGATGGTCCAGGGATAGTGATGACGAAAGGTCCTTAGTGGATGATATCTAATATCCAAGGTCACCCTTATGGAAGATAGTAGAGAATAAATGACCTACATAATCCTATGTAGAGAATAAATGACCTACATAATCCCTCTATGACCCTAGCTAGGCTAAACCCAGGGACATCCCTTGAAGGTAGGGGCTCCCTGTCCTCTTACCTAACCTAATATACCCTATAACGCCCTATCCTATAGTATACTGAGTAACAGACATAGATATCAACACACTAACATATAGAAAAGACAAACAATTCCCGTTACGTTTCCCCAGCCGTTGTATATTACGACTGGTTCGTCAGGGGAAGAGGAGGATGATGCTCCAACAACAAGATCTTACAGTGGAGATTTTCTATGCGGTGTCCTACAATCGAGACCCTCCGGGAACAAGAGCCCAGATGTAGGCTAGAGATGACCGGTGTCCTCATATCTGTATCAAACTTGGCGCCTTATAAAGGATCCACCTACAGTTAGTCCCTCCCCCCTAAGGATTACCAAATCCCTCATACCTGCAGTGTAAAAAAGTCCCAACTTATATCTATCAAGAGCCCACTCCCCCATCTGATCCATCACATATGAGCTGTATAGGAAAAGTGTCCAAGGATACCTTAAAAATAGTGTAGCACAATATGCCATAAGGACGCCGGTTTGGAACGCAAATGCGTTCCACAGACCGGACGTGACGTTAGGAGGAGTCCGCGACCAGATAAGTAAGTGACGTAGGTAGTTAAGCTCCGTAAAACCGGAAGTAGCCCTGGAACGCAAATGCGTTCCACCAAGCGATTCATAGGCTGACACTCTACTCCCGGACCGGAAATAACATGCTTCATGCTCCGGAATGTACATACAATTACTGATCAGTTATGTCTTACAGCCGGAACATTAAGGGATGACCATATACTGCCAAAACACAAAAACTGGAGATGCCAGCCCACATAAATAGATATGCCAATCGGTCCTATCCGGTCACAGTGCTATTAATATACAATGCTCCCTATTCATAAAGTACTCAATTATGTGGCCATGGGGTAGATTCTATTAGACCATAGTGTTCAAGGTCTATTTATGACAAGGGAATAGTAGGACGATAGAAGCCCCAAAGGGGTAGATGTAGAAGGGGGGGGGGGAGGGGTGGAGGTTGGACAATCTTTAACATGTCAAGGAGGAGAAAATAAGACATCAATTCCACTGGACAAAAACTCTTAATCAACATTCAGCCACTAAAGGGAAACCACCAATTATAAGGGAAACCCAGTTGTGGCTATATAATACATATATTAGGATTATTTTGATCCGATAATTAATAGAATGGCAGGAATAACGATATAGATAGAATCCCTATTGGTAGCTGGTTTTATTTGGAGAAGGAGGAGGAGATAATTAAGAGGATTGGAAACAGGACAGATAAAAATTAGGAAAAATGATGAAAAAAGAGGTTATAGTTGTGCCTAAGTGGGTTGGGTATGAGGAGGAGGGAGAGAGCACCCGGACTATAGAAAACAGCCAAGTGATAGCTGTTCATTCAAACCATACAGACTGGACGTTTTTAATCTATAGATCCACTGGCACTCCTTCTGTAAGATCCTCTTATCCCAGTCACTCTTGCGTGGAGAGGGTGGGATAATCTCAATAATCTGAAAGCCCAGAGATCTGGCATTCCCACCATGGAACTCATGAACATGGTTTGCCACAGGTTTGTCTCGTCCATGTTTGATATCCCCAAGATGCTCTCCTACTCTCCTCCTCAATTCCCTCTTAGTTTTACCCACATAATTCATGGGGCATTGACATGTTATCAAATAGACCATTCCACAACTTTTACAATTGCCGAAATCCCTCATTTCGAAGGTTCTACCCGTCGAGACACTTCTGAACGCTTTCTATAAAGTGATATACGGACATGCAATGCACCCACTGCACCTAAACATTCCCAACGGTCTCCTACCTAGCCATGTACCTGTGGTTTTAGGTGTAGTGTAGAGACTGTGTACTAGAAGATCCCTTATCGATCTCCCCCTCCTAAAGGTAATCCCTGTTTTTTGTGGGAGTACATCCACAAGGTCCCTATCGGTCCGAAGTATACCCCAGTGTCTTCTAAGGATTTCAAAAATCCTCTGTTGGGAGTTATCAAAAGTCCTGATAACTCTTATGACCTTATCTTGTACTCTACCCTTTTTTTGTGGGTCCAGAAAACAGTCTCTATCTGTGGCCAGGGAGTGTTTAAAAGCTTTCTTCAGTGTCTCATCCGGGTAGCCTCTACTCAGAAACCTGTCCCTTAAGCCCCTCGATTACGTCATGAATGTGGAAGTATCAGTGCAGTTCCTTCTGATGCGAATGTATTGGCCCTTTGGAATACCTAATTTGACTGGGTTCGGATGGAAGTTGCCCCAGTGTAAGAGGCTATTGGTAGCTGTTGGCTTCCTGAAAGTTTCGGTACACAACATCCCATCCTTTTTAGAGATTTTAATATCCAGGAACGAGATTTCCCTGTTACTAATTTCACAGGTAAATCTCAAACCGATTGGATTGTGATTTAGTCATGTGACAAATGACCTAAAGGCAACCTCTGGACCATCCCACAGTAAAAAGATATCATCGATATACCTTCCCCAGAAGTCCAGGGTCCAGGGTTCCTCCACATCACTAAACACAAGTTGGTCCTCCCACCAGCCCAGGAGCAAATTTGCGTAAGTTGGTGCACAGGGACTACCCATCACGGTGCCCCGGAGCTGGTGGTAAAACAAATTCTTAAAAATAAAAAAATGATGTGTTAATACGAATCTCAGGATGGAAATAATAAAAGAATTATGGGCCCTAAACTGAATACCCCTAGTTTCCAGGAAGGAATCCACTGCCCTAATACCCCATTCATGAGGTATACTGCTGTAGAGGGCCTCAACATCAATAGAGGCCAAGAATGTCTTCTCCTCTACAGCAGTATCCTGAATACGCAAGAGTAAATCCGTCGCATCCCTGATGTAAGAGGGTAACGCAGAGACAAAAGGTCTCAGGACACGATCAATACAGATGCTCGTATTCTGAGAGAAAGAATCAACCCCAGATACTATCGGTCTCCCTTTCAACGGATCTACTCCCTTATGGATTTTCAGGAGTGCGTAGAAAGTTGGTATCTGGGGATTTCTGGGAGTCATAAATTTAAACTCTTCCGATTCTATGTTAGAAAGTATATTATAAGTATATCACACCCATCAGTATATCACACCTATCAATAGCACACCTATACCAGTCCTTAAAAGGACTTTTGTGGCCCTATTAGCTAGCGTTTGGTGTCCCTAACAGCCTGTTCCTGCTCCATAAAGCAACTTCTCCCTACACTGGCAAAACACAGAATGTAAAATGGCTGCCAGGTCGGCTTTTTTGATAGGGTGGAGATGTGTCCATGTGCTGAAACGTCTCAATTTGCTGTCCTGTCCCACCTGATGGATGTGTTATGGGTCAAGAGTCATCGCAATACAAAAGAATATGGTGCCAGCGGACATCGCCATATGTTCACATGTTCGGCGAACGCGGAAAGTTCGCCGCAAAACGACTGCCAGGCGAACCGCAAGGCCGTCTCTAGCAGCAGTGTCTAAAATGCAAGATTTTGCTGATCACTCTCCTGTCTTTTTTCTCAGTTGTTTCTTGAGGCAGGAATGAGTTGGTCTCTGAAGAAGCTTTACAAGGAGCAGGAGCTCTCCAGTGTGCTTCCCCTCCCATCTCTAGCTGCTCTGGAACTCCCCCTCCTGGCAGGAAGCAGGACCAACCCACTTTCACAAAGTGAGGAGGAACAGGGTGGTTAGCCCTGTACCTGCCAACCTTTTTCCATTCCTATCTTCCCTTACTAGAATGTATGGCCAAACCAATGAATAATACATAACATTATAATACACAATAAAACAACAATTTCAGAAACCCAGGTCTGGGGTTCTGCACAAGTAGGATAATTATTGTTAAAGTGTTAAAGCATTAGCATATGCAGTTCTGTTACTTTAGCATCTTCGTACCCAATATATCAGGTTGGTCGTAGTCTTCATGTTGGTGAATCCTACTCCAGGTCTCCCCTAGGCTGCAGCTGCAGTGGTAGGAAGGGCGCACCCTTTCTTCCCCTTAGAGCACACTGTGAGTTTGGGACTCCTCTCTGATGGTGTCTGGAGTGCTTTTGATGGTGGATGGATGGGTAACGGGGTGCAAGGCAGGAGGACACCGTAAAGGCTAGCAGATGGTGGGATGACAATGACCAGGCCATATTGATTATATCAAGTTACTTTTTTTTTTTACTTGAATATTTTAGGTAGCACAGTGCAAAAATAAGTAGTAGAATCAATTTTCAAGTATAAGACAGGCAGGTTTCTTCCCAATAGGCACTTTGATGATAATCTTCTCTAAGTCTCTCTCTATATGTACAAGCAATGTTCCCAAATGACCAAAGGTGTACAAGTCCTTTCCAATAGATCTGCAGCACTTAACTGTGGAGTGCAGTCCTAGATTGGATGGCCAGTCTATTTCAATAGTGTGGCAGACGTCTGAAGCAAAATAACTCGAACAACATGCAGTGAAGTCCAAAGCGATAATCGTGTGTTGCCTTTATTGGCTTTAATGTCCACGCGATGTCCCTTTGTAATAGTCCTCTACGTTCTATAAAAGTCTGTTCGGAAGCAATTAACTGTAGCCAAGTGCAGTAAAGTCTACAACCATAACCATGAGTTACCATTATTGTCTTTTTCATGGACTGTCTCTTTGTAATGGTCCTCATCCTTCTATAAAAGTCTGTTCTGCTTTCCAACAACCGTTAGCTCTTTAGCATAATTGCTTTCCTGGCAGCTTGATATCTCACTAAGATATTGTCTCAGAGCAGCTGACAGGTTCCCTTTAACAGTAGTGGAGGGTTCCCTCTGTCACCTCATTGCCACCCTTGCAACAAAATCCAGAGTGATGATGAGATGTAATAAAAATTGTGTGCGCCAAAATTTTTGTTACCGAAAACTGGCACACACCAATACATATGTATATAATTATTATGTATATGTTCTAGTTATCTCATATAGTATGTGATCCAAACATCTAAAAGGGAGAATAGAAATGGATTGCACATCCACATGCAATGCTTTGATATAATAACTGCTTTTCAGTGCAATATATAATGTGCCGCCCCCAATGCTGAATGCTATACATGAGTCATTAGTATACAATTTTATCAAAAAGCATAATCCCACTCACCGCGCCAAGGTTGTCTCTTTGAGTGGGTACCTACTCTAAATTTGGCGCTGTACTGCGTGGCGACCACTGACACTGCACCATTGTCCTAGCAGGCGGCGGGAGCCAGCAGCCAAGCAGCAACCCTGCTGCCTGACGATGCCAAACCGAGCACTGGGCCCCACCAGCACAGCACCACAGCAACAATGGCCACCACGCAGTACTGCACCATGTGAACAGTTGTCAAAGATCACCTTATCCTATGCTCTCAGGAACTCCAACTGAGAGCTGGTCCCCTTTGGATATTTGAGTATCTTTTTTCTTTGCATTTTGGTATCAGCACTCCTCCAATTCGGTCCAGGTGATTTTAATTAGCATAAGTCTGCATAAGGGTTCAAATAAACCTACCAGCTCTCAGTTGGAGTTCCTGAGAACATAGGATAAGTTGAGCTTTGACAACTGTTCACCTGGTGCGGTACTGTGTGGGGGCCATTGTTGCTGTGGTGCTGTGCTGGCGGGTGGGTGATGCCCAGTGCTGGGTTTGGCATTGCCATGCATCAGGGGTGTCTTCTTTGGCAGTGCCGTAGTGTCGGTGGTCGCGACGCAGTGCCGCACCAAATTTGGAGTAGGTATAAACTCGAAAAGGCAACCTTGTGCCTTATGTATAGCATGCAGCATAGGGGGTGGTATACTATATTGTGCTGAAAAGCGATTTAAATTATCCTGAGAAGCAGGTATTAGATCAAAACATAGCAGGTGGATGTGCGATCCATTTCTATTCTCCCCTTTGGATATCATACAGTATGTGAAATTAAGGCCTCTCCACTTTACGTCTCTTTGCAGAACCTTAGGCATGACAGAATTAAGATAAGGCTGACCAAACTGTCTAAAAGTGTGGAAGGGTGTGTTAGCAATGTTCCCTCTCACAGCAGCAAAGTCTCTTTCTGACATAAATGAGCACAATAGCTTGCTGATTGACTCAAATGCACAGCCTGGGCCTTCTAATCTCCTTTTCTCTTTCTGCAGCATTTTGGATAAAGCTGCTTTCTTGGATGTAAATGTCTCAGAGATGGAGATTCTCTGAGCTCACGCCTACTTCTAAGGTGTAAACACACACAGATTTTCTCTCCCTCAGCTAAGCTCACGCTCTCAACTGACCAGGGGGCAGACCCAGTTCCATCTCCTGGTATCCTAAGGGATTGAGTCAAGGTGTTAACCCTGAGTTATCCATACAATGCTGTTGGGTGTACAAATACAGTAAATCAGAAGAGAAATCCTGAGAATAGCCCAATCAATATGAAAATCCTGGAAAGCCTCTCTAATCCTAAAATGTTTTTTGAATATATCTTCATTCTTTCAGTTGTGTAATCTCTAAGATGGTTGCAAAATTATCTTAAATAATTAATTCCACAGATAACAACTGGCCATGTCTGAACTATTCCAAGTCTACCGTGTCGAGAACTTTGGCAAATGTTACAGATAAATTTTGACACTGATGCAAGCAAACGCATGTCAGCAGCAACATTACTAGAAGAGCTGGAAAAATACTATATGAATATAGGTATGTTAAATAAATATACATTTTTAATTTATTATCATTAAGTAATACTTAAAAATATTAATTTCTTTTTATTCTTATAAAATAGATAAAATTGCCATAGGTGCAACATAAATTTTTCGTAAGTTTCCTATCACTGTAATCACTTATTCTAAAAATGGTCACCTAATTCTTGATCTTATTCATAATAAAAAAAAGCATTGAAAATGATTTGTTTAAAAAAACAAATAATAAAATGGTTGAATAACAACTCATGATCACGAGGTATATCTTTTACATTCAAAACATATAGCATATTCTCTCCTTTGACACTACATCTCCCTCTATAGCTGCTCTTTTGTAAAAAAAAATAATAAATGAATTAAAAATGTAAATCATCGTCTTTCCAAATTTTAAAAATAAACACAAAAAAATTATTTATATCACTGTGGCCAAAATTTTGAAAACTAGTAAAATTTTAAAATATTTATCTATTACCATAAATGCTGCAATGGAAAAAAATCTAAGTCATAGTTTTTTTTTGGTCAGCTTACCAAAAAAATTAAACCAGTAAAATCTAGAACTTGTCCTGGGAAAACAAGCCCCTAGATGGTAGTGCAAAAAAAGTTTTTTAAAGTAGTAAAACATAATAAAAACAGTATGTATTTTTTACTGACATAATTGTTCTGACCTGCAGAATAATTTTTTTTTCAATTTTAACCCACAAATATTTTTTACTCAATTTTCAATGCAAAATTTGTAAATGAAATGGTGCCATTAAAAATACAATTGGTCCAGAAAAAAAACAAGCCCTCAAACTGTTGTCTGAGTGGAAAGATAAAAAAAAGCCATGGCTCTTGGAAGACATAGGAGGACTTAAAAAAAAAAGAGAATGAAATGAGGGTCCTATCCTGAAAGAGTTAACGTTATCTTGTCCTGAACAGCAATTGCCAGTGCTGACAATACATTTGTTTCAGTACACAGAGAAGATGAAATCTTTACAGTAAATCCAGCATTTTTCTATTTGAATCCTGAAAATGATGAACAGGTAGGATACTTTTTTTTTTCTTTTTTATATATAATTTTTTTTGGATGGAGGTACTTATTAACCAATTATGTCAGATGGTTTACGATATTACTTCTTTTTTATATTAATTCTTGTTTACTAGCAGTTCCTCTTAACTGGGGTCCCACAATGGCCATTGATGGAGGGTCATGTGACCAGTCCCATCAATTATTAAACTGCAGATCAACTGCAGTTCCCCTGTGCATTCTCGGTGTAAGTGAATGGAGGCCACTGATGGATAGGACTGGTTACATGACCCTCCATTAGCAGTCCTTTTGGGAAAGTACCACCGGGCAGTAAGTAAGAGGAACTACTAGTAAACAAGAATTACACATATTAGATGCCAATGGTTTTAATAATAGTGTTGATCGAGCACCGTAGTGCTCAGGTGCTCGGGCCGAACATATCGGGATGTTCGGGTGCTCGACCGAGCACCCGAGTATAATGGAAGTCAATGGGAGAACCCGAGCATTAAACCAGGTACCCCCTGCTCTGAAGAGGGGAGGGCGCCTGGTTTATATGAAAATGTCAGAAATTTATGGAAATACCACCGAAATGGTTCTGGAACAGCATGGGGAGGATGTCTGGATGCATCTTGTACCCGCAGGTCGCTGCTGGAAATGATGTTGTCCGAATAGTACCCCACTTTTACAGACTGACAATAATACGCACAAAACCGAAGAAAAAAACTATTTTAGAGGAAATATTGATAGGAAACATTCTTTCCTGTATATTTACTTGTATATAAAGTGCAAGTGCTGCCAAAAATTACAAGGAAGAGGCACTCTGATACAACCTGTATATCACATAAAGAAGGGCCTCATTCACATTGTGGTACAATTGTTCATGTAGTGGGACTCCTACACTCATAAACACTATGCACTAAGTGAAAGGGCTGCCAAAAATTACAAGGATCCGACACTCCAATACACCCTTTGTTACACATAAAGGAGGGCATCATACACAGCCTTGAAAAATTATGATTGATGGCCTGCTGGTGACCCTCAAAAATATTTGGAGCAAGGGCCTGCTGTTCTGACCATCTGAAACATTATGGGTGAGGGCCTGCTGCCGCTTTGGTGACTCTAGATAACCTGGGGACGATCGCACATCAATTGTGACGGCGACGATCCATTCGGATGTCTGCCCTATCAACTTTCGATGTTATTTTGAGCTCAAACCATGTAGACCATGGGTAACGGGGGAATCATGGTTCTATTCCGGAGAGGGAGTCTGAGAAACAGCTATGGCTACCACATCCAAGCAAGGCAGCATGCGTGCAAATTACCTATTAGGTATAATTAGGTGAGGGCCTGCAGGTGAGCTGACAATGTAAAAGATTTTAGGTGCGGGCCTGCAGGTGAGCTGACCGTGTAAAAAATGTAGGTGCGGACATGCAGGTGAGCTGACCCTGTAAAAGATTTTAGGTGCGGGTCTGCTGGTGAGCTGACCCTGTCAAAGATTGTAGGTGAAGGCCTGCTGGTGAGCTGACCCATTAAAAAAATTATATGTGAGGGCCTGCTGGTGAGCTGACCCTGTAAAAGTTTTTAGGTGTGGGCCTGCTGGTGAGCTGACCCTGTAAAAGATTTTAGGTGCGGGCCTGCAGGTGAGCTGACCCTGTAAAAGATTTTAGGTGTGGGCCTGCAGGTGAGCTGACCCTATAAAAGATTGTAGGTGAAGGCCTGCTGGTTAGCTGACCCTGTAAAAGACTTGAGGTGCGGGCCTGCTGGTCAGCTGACCCTGTAAAAGATTTTAGGTGTGGGCCTGCTGGTGAGCTGACCCTCTAAAACATTATATGCAAAGGCCTTCAGCTGAGCTGCCCCTGTAAAACATTATATGCGAGGGTATGCAGGTGAGCTGACCCTCTAAAAAATTTAATGCGAGGGCCTTCAGGTGAGCTGACCCTGTAAAAGATTTGAGGTGCGGGCCTGCTGGTGAGCTGACCCTGTAAAAGATTTTATGTGTGGGCCTGCTAGTGAGCTGACCCAGTAATAGATTATAGGTAAAGGCCTGCTGGTGAGTTGACCCTCTAAAAAATTATATGCGAGGGCCTGAAGGTGAGCTGACCCTCTAAAAAAATTATATGCGAGGGACTGCAGTGAGCTGCCCCTTTAAAATATTATATGCGAGGGCCTTCTGGTGAGCTGACCCTGTAAAACATTATATGTGAAGGGCATATATGCGAGGGCATTATATGTGACAAATAAGCATGTTGATATGATGGAAGAGGAGGAGGAGGATGAGAAAAGGAAGATTCAACCATATACCCTTGTTTGTGGTGTAAGGGGTGCATAGGAATACAGTGTATTCAGTGCATTATAAACAACACATTTAAAGTGCCTTTATGTTCAGCCGCTTTTCTCTGGTGGAGTTGAGAAGTCATTGTCAATCCAGGCCTTGTTCATTTTTATAAGAGTCAACCTGTCAGCATTTTCAGTTGACTATATGCTTATCTGTTACAATGCCACCAGCAGCACTAAATACCCGCTCAGACAAAACGCTGACGGCAGGGCAGGCCAGCACCTCTAAGGCGTAGAGCGCCAGTTCATGCCACGTGTCCAGCTTGGACACCCAGTAGTTGTAAGGCACTGAGGTATCATTGAGGACGCTGACACGGTCTGCTATGTACTCCTTCACCATCTTCCAAAATTTTTCCCTCCTTGTGACACTAGGCCTCTCATCAGAGTGAGGGTGCTGGCGGGGTGTCACAAAACTGTCCCAGGCTTTGGAGAGTGTTGCCCTTCCTCGTTGGAACTGCTGTGTGTTCCCCTTGTCTCCCCTCCTCGGTTAACCAAGGAACTACGGACTCTGCCGCCAGCGTTGTCAGATAGAAATTTTTTGAACAATTTTTCAACAAGGATCTTCTGGTATTGCACCGTTTTGCTCGTCCTCTCCACCACAGGAATGAGAGATAAGAAGTTCTCTTTGTAGCGGGGGTCGAGAAGGGTGAATAACCAGTAATCCATGTTGTTTAAAATGCGTATAACACGCGGGTCACGGGAAATGTAGCCATGTGTGCCAGAGTACCAACAGTCAAGACTTTGCTGTCATCATCATTAGGATCACTCTCAATCTCCTCATCCTCTTCCTCCTCTTCTGCCCACCTACAAAGAACAGATGGAATTATACTTCCATGGGTACTACTCTCTGTAGCGGAGGCAACCGTCTCATGCTCCTCCTCCTCCACCTCTTTATCGTCCAATTCGCGCTGAGAAGACGAACTGAGCGTGGTTTGGCTATCACCCTGTGTAATGTCTTCCCCCATTTCCACCTCTTCCACATGCAAAGCGTCATCCTTAATTGTGAGCAGAGAGCGTTTGAGTAGACACAGAAGTGGGATGGTTACACTGATAATAGTGTTATCGCTGCTCACCATCTGTGTTGATTCCTCAAAGTTTCTTAAAACCTCACAGAGGTCAGACATCAATGCCTACTCATCGCTTGTGAATAGCGGAAGCTGACTGGAAAGGTGACGACCATGTTGCAGCTGGTATTCCGCTATTGCCCTCTGCTGCTCACAAAGCCTGGCCAACATGTGGAACTTGGAGTTCCAGCGCGTGCTCACATCGCACAACAGCGACAGATTTCAAGCGCTGCTGCGTTGACAGACCAGCTGAAGCTGTCAGTGACTTGCGGAAATGTGCACACAAGCGGCACACCTTCACCAGTAGCTCAGGAGCTCACCAGTAGCTCAGGCAAATTGGGGCAGATTTTGAGAAACCACTGAACTTAGCAGCCGCGAAACGTGGGGAGGAGACTCGAGCATTGCGCTCGAGCACATGCGGTACTCGGCAGAGTACCGCCATGTGCCGAGCATAGCGATGCTGGAGCCCAACTGGTATTCTGCCGAGCATGCTCGCTCAACACTATTTAATAACAATAAATTACTATTACTGTTCCCAGCACATGTGCAGCAGTAAAAAGATATTGGACAACCCGTTAAGTAATTACTTAAACAGTAATGATCTTACATATTAAAGGGCATCTGTCAGCAGATTTGTCCCTATGACACTGGCTGACCTGCTGCATGTGCGCCTGGCAGTTGAAGGCATTTGTGTTGTTTCAATGTTTATATTTGCCTGCATTGCTGAGAAAAATGAATTTTTTATATATGCAAATGGTCCTCTAGGAGCAACGAGGACGTTGCCATTATGCCTAGAGGCTTTGCTCTCTCTGCAACTGCTGCGCTCTCTGCACTTTGATTGACAGGGACAGATGGGATGATGCTGCCTGGCCCTGTCAATCAAAGTTCAGAGGGTGTGGCAGTTGCAGAGAGAGTAGAACCCCTGTTGTCCATAGAGGCTCATTTGCTTATATTAAAACTTCAAGTAATGAATCTTGTTAAAGGGCCCCAAATGTCACTGCATGATGTTCTAGAGCAGCGGTTCTCAACCTAGGGGTCGCGACCCCTTTGGGGGTCGATCGGCCCTTTCCGGGGGGTCGCCTGAGGCTTCCTATTGTGGGTCGCCCGCACAACGGCAGCGGCCCCTTATCCTCGCGCACAGGAAGTGATGTCCTATCACTGCCTGTGCTTGAAGGAGCCTGACGTCTGGACGGGAAAGTCTGGCCGCCTGTCTGCTGAGGTCCGAGTTTTTTCGTTAATGACACCGCCGCTGAGCACCACTGCCACCAATGATTTAATTGAGCCTGGCTAATTTTATTTTAATTATTTGGCTGAGCAAGGCTTAATTTATTTGGGGGGACATTAAGCACCGCTGATTTATTTATTTGGGGGACCCTGAGCACTTCTGATTTATTTATTTGGGGGACCCTGAGCACCATTGATTTATTTATTTGGGGGGGAACCTGAAGCACCGCTGATTTATTTATTTGGGGGACCCTGAGCACTTCTGATTTATTTATTTGGGGGACCCTGAGCACCATTGATTTATTTATTTGGGGGACCCTGAGCACCATTGATTTATTTATTTGGGGGTACCCTGAGCACCGCTGATTTATTTATTTGGGGGAGACCTGAAGCCCCGCTGATTTATTTATTTGGGGGACCCTGAGCACTTCTGATTTATTTATTTGGGGGGGACTTGAAGCACCACTGATTTATTTATTTGAGGGGTACCCTGAGCACCACTGATTTTTTTTAATTTTTTTTTGGGGGGGGGGGGTACTGTAAGCACCACTGAGTTATTTTTTAGGGGGTATTTGTTGTTTATTATTTATTTTATTTTGTCTTTGTGATTAATTACTCTGCTTTAATTATGTTCAATTTGTAGCAATAAAAATACATCCTGCATATCAGATATTTACAATACAATTCATAACAGTAGCAAAATTAGTTATGACGTAGCAAGGAAAAAAATGTAATGGTTGGGGGTCACCACAACATGAGGAACTGTATTAAGGGGTCACGGCTTTAGAAAGGTTGAGAACCACTGTTCTAGAGCCTTAAAATGTCATAAGCTTTGGGACCTGATCGGTTTACAATATTTTTCATATTTGGCAGTTGGCACTGGTGGTGAGCTGTCTTTCACATACAGTAGCTTCTCTCTGTAACCTTGATAATAGTGCCCAATGCTATGTTGTGCAACGTAATTTGTGAAATAATGTTTCATAATAAAAGCTTACCTTAATATTTAAAGGGATTGTGCAGTCAGTTTGTATTGATGACCTATCCTCAATAAAGATGATCGATATCAGACCGGCATTTGAAGAGGTGGTGGTGCTCGTGCAAGCACTGCTTCTGCTTCAAGATAAGCTGCACATCATCTCTTTGCAGCGGCAGCGCAGTGGGAGATTACATTTACTATGCTGCCGCTGCAAGCAAGACGATGCGCAGGTAATCCTGAAGAGACAGCAGCAATTTTGAGAGCGCCTCCTCCTCTTCAAACATCTGATCTGCGGGGTGCTGCGATTTGGACCCCCACCAACCAGATATTGATGACCAATTTTAGATGTTAATTTATTTTATATATATTATTATATTGTATTTGTTTATTTGCAGGGTTATGTGAACGTTAGAGGTATGTTTTGATTTCCTTTTCCTATATCCAATATAAGTTAGATGTGAAATTCATAACATATAGTATCTGCCAATGCCTTGCTTTAAATGGAATGTGTCATCGGAAAATGACCTATTCATTAAATCACATTTTTATATTAAGTGGTAGGCAATTAAGAGTGCCGTATTTGTGTGAGGGGAGGCGGGGCGTTCACTATTTAAACCTGGCCCTCCTCCCCCCACTTGTCGGTTCGAACGATTTCGAATCGGCTTGTGGGTTGGTGCCAGAGAAGGGCATGCGTCACTGGAGGATCGGGGGATCGGCTGCGTCGAGCTCGTCGCTACGGTGATTAGGTAGGCAGGGTGGCTTGCACACCCGTCTCGCTATGTATAACATGTGGGGCTGCCGAGCGTGCCGCCGGTCCCCAGCTGCGCTGGAGACTGCCCGCACTCCCGATCGCTTCCGGCACCCCGAGACAGGCACCCCGATCCGCTCCAGGCCCTGCGCTAAGCACCCCCGCTCCCACATGCAGCGTCCCCCAGGCAGGCACCCCTCACCTGTGGCTCAGCAGCGACGGGTCACGACGTCCGCTCGCATACCCTGAGCATCGGTCACGCCGGCCGTCGGCTCCACGACGCAGTGTTATATATCACTCACTCCCGTATCAGAACGTTCCGCCGTAGAGGAAAACGCCGTCCGCTCACACAGGGGTCTATTCATTAGCTGCAATCAGTAAGCGGAGGTCCAGCTGCAGGATCAGGGGACGGAAGCCGAAACCTATAGGCGATTAATACGCCGCGGCTTTCCCTGTACAAATAGTCGATAGCGGTGGGCACGGGATGCAATGTTCCACATGGCGGAGCGCAAATCCCTCGCAGCCGATCCTGATGCACGTTCTCCTGGTAATTACAATTAGCGAGGCTGTGAAGGTGGACATGCTTATTCATGTCTAGGAATCCGCTGCAGAATAAACTCGTCTTCTTTACTGCGCCAAACTCAGGCAAGACGAGATAAGCAGATACTCAGACATGTGCACTGTATAACAAGTTATGATTTCAATGGTTAATTCTAACCTAGAAGGGAATCACTGGCTTGCTGCGCTCCAGCAGGTCCTGGCTTGAGAGAGGGCGGGGGATGGTCGACACCTACAGGCCCATACTGGTACTGCAATCTTGGTGCAGGGCTCCTCTGCTCAGGCACAGTGGCTAGGTACTAAGGCAGGAGTAAAAAAAAAAAATATATATATATATTTAAAAAAAAAAATAATTTGGAATATGTTCAAGGATCAAATATAAAGAGGGCTTCAAGGAGGGGGGCTGGCCAAGTCACTTTGCGCACGCAGCCGGGCCGCCCATAAGCCCATACGGTCAGTCAGGGGGTTGGTTCGGGCGCAGTCACAATAATCCGGTGGTTAGCTAGGGAGCGGTGGCATGAGTGAAGTGTCGCCCAGCTGGCGTGCGCTCACTCACACGTCTGTCCTTGGTTATTCAGGTTCACAGGTGGTGGGCTAACTTACGATACTGTGGGGTTCGTGGCTGTCATGGCCGCCAGGTGAGTCAGGGGTGGTGCATGCGGGGGCCAACCCCCTCTTTTCTCCTGCATAGGCTTGGGGGACAGGGGATGGTGGTCTATTATGTCCAGGCCTCTGGCGCATCTCTTACAGGGTGGCGCCTACAGTCGTGGCCTTTGGTGGGGGGGAAAAGAAAAAAAAAAAAAAGAAAAAATTATAATAATGGTATAGATAGGAATGTTGCTTTGCCAGGTCTGTCACGACTACAGACTCCTTATAAAGCCCTGCCACGACTGCAGGCAACAGTCTGTCACGACTACAGACCCGTTATAAAGCCCTGCCACGACTGCAGGCATCAGTCTGTCACGACTACAGACTCGTTATAAAGTCCTGCCACGACTGCAGGCATCAGTCTGTCACGACTACAGACCCGTTATAAAGCCCTGCCACGACTGCAGGCATCAGTCTGTCACGACTACAGACTCGTTATAAAGTCCTGCCACGACTGCAGGCATCAGTCTGTCACGACTACAGACCCGCTCTAAAGCCCTGCCACGACTGCAGGCACAAATCCGTTACGACTACAGACTCATTATTAAGACCGGCCACGACTGCAGGCATTAGTCTCATGTCAACAGACTCATGAGGTAATACTACCACGTCTACAGGCGATGGTCCGTTACCGCTACTCTCGATGTAGGGTCCCCTCACGACTATAGGGGCTAGTCGGTCACATCCACAGACTCGGTCGCACTCCCGTTAACTACAGGCACTGGGTGGGCATCTACGGGTAGTTGCGTCACGACTACGCACGTGGGTCAGCCACGGCCTGGGAGGTCAGCCTTCACGGTCACAGGTAGGTCCAGTTAGGCTTCAGTCTCCCAGCGGGTTCCAGTCACAATAACCAGCCCCTAGGTGAGGGGGGGCACTCCCGCACCGGCGCACAATGCCAGGGAGCTGTGCGGCTCCTCACGCGGCACACGGTTCAAACCAGCGGGGGCCGGGGCCCACGGTAAAGGAAGGGCTCCCTCTGATCCGGTGCACATTGCCAGGGAGTGGCGCTGCTCCCCACGCGGTACGAGTGTCCAGCCGGCGGTGGGTTGGCCCTCCCGCACTGGTGCATTCTGCCAGGGAGCAGCGTGAGCTCCCCACGCGGCTGGGGGGTAAGGCTCCTCATCTTCAATAAAGTCTGGCACGGGCCGCCGTGCCATTAGGTAGGCAGGGATCAGGGGAAGGAGTACTAGGCTCGGTCAGGGGGAGCAGATCATAGGCGGTGGCTGGCTTCCTGCTGCCGGCCGTACATTAGGTTCCAAGGGGGTTATTTAGGCACAAGATGTTAGTTAGTCCGTGCAGGTGATCTGCGTTATACCATGCTCTTCATGCTCGTACTCAGAGCTGTGCCCATACGGGAGCTGCTTAAGTGGTTGATAGTGAAAAAAAAAAAAAGTATGTGTATATATATATATATAAAAAAAATAAATAATAATATATACATTTTTGAGTCTCTCACGCATGGCTTCTCCGTGTTAGTTTTACACATACAGATCTGCCATTAGAGTCTCTCACGCATGGCTTCTCCGTGTGAGTTTTACACATATGACTCCGCCATTAGTCTCTCACGCATGGCTTCTCTGTTTTAGGTTTACACATATGACTCCGCCATTAGTCTCTCACGCATGGCTGCTCCGTTTTAGGTTTACACATATGACTCCGCCATTAGTCTCTCACGCATGGCTGCTCCGTTTTAGGTTTACACATATGACTCCGCCATTAGAGTCTCACGCATGGCTGCTCCGTTTTAGGTTACACATATGACTCCGCCATTAGAGTCTCTCACGCATGGCTTCTCCGTTTTAGGTTTACACATAGGACTCCGCCATTAGAGTCTCTCACGCATGGCTGCTCCGTTTTAGGTTTACACATATGACTCCGCCATTAGAGTCTCTCACGCATGGCTTCTCCGTTTTAGGTTACACATTTGACTCCGCCATCTGAGTCTCTCATGCATGACTTCTCCGTTTAGGTTCACACATATGTCTCCGCCATTAGAGTCTCACGCATGGCTTCTCCGTTTTAGGTTACACATTTGACTCCGCCATCTGAGTCTCTCACGCATGGCTTCTCCGTTTAGGTTCACACATATGTCTCCGCCATTAGAGTCTCTCACACATGGCTTCCCCGTTTTAGGTTTACACATAGGACTCCGCCATTAGAGTCTCTCACGCATGGCTTCTCCGTTTTAGGTTTACACATAGGACTCCGCCATTAGAGTCTCTCACGCATGGCTTCTCCGTTTTAGGTTACACATATGACTCCGCCATTAGAGTCTCTCACGCATGGCTTCTCCGTTTTAGGTTACACATATGACTCCGCCATTAGAGTCTCTCACGCATGGCTTCTCCGTTTTAGGTTACACATATGACTCCGCCATTAGAGCCTCTCACGTATGGTTTCTCCGTTTTAGGTTACACATATGACTCCGCCATCTGAGTCTCTCACGCATGGCTTCTCCGTTTTAGTTTTACACATATGACTCCGCCATTAGAGTCCCTCACGCAGAGCTTCTCCGTTTTAGTTTTACACATATGACTCCGCCATTAGAGTCTCTCACGCATGGCTTCTCCGTTTTAGGTTTACACATACGACTCCGCCATTAGAGTCTCTCACGCATGGCTTCTCCGTTTTAGGTTTACACATATGACTCCGCCATTAGAGTCTCTCACGCATGGAGATTAAAAAAAAAAAATTTCCTCACCAGGCCCAGCTGCGCTGGGACTAGTCTCCCATCTCACCATAGCTAAGAGACTGATGGCCAATTCCTTGGCCAGTAATACTCTGAGGGCTTACAAGACAGCTTGGCACCTGTTTCAGAGATATGAGAACACCTACCCGGCCGCTGGCCGGGGACCTATCACTCACCTATTGGGCTTTGTCGGGGTTTTTGCCACTCTCAATTAAACCTGTCCTAAAGCATTGTTAACTATACATGGCAGGTATTCAGCACCATTGGTGCAGGCTACATCCGGACCTACCGTCACTCTTCTCCGCCCACCCGATCAAAGCGGCGTTGAAGGGTTTGCGCAAGATGTCTGTTGTGAAACGACATGGGCGTCAGCCATTTACCGGTAGCTTGTTCAGGCCGTGACAGGCAAACTGCAGGGGCAAACCGTTCGGGCCGCAGGTTAGCGCTCTGGTAGAAACAGCCTTGTACCTGGCTTTCCATGGATTCCTCAGGTCAGGCGAGCTCATGGGCACCAATACACTGGCTGGGTGCTTGCGGAAAGGTCAGCTCATCCGGCGCGGGTCCATCTATGTCCTCACCTTGGCCTCGTCCAAGACGTCACGGCCGGGGCAACCAGTGGCGGTCAGATACTTTCCCACGGACAGCAGATGGTGTCCGGTGCAGGCCTTGGAGGCTTGGCTGCGTAGTATTTAGTCCAAGCGGCATGTTCTCCCGTACTCGAACTAGGCAATGCCCGGCTAACCACCGCGGCCTTTCTTACGTACTTTCAGGTTAGTTGACAGGTCCAGGGGTCGGTCCTCGCTGGATCACAGGACATTCCTTCCGCATGGGCGCGGCAGCGGCGGCGTCCATGCATAAGGTGCCAGTACATGTCATCAAACGGTTGGGTCGTCGCAGTTCCGTGTGTTCCATACGTAATATCCCGGATCCTTATACGAAATATCATTGGCTTTCGAGTTTTGGTCTGTAGTTTCTGTTATCAAGTTTTCTAACTCCTATGCATGGTTCTTTTGGCCCCTTTAGGCTACCCTTCGATAAGCAGTTCCGGCATAACTCTGCTGCTTCTAGGTTGGGGGGGTGGAGTATAGGCGTAGGTAGGGGACCCTCTCAGCATGAGCCGATCCGAGCACAAGTGGTAGGCAATTAAGAGTGCCGTATTTGTGTGAGGGGAGGCGGGGCGTTCACTATTTAAACCTGGCCCTCCTCCCCCCACTTGTCGGTTCGAACGATTTCAACCCACCCAGGAGCCCTCCCTTCTTTCAGGTCTCATTATTGGGGTAGCCCCCTTTAG
Organism: Bufo bufo; assembly: GCF_905171765.1. Taxonomy (NCBI): domain Eukaryota; kingdom Metazoa; phylum Chordata; class Amphibia; order Anura; family Bufonidae; genus Bufo; species Bufo bufo. The sequence continues at coordinate 124,619,345 of NC_053394.1, forward strand.
GCTACCCTTCGATAAGCAGTTCCGGCATAACTCTGCTGCTTCTAGGTTGGGGGGGTGGAGTATAGGCGTAGGTAGGGGACCCTCTCAGCATGAGCCGATCCGAGCACAAACATATTTTAAAGACTTTTTGGTGATGTTATTCTTAATTTTCGATGTCAATGTCTATATTGAAAAAAAGCATAAAATTCTGCATTTTTGGCACTGGCCACTAATGCTAATAGTAGGCCTCATTCTTAGTCTGTACAGATCACTTAAATGCAGTTATCTGCTTATCATTATAGGCAGGATGAGAAAGACAGTTTTCACCTCTATATATAGATTACACAGGATCCACCATTCACAATAGGTGATATCACAGCTTATCAGCTCCCTCCTGACCGCTGCACATGACTAAAAAACTCTCCCATAGAAGTCAAAGAGGTCTCCTCCAGACTTTTCCGTCTATGACCCATGGTGGTTTTTGTAAAGTACATCTCTAAATGCTGTTAATGGGAATCTGTCACCAGATATGTCACAATAACAGTCTCACCTGAGACATGTTCACTTAACAAAGAGAATCAAACAAGCATTCAGAAGAGCTCACCGACTATAACCACCTAGCTGTAAAATTGCAATATTTAATAAATGGCTGGCTCTATTTCGAATATAACAATCTTTTATTATCTATACCATAAAATATCAAAATGGAATACATTCAAAGCTAAAACATATAATAATAGCATACATGATAATATTTATCACTTGATAGCAAAAGTAATAACAAGTAGTAGTCCCAGTCCTATTGTGGAGCTCTCGCAATTTCTTGGAACCAATATTTAAAATCTAGCGGTTTCTATTGCGTTTTTTTTATTGCCATTTTGATTGAGCACTATGGTCCTCCAGTTACATTTATTTCAGAGAATGTTCTTTTGTATCAAGAGATGTTACTTTGTGATGTTAGATTAGAAATTTAATGTCTCCTGTATTGCACCTTCCTTATGCCGTATGTTCAAGTGTTATTGGTTGCGATACACAGATGAATTTGTATTTCTTACCGGCATTCAGGAGTTCTCACGCAGCGCTCGTCTGCCATAGTTAATACATACGTGGCTTCTCCCTGTTTAGCCTTTACTTTGAAAACCTCAGTGTCTCCCCGTGTGTTTCTGCGCTGTGACGGCACCTGAATTTTCAGCGCATGCGGGTTGAGATTACAGGGACAATCGAGGATCCTCAGATACCACTATCTTGGCTTTCTTTCCCAAAACGCGTTTCGGAACTCACCCTTTCCTTCTTCAGTAGTCAGAAAATTGTCCTCTAGCAGTCCATGTACCCAGAATGAAACCTATACCAGCCCATAGTTTTTGTAGATTCCAGTCATCATTTACTTGTTACTAAGAATTCCTGCTCTAAATCATATACACTGCTCAAAAAAATAAAGGGAACACAAAAATAACACATCCTAGATCTGAGTTAATTAAATATTCTTCTGAAATACTTTGTTCTTTACATAGTTGAATGTGCTGACAACAAAATCACACAAAAATAAAAAAATGGAAATCAAATTTTTCAACCCATGGAGGTCTGGATTTGGAGTCACACTCAAAAGTAAAGTGGAAAAACACACTACAGGCTGATCCAACTTTGATGTAATGTCCTTAAAACAAGTCAAAATGAGGCTCAGTAGTGTGTGTGGCCTCCACGTGCCTGTATGACCTCCCTACAATGCCTGTGCATGCTCCTGATGAGGTGGCGGACGGTCTCCTGAGGGATCTCCTCCCAGACCTGGTGTCACGGCGGACGTGCACTCAGTATAAACGATAACACACCAACCAGGCTCTGGACGAGAGACAGGGGAAGGGTCACCTCCTAGTAAATCCCTGACCTCTTTCCCTGCACTGCTCAGCCCACAGGCAGACCTTAAAGGTAGGTGTGCTGTGTCAACCAGCCTGGACTAACAAAACCCTGAACTCCCTGAGATGGTGAAGAGGGTAGAAAGGAGCAGCCTGCTCGCACAGAACCTGGATGGGCTAGATGACACAAACAACGAAACTAGAAATGCCACTTATCTCTGAGAGCAGGAACAGACAGCCAACCTTTCCTCCAAACTTCCCAGACCAAAATGAACAGTATAATCCGCTCAGAGCACTTAGCTGGAGGCCATTTAAACTAATGACTCCACCCAGTGCACCTGATGAGAGGCGGATCCAGCACGACACCAAAACAAATACTAAACTCGTGCTGCTATCCTGGCCGACCTCCGCACATCGTCAGAGTGGGGCATGACACCTGGACTAAAGCATCTGCCAACTCCTGGACAGTCTGTGGTGCAACGTGACGTTGGTGGATAGAGCGAGACATGATGTCCCAGATGTGCTCAATTGGATTCAGGTCTGGGGAACGGGCGGGCCAGTCCATAGCATCAATGCCTTCGTCTTGCAGGAACTGCTGACACACTCCAGCCACATGAGGTCTAGCATTGTCTTGCATTAGGAGGAACCAAGGGCCAACTGCACCAGCATATGGTCTCACAAGGGGTCTGAGGATCTCATCTCGGTACCTAATGGCAGTCAGGCTACCTCTGGGGAGCACATGGAGGGCTGTGCGGCCCTCCAAAGAGATGCCACCCCACACCATTACTGACCCAATGCCAAACCGGTCATGCTGGAGGATGTTGCAGGCAGCAGAACGTTCTCCACGGCGTCTCCAAACTCTGTCACGTCTGTCACATGTGCTCAGTGTGAACCTGCTTTCATCTGTGAAGAGCACAGGGCACCAGTGGCGAATTTGCCAATCTTGGTGTTCTCTGGCAAATGCCAAACGTCCTGCACGGTGTTGGGCTGTAAGCACAACCCCCACCTGTGGACGTCGGGCCCTCATATCACCATCATGGAGTCTGTTTCTGACCGTTTGAGCAGACACATGCACATTTGTGGCCTGCTGGAGGTCATTTTGCAGGGCTCTGGCAGTGCTCCTCCTGTTCCTCCTTGCACAAAGGCGGAGGTAGCGGTCCTGCTGCTGGGTTGTTGCCCTCCTACGGCCTCCTCCACGTCTCCTGATGTACTGGCCTGTCTCCTGGTAGCGCCTCCATGCTCTGGACACTACGCTGACAGACACAGCAAACCTTCTTGCCACAGCTCGCATTGATGTGCCATCCTGGATAAGCTGCACTACCTGAGCCACTTGTGTGGGTTGTAGACTCCGTCTCATGCTACCACTAGAGTGAAAGCACCGCCAGCATTCAAAAGTGACCAAAACATCAGCCAGGAAGCATAGGAACTGAGAAGTGGTCTGTAGTCACCACCTGCAGAACCACTCCTTTATTGGGGGTGTCTTGCTAATTGCCTATAATTTCCACCTGTTGTCTATCCCATTTGCACAACAGCATGTGAAATTTATTGTCACTCTGTGTTGCTTCCTAAGTGGACAGTTTAATTTCACAGAAGTGTGATTGACTTGGAGTTACATTGTGTTGTTTAAGTGTTCCCGTTATTTTTTTGAGCAGTGTACATCTGTATCATAAAACTAAGGCTCCCTCTGTCATATCCTGCTTAGGCAGGGCTGCAAAAATCACCTGAAAGGTTCACTTTAAATGGGTTGTCCCACAAAAAATATTCTGCAGTTTTCAAGCATCTGGATCTGAACACTTTTGTAATGGCACAGTCACTGAGCTATTCAATAAAATGTATCTGTATAGCGCCAGCTGCTGTTCTTTTTCTTATTTCTCTGTCCACCTCGTAAGGTGGACACAAATGCCCAGTTAAGGAGAGAGCTTCATTGGAAAGCTGCCAGGGAGCAATTGTCAGTGGCGTTGCTAGGGCTGGTGTCACCTGGTGCGGTAGAAAATGGTGTGACCCCCGCTCAGCAGACCCCCCCCTAGCAGTCAGAGTCTGGTCTCGGGAGGGTCACCTCCAGATTATTTTCTGTCTGCCGCCACAAAACAATGGTGCTTATAGAACAGACTTCACAGTGTAGCGGTATACTGTATATTGTGTGGCACAGTGTAGACTATATGTGTATAACAAACATATTTCATATGAAAACTTACAATTACTTGGCTTGGCCCTTGGGGATCTCGGACACCACTTCAACACTTTGGCCGGGGGATCGGCGGAGCTGATGTTGTGTTTTATCCTAATGAGAAATATTTCATAATAAGGATTTGGAGAAGGGGCAGAGGGATAGCAGAGCAGGGGGAGGGTGGTGCTGCTACTAGGGGGTCATACCATGGGGGAGTAATAAAGCCCACCATAATGCCCCCCCCCCAGTAGTAATAATTCTCCTTATAATGTGCAAAACATACCCCTTTGTAATGCCCCCAGTTGAGCTAATGTTCCCATAGTGCCCCCATAATGTCCCAGTATAAAATACCGCTATATAGTGCCCCCAGTAAATGCCCCCATAGTGCTCCTCTCCCCCCTTCCTGCTAGTGCCCCCCATAATGTACCAGTATAAAATGCCCCATATATAGTTCCCCAGTAGATCCCCTCAGTGTCCGGCCTCTGATAGGCTGCCGGCCTAGTGTCCCCCATAATGCCCCCCAATAATGTGCCAGTAAGTGTCCCCATAGATGCCCCCCATCATGTGCCAGTATCAAGTGCCTCTCTCCTCCCCCCCACATGTCCCAGTATCATAGTGCCATCTCCCCCCCAATGTGCCAGTATCAATTGCCTCTCTCCTTCCCACCACATGTCCCAGTATCATAGTGCCATCCTCCCACAATGTGCCAGTATCAAGTGCCTCTCTCCTTCTCACCCCCCATGTGCCAGTATCATAGTGCCAAACCCCCATGTGCCAGTATCAAGTGCCTCTCTCCCTCCCATGTCCGAGTATCATAATGCCATCTCCTCCCCCCCAAAAAAGTGCCAGTATCAAGTGCCTCTCTCCCCCCCATGTGCCAGTATCATAGTGCCATCTCCCCCCCAATGTGCCAGTATCAAGTGCCTCTCTCCTTCCCACCCCCCATGTGCCAGTATCATGGTGCCAAACCCCCCATGTGCCAGTATCAAGTGCCTTTCTCCCCCCATGTCCGAGTATCATAGTGCCATCTCCCCCCCAAAAAAAAGTGCCAGTATCAAGTGCCTCTCTCCCCCATGTGCCAGTATCATAGTGCCATCTCCCCCCCAATGTGCCAGTATTAAGTGCCTCTCTCCTCCTCCCGCATGTGCCAGTATCATAGTGCCATCTCCCCCCCAAAAAAGTGCCAGTATCAAGTGCCTCTCTCCTTCCCACCCCCCATGTGCCAGTATTATAGTGCCAAACCCCCTCATGTCCCAGTATCATAGTGCCATCTCCCCCCCAAAATAAAGTGCCAGTATCAAGTGCCTCCCCCCCATGTGCCAGTATCATAGTGCCATCTTCCCCCCAAAAAAGTGCCAGTATCAAGTGCCTCTCTCCTTCCCACCCCCCATGTGCCAGTATCATAGTGCCAACCCCCCCATGTCCCAGTATCATAGTGCCACCCCCCAAAATAAAGTGCCAGTATCAAGTGCCTCCCCCCATGTGCCAGTATCATAGTGCCATCCCCCCCCCCCCAAAAGTGCCAGTATCAAGTTCCTCTCTCCTTCCCACCCATGTGCCAGTATCATAGTGCCAAACACCCCCATTTCCCAGTATCAAATGCCAAACCCCCCCATGTGCCTGTATCATAGTGCCATCTCCCGCCCCCCACACAAAAGTGCCAGTATCAAGTGTCTCTCTCCTTCCCACCCCCCATGTGCCAGTATCATAGTGCCAAACCCCCCCATGTGCCAGTATCAAGTGCCAACCCCCCCCATGTGCCAGTATCATAGTGCCATCTCCCCCCCCAAAAGTGCCAGTATCAAGTGCCTCTCTCCTTTCCACCCCCCATGTGCCAGTATCATAGTGCCACCCCCCCCCATGTGCCAGTATCAAGTGCCAAACCCCCCCATGTGCCAGTATCAATATATAAAAAAAAAAAACTTATACTTACCTCCATGTCAGCGATGCGATGCAGCCCTTTTCCTGTGTCCCGCCCTGTATGTCCATATATGGAGTCAGTGCTTGTGTATTCCAATTTAACCTGTACTTCAGAAAAGTTTCTACTGGGATTCGAACCCATGACCTTCTGTATCAGAGGCAAAGCACTTACCCACACAGCCATAAGAGCTGCCTTGCCACTGACTGAAAAAATATGAGACTTCTACTGTTATAGCTGGCTAAGTGTACATCTATACACATGACAGCTGCCCTATCACACCCAGCACTGCTATATCTCTATATGACAGCTGTCCCAGCACACTCAGCTCTGCTATATCTCTATATATGATGTACACTTAGCCAGCTATAACAGTAGAAGTCTCATATTTTTTCAGTCAGGTGCAATGCAGCTCTTATGGCTATGTGGGTAAGTGCTTTGCCTCTGATACAGAAGGTCATGGGTTCGAATCCCAGACACATCCTCTCCTGAGGATGGCAATACAGATGACTATGCCTGGGATTCGTAAATGCCTGGTGTTACCCGGTGCGGCCCGCAATGCCACTGGAAATTGTAGCAATGAATGAGGAACAGGGCTGGTTTTTGCTTTGTTAGAACTATATGATGTCTGATTTTAATTTTTTGCATTAATTATAATCATGGAATGACCCCTTTAAAGGTAGTCTGTCACCAACTTCACATGTTTCAAACTGCTTATGTAGCTCTGTGGGACACTCATGTTACCTTTGTTTAGTTTGTGAGAGTCTCCAAAGCACTAAAAACAAAGTTTGAAATATATGCAAATGAGCCATTGCAAGTGCCCATGCCACCTGACCTTACTCTCGGCTAACTCTTCCCCTGTGCATCCTCTGGCCAGCACTGTATTCTTCTGACATCATTCTCTCCGGCAGCTGAAATCCTGCACTTGTGATCGATCGTTTGCATATCTTAGTTTTTGGTGACTCTCACAAACTAAAAGAAGGTAACATGAGTGGCATGTATTTGTGTCCCACAGAGCTATATAATCAGTTTGAAACGTGTCAAGTTGGTTACAGACTCCCTTTAACTCCTTCAGGACCCTCGCATTTTTCACCTTGAAGGGGTTCTGCAGTTTAGCATCTGATCGGCGGGGGTCCGACCCCTGGGACCCCCGCCGATCAGCTGTTTTAGAAGGCAGCGGCACTGGCAGTGACATCACGACTAGTATCAACTGGCCTGGGCGTGGCTAAGCTCTGTTTACTTGAATGGAGCTTAGCCCCGCCCAGGCCAGTGATACTAGTCGTGATGTTACTGGGCCTGCGGTAAACAGTGAGAAGGCCGCGGCACTACTGCCAGCGCCGCTGCCTTCTCAAACAACTGGTCGGCAGGGGTCGGCAGGGGTCCTAGGTGTCGGAACCCCGCCGATCAGATGCTGATTGCAGAAGTAGTGAAGTGCAGAACCCCTTTAAGGACCAGGCCATTTTTTGGAAATCTGACATGTGTCACTTTATATGGTAATAACTTTGGAACGCTTTAATTTTCCAAGCCATTCTGAGACTATTTTCGCATGACACATTGTACTTTATGATAGTGGTAAATTTTTGTCAAAATGCTTCATTTTTATTTTTTTTAATATCCCAAATTTACCTCAAAATTTGAAAAATTCGCAACTTTTCAAATTTCAATTTCTCTGCTTTTAAAACAGATAGTGATACCTCATATAATACACTGCTCAAAAAAATAAAGGGAACACTTAAACAACACAATGTAGCTCCAAGTCAATCACACTTCTGTGAAATCAAACTGTCCACTTAGGAAGCAACACTGAGTAACAATCAATTTCACATGCTGTTGTGCAAATGGGATAGAAAACAGGTGGAAATTATAGGCAATTAGCAAGACACCCTCAATAAAGGAGTGGTTCTGCAGGTGGTGACCACAGAACACTTCTCAGTTCCTATGCTTCCTGGCTAATGTTTTGGTCACTTTTGAATGCTGGCGGTGCTTTCACTTTAGTGGTAGCATGAGACGGAGTCTACAACCCACACAAGTGGCTCAGGTAGTGCAGCTTATCCAGGATGGCACATCAATGCGAGCTGTGGCAGGAAGGTTTGCTGTGTCTGTCAGCGTAGTGTCCAGAGCATGGAGGCGCTACCAGGAGACAGGCCAGTACATCAGGAGACGCGGGGGAGGCCATAGGAGGGCAACAACCCAGCAGCAGGACCGCTACCTCCGCCTTTGTGCAAGGAGGAACAGGAGGAGCACTGCCAGAGCCCTGCAAAATGACCTCCAGCAGGCCACAAATGTGCATGTGTCTGCTCAAACGGTCAGAAACAGACTCCATGATGGTGATATGAGGGCCTGACGTCCACAGGTGGGGGTTGTGCTTACAGCCCAACACCGTGCAGGACGTTTGGCATTTGCCAGAGAACACCAAGATTGGCAAATTCGCCACTGGCGCCCTGTGCTCTTCACAGATGAAAGCAGGTTCACACTAAGCACATGTGACAGACGTGACAGAGTCTGGAGACGCCGCGGAGAACGTTCTGCTGCCTGCAACATCCTCCAGCATGACCGGTTTGGCATTGGGTCAGTAATGGTGTGGGGTGGCATTTTTTGGAGGGCCGCACAGCCCTCCATGTGCTCGCCAGAGGTAGCCTGACTGCCATTAGGTACCGAGATGAGATCCTCAGACCCCTTGTGAGACCATATGCTGGTGCGGTTGGCCCTGGGTTCCTCCTAATGCCAGACAATGCTAGACCTCATGTGGCTGGAGTGTGTCAGCAGTTCCTGCAAGACGAAGGCATTGATGCTATGGACTGGCCCGCCCGTTCCCCAGACCTGAATCCAATTGAGCACATCTGGGACATCATGTCTCGCTCTATCCACCAACGTCACGTTGCACCACAGACTGTCCAGGAGTTGGCAGAAGCTTTAGTCCAGGTCTGGGAGGAGATCCCTCAGGAGACCGTCCGCCACCTCATCAGGAGCATGCACAGGCGTTGTAGGGAGGTCATACAGGCACGTGGAGGCCACACACACTACTGAGCCTCATTTTGACTTGTTTTAAGGACATTACATCAAAGTTGGATCAGCCTGTAGTGTGTTTTTCCACTTTAATTTTGAGTGTGACTCCAAATCCAGACCTCCATGGGTTGAAAAATTTGATTTCCATTTTTTAATTTTTGTGTGATTTTGTTGTCAGCACATTCAACTATGTAAAGAACAAAGTATTTCAGAAGAATATTTAATTAACTCAGATCTAGGATGTGTTATTTTTGTGTTCCCTTTATTTTTTTGAGCAGTGTAGTTATTACTTTACATTCCCCATATGTCTACTTTATGTTTGGATAATTTTGTGAATGCCATTTTATGTTTTGAGGACGTTAGAAGGTTTAGAAGCAAATTTTAAAAATTTTCTGAAAATTTCAAAAACCCACTTTATAAGGACCAGTTCAAGTCTGAAGTCTCTTTGTGGAGCTTGCATAATAAAAACCACTCATAAACGGCCCCATTTTAGAAACTACACCCCTCAAGGTATTCAAAACTGATTTTACAAACTTAGTTAACCCTTTAGGTGTTCCACAAGAATTAAAGGAAAATGTAGATGAAATTTCAGAATTTCACTTTTTTGGCAGATTTTACATTTTAATCCATTTTTTCCAGTAACACAGCAAGGGTTAACAGCCAAAAAAAACACAATATTTTTTACCCTGATTCTGTAGTTTACATAAACACCCCATTTGTGATCGTAAACTGCTGTACAGGCACATGGCAGGCCGCAGAAGGAAAGGAACTCCATATAGTGTATAGGGCTAATTTCACTGGGATCATTTTAAGTTGCCATGTCACATTTCAAGACCCTTTGAGTAGAAACTCCAAAAAAGTGAGTATTTTGGAAAGTACATCCCTCAAGGTATTCAAAACTTATTTTGCAAACTTTTTTAACCCTTTACGTCTTTTACAAGAATAAAAGGAAAATGCACATGAAATTTCAGAATTTTATCTTTTTGGCAGATTTTTCATTTTAATCCATTTTTTTCGGTAATAAAGCATGTGTTAACAGCCAAACAAAACGTATTTATTACTCTGATTCTGTAGTTTACAGAAACACCCCATTCATACAGATCCCAAATACATTTTGGTGCATGAGACTTTAGGGTAGTTTGTGTTTGTACATATAAATCATTTTTATACAGACTTTTTTTTTTCATTTTTTGTTTTACAGGAGAATTTGTACAGAAACAAAATGAAAGACTATATACATCAGTTTATGAAGATAACTACAAAAAGGTAAATAGTTTCCAACAAAAGGTTAACATTACGTTGTACAGTTCATTACATTACTAAAGTAGGAAAGCCTACGTTTTCTTACCAACATGGTTCATAGATCAGCTGATCATGTGAAGTAATAGAACTGGAAGCGAATGTAACAATGACTGTTCGGTGTACTGTTAATGCAGGAAAAGTTCAACAATAAAATGATTGTCTGTAGCTGGAGATGAGCAAATCAGTTTGTGAATAATTGGATCCGTTATGATGAGTTTTGCAAAAGTTTCAGATTTCAACTAATCCAAAACTTTTGGGATTAGACCAACACAAATCCTCATAATGGTGACCAGAAGATGAAAATGAGGCTTTCCAATAATGCCTTGCAAACAGCCATCTCCCTAACAAAGTCCATCATGAGGGACTATGTGGTTGACTCAGTGGTTGAGTCATAGCCACTATCAAGCCCAACCAGAAACTGCTCCTTTGTGGGGATACACATACGTAGGAGAGAGAACACAACACACAATACAATTAGATACTGGATTAGTATCAATTGTGGCGTTTCATAGTAAAGATAAGAGAATAGTTTAGATTTACAATAAATTGATAGAGAGATAGATTTAGGAGAGAGATAGGAGACTCAGTCAGCCATTGCTGCTGCAGCTATACAATTGAATTTCATACATTGATTTGTTAATCACAACTCTTCATCACATTATTCACACACTTTCCTCAATCCTAGAAGACCTTAAGGTGGATTAAGATGGGCCGACTGAGCGGCCAATTGTCAGTAAGGAAACGTTCCTTCCTGACAGTCGGCTACTCGTTCTACTAGATCACTTCACTACTTCACTGCATGATGATGAGGGATCACTATAGGGATCCCTTGTCCTCATACAGAATCATGGCTTCTGAGCAGCAGATCGCTCTTTAGACCACTCAATCTGCTGCTCAGAAGCCATGATCGGTGGTGCCTGCATGAACGACAGGATCACCCAATAGACAAGCGTTTTGGTCATTCATCGGGTGATCGACGGCACATTTAGATGGCCAGATGATTGGGAACGACTGTGTGCATGAACGGTCATTCCCGATAATCTAGATGATTACTGGTGCCTCTAAATCCACCTTAAGAGTGTCATACATGACTTTCAGGGCAACTGGGGCAAATCAAATCTGATGACTGGTGCAATCGAATCAGACCCAAAACGAATATTAAGAAATTTGCTCACCTCTATTTATAGTTGACCTTCATTGATCATGCTACTTTCACATTCACAATACTTACTGGTACCTAGCAGATGGCTCCTGCAAAAGCTGATGCTAATCAACAGTAATACCTAATGGCCAGAGAAGACTTTCCTCACTGGCAGCAATGGGGTTTATCCTGATGGAAACATCCATCGGAATCTCTGCAATGATGTTTGAAACCATTGATGGTTGAAAAGGTTGAAAAGTTGTTCTATGTAAATCAGCCATTAAAGTTAATCAAATTTCCCTCTTTCAGCATTTAGGCTTGTACATACTGTGTGTGCATGCTGCTGACAGTTACTACCATGCACATTACATGAAGAACTGTTTTGTTTCTAGTTGGTCTAGAGGCTTTTTGTGTTCATATTCATCCTGACCTGACATATAGTATCTCATCACAAATGCATTTTAATCCTTCCTACGTTATAGAAAATAACAAAAGACATTGAGGAAGTTTCCCGAAGAATGAATCTGTTCACCATTAAAAAACTACTGAAATTAAGACACAAAAACCTATTGGCGGTAGAAGAAATACTATGTGACTCTTTTACAACTACTCTGGTAATGTACAGTTACAAGACTTACGATTGTATGACGTACTGATGTAATTTTCAATTTTACATGTCAATATCTAAATAAAAAATAAAAAAATCCTGCAGTTTTTGCACTGGCCACTAAGCCTAATAATAGGCGCCACTTCTGTACAGATCACTTTGCTGCAGTTTTCTGCTTATCATTACAGGAAGGATTAGAATAATATAAATATATATATATATATATATATATGCACACACAGTTACAAGAAAAGGTATGTGAACCCCTTGGAATTATATGGATTTCTGCACAAATTGGTCATAAAATGTGATCTGATCTTCATCTAAGTCACAACAATAGACAATTACAGTCTGCTTAAACTAATAACACACAAATAATAAAAATGTTACCATGTTTTTATTGAACACACCATGTAAACATTCACAGTGCAGGTGGAAAAAGTATGCGAACCCTTGGATTTAATAACTGGTTGAACCTCCTTTGGCAGCAAGAACTTCAACCAAACGTTTCCTGTAGTTGCAGATCAGACGTGCACAACGGTCAGGAGTAATTCATGACCATTCCTCTTTACAGAACTGTTTCAGTTCAGCAATATTCTTGAGATGTCTCGTGTGAATCGCTTTCTTGAGGTCATGCCACAGCATCTCAATCGGGTTGAGGTCAGGACTCTGACTGGGCCACTCCAGAAGGCGTATTTTCTACTGTTTAAGCCATTCTGTTGTTGATTTACTTCTATGCTTTGGGTCGTTGTCCTGTTGCAACACCCATCTTCTGTTGAGCTTCAGCTGGTGGACAGATGGCCTTAAGTTCTCCTGCAAAATGTCTTGATAAACTTGGGAATTAATTTTTCCTTTGACGATAGCAATCCGTCCAGGCCCTGACGCAGCAAAGCAGCCCCAAACCATGATGCCCCCACCACCATACTTCACAGTTGGGATTAGGTTTTGATGTTGGTGTGCTGTGCCTCTTTTTCTCCACACATAGTGTTGTGTGTTTCTTCCAAACAACTCAACTTTGTTTTCATCTGACCACAGAATATTTTGCCAGTACTGCTGTGGATCATCCAGGTGCTCTTGTGCAAACTGTAAACGTTCAGCAATGGGTTTTTTTTGGACAGCAGTGGCTTCCTCTGTGGTATCCTCCCATGAAATCCATTCTTGTTTAGTATTTTACGTATCGTAGATTCGCTAACAGGGATGTTAGCATATGCCAGAGACTTTTTTAATTCTTTAGCTGACACTCTAGGATTCTTCTTGCAGTCATCTTTACAGGACGGCCATTCCTAGGGAGAGTAGCAGCAGTGCTGAACTTTCTCCATTTATAGACAATTTTTCTTACTGTGGACTGATGAACAGCAAGGCTTTTGGAGATACTTTTATAACCCTTATCAGCTTTATGCTAACAACAATTCTTAATCGTAGGTCTTCTGAGAGCTCTTTTGTGCGAGGCATCATTCACATCAGGCAATGCTTCTTGTGAAAAGCAAACCCAGAACTGGTGTGTGTTTTTTATAGGGCAGGGAAGCTGTAACCAACACCTCCAATCTCATCTCATTTATTGGACTCCAGTTGGCTGACACCTCACTCCAATTAGCTCTTAGAGATGTCATTAGTCTAGGGGTTCACATACTTTTTCCGCTTGCACTGTGAATGTTTACATGGTGTGTTCAATAAAAACATGGTAACATTTAATTCTTTGTGTGTTATTAGTTTAAGCAGACTGTGATTGTCTATTGTTGTGACTTAGATGAAGATCAGATCACATTTTATGACCAATTTGTGCAGAAATCCATATCATTCCAAAGGGTTCACATACTTTTTCTTGCAAATGTATATATACACAATAGGTGATATCACAGCTTATGTACTCCCTCCTGACCTGTGCACATGTCACAGAGCATGTTTAGAAAAATCTTCTTTTCACTTTACTCCTCCCCAGTCTCTGCCTTTGCCCGCCCTCCAAGTCTCTTGCCTCATCGATAGGTCCGAACTTGGAGGGCGGGCAAAGGAAGAGGCTGGGGAGGAGTAAAGTGAAAAGAAGGCAGAGCAGCTTGGGCACCAACACACTGAACGCCGCCCCTGGGCACTTGCGAGTGCTCATTTGCATATGAATTAAACGTAGTTTTTCCTGCTGGTGCAAGTCTAAAGAAAAGAACAAAGGTACCGTTATAATCTTGTGTAGGTGTGCTACAGAGCCATGTAAGCACTGTATATGGCCAAATGGAGGTGACAGACTCCCTTTAAAGCAAATCTCTACTGTAAATGCTGTTAAGAACAGCTTAGGCAAGATGGCTGTTCCCATAATTAAGTCCAGGAAATAAAATAAATTAATCTACAATCAGAAAATAAAAATAGATTAGAAAATAATTTCAGTAATGCATTCACATTAACATCACCTAGATTTCACAGTATAACACAGTTCCACACTATTTTCGCTGTACATTGTCTTAACGCCTTTTTGTATTTACAAACTAACAATCTAACAAGATATAAAAATATAAAAATACAAATAAAAGGTAATCTGTTTATAGTAGTTATTTGGTATCTCTTATCCAGGCCTATTCTTTGTCTGAAGGACATTTGGTTCCATTGGATGTAATTGAGGAATATAATAGTATGGTTGAACTCTTCTCGTACATTGTGCAGATTGCAGCTGCTTTGAGAGAATTACATTTGAATAACATTATACACTGTGATCTGAGATGCAAACACATCTATGTGAACAGACCAAAGGTATTCGTGCGTTCTTCTTTCACAAATGTTGGCTTTTGTATATGTATATTTTATAAATGGCCGGACAGATCCTTCCATAATGTATTCCTCCGCTCTCACATTATAAACTTCTGTAAGATAGACAGACAGAGAGACAGATAGCTAGATATATACAGAAGATACTGAAGACAGACATACAAGCAGACAGACACAGAGATAGATAGAGACAGACAGATAATAATAGATATTATAGAAAGATACGTAGGAAGATAGATACTGTAGATAGAAGATAGATAGATCAATACTGTAGGTAGATGATAGATAGGTAGATTGATACATTAGATAGATACAAAGATAGATACATTTCCAATGTAATGGCACAGATAATTCTATATCATTTTTCCTATACTAGGGTACTCTGAAGCTCAGCCATTTGGGAAGTGCAGTTCGTTTGGAGAATGACCAAGCATTCATTATTAAAATGATGCCTTTACCCAGTGAAAAATGGTATATTATGCACAATACATTTTTGTTATTTTGAGCTGCTCTTTTGGATTGAAATCTAGTGGTGTCAGTGGAGTACCGTATATTGACCAAATAGTCATGTTAATGGATTAGAACCACCTTAAGATGATGTGTTCTTGGTAATAAGGCTCATTACCCTGCTAGAAATAACCATTTGCAATTGCGGGCAAGAATAGGACATGCACTATCTTTCTTGAGGAACGGAACTATGGATGCGGACAGCACACGGTGTGCTGTCCGCATCTTTTGCGGCCCCATTGAAATGAATGGATCCGCACCCGTTTCGCAAAATTTCGGAATGGATGCAGACTTATTTATACAGTCGTGTGATTGAGCCCTTAGGTTGCATTTTCTTGGGACAGTTTTGACCCCATAGAATTGAATGGGGCTTCAGTGAAAAACGCATTGGATTCGGCTTTCTTTTTCACGCGCATGAAAAAGACATGAAAACAGATTGCACACACGTAGAAAACAACTGAATGCAATCGCAGACAAAACTGACTGAACTTGCTTGCAAAATGGTGAGAGTTTAACTGAACGCGCCCTGAATGGATCCTGAGCCAATCCGTATCGTTCATGTGAAAGAGGCCTAATACCCGTCTTAATAAATGCAATCTAAATATTTTACAAAATGTATATACTCTTACACAGTAACTGCATTATTCTACAGGTCTGCACCTGAAGTTAGGGAAAGGGGCAAATACTCGAAAGCATCAGACATATTCAGCCTGGCAGCTGTGCTCTGGGAACTAATCAGCAAAGATGAGAATGTCAGGCAAGCCAGACTTCCACTGCCATTGCATAAGGACTGCAGTCACATGGTATGTTATAGGGTGACTTAAAAAAACCTGCTACCATGAAAATCTGTGTAATCTGCAGGCAGGACATGAGAAGACTGATGTATAGTTTGATGGGAAAAGATTCAACACAACTTATAATGTGCACATTTAAATCTCTGCACTCTCTGACTTAAATTGTACATGGGCCGCATTCCCTGTGTAAGTGTGAGACGAGGAAACAGCTCTCATTGTCTGAACACTGTTTGTACAAACTGAAAAGAATGGTGTGGTATTAAACAGGCAGAAAGTGCTCAAACACACATGCAGTTGTGCATATATATAGGGGAGCAAATCCTGCACTTGTGGCCCGTTGCTAATGACGATCCCCAGCAAAAATGCATACAGTGGAGGATGCCCGCAGCGAACCACAAGTACCACAATAGACATCCTACACAAGATAGCAATTATGTGGATGTTATAATCAATATAACAATATAACAAAATAATAGCAAAGACAGGTGCACTCTGCGGTCTTACTAAACCCTCAAACTGATTTCAAAATTGAGAGATTAGCCAACATGTCCTACGGTGTAGGACATGTCTGAGCCCGGGCACCGCACCAAGGTTTCTCAAGTAGCACTCACCTACCTGTGCCATGTGGGCAATACCAGGAGCCAGTGGGCAAATTACAGGAGCATGAGGCCGACTAACAAACAACTCACCAGTTACCTCCAGCATGTAACCATGCTAGCAATGGGAGGAGGGAGGAGTCTGCGAGTCCCACTCAAGACTGACTGGTATGGCCCAGGCCTCGCAGGTGCACCTAAATGTAGCCTGTAGATGGAAATAATTTAAATTGGAGTTTATACACCTCCAGGCATCTCTATATATACAAACTGAAAATAATGGCGTGGTATTAAACAGGCAGGAACGCTGTTTGTATAGATTAAATTAAATGATCTGGACTCACATTCTACTGTATGGCCAAAAGATGCAGCTGTTTCCTAAACACAGCTAAAAGTCTGCATATATTTCCATATTCATGAGAGGTGGAGTTTCAGAGCCTGGAGAAGAAAAGGAAGCAGCCATCTTAGAGGAAGCTGAGACTGAGGAACTGTGTGAGTAGAGGATCCGATGGCATCCAGGTGTGGGAGCATACCTCAGTAACCAGAGCTGCAGCTAAGTGTAGCTGATCGTGTCCAAGACCCTGATCCTGTCCAGAGGAATGAGGATTGCTTCCAGGAACGCTGATGAGAGCTGAGAATCAAAGCTATATACACTGTGGTACCGCATGCTTGTTGGAGAGGAATTTGTTCTGTTCAGAGTCACCAGCGGATGCAGAGCAGACCCGGGTCGGTAAGATCGTGCACATACCTCATTACAGTGTTGGCGCCTAGAGACTGAGACCAGGCCTGTAGTTAGTTAGATGGGGTCTCTGTTTGTGTCAGGCCACAATTGTTGCTATTGCTCATTGCAAGGACTCCATAATTTAAAGGGATATTTTCACACTGGAGAGCTGATAAACTTCCTCACAAACTCAAGCCAGGCTGAAGTTTTGCTCAGAAGGAATACTCAGGCACGTGCTACAACACCAGTTATGGGAGGGCGTATACTGTAGAGCTTTGTAAGACTGTAAGCTCTTGTGCTGCACCGCAGGCTAGCCCGCACCACACACTCATACAGTTATTCTTGTTTTTAGGGTAATAACAGGTAAGGTGTGGCGTTTAATCATGCCCGCGAGTAGGTAAATTACAACGCTTTCCTGCTGCATCCATCGGAGGGTGCCACACTGTGCAGCACAAGGGTCTCAGCCTTTGAGCTATGTAAATGTATGTTAATTTATTGTATGTTCCCAGCATTTGTGGTTTTGTTTGTTACCACGTTTAAGTAAAATTCTGTTTTGGCAAAAGCTGGTGGTGGAGTTGTTTTCCTCGTTCGTGACTTCACTGTTTCCTTGGGAGCCCAACCCGGTACACGGATTACAACAGTGTGTATACAGAGATAGCTGTCAGTCTCTGATTAGACAGTCTCTGTGTACAGTCATGGCCAAAAGTTTTGAGAATTACATAAATATTGGAAATTGGAAAAGTTGCTACTTAAGTTTTTATAATAGCAATTTGCATATACTCCAAAATGTTATGAAGAGTGATCAGATGAATTGCATAGTCCTTCTTTGCCATGAAAATTAACTTAATCCCCAAAAAAACTTTCCACTGCATTTTATTGCTGTCATTAAAGGACCTGCTGAGATCATTTCAGTAATCGTCTTGTTAACTCAGGTGAGAATGTTGACGAGCACAAGGCTGGAGATCATTATGTCAGGCTGATTGGGTTAAAATGGCAGACTTGACCTGTTAAAAGGAGGGTGATGCTTGAAATCATTGTTCTTCCATTGTTAACCATGGTGACCTGCTAAGAAACGCATGCAGCCATCATTGCGTTGCATAAAAATGGCTTTACAGGCAAGGGTATTGTGGCTACTAAGATTGCACCTCAATCAATAATTTATAGGATCATCAAGAACTTCAAGGAAAGAGGTTAAATTCAAGAAAGTCCAGCAAGCGCCAGGATCGTCTCCTAAAGAGGATTCAGCTGCAGGATCGGAGTGCCACCAGTGCAGAGCTTGCTCAGGAATGGCAGCAGGCAGGTGTGAGCGCATCTGCACGCACAGTGAGGTGAAGACTTTTGGAAGATGGCCTGGTGTCAAGAAGGGCAGCAAAGAAGCCACTTCTCTCAAAAAAAAACATCATTGATCTTCTGCAGAAAATATGGTGAATGGACTGCTGAGGACTGGGGCAAAGTCATATTCTCAGATGAAGCCTCTTTCCGATTGTTCGGGGCATCAGGAAAAAGGCTTGTCCGGAGAAGAAAAGGTGAGCGCTACCATCAGTCCTGTGTCATGCCAACAGTAAAGCACCTGAGACCATTCATGTGTGGGGTTGCTTCTCATCCAAGGGAGTGGGCTCACTCACAATTTTGCCCAAAAACACAGCCATGAATAAAGAATGGTACCAAAACACCCTCCAACAGCAACTTCTTCCAACAATCCAACAACAGTTTGGTGAAGAACAATGCATTTTCCAGCACGATGGAGCACCGTGCCATAAGGCAAAAGTGATAACAAGTGGCTCGGGAACCAAAACATTGACATTTTGGGTCCATGGCCTGGAAACTCCCCAGATCTTAATCCCATTGAGAACTTGTGGTCAATCCTCAAGATGCGGGTGGACAAACAAAAACCCACTAATTCTGACAAACTCCAAGAAGTGATTATGAAAGAATGGGTTGCTATCAGTCAGGAATTGGCCCAGAAGTTGATTGAGAGCATGCCCAGTCGAATTGCAGAGGTCCTGAAAAAGAAGGGCCAACACTGCAAATACTGACTCTTTGCATAAATGTCATGTAATTGTCGATAAAAGCCTTTGAAACGTATGAAGTGCGTGTAATTATATTTCACTACATCACAGAAACAACTGAAACAAATATGTAAAAGCAGTTCAGCAGCAAACTTTGTGAAAACTAATATTTATGTCATTCTCAAAACTTTTGGCCACGACTGTACAACTGAGCTCAGAAAGAGCTTTACCCACAAAACTATACATCAATCTGCTCAGCTCCTCCTGTTCTATAAGGCTACTTTCACACTGGCGCCAGCAGGGTCCGGCAGGCTGTTCTGGCAGGGGAACAACCTGCCGGATCCGTGCTAACGCTAGCCCACCATGCCGCACTATAATGGGGGCAGGCCGGTAGTCCGGTCGCAGTACGACAAAGAAGCCGAGAGGCGGCCGGACAAAAAACGCAGCATCCTGTAGTTTTTGTCCAGCCGCCTCTCGGCATGTTTATAGTGAATGGGGTCAGAGTGGACTTCTGGCAGCATGGTGGGCTAGCATTTGCACGGATCCGGTAGGCTGTTTCCCCGCTGGAACAGCCTGCTGGACCCTGCTGCCGCCAGTGTGAAAGTAGCCTAACATGCTGCCTGCAGATTACACTGCATTTCATGGTGAAGGGTTTTGTTTTTAAAGTTAGCACTGCTATGCACAGGACAACGGGTTGGAATGCAACATGTGCAAAAAAATATTGATATGTATTTAATATTATTGTATCATTTGTTTTCATTATCTCACATAATAAAAGAGAGAACTTCAAAGACATAAAGGGTTGCTAAGTAATAATTTTCTAGTTCTCAGACATAAATAGATAAAATATATAACAAATGCTTATGGGGATTTTTTATTTTTTTTCAGGACAGATGTTACTGTATCTTGTATATTTAGTCTGCTGTTCCCTTTTTTTCTAAACAGGAAGTCCACGGTAAAGACAGAAGTGCTGAAACATCACGGACAGATCCAATTTCCCGCTCTGTACATTTATTACAAACCTGCTGGACCCCAAATCCAGCAAAGAGACCTGCTCTTGATGACATTATAGAAGAGATAGAACACATTAATTGCAGCAACGACATATACGGGTAAATTATCTTAACCGTCTTGTTACTGATTTTGAAAAACTATGGTAGAAGACAAGCACAACAATATGGGAGCAACAAAGAATGATTTTAATAAGCTGAAGACATTGACCCTGATTTATCATACGTTCTCTTCAGAATTCTGGCATCAGTTGCAATAGTACATTTGCAACTTTTTGCCTTAGCTTGCACAAAATTTTGCAACTTTTTGCATTTATACACCACTCCAGTTTTGTAATGTGGGTGGAAAAGTGGCCGTGGTTGGCTATGCTAATAAGTTCATCATTGAGACTTTAAAAAAAAAAAAAGTTTCAGTCTCACTCCTGGAAGAGGGTGGAATAGGAAAACTGGAGTAGCTTCTCTAGACAAAAGCGTTAGGTCTAAGGATAAGGGCTCATGCACACAAACTTATTTTCTTTCCGTGTCCATTTAATTTTTTTTGCAGACCTTATGCGGAACCATTCATTCCAACGGGCCTGCAAAAAAAGAAGTTACTCCATGTACATTCTGTTTCCGTATGTCCATTCCGCAAAGAGATAGAACATGTCCTATTATTGTCCGCATTACGGACAAGGATAGGACTGTTCTATTAGGAGCCAGCTGTTCTGCTCTGCAAAATATGGAATGCACACGGACATCATCCGCATTTTTTGCGGATCCGTGTTTTGCAGACTGCATGTGCATGAGGCCTAAAGATTAGTATTATTTTAAAAATGCCTAACAACACTACTTGTTTGCCGCACTGCAGAGGAATGAGTATTTGTTTCCCAATGCATACACTAGCAGTAAGGGAGCATGACTGTAGTATCAGACTACACAGAGTTTGTTTGTAGTCTGTTATCATGCAAATGCATAAGGCTGCAAAGGGGCTGTAGACACAAAATGTTAGCGGATGTTTATTTAAGACTATTTGCAAATTTATTTTGGATACATGGGGAAATGCTTGCTATGGTGGACCTTTTACAACAGTTGAGAAAGAATTGGACAAATTATTGTGAACCAATGTTCCCACAAATGCTCGTTCCCAGTAATTAGCACGACAAACAAGCAAAACGTTCATTTGTCAGGTGATTGTATCTTTGATGTAGCACCCAAAATCAAAGATAGAAGGTGAGAAGCAGCTGTCAGACACTAGTGATGAACGGCAAGGGCGATATTCGAATTCGCGAATATTTTGGGAGAATAATTATCATAAATTCCCGAATTCGAGAATACGCGATTATTTTCTTGATTGCAAAAATCGGAAATGTTATATTCGCGCAATGCAGGCGTGGGTCACTGTTGTTACATGTTTCAAGCTGCTAGAAGTTTCCTGAGACTGGAGAAAATGGTTGGCACAGCAGAACATTACAATAGCTTTATATGTAGATAGAGTGCTCCAATATATTTGCAATTGCGCAAATCAGCAATTAATGATGCACATATTTTTGCGCAATACATGCAACTCCACATTTTAGCAGGTCTGACTACATATTACTAATTGGTGCACTAAGTATTGTTGTGACATCACAGCACTATGTCTGTAGCATGTACAGTCAGGTCCATAAATATTGGGACATCGACACAATTCTAACATTTTTGACTCTAGACACCACCACAATGGATTTGAAATGAAACAAACAAGATTTGCTTTAACTGCAGACTGTCAGCTTTAATTTGAGGGTATTTACATCCAAATCAGGTGAACAGTGCAGAAATTACAACAGTTTGCATATTTGCCTCCCACTTGTTAAGGGACCAAAAGTAATAGGACAGAATAATAATCATAAATCAAACTTTCACTTTTTAATTCTTGGTTGCAAATCCTTGTCACGGATGGTGTACAGGAAACAAGACAATACCATATAAACAATGTCTCTCTGGATCCACAACTAAGGAACAAAGGGAGACCCCTGCAATAGACCTGCCGCTCTCCCTCACTGCTCAGCCTATGCGAACACCCCAAAGGTGGATGGCCGCATATCCACGTTCCTCGGCTATCTATTACCTGAAGACCCTACAATAGTGAAGGGACACGACCACCGGCTCCCTACACTGACACAGAGGGAGTCAGGGTCACCTGGATCCAGAAAAGACAAAATCATAAATACATAAACAGCACTTATCTTGCAGACGACTGACGACTGAGGACTGGGAACTGGGAACTGCATGCGCACACACACTCCAGGAAGTTGTATCATCCGCACACTACTGCATTATGGGGAGGAACTTAAAGGGTAGCAATCAGTCCAACTGCATGACAGCTGAGATAGACTAACGAGATGAGAAACTAAACCAAAACAAAGAAATTCAAGGAGGAGGATCTGAGAAGCTCCTGTGAGCGCTTCTCAGCTGTCTGGCTGTGACAGTACCCCTCCCTCTAGGAGTGGACTCTGGACACTCAGAGCCCACCTTCTCAGGATGGGACCTATGGAAAGCCCTGATGAGACGAGAGGCCTTAATGTCCGTCACTGGGACCCACATCCTCTCCTCAGGACCATAACCCTCCCAATGAACGAGGTACTGGAGGGAACCGCGGACAAGACGAGAATCCACAATCCTAGAGACCTGAAATTCAAGATTTCCATCAACCATAATCGGAGGAGGAGGCAAAGGCGAGGGTACAATAGGTTGAACATAAGGTTTCAATAAGGACTTATGAAAAACATTATGGTTCTTCCAAGTCTGAGGAAGATCAAGACGGTAGGCAACAGGATTGATGACAGACAGGATCTTGTAAGGCCCAATAAACCTAGGACCCAACTTCCAGGAGGGAACCTTCAATTTGATATTCTTGGTAGACAACCACACCAGATCACCAACATTCAGGTCCGGACCAGGCACACGTCTCTTATCCGCCACACGCTTATATCTCTCACTCATGCTCTTTAGATTATCCTGAATCTTTTGCCAAATAGATGACAAAGACGAGGAGAATCTGTCTTCATCAGGCAAACCAGAAGAGCCCTCTCCCGAGAAAGTCCCAAACTGCGGATGGAACCCATATGCACCAAAAAATGGTGACTTATCAGAGGACTCCTGACTACGGTTATTTAAAGCAAACTCAGCAAGAGACAAAAAAGAACACCAATCCTCCTGATTCTCCGCCACAAAACAGCGCAGATATGTCTCCAGATTCTGATTGACGCGCTCTGTCTGGCCATTCGACTGCGGATGGAAAGCAGAAGAGAATGACAACCGAACCCCCAAGCGAGAACAGAAAGCCTTCCAGAATCTGGAAACAAACTGCGTGCCCCTATCAGAGACTATGTCTGAAGGAATCCCATGCAATTTGACAATGTGGTCAATAAATGCCTGCGCCAGCGTCTTAGCATTGGGCAAACCAGGAAAAGGGATAAAATGCACCATTTTGCTAAAACAGTCCACCACCACCAGAATCACAGACTTCCCCGAGGAACGAGGCAAGTCCGTTATGAAGTCCATGGACAGATGTGTCCAAGGACGGGAAGGAATGGGCAAAGGAAGGAGAGGACCTGATGGCCGTAAATGAGGGACCTTGGCACGAGCGCAAGTCTCGCAAGCTGCCACAAAACCCTCAACCGACTTACGAAGCGCAGGCCACCAGAATCTCCGAGCGATGAGATCCAGTGTGGCTCTTGCCCCCGGGTGCCCAGCAAGGACCGTGTCGTGGTGTTCTTTAAAAATCTTGTGTCTCAAAGCGAGAGGCACAAACAACCTCCCAGGAGGACAAAGATCAGGAGCTTCTGACTGTGCTGCCTGCACCTCTGCCTCCAATTCAGGAAAAAGAGCAGAGACCACCACACCTTCAGCCAAAATGGGACCCAGGTCTTCAAAATTCCCACCTCCCGGAAAACAACGTGACAGGGCATCTGCCTTCACATTCTTAACCCCAGGGCGGAACGTAACAACAAAATTAAACCTTGAAAAGAACAAAGACCATCTGGCCTGTCTCGGGTTCAGACGCTTGGCTGACTCCAAGTAGGCCAGATTTTTATGGTCAGTAAACACGGTAATAGGGTGTCTGGCTCCCTCTAGCCAATGGCGCCATTCCTCAAAAGCCAACTTGATGGCCAACAATTCCCTATCTCCCACATCATAATTTCTCTCTGCGGAGGAGAGTTTCTTTGAGAAAAAGGCACACGGTTGCCATTTGGCAGGAGAGGAACCCTGAGACAAGACCGCACCCACCCCTACCTCAGAAGCATCAACCTCAACTATGAAGGGTAACGAAATATCAGGTTGTACTAGGATGGGAGCGGAAGCAAAACTCTCCTTGATATTAGAAAAGGCCTTACGCGCCTCTACCGACCAGGAAGAAAAATCTACCCCCTTTCTGGTCATATCAGTGAGTGGTTTAACAACAGAGGAATAATTCAAAATAAATTTCCTGTAATAATTGGCAAAGCCCAAAAAACGCATCAGCGCCTTCTGATTCTCAGGAAGCTCCCACTCAAGCACAGCGCGGACCTTCTCGGGGTCCATGCGAAAACCAGAAGCGGAGACAAGAAACCCCAGAAATTGGATTTCTGGAACCGCAAACACACATTTTTCCAGTTTCGCGTATAATTTATTCTCCCGCAGGATGAGCAAGACCTGACGTAAGTGTTCCTTATGAGTCTTGAAATCAGGAGAAAAAATCAAAATGTCATCCAAATACACTAATACAAACTTTCCCATTAAATGATAAAAAATGCTGTTGACGAAATGCTGAAAAACGGCTGGGGCATTCATCAAACCAAAAGGCATAACCAAATTCTCAAAATGGCCCTCAGGGGTATTGAAAGCCGTCTTCCATTCGTCTCCTTCTCTGACCCTAACCAGGTTGTATGCCCCTCTAAGGTCTAATTTGGAAAAGACTTTAGCCCCAACAACCTGGTTAAACAGGTCCGGGATCAGAGGAAGCGGATAAGGATCACGAATAGTGATACTGTTCAGCTCCCTGAAATCCAGACAAGGTCTTAAAGAACCATCTTTTTTCTTAACAGCGGCAACAGGTGACTTCGAGGGTCGTATGTGTCCTTTTCTTAGACTCTCCAAGATATAAGCCCGCATAGCGACCCTCTCAGGTTGGGAGAGATTGTATAAACGAGATTTAGGCAGCTTGGCGCCTGGGATGAGATTAATAGGGCAATCATACTCCCTGTGCGGAGGTAAACCCTGAACTCCACTCTCAGAGAAGACATCCAAAAATTCAGAGAGGAAAGGTGGTACAGTCTTAGTAGAAACCTCAGAAACAGATGTTATGAGGCAATTCTCTCTGCAAAAGTTACTCCAACCATTTATTTGCCTCGCTTGCCAATCAATGGTGGGGTTATGTTTAGTGAGCCAGGGTAGCCCCAACACTAGAGGAGTAGGCAAACCGCTAAGGACGAAACATGACACATCCTCAACATGAGCATCACTCACAATTAAACGGATATTGTGAACTATGCCCTTTAATGATTTCTGAGAAAGTGGAGCTGAATCAATAGCAAAAACAGGAATATCCTTTCCCAAAGTGCATACCTGGAAACCATGAGTTATTGCAAATTGATTATCAATGAGGTTGACAGCTGCTCCACTATCCACAAAAATCTCACAAAAAATGCTCTTGCTCTCTAGCGCCACCCTAGCAGGCAGGACAAAACGGGAACTACAAGCAAACGGAAAACCTTCAATTTCCGCCTCAACCCTGCCAATAGTAACAGACGGAACATTTTTAAAAGATTTTTTCCTTTTTGTCTCTTTATTACTCCCAGAAAACTGCCTGAATCTCCTAGAGGGACAAACATTTGCCAGATGATTTATACCTCCACAACAAAAACAAACCCTCCCCTGCGGGCTGAATCTTCTATTGTCAGAGGCAATCAACCCCAGCTGCATGGACTCCTGCTCAGAAGGGGCTGACAGCGACTGAGACCCCTGTGCACAGAATGAGACCGCTGCACTGTCCCGGGACTGAGTATGACAGGAAGGAGAGATCTCTCCTCTCTCTCTAAGACGCCTGTCAATACGAACAGCCTGAGACATAGCAGAATCCAAGGAGGTAGGTCTTTCATGAAAGGCAAATGCATCTTTCAATCCCTCTGAAAGACCATAGCAAAATTGACTTCGGAGTGCAGCATCATTCCAACCCGTATCTGCTGCCCATCTCCGAAATTCTGAACAGTATATCTCTGCGGATTGTTTACCCTGGCATAACAGACGTAGTCTAGACTCAGCCAGAGCAATACGATCCGGATCATCATATATCTGACCCAGGGCTAAAAAGAATTCATCCACTGAACGAAGGGGCCGTGCCCCCTCCGGCAGCGAAAAGGCCCAGGACTGAGCGTTACCCCTGAGCAGCGATATAATGATCCCCACCCTCCGTTCTTCATCACCAGAAGAATGGGGAAGAAGGCGAAAATGGAGTTTGCAAGCCTCTCTAAAATGCACAAAATTCTCACTACCCCCGGAGAATGTATCCGGGAGCGAGATCTTAGGCTCAGCACAAACTCCATGAACGCAAGCTGAACCGGTCACTTGAAACTGAGAAAAAGTCTTACGGAGATCAGCTACCTCCAAAGAAAGACTCTGAAAGCGTTCAGCCAAAAGTGAAACCGGATCCATGCTTGAGACGGTTTTGGCGGCTGATAATGTCACGGATGGTGTACAGGAAACAAGAAAATACCATATAAACAATGTCTCTCTGGATCCACAACTAAGGAACAAAGGGAGACCCCTGCAATAGACCTGCCTCTCTCCCTCACTGCTCAGCCTATGCGAACACCCCAAAGGTGGATGGCCGCATATCCACGTTCCTCGGCTATCTATTACCTGAAGACCCTACAATAGTGAAGGGGCACGACCACCGGCTCCCTACACTGACACGGAGGGAGTCAGGGTCACTTGGATCCAGAAAAGACAAAATCATAAATACATAAACAGCACTTATCTTGCAGACGACTGACGACTGACGACTGGGAACTGGGAACTGGATGCGCACACACACTCCAGGAAGTTGTATCAGCCGCACACTACTGCATTATGGGGAGGAACTTAAAGGGTAGCAATCAGTCCAACTGCATGACAGCTGAGATAGACTAATGAGATGAGAAACTAAACCAAAACAAATAAATTCAAGGAGGAGGATCTGAGAAGCTCCTGTGAGCGCTTCTCAGCTGTCTGGCTGTGACAATCCTTTGCAGTCAATTACAGCCTGAAGTCTGGAACGCATAGACATCACCAGACGCTGGGTTTCATCCCTGGTGATGCTCTGCCAGGCCTCTACTGCAACTGTCTTCAGTTCCTGCTTGTTCTTGGGGCATTTTCCCTTCAATTTTGTCTTCAGCAAGTGAAATGCATGCTCAATCGGATTCAGGTCAGGTGATTAACTTGGCCATTGCATAACATTCCACTTCTTTCCCTTAAAAAACTCTTTGGTTGCTTTTGCAGTATGCTTTGGATCATTGTCCATCTGCACTGTGAAGCGCCGTCCAATGAGTTCTGAAGCATTTGGCTGAATATGAGCAGATAATATTGCCCAAAACACTTCAGAATTCATCCTGCTGCTTTTGTCAGCAGTCACATCATCAATAAATACAAGAGAACCAGTTACATTGGCAGCCATACATGCCCACGCCATGACACTACCACCACCATGCTTCACTGATGAGGTGGTATGCTTAGAATCATGAGCAGTTCCTTTCCTCCTCCATACACCTCTCTTTCCATCACTCTGGTACAAGTTGATCTTGGTCTCATCTGTCCATAGGATGTTGTTCCAGAACTGTAAATGTTTTTTTAGAGGTCGTTTGGCAAACTCTAATCTGGTCTTCCTGTTTTTGAGGCTCACCAATGGTTTACATCTTGTGGTGAACCCTCTGTTTTCACTCTGGTGAAGACTTCTCTTGATTGTTGACTTTGACACACATACACCTACCTCCTGGAGAGTGTTCTTGATCTAGCCAACTGTTGTAAAGGGTGTTTTCTTCCCCGGAAAAAAAATTCTTTGGTCATCCACTACAGTTGTTTTCCGTTGTCTTCAGGATCTTTTGGTGTTGCTGAGCTCACCAGTGCGTTCCTTCTTTTTAAAGAATGTTCCAAACAGTTGTTTTTTCCACGCCTAATGTTTTTGCTATCTCCCTGATAGGTTTGTTTTGATTTTTCAGCCTAATGATGGCTTGTTTCACTGATAGTGACAGCTCTTTGGATCTCATCTTGAGAGTTGACAGCAACAGATTCCAAATGCAAATAGCACAATTGAAATGAACTCTGGACCTTTTATCTGCTCACTCTAATTGGGATAATGAGGGAATAACACACACCTGGCCATGGAACAGCTGAGAAGCCAATTGTCCCATTACTTTTGGTCCCTTAACAAGCGGGAGGCACATATGCAAACTGTTGTAATTCCTACACCGTTCACCTGATTTGGATGTAAATAACCTTAAATTAAAGCTGACAGTCTGCAGTTAAAGCCTATCTTGTTTGTTTCATTTCAAATCCATTGTGGTGGTGTATAGAGCCAAAAATGTTAGAATTATGTCGATGTCCGAATATTTATGGACCTGACTGTATGTATATACAGCAGGACCTATCAGCTACACTATATCAGGATATAACCTACACTGACTATCTCCCACAAACTATCTGTATTATATACAGTGGGATGCAAAAGTTTGGGCAACCTTGTTAATCGTCATGATTTTCCTGTATAAATCGTTGGTTGTTACGATAAAAAATGTCAGTTAAATATATCATATAGGAGACACACACAGTGATATTTGAGAAGTGAAATTAAGTTTATTGGATTTACAGAAAGTGTGCTATAATTGTTTAAACAAAATTAGGCAGGTGCATAAATTTGGGCACTGTTGTCATTTTATTGATTCCAAAACCTTTAGAACTAATTATTGGAACTCAAATTGGCTTGGTAAGCTCAGTGACCTCTGACCTACATACACAGGTGAATCCAATTATGAGAGAGTATTTAAGGGGGTCAATTGTAAGTTTCCCTCCTCTTTTAATTTTCTCTGAAGAGTAGCAACATGGTGGTCTCAAAACAACTCTCAAATGACCTGAAGACAAAGATTGTTCACCATCATGGTTTAGGGGAAGGATACAGAAAGCTGTCTCAGAGATTTCAGCTGTCTGTTTCCACAGTTAGGAACATATTGAGGAAATGGAAGACCACAGGCTCAGTTCAAGTTAAGGCTCGAAGTGGCAGACCAAGAAAAATCTCGGATAGACAGAAGCGACGAATGCTGAGAACAGTCAGAGTCAACCCACAGATCAGCACCAAAGACCTACAACATCATCTTGCTGCAGATGGAGTCACTGTGCATCGTTCAACCATTCGGCGCACTTTACACAAGGAGATGCTGTATGCGAGAGTGATGAAGAGGAAGCCTTTTCTCCGCCCACAGCACAAAAAGTGCCACTTGAGGTGGACTAAAGCACATTTGGACAAGCCAGCTTCATTTTGGAATAAGGTGCTGTGGACTGATGAAACTAAAATTGAGTTATTTGGCTATAACAAAGGGCGTTATGCACGGAGGAAAAAGAACACAGCATTCCAAGAAAAACACCTGCTACCTACAGTAAAATATGGTGGTGGTTCCATCATGTTGTGGGGCTGTGTGGCCAGTGCAGGGACTGGGAATCTTGTCAAAGTTGAGGGACGCATGGATTCCACTCAGTATCAGCAGATTCTGGAGACCAATGTCCAGGAATCAGTGACAAAGCTGAAGCTGCGCCGGGGCTGGAACTTTCAACAAGACAACGACCCTAAACACTGCTCAAAATCCACTAAGGCATTTATGCAGAGGAACGAGTACAACGTTCTGGAATGGCCATCTCAGTCCCCAGACCTGAATATAATTGAAAATCTGTGGTGTGACTTAAAGAGAGCTGTCCATGCTCGGAAGCCATCAAACCTGAATGAACTAAAGATGTTTTGTAAAGAGGAATGGTCCAAAATACCTTCAACCAGAATCCAGACTCTCATTGGAACCTACAGGAAGCGTTTAGAGGCTGTAATTTCTGCAAAAGGAGGATCTACTAAATATTGATTTCATTTCTTTTTTGTGGTGCCCAAATTTTTGCACCTGCCTAATTTTGTTTAAACAATTATAGCACACTTTCTGTAAATCCAATAAACTTCATTTCACTTCTCAAATATCACTGTGTGTGTCTCCTATATGATATATTTAACTGACATTTTTTATCGCAACAACCAACGATTTATACAGGAAAATCATGACGATTAACAAGGTTGCCCAAACTTTCGCATCCCACTGTATATAAGCTAACTAACTAACTATCTATCTAAAGGAAATAAACAGTAAAGCACAGAGCACAGCAATGACACTGCTCTCTCTCTCTCAGAACTCCACAAAACTGCAGAAAATGGCTGCTGGGTAGTTTCTTATATAGTAAGGGGTAGGCAACTTTCCTATTGGTTGCTAGGGATGTTGCTAAGCTCAGACAAAGACATTGCAGCCTTCCCATTGGCCCAAAAACAAGAAGGGAGGTTACTGATGAAAAGAAATCTAGAATACGAATTGTTTAAGTGGCGATATTCGTGATCAAAATTCGCAATTTGAATATTCGCGCCCAACACTATCAGACACAGGGGCAGACACAGACATCTGATGTCCCCTGGGTTAGGACTTTCCAGCCATAGAGTATCCTCCTTCTCACAGGGGAGCACCCAGGAATTTTGTCTAGGGGGGGTCCGGAAGGCAAAAAAAGTGGCACGTGTAGTGCGCTGTGCCAATTCTTTTGCCTGCTCATTTTTCAAAGCCCCCTTTATATTTATAAATGCAGGAAGGGGGGGGAGGGAAGGCGTAGTGTGTTGCGCTGATTACTTGGCCATTCTAAAAGCTCTGTAGGTATAAAATAATGTGGCACGCGCAGCCCCACCCATTATTAAAAGCCCATCTACATATAATAGGCCACGCCCAACAAACACTGTACAGCTGAAATTCTATAGTTGAGGCCTGTCTCTACATATCATACGGAGAGGGGAGGCCTGTCCTGGCTGCACTGCCTGCTTCACATTATACAATAACAGACTACAGCCAGGAAGCTCCTCCGCTCTCCTCCCTCCCCAGATCCTTCTCAAGGCCTGTGGTTCCCCCCCACCATCTGCCACCCGCCCGTGGCCTGCTGCCCCCTTTGGCCGTCCTCACCCAGCTCTGAATCCTCCTTCTGCAAATGGCAGGGGGAGGAGCCGGAGCATCTCCTCTCCTACATAGCGCCACATACCTCTTACATCCAGTGATGTCACCTTTGTTGTAGACATTCTCTTTATCTTCTCCATTCAGACCAGACCGCCATGATGATTTTTCAGCCTTCTCCTGTCTCTGCAGAGATTGACAAACAGACATTAGTTTCCCACATTTCCATCATCTTCACATCTTCTGTACACCCTTTCCTGCCACCCCCAATACTATACTGCAGAAACAGTCCCCCTGGAAATACTAATACCACACAGATAGTGCCCCCTTCAACAATTATTGGCACACAGTGCTCTAAAAAATAACTGCGCCCAGACACTAATAGTATAAAGATAATGTCCCTCAAAAATTATTGTGCTAAGCTGATACTGTGCCAGGGTGCTCCCCAAAGTAACAGTGCTCCCCAAAATCACACCAATAGAAATAATTCTCTGCCAGAGCACACTTAGTAGTAATAATGTCCCTATAGTGCCCATACTAGTAATCATGTTCCTCATAGCCCCCCAGTAGTAGTAAAGCTCCGCATAATACCCCCTAGTAGTAATAATTCTCCCTATAATATGACAGTACATGAAATACCCCCGCTTAGTGCCTGCTGTTGAGCTAATGTCCCCATAATGTATGCCAGTATAAAATACCCCTATATAGTGCCCCAGTAAATGCCCTCATAGTGCTCCTCTCCCCCTTCCCCATAGTGTCCCCCATAATATACCAGTAAAAAATGCCCCTTCTAAGTGCCACCATATGCCCCAATAGTGCTCCACTCCCCCATAGTGCCCCAAAATAATGCCCCATAGTGCCGCTCTCCCCTATAATGCCTCCCATAATGTGCCAGTAAAAAATGCCCCCTTAGTGCCACCAGATGCCATAATGCCCCCCATAATGTGCCAATAAGAAAAAAAGAACTCCCACTTCCCCATAGTGTCCCCAAATAATGCCCCTATAGTGCCACCAGATGCCCCATAGTGCCGTTCTCCCCTATGGTGCCCCCCATAATGTGTCAAAAAAATTATAATTGGGCTGTAAGAATTGTCAGATGCCCCCATAGTGCCAGCTCCCCCCCTCCAAAAAAAAACAAAACAAAAAAAAAAACACTGATACTTACCTCCATCAGCAGCGATGTGAAGCAGGCCTCTTCCGGCCTGTGTCCCTACTGTGTGCTGCCCGGCGGTAGGTGGCGCGATGATGACGTCATCGCGCCGCCTGAGCCGGCCTTTGATAGGCTGCAGGCATTAGTGCTTGCGGCCTATCAGAAGAACAGGGGAGGGACAAGTCTCTCCCTCCCCTGCCGCAGCACAGGCATCTGTATCGCTGTCCTGAGGACAGCGATACAGATGAATATGGAGATGAGCACTTCCACAATGGAAGCGCTCATCTCCTACTGCACCCCGGCCCTCCCACCGCTGCCGCAATTACATCCAGGGCCACGCCGCCTGTGGTGATTGGCGGTGCGGCTCTGAAGGATAAAAAAATAAATATTGTCTGGTTGTTCTAGGGGGGGTCCAGACCCCCCTGGACCCCCCCCTGTAGGTGCGCCACTGCCTTCTCATAGAACACCCCTTTTCATCTCTCCAACAATTCGCCAGGAATTATGAGCTATGAAATTCATTAGCACAGTCGCTTACATTTAATCGAATACATGGTGGGGTGATTTTTTTTTTTTACTTTTATGGAAGCAGAGGAACCCCTTAACCTGCAGGGTCCATGTGCAGCTGCATTTGTTGCACATACGGTAAGTCCGCCTCTAGTCAGACACTTTTTTTGGTCACTTATCGACTATGAGGCAAAGGAAATCAAACGTGCCAACACATAGTCCAGGTGCTTCCACGTGCCAACACATAGTCCAGGTGCTTCCATCCACATTAGATTGCAGGCAGATCTACATTTTATTACCTGTACTTTGTACACTTGAGCATCATCCATCAATAATCACTGACTCTATATTTCTCTTTAGGACAATCGATTATGACTATGTTGATGACCACAGTGAAGCTGACGAATATTATAGTACAGGAAGTTATGATGACTTTCAAGACACCACCAGTGAGAATTATGATCCATCTATGATACACCAACTGCATCTTGTATAAGGCGATGACAGTAACACGGCATGTGACCGCTAAAGCCAATGGCTAGTTGCAGCTGGTTATGTGCCAGTCCTGTTTTTTTTTTCTTTTTCAAGAACTGAACAGTATTTTTCTTCTGATGCTGACAGAAGTGGTTGTTTTGCGTCACATCTTTACTTCTAACACCTTTAACTAAACATGATTAGATTGTACAGGAAGGTGAACTCAGGGAATATGGTCTTGGAATCGAATTTGTAGACAGTAAAAATATTGGTAATAGCTTAAACTTATTCCACAGAAATCTGTAATAATATGAAGTGTCTTATAAGATCTTAAAAATAATATATTATAGGGGAAAAAAATATTTAAAAAATAAAAATTCTACATTTTTCAAACCAGCACCGCGATCTGAATAATTTTGTAATTGCATGTAATTAAAAATTTTGTATAACCACTGAGCTATTCACTATCTATTCATTACCTGTACAGTGCCACCTGCTGTTTGCTCTTTTTGTAAATTCTCTGTTCAGCTCGCTGAGGTTGACATACAGTACAGACCAAAAGTTTGGACACACCTTCTTATTCAAAAAGTTTTCTTTATTTTCATGACTATGAAGGCATCAAAACTATGAATTAACACATGTGGAATTATATACATAACAAACAAGTGTGAAACAACTGAAAATATGTCATAATCTAGGTTCTTCAAAGTAGCCACCTTTTGCTTTGATTACTGCTTTGCACACTCTTGGCATTCCCTTGATGAGCTTCAAGAGGTAGTCACCTGAAATGGTCTTCCAACAGTCTTGAAGGAGTTCCCAGAGATGCTTAGTACTTGTTGGCCCTTTTGCCTTCACTCTGCGGTCCAGCTCACCCCAAACCATCTCGATTGGGTTCAGGTCCGGTGATTGTGGAGGCCAGGTCATCTGGCGCAGCACCCCATCACTCTCCTTCATGGTCAAATAGCCCTTACTTTCAAAGTTTTCCCAATTTTTCGGCTGACTGACTGACCTTCATTTCTTAAAGTAATGATGGCCACTCGTTTTTCTTTACTTAGCTGCTTTTTTCTTGCCATAATACAAATTCTAACAGTCTATTCAGTAGGAATATCAGCTGTGTATCCACCTGACTTCTCCTCAACGCAACTGATGGTCCCAACCCCATTTATAAGGCAAGAAATCCCACTTATTAAACCTGACAGGGCACACCTGTGAAGGGAAAACCATTTCAGGGGACTACCTCTTGAAGCTCATCAAGAGAATGCCAAGAGTGTGCAAAGCAGTAATCAAAGCAAAAGGTGGCTACTTTGAAGAACCTAGAATATGACATATTTTCAGTTGTTTCACACTTGTTTGTTATATATATAATTCCACATGTGTTAATTCATAGTTTTGATGCCTTCAGTGTGAATCTACAATTTTCATAGTCATGAAAATAAAGAAAACTCTTTGAATGAGAAGGTGTGTCCAAACTTTTGGTCTGTACTGTACATGCTCAGTTTCATCTTTCAACTGTCACCAGCTGCAGCAGAAAGGGCACAACCCTAAGAAAGTGCTCGTCCCCTGAGCTGCCAGCTTCAAATAAACCTAGCAGAGCCATTGGAGAAATGAATGAGGAGATCGCTAGATCCATGTGAGGTACAGGGCTGGTTCTAAGTATGTTAGAAAGATACTAGCAGGTACTGTATGATATCTGATTTTAATTTTTTACATTACCAATAGGATAACCTCTTTAAATCTGGATTTTATTATAAACTTTTATTTTTAATTAACCTGCTAGGGACATATGACGTACCGGTACAACATGATGTCCCAGTACTTAAGGACACATGACGTACCTGTACGTCATGTGTAGTTCCAATCACCGCCGGAAGGTGCCTACTCAAAACCTTGGGTCAATGCGCAGGGATGTCTCGTGACCGCCCCGTGTCGGCGATCGCCACAAACCGCAGGTCAATTCAGACCTGCGGTTTGCGGCTTTTACGGGAGTTGCGGCGGGCGATTGGAGGTGCCATCGGATTCCCGTGCGGCTGTAAGGGGAACCCGATGGCATTGAAGGCAGCGCGATGCCTTCCTTAGGCATCGGCGCTGCCTTCCGGTGACGAGCCTGTGAGATCCAGCCCCCTGGATCTCACAGGCAGGAAGCTGTATGAGTAATTCACACCGTATTACTCATACAGCCAATGC
The DNA here is from genome assembly GCF_905171765.1 of Bufo bufo. Lineage (NCBI taxonomy): Eukaryota > Metazoa > Chordata > Amphibia > Anura > Bufonidae > Bufo > Bufo bufo. The sequence goes on from NC_053394.1 coordinate 124,655,213, forward strand.
ATTCCAATACAGAAGTATTGGAATGCATTGTAAAGGGGATTAGACCCCCAAAAGTTGAAGTCCCAAAGTGTGACAAAAAAGAAAGTAAAAATAAAATAAAAACTGTGCTAAATAAACCATTTTTTGTCACCTTACATCACAAAAAGTACAACAGCAAGCTATCAAAAAGGCGTATGCCCACCAATATAGTACCAATATAACAGTCACCTCATCCCACAAAAAATGAGCCCCTACCTAAGACAATCGCCCAAAAAATAAAAAAAATATGGCTCAGAATATGGAGACACTAAGTATAGTGAAATTTTGAAAAATTTTGAAATTGTATCTCTATTTTCCATTAATTCTTGTGGAACACCTAAAGGGTTTAAAAAGTTTGTAAAATCAGTTTCGAATACCTTGAGGGGTGTAGTTTCTAGAATGGGGTCATTTTTGGGTGGTTTCTATTATGTAAGCCTAACAAAGTGACTGCAGACCTGAACTGGTCCTTGAAAAGTGGGTTTTTGAAAATTTCTGAAAAAATGCAAGATTTGCTTCTAAACTTCTAAGCCTTGTAACATCCCCAAAAAATAAAATATAATTCCCAAAATGATCCAAACATGAAGTAGACATAAGGGGAAAGTAAAGTAATAACTAGTTTTGGAGGTATTACTATGTATTATAGAAGTAGAGAAATTGAAACTAAAAAATTTGCTAATTTTTCAAAATTTTTGGTAAATTTGATATTTTTTTTATAAATAAAAATGAAATTTTTTTACTCCATTTTACCATTGTCATAAAGTACAATATGTGACGAAACAAATGTCTCAGAATGGCCTGGATAAGTCAAAGTGTTTTAAAGTTATCACCACATAAAGTGACACTGGTCAGATTTGCAAAAAATTGCCTGCTCCTTAAGGCGAAAATGAGCCCGGTCCCTAAGTGGTTAAAGGGATTGTGTCACTTCAGCAAATAGCATGTATCATGTAGAGAAAGTTAATACAAGGCACTTATTAATGTATTGTGATTGTCTATATTGCTTCTTGCTGGCTGGATTTATTTTTCCATCACATTTTACACTGCCTGTTTCCATGTTTACGACCACCCTGCAATCCATCAGCGGTGGCCATGCTTGCACAATATAGAAAAAGCACCAGCCCATGTGAGCTCCCACGGTCCCGGCCACCAGAGACAGCACTTCCTATAGCACGACCACCGCTGATGGATTGCATGGAGGTCGTAACCATGTAAACAAGCAGTAAATATATATGTAATGTGATGGAAAAATGAAGCCAGCAAAGGAATCAATATGGATAATATTAATAACAGTACTTTAGTAAGTGGTTTGTATTAATTTTCTCTACAAGATAAATGCCAAATGTCACTACACAACCCCTTTAAGGAACAAATCAAACTCACAGTCTCTCCTCTAAAAGAATTGAAATGTTCACAAAGGATTGCAGTTTTTCCAATACTTGCTAGGTGGTGGCACGCTTGTATTGTTTCCCCACTGCTGTCAGACAGATCATTCTGTTGCCGATGGTGCCGGCTGAACACTCTTCGTCCATATCTCCAATCCTACAAAGAAAGAAAGCGACATGCACCTCCAATAGTAAAACATCGCTGCAACAGGATAAATCCTCCACGCAGGGGTTTTATTCACAAGCATTAGAAGAATGAAAATGAAGCTCACGCTGACCCCATCAACATGTGGCTGTTTCCCACCTGACGTGAGTTTCGCAATCCTGCTTCTTCCGTGTCACGGACGTCACGTACAGCTTGGGGGACATATTACCACTGCAGCCAGTACTTGGCTGCAGCAGCAGACATGATTTCTATACGTTTATGTTCGGGGAGAAATTTTGGACCATTCTGTTGGTCATCGGTATTTCTGGGACAACCATCTTCAGGTCATGCCATAGTATCCTATGGCTGATTCCAAAGTACATATTTTTATTTTTCAACCATTCTTTAGTTGATTTACTTACTTTAATTCCCCTTGGAGTCAGTATGGGGGCTAGTCTACTACACTATAGCGCCCCTGCAAAAAGACATGCACAGACAGAAAGCAGGTCAAATGGCCTCCAAAGCTTAAGCTTATTGACTCCATTAGCCTCAGTAAAGGCCAGATTTATAATTAGGATATTTGTGGCATGAAAAAAGTCACAAACTGTGTGTTTGCAACCTTTTCAATGTCACTTGCACAAAAGTGTTTGTGCAAGTGGCGTTTCTCTGCTGGGTTTACATCTTTCCTGAAAAGGTGGAGTGGCGAGTATGGGGAGGGGGGGCAGGTCAGTAATTGCAACAGCCCCGTGGATTAGTTGGCTTAGTTGCCCATTGCAACAAAGATTCCACTTTTATTTAATTTTCCAAAGGAGCTCTGAAAAATGAAAGGTGGAATCTCATGCCCATTTGTTTGTTTTGAATTTTTGCTTTTCCTCCCCACGTTCCAATAGCCATAACTTTTTTAATTTTCTGTTCATATAGCCATATAAGGCCTCTTTCACACGGGCGTTGCGGGAAAATGTGCGGGTGCGTTGCGGGAACACCCGCGATTTTTCTGTGCGAGTGCAAAACATTGTAATGCGTTTTGCACTCGCGTGAGAAAAATCACGCATGTTTGGTACCCAAACCCGAACTTCTTCACAGAAGTTCGGGCTTGGGATCGGTGTTCTGTAGATTCTATTATTTCCCCTTATAACATAGTTATAAGGGAAAATAATAGCATTCTAAATACAGAATGCAAAGTAAAATGGCACTGGAGGGGTTAAAAAAATAAAAATAATAATTTAACTAACCTTAGTCCACTTGATAGCGCAGCCCGGCATCTCCTTCTGTATTCTTTCTTCAGGACCTGGGTAAAGGACCTTTGATGACGTCACTCCGGTCATCACATGATCCATCACCATGGTAAAAGATCATGTGACGTACCATGTGATGACCGGAGTGACGTCACCAAAGGTCCTTGACCTATAATGAATGCTCACCACAGGTCCTGTTCAGTAAAGGAGACAGAAGGAGATGCCGGCATCGCGATCAAGTGGACTAAGGTGAGTTAAATGATTTTTTATTTTTTTACTATGCATTCTGTATTCAGAATGCTATTATTTTCCCTTATAACCATGTTATAAGGGAAAATAATAATGATCGGGTCTCCATCCCGATCGTCTCCTAGCAACCGTGCGTGAAAATCGCACCGCATCTGCACTTGCTTGCGGATGCTTGCGATTTTCACGCAACCCCATTCACTTCTATGGGGCCTGCGTTGCGTGAAAAACGCAGAATATAGAGCATGCTGCGATTTTCACGCAACGCACAAGTGATGCGTGAAAATCACCGCTCATGTGAACAGCCCCATAGAAATGAATGGGTTGGTATTCAGTGCGGGTGCAATGCGTTCACCTCACGCATCGCATCCGCGCGGAATACTCGCCCGTGTGAAAGGGGCCTAAGGGTTTATTTTTTTGCAGGATAATTTGTATTTTTAAGGGCACCATTTATTTTACCATGTCTGTTATTGGAAAATAAGAAAAAAAAAATGTTTGTGGAGTTAAATTGAAAAAAACAACAACACATTTCCGCCAAGGTTTTTGGGGTTTTGACATCACAGTTCACTGTGTGCTAAAAATGGCATGAAAGTCTTATTCTGTGGCTCAATACGAATACAGCAATGCCAAACTTGTATAGGTTTCTTTGTTTTACTACTTAAAAAAAAATAAAAACCTTTGAAAAAATCTAAGGGGGGGGGGGGTCATTTATTAAACTGAAATACGCCAATATTAGGCATATTTATGAAGCAGATTGCGGCACAAAGGTCCTTTGAGCTGCAATCTGCAACTTTTCCCTGATCATGCTAGGTTTAAAAAAGTGGGCGTGGCGTTGGTGAGGATGGGGATGTCTCATGTACCATTTTCTACATCTGTTTTAGTTGTAGAAAAAGGTCTAAATGTAAGACAGCTCGGAAGCTGCCTTACATTTAGCAATGTATCACCATTTAAAAAATAGCCGTTAATGTTAAAAAAGTATATATAACCCCCAAAGGGTGAAGTAAGCAAAGATAACCATTAGAGAATTTTTCAAAATTTTTATTTAAAAATAAATAAATCGCTTTGATCCGAATTTATTTGCGGCGAATCGCATAAAAAAACCTGCTATTTCCTGGCTGCAGAGAGCCTTTATAGTGGTGTAGAAGACTGTGCCTTGCAGTAACACGCATAGGGAGTCTGCTGTGGAATGAAATAATACTGAGTCAGTATGACACGCAGATGACAGGCGTCACTCTTAGATTCACTGCACACTTCACTTATTTGGGCAGTCATGGGGCCAAAACTTACCAAATAACTAAAGTATGAACTCAGCCTTACAGGTCGATGTTAGCATCAAGAAGAAGCGCACTCCTTTTACACCGTCATCAGCGGAATCCACATAGATGCCTACAGAACCTGTTCTATTAAATACTTATACAAGTAGAGCCCCCTGACAGAGTGGAGAGGGTGTCAGCAGTAAGTTTGTGTTGACGTCACTGAATATTTTGCCCTTCCTCTGATCCGTCAGAACAATAACCCCCAAAAACGGATCCTGTCTGTGGAGCATCCACCTTCACTCGGTCAGCATTTGGTCAGTAATCCATCAGTATTGCTAATGCCAGAAAAAAACAGGAGAAGATCCAAAACAGAGATGACACGTGAATGGAATATTTGCATGTCTTCTGTGTTTTGTACCCACTCCTGCTTTTTTGTACCAAATCCCAAGCCAATTCTGATGGGACCATACAGGCCTTACAGCTGCTACATAGACAGAATCCGTTGTGCGTCTCATTTTTTCTTCCTTCTGACAGATCAGAACAATGGTCAAATAAATGATGATGTTGTGAGATTGTGGAACAGCTATTCCTGTATAAATTGTACGGAAACTGTCATTTGGCATTCCGGGCACTAGAGGCTACTGTTTTGCAGCTACAACCAGCACACTCTGGGATTTGCATCTGTAAAGAAGGTGATGACTCATGCAGGCTGCTTGTGAGTGAACCATTAAGTCCTGATCTGACATGGTGGAAGCAATGTTCTGTGAGAGACTGAATCCGATTCCATCTTGGCTTCCGGGTGTCCAGGAGTGAACGGGCACGCAGAGGAAGGAGACTAGTTGTTGTCCCTTACTTGGATCCAGCTCTTTGAAAGAGAGATTGTTCCAGGAAGACAGTGTACAGCGTGTGGGCAGAAGTCTGAGTACCAAGCAAGGCCGCACGGTTGCTGAGAGTTTGGTGGCCATCCCGAGTAAGCGTCATCCTCGGGCTCAGAACGGATGCCGGTCTGTACACCTGGTTACTCATTGTCTTATACTGAGTGGCGCCTGAAGTAACAGAGACTAAGCCTAGGCCTGAACATAGTTAGATAGTGAGGGTTATATGTTTTGCTAGGCCGGACAGAACTGTTCTTCTGCGCAGTATTTTGACTTGCAGGCTCTGCTGCATTTGCCACCGGCTAGGTTTGTCCTCTTTAGCGGCACAGCACGACTTGCAGGCTCTGCTGTGTACGTCACCGGGTTAGGCCTATCCCTCGGACAGGGACAGTGACTGGGAGCCAGGGGCATAGCTTAATCTGTGTATATTCATATTGTTGTGTTATTACTATTGTTAATGTAAAGTTTCTGTTCTTGCATATAAAGCTGGTGTCAGTGTCGCTTTTCTTGTCTGTAACTTTGCTGTATCCTGGGGAGCCCACCCTGGTACACGAATTACAACTTGGCGTAGTCGGCAGGATATAGTGACCGTTATGGACGGGAACACGGCGGGAGACCGTCCCCCGGTGCCAGTGGTGCCGGATCAGGACCAGGCCCAGGGTGCACAGGCGCAAGACCAGCTTGCCCCCAACAACATGGCTACCCCAATAAGATACATCCCCGTAGGGGCACTGCTGCGTCATCTGCCAAAGTATGACGGTAGAAACATGACATTGCAGGGAAGGAACAGCATGAGAAGTCCACAGAGTGGCCCTATGACATAGTGGTAAGGCAGAATCAGCATGAGGAGGCCACAGAGTGGTAGAATGACAGCGTGGAGGTGACGACAGCATCAGGAGGCCACAGAGTGGCAAGGTGACATAGAGTGGAGGTGCAGCAGCATGAGGAGGCCCCAGAGTGGCAAGGTGACATGGTGTGGAGGTAGCAGCAGCATGAGGAGGCAACAGAGTGGCAAGGTGACATAGTGTGGAGGTGGCAGCAGCATCAGGAGACCACAAAGTGGCAAGGTGACATAGTGTGGAGGTGGCAGCAGCATCAGAAGACCACAGAGTGGTAAGGTGACATAGTGTGGAGGTAGCAGCAGCATGAAGAGACCACAGAGTGGAAAGGTGACAGCGTGGAAGTGGCAGCAGCATCAGGAGACCACAGAGTGACCCGGTGACAGAGTGGGGAGGTGGGTGGCAATAACAGTACCATCTGAAGATGATAGGTGAAAGACAGAGCACTTGGCATCAGATGTGTGGCATAAGGCAGGTGGCAGCATCAGAATAGTAGCTGAGGCAGGTAGCCAGAAGAAAAAGGTCTCTTTTGTCAAAGCGTTAGTGTGGCACCATGAATGATCATCTAGTCTGATGCATCAGGCATTGGTGGGTGGAAATCCTGGCTGATCCACGCCTGATTCATCTTGACAAAGTTCAGTCTCTCCACATCTTGGGTGGGCAGGCGTGTTCTTCTTGGGGTAACTATGGCCCCTGCCGCAATAAACACCCGCTCTGATGCCACACTACTTTTCCAGGGCAAACTCTGCCAGTTGCGGCCACAAATCCAGTTTGGCTGCCCAGTAGTCCAGCAGATCTTCAATGTGGGGTGGCAGGGTGCACTCCAAGTATGCCACCACCTGCTGAATGGTCCTGCTCCAGGTGTAGCTGCTGCTGGTGAATAGTTTCTTCACTAAGCGGGTGAAGAAAGCTGCTCATCAGTGACTCTAGACTCAGGCTGCTGCTAATGGAGCTGGTACTGCTCCTGCCACCCCACCCCTCCCCAGCAGTGGAACGTGGCAGTGGAACGTGAGTGCAGAGGGCTCCCCCGGTAAGACCTACGAGGGGATGGACGATGACGCAGATAGGCATCGGCCAACTCACTACATAGGATGTCTCTATAGTAGTTCAGTTTGTCCTCCATCTCAGCGGGTGTAAAAAAAGGCCCCCATTTTGGACCGGTAGCAAGGGTCCAACAAGGTGGAGAGCCATAAGTAATTCCTCTGCCGAATGGTGACAATTCGACTGTCACTACCCAAGCAAGTGAGCATGCATCGGGCCATTTGTGAAAGTAACTCGGAGGGACTCCCTGCCTCCATCTCCACTGCATACTGACACAGTGTGTCTGGGTCTTCTGCCTCGTCTTACTCAATGGCCTATAGCTCTTCTGGCTGCTCCTGCTCCTCCTCTCCTGTCACCTGTGTAGAAAAACCACCCATTTCGCTACACATTGCTAGTGCTCCAATTCCCCACAGGGCTCATGTGGCCTTGAGATGTAGGCGCCACGTCTCAAGTCCCCTGACCAGCTAGATTTACCATCATCTGTTCCAGGACATGTGTAACACCCCAGAGTTGTGTTACTACATGCCTCTACCCCGCTACTATCTCCTAAGAGCTATATATTGTCATCTGATGAAATGTATATTATGTCTTTACATATGTGCATGTAAAACCATGTTAAATATAATTGTTCCTTGTCATTTTCCAGGTTCAGCAGCAGGGGCCAGCAACACATTGGCCAGGTACAAGTCCCAGTTTAGTATATCTAAGCTGGAATGGATTATTCCAGCTTGGCTCCCCCTCTGTGAGCAGAGTGGCCTGTTCCCACATCCTGCAGCATGGGTGGAGAAGGAAGTTAGATTCAGTGTAGCCCACCCCCTGCTAGGGGTAGGGTGTGTGTAGGAGATCCCCTGCATAGGGAAGACAGCAAGGATCTTGTCTCGGCTGAGACCTGATCATATCCCCAGACTGGGCACCTTCAGCCTCAGCTGGATGAAAAGAAGCAGAAACTACAGACAACCTCCAGAGTTCCAGGAAGAAAGCATCCCCTGAGAAATCATCTGTGAGTTAAGTCCAGAGACCTAGGAGAAGCCATATCCTCCTCAGCTAGTCTGTCCCCATACAGCAGAAGTTACAGAAAAGTGCAGGATATTAATTCCTGCCACAGTTACAGAGCTACCAAGCAGACGTCCTATCCTGCAAGCTCCCCACATATCAAGCAGAAGCATTTATTCCTGCCAATGATTGCCAAAACCTGCTGAGACCAGAGACCAAAGCTGTATACTGCTTGGATACAAGTTATCTTCAGTAAAGAAATGTTTGAACTTCACCTGAAGGTCTGGACATCATTTCTTCTGCAAAATTCCTGAGCCAGGAGCCAGGAGTCCAGCCATACCCAGGTAGGAGACACCGTTGACACAATTATCACCACCTTATAGAGACATTATAGACCATTACACCACTCTGGCATTCCTTATCTGGGACATGCGTTATAACACCTTAGCAGGGCCCTGGTGTAGTATCCTGTGCACGCTGCAATTGGCGTCACAACAAATACAGAACATTAACAACACATATCCTGGCCATTGCATAAGTGGCGTCGCGAACAGGATCGGAATGTGTGCGTATCATTGCTATAACAGGATCGGATTGTGTGCCTGTCCCTGCTACAAGGTCTACAGACTGTGTGAACACCCCAAAAATGGACTTTATTGCCTTTGTTGCGGTGCCAGACAGCGCTAAACCGTGCGCACCGGCACTTCAGGGGTTAATTTGCCATATTTTTGTAATGGCGCTGCTTCTTCGTGCCCTTTGGAAGCGGGAAAACATAGGAAAGCCCTCTCAAGAGCGCGAAAATGATGATTACGCCCCCTCTAGAAGTGGGAAAACTAAAGACTGCCGACCAAGAACTCTGTAATGTGAGCCAAGCCACTTCTTGCACTCGTCATGTAAGGAGAAGCCAAAAAGATGGCGCGTCTCCCAACACCAAAGTGGGACCAGATGGTCATTGGGGACTGTGGCGAAACCAACCTCGCCACTGGGCTTCGGAGGGGTCTAGCTACCAGCCTCTTGCCTCAGGATTATGGCCCATACTAACTTTAAAGGAGCAGACAGACCGGCTGCACAGCTTAAATCTGTCTTTGCAATTGTATTTGTGTATTCTGAGTGCCATTCACCTAATGATATGCACTCAGACTTGAGCTACATGGGAATATGTTAAATGTCTGTGTTTGCTCTGGGGGTGTGACATTGTGTGTTTGGGTGGTGATTTCTGTTCTGTTGTCCCCACATGTGTATTGGCAATTTCCCTTTGTCTTGAGTGATAATTGGATTACTCCTCGGGTGTCACCGTCTCCTACCCACCCTGGACCTACGACAAGGCTCCAGGCTCCAGTGGGTGAACCTCTCCTACATCCAGAGAGCAGGAACCAGGAACAAGCTCTTACAAGAGCTAGTAGTAAAGCCAGGGGAGTATAGAAAATCTCCCAGCGTATAGCAATCCCCAGCGTCGATCAGTTACCCAAACATCAGCCTCAACATGATAAAGGGTAAAACAGGCACACTTTATTGAGGGCTACCCGTCCGTATTTATGCAGGTCCCCATCTGGTGGACACGCCCCTAGGGGACCAGAATGAAGACTATGACACAGGACAGATATGCAGCACTGCAGGTTAGACAGACACAATACATCCCCACAATGCATCATGGTTTCCTCCTCTCTGCCCTGGAGACACCCGAGGAGTAATCCAATTATCTCTCAAGACAAAGGGAAATCGCCAATACACATGTGGGGACAACAGAACAGAAATCACCACCCGCACACACAATGTCACACCCCCAGAGCAAACACAGACATTTAACATATTCCCAGGTAGCTCAAGTCTGAGTGCATATCATTAGGTGAATGGCACTCAAAATACACAAATACAATTGCAAAGACAGATTTAAGCTGTGCGGCCGGTCTGTCTGCTCCTTTAAAGTTAGTATGGGCCATAATCCTGAGGCAAGAGGCTGGTAGCCAGACCCCTCCGAAGCCCAGTGGCGAGGTTGGTTTCGCCACAGGGACGAACCAGTATACGAAATTCCACCACCGGAGGTCTGCATTTCCCAGGTGGTGAAGAAGACTGGCCCCAGCATCTTCGGATTACCTGTGGAGGCTGTGGATTCTTCCCCCGACACCGAGATTGCCGCCAGCGCTGAGGACAAGATGGCCACCGATGACAATTCCGCTCCCGCGGAAACCACCGCCAGTAAAGCTGTACAGGCCCCGGAGGTCTCTGCATCGCAGACCGCATATACGCCTCCAGCGACCGATGTCCCAGCTCCAGAGGCAGCCACGACTACCGCCGAGCATCAGCAGGAGGCACCGGAACCGGCAACAGGTTGTAGCAGTCCCGCTCCCTGAGGCCCTGGTCCAGCCCGTAGCTGCCCCTGAACCACGCCCGGTGGGCCCCGACACCTCCATTAGGCCCAGAGAGGCCCCGCTCCGCACGCCCGCTGGCGCGGAGGAGGCGGCCGGAGCTTCCGCTCCGCCGCCCAGCCGGACTGAGCCCAGGGCCAGTCACCTTAATCCAGAAGTCCCAATGGAGATTACCTGTCATGCCCAAAGCCAGAGGGAGTATAAGACAACAATTGAGGAATGGGTTAAACAGGTACTGGATGACCCCCAGCCAGGGGACCCCAAACCTACCAGATGCACTGGAACAGTACTCTGGTTCTCAGTAGACAGGGGAGTGGGCTTCCTCCAAGACAATTACTCTGGAGCCGAGGTATTCGTGGGCTGCCGTTCTGTCAAGTGCACTTACCTGCCGCAGGCCCAACGCAACTTGTATGTGGGCGACCAGGTTGAATACACTCCAATGCGGTCAATTCAAGGCCCCTTTGACACAGGAATGACCCTCCTGGCCAAACCACTATCTCCTGCATTTACCCCGGAGAACTGGCAGGAAGACCCAGGCTCTGCAGGGAGGGTCCGTTGTTTGCAGGAGACCCCAGATGGCAAATTGCGGTTCAGAGAACAAGCACAACCTGAGCCAGAGCCACTAATTCCTGACCTGGCTGCGCCCCCAACACTACGGGTGGGCCAGATCAATAACTCTGTATTAACATTTTTTTCCCAGGGTGCAACCGTATGTTTTGCCCTGGAAGCTCCCACAGGCACCCCCAGTTTGCCTTCCAGAGCCTCTCCAGCTAGACGTTTTGTCCACCTCTGCACCGGCCAGGGATTCCGGATTGCAGCAGGTCACCACAGCGTTTACCAGGCTGACTGCTCAATCAGTACCAAAGAACCCCACAAGAGGGCAGTGGCGCACCACAACTGCTGCGACTTTTAACTACCAGAAGCAGGAGCGCTCCCTAATGAGCTTTAGTAGCTCCAGTAGTAAGGAGGACCTGCAAGTCCTTCTCTAAATGTCCTTTTCACCTTAAAATTAAGACTAATGGGAGCCACAACATGGACTGCACTTGATGGGTGAAGATCTGTTGGCCATTTGTTCCGTGTGTGTTGCCCTCGTTTGTTCTTCACCAGGATGGACATGGTTTGTGAGGACTCCCCCCATCTTGAATAACTTTTTATACCCCAGTTTACACATTGTTTTATCCCCTTTCTCAGGTTACTTGAGAGCCTCATGGGACTATGGTTCTCACTTTTGCTGCTATTTTATGTGTTTTTATATAACATTTTATAATATTCCTTGGATTACAAATACACCTCCTATTGGATTACAATTAACTCCATTGTTTCCCATGGATTACAAGTGACTTTTGCTTATTTCCAGAGGATTCCACATCTAGCACTTCAAAGAAAAAGGACTCAAGTCATATTTGAGCGTATTAATGATAATATTGCTTGCACTAATAAATGCATAATATATTTGCATTGTTTTGCCCAACATGTTTACAGGTTATGCAACGTTACAAGCCTGCACCCAAAGAAAGGACTCAAACGAGTACCTCAGCTCTTTGTGATCTCTATTGTGATATTTTTGGACTATGTTTTTACACTCAAGTTTACAGGTGTAGCAACGTTCAAGTACTTATGCCCATTGTATGGACTCTTTTACAGATGCCGCAATGTGAATTTATGCACTTGTTGTGAAACTGCATTTAACTTTTGCCTTTAGGCTACTTTCACACTAGCGTTGTTTAAATCCGGCGTTCAATTCTGACACCGGAATTGCCCGCCGGATCCGGAAAAACACGTGAAAACGGATTTGAATCCTGATTAGGATTTTGATCACAATGAAAAAATGCATTGGAAAAAACAGATGCGCCATTTATGGACTTTAACTTTTTTTTCACATTTTTCGGGTTTAACATGCAAAAGCCGGATCCGGTTTGACTGAACACACAGCGCCGGATCCAGCGTTAATGCAAGTCAATGGGAAAAAGACCGGATCCGGCGTTCAGTCAAAGTGTTCAGGATTTTTGGCCGGAGGTAAAAATACAACATGCTACGGTTTTCTGAAAAGCCTGATCAGTCAAAAAGACTGAACCGAAGACATCCTGATGCATCCTGAACGGATTGCTCTCCATTCAGAATGCATTAGGATAAAACTTATCAGTTCTTTTCCGGATTTGAGCCCCTAGGACGGAACTCAGCGCCGGAAAAGAAAAACGCTAGTGTGAAAGTACCCCTTAGCACCTTGCTTTTGTGTCACTTTGCTTAACAGCTCTGTTCTCTTTATACGGACTGCCTCTGCGGACGCTGAATACTAATGGCCTACTCCTGGTGTCATGTATCCTAGGTACCCAGGTAGGACAAGTGGTAAGGCAGGTTCAGCAACTACAAGGGTCAGGGGCGGACACAGACAGCAGAGGGCCCCTGTGCAAATAATGTGCCTGCCCTCCCCCCCCCCCCCCCCTCCTCTCAAGCCAAATTCTCAACATAACCTATTCCGTCCTAGCATTACTTATAGCAATACAAAACATACAGGTTAAGGCTACTTTCACACATGCAGCACGGCCACCTGATCCGGCAGAGAATGCATGGAATTGGCCGGACACAAACTCAGGCATGCAGCGGTTTGTGTCCCACGGATTCTCTGCATTTTTGCCGGATTGTGGCCGATCTCTGCCAGACCCCATTATAGTTAATGTGGCCAGCGGACATTCTGTCTGCATCCAGCAGTGCTGGAGCATTCCGGAAGGCTGTTCTCTGCAAGAAGAGCCTGCCAGAATCACTAACTCCGATGTGAAGGTAGCCTAATACAGGTCCACATACCTCTTACATCCAGGGACGTCTTCGTTGATGTAGATGTTCTCTGTCCTCATCTTCTTGTTTCAGACCACACCGCCATGATGATTTCTTTCTGTCATCTCTTCTTTCTGCAGGGTTTGACAGACAGACATCTTAGTTTCCTAGTTTTCCATCATTCTCCCACCTAATCAACACCACTCTAATACTGTGCCTGCTGTGCCCCCTATACAAGTTACACACAGATAGTTCCCCTTAAATAATTACTGGCACACAGTGTCCTAAAAAATAACTGTGCCTAGAAAACAGTGTCCCTGACACTAATAGTGTGAACATAATGTTCCCCAAAAATAAGTGTGCTAAGCTGATACCGTGCCAGGGTGCCCACCAAAGTAACAGTGCTCCCTAAAATCCCACCAAAAGAAATAATTATCTACCAGACAACACGTAGTAGTAATAGTGCCCCTACAGTAATAATGACCCCACTGTGTCCCAGAAGTAATAATGCTCCCATAGTGTTCATACTAGTATTCAAGTTCCTCATAGTCCCTCAACTGTAATAAAGCCCACCATAATGTCCCCAGTGGTAATAATTCTCTTTATAATGTGCGCCAGTACATAAAGTGCCCTGTTGTGTGGCAGTATAAAAAATATCTCCTCTTAGTGCCCCCTGTAGAGTCAATGTCCCTATAGTACCCTCATAATGTGTGCCAAAAAAAAACCTCTTAGTGCCCCCAGTTAAGCCAAGGTCCCCATAGTGCCCTATAATTTGTGCCAGTATGAAATACTCCTATATCGTGTGCCTCCCCTTGTTCCCATGGTGCCTGACAATGTGCCAGTAAAAAATGCCCCCATAATGTGTGCCAGTATATAAAATAGGGTCACCAGTAGATGCCCCCATACTGCTCCCCCCTTCTTAGTGCCCCCATGTCTGCCAATATATAAGATAGAGCCCCAGAAGATGCCCTCATAGTGCTCCTCTCCCCCCTTCTCCATAGTGCCCCCCATGTGTGCCAGTATATAACATAAGGACCCCATAGTGCTCCTCCCCCTCCATAGTACCCCCCATGTGTGCCAGTAACTAACATAGGGCCCCTATAGTGCTCCTCCCCCTCCTTAGTGCCCCCCATGTGTGCCAGTATATAAAATAGGGCCACAATAGTACTCCCCCCTCCATAGTGCCAGCATGTGTGTCAGTATTTAAAATAGAGCCACCCATAGTGCTCCCCCTCCATAGTGCCCCCCTTGTGTGCCAGTATATAAAATAGGGCCCCAATAGTACTCCCCCACTCTATAGTGCCCCCATGTGTGTCAGTATTTAAAATAGGGCCCTGCATAGTGCCCCCCATGTGTGCCAATATATAAAATAGGGCCCTCCATAGTGCCCCCCATGTGTGCCAATATATAAAATAGAGCCCTCCATAGTGCCCCCCATGTGTGCCAATATATAAAATAGAGCCCTCCATAGTGCCCCCCATGTGTGCCAATATATAAAATAGGGCCCTCCATAGTGCCCCCCATGTGTGCTAATATATAAATTAGGACCCCAATCGTACCCCCCCCCTCCACAGTGCCCCCATGTGTGTTAGTATTTAAAATAGGGCCCCCATAGTGCTCCTCCTCCTCCATAGGCACCATAGGATAGGGCCCCCAGTAGATGCCCCCATGAGTGCCAGATAGGGCCCCTAGTAAAGTGTAAATAAATAAAAATATAAACTCACATACTTACCTCCTTGCCGCTTTCAGCGATGCGATGCAGGCCTCTTCTGGCCTGTGTCCCACGCTGTATGGCTCAGGCGGCGTGATGACGTCATCGCGCCGCCTGTTCCGTCCTCTGATAGGTTGCAGGCCTAGTGCCTGCAGCCTATCAGAGGAAGGGGAAGGGAGACGCCTCTCCCCTGCCCCGTCGCAGCATCCATCCGTATCGCTGTCCTAAGGACAGCGATACAGATGAATAGAGATGAGCGCTTCCACAATGGAAGCGCTCATGTCCCCCTGCTGCTGGTAGGAAGGGGCCCCCTCCTGCTCTGGGCTCCTGTGCAGCCGCACCGGCTGCACATGTGGTATGTCCGCCCCTGACAAGGGTAATCCCGCTGCTTCGGGAATGGCTAGGGGAATAATATACCCCTCCTTGGTTTACTGGGTATACCGAGAGGGAAACTGCTAATAAGACACCCTACTCATGCGGGCAGGAACCTTAGGGTAGCCGTTTTATGTTTGTCTTTGTATGTCTTTATATGTATTACATTCAGCCCTTTGTATTAATTTGGGTACCCCAGAGCTAATTCCCCCAGTGTTGTGTTACTACACGCCTCTACCCCGCTACTATCTCCTAAGGGCTGAATATTGTCATCTGATGTAATTTATATTATGTCTTCACATATGTGCATGTAAAACCATGTTAAATATAATTGTTCCAGGCAGAGCGGCATGACGTGATGACGTAGGCATGCCGCGCTCCCTCCCACTCTCCTCCCCCTTGCTACCTGTCTCCATGTGCCGGACTACCGGTACTTGCTTTTAGTCGGCGTCCCCGCTGCCCCGCTCTTGGCCTCACGCTGGACGAGGAGGACTGGCTGAAGCAGGGGAGGCTGGATGTCTGCGACGGAGGAAATCTGAGCGGAGGAGTTGACGCTGGTTTGGTCGGGCGGCGGGGCGCTGTCCGGTGGCTGCAGAGTTTTCTTATTTCTACTTTTCCCTGTCTGTGTTGGACCCGGCTGGATGGCAGAGACGCCGTGGAGAGCACACGTGCGCATGCGCTGGTAGCTGGTAGTCTTTCATCTTGCGGACCCAGCGGACACAGCAGATCTGTGCTTAATGCCTTGGTCGACCTGGAGTACGTGAGTAGCTCGAGGGGAGCCCACTATGAACCAGCTCTTCAGAACAAGTAAAACTTATTTCTACTAACATTTGTTAACCCTTGCTGACTTTTGGGATGCTACTAACATTTTTTAACTCTTGCTGACTTTTGGGTTTGCTGTGGTTAGTGAACCTAGGCTGCTTGCTATCCACGCCCTTAGTTCGCCCACCTTGTGACACCTGGCGATACAATACATGGGAGGACGATTCCTATTGCACAACGTCCAGGGATTCACGGCAGAGAAACAGCGCCGGCAATTAAAACAACCAAAGCAAATTAACTAATATCTACCGCCCCAACCCCTTTGGCTGATGAACTTGTGTTATAACCAACTATATTAGCAGGACTCCAAAAACACGCAAATTTAATATCTACTAATATTTATTAACACCTGCTCAGCTACTCCCCCTTCTCCCACTTATTGTCATTCTCTGTGTGAATACTTAATGCTAGAGGAGAGAGAGGGGGAGAGGGGCAGAGTTAAAATAGTTACCTGATTACCCTGCTTCCACTTGTTATTTTGACTCCTTTGGCTGAGGGATCTTATGTGTTTAAGCACTCTCATTATATGTTGGACTGCTATATAATTTGCTGTTATTTTTTATGTGCCTGGATAAGTAGGTTCCTTTTATAAGTGAACCCTGTATCGCTCCCCCTGTGGCAGCAGGGGCGTGGACGAAAATTGGGGACCCGGGGAGTGCTCCTGTTTCACTGAGTTTGTGACAGGACTGGAGTCAGAGTACCCCATAAGTTGTTCCCTAGGCCTCAAGGCTTTGGAACCTATTTCCCAGGCGCGAAAACTGTTATCTGTTTCCTCCTCCCTTTGCTTGTCCCTCTATCTTAACGTCGCTAAAGCTGTATGTCTCATAAGATAATGCCAGCAAAGGTTCCAGGTAGGAAGTCTTTGGGTGCAAGCGGAGCTAGTCCAGTCTCCAAAATTGATAACATTTTTTAAGTCACCACAATATAAGAAAAGGACTAACCAGAAGGGTCATAGGAAGAACAAAGCTGACGTAATAAATCCATCAAATATAGAAGAGACCGGCGAGGTAGAAGAGGGCAGGAGCGATAAACATGTAGTAACAGAGGAGAGGATAGATATAGTGGATAAGAAGCTGACAGATATCCTGAATGGGGTCCAAATATCAAACCAAGCATTGGGAGACCTGTCTGCTAAAATGTCCACAGTTCAAACTGATCTGTCCCTAATTAAAGATGAGATGAACAAAGTATGTGAGAGAGTGAAAGATCTTCAGGTGGTCACAAAAGAATTAAAGCAAGAAATGGATGGGATGAAGAATAGGTTGGGGCTGATAGAAACCGAAAAGAGCTTTTTACAGGAAAGAGTTACTGAAATGGAGTACAGATCCCGCAGACCAAACATACGCCTGGTTGGGTTCCCTGAAGGGTCTGAGAAAGAAGACCCGACAGGGTTTCTCCAACAATGGCTAATAGAGGTGTTCGGAGTGGATAGATTGCCTATAGGGTTTTCGGTGGAGAGGGCCCACCGGATACCAATTAAACAGCCACCTGTAGGGAGCAATCCTGGCCAAAATGATAAATGCTCGGGATAGGGACAACATTATGAAAAACAAAAGATTCATATCCCCCCTGGAATACAATGGGAGGGAAATAGAAATATATCCGGACTATTCTAGGGCTACACAGGCAAAACGCCGTGAATTTAGAGAGGCCAAGAAGAGAATGGCGGCAGCTAAGATTAAATATGCACTTTTATACCCAACGAAAATGAGAGTAATATACCAGGATCAATTCTATTTCTTTAACCAACCAGATGAATTACAGGAATGGCTGGATGGCAGGGGGATAGGTCTCTTATCTATAGGCACTTTAACACCCAATGGAGACGGATGGGGGGTGGATTGGTTGTGGGGGAGGGGCGAGGTGTAAGATGTTAGCAAACCGTCGGGTTGTCTGACCAAGTGGGGGTGGGGGTGGGATGGGATGGGGGGAGGGTAATGGGAAGTGGGGATGGAGCGGGTAGGTTGAAGGGGTCACCTTCACTCTTTCCCTCCTCCCCTACCCGCCCCCGCGTTGGGTCCTGAAGGTTGTATTACCATGCAGGAAAGTATATGAATAGAATCTTAACATGGAATATACGTGGAATGGCCGAGAGGACTAAGCGGGAGGTCATATTTGATGTAGTTGCGAGACATCTTCCTGCAATAGTATGCCTTTTGGAAACACATCTTATACATGAGAACATTAACTACATGAAAAGGAAATGGGCAAGATATGACTACCATGCTTGCTGCTCGGCGTATTCCCGGGGTGTTAGTGTCTATGTCCATGGATCTATGGATTACACTCCAATTGCCCATAGAATTGATAAAGAAGGAAGATTTGTCTTCCTGTATTGTTATTTAGATGGCAATGCTTGTATATTGGCATTTGTATATGTCCCTCCTCCCTTTTCCATGTGTATTATGTCTCACAGACTTTATAGGCTCTAGAGCACGCTGTCCGGTTCTGGTAACTAGTGACTTCAATGATGTCATGGACTTGGAGGAAGACAGATACTCTAAGGATCATCCCTATAAAGTAGATAAGGACAAAACAACACCATTAAGAAGGATCTCCCGGGAAATGGCATTGACAGATATCTGGCGATACCTATATGAAAAAAAAAAAAGCATTTTCTTGTTTTAGCCTGGCAAATACTGTCATGTCTAGAATAGATTTAGCTTTAGCTAATCCTGATCTTTTAGACTGCGTAATAAAAATGAAGTATGAAATGCACACGATATCTGATCACTCCCCTATGGTTATCACAATAAAAATGGGGAATGTTAAAAGGAAAACAAGGAGTTTCAGATTAAATCCTCATTGGATTAAGTTAATTAAGGACCAGGAAAGTATAATAAAGGAGATCCAGGAGTTTTGGCTTTTGAATGCTCCGTCTGCACCCATGCATATAGTATGGGATTCCTTTAAAGCGTTCTTGCGTGGGGTATACATAGCCAAAATCAACGGGAAAAAGAAAGAATATGCTGCAAAAGAACTTGCTCTTAAAAAAAGGGTCCAGTACCTACAGGGAGAGCTATTCAACAATAACATCACTGCACAATCACATTTTGAGAAAGCCAGACTAGAATATAAAAATTATCTATACGAAAAAGCACAACATAAGGTCTTCTTTACAGGAGCTAAATACTTCTCGCAAGCAGGGAAACCAGGAAACCTCTTGTCACTCCTGAAAACCAAAAAAACAAGAACAGAATAAAAAATATAAAAAGTGGAAGTGGAGAGATAATCACGTGCCCGGAGGATATTGAGCGAGAATTCGTCAAGTATTACAATATTTTATACACTAACAATAAAAACCAGCAGGATGGAGATGTTGAAAAGTTCCTGGAGAACATCAACCTCCCTAAATTAACAGAGCAGGAGTGCAAAATATTAAACCGACCTATAGAATTAAAGAAAGTATCTGAGGCCCTCTGGACTATTCAGGGAAACTCCTTCCCAGGGACTGATGGGCTCCCGTTTGAAATCTATCGCCAATATGGGGATGTAATCCTGCCAATGCTATTACAGGTCCTAAATAACACCTATCAGATAGGTCAGTTACCCGCATCCCTATCCGAAGCAGTAATCACACTTATTCTAAAAAAGGGTAAGGATAAGAGAGAGATTGGTGCGTATCGCCCGATCTCCCTCTTAAATACAGACTATAAAATCTCCGCAAAAATATTTGCTAACAGACTAAAAGGAGTAATTGATAGATTAATTCATCCAGACCAGTACAATCTAGCATACGCAGAGCCTCTTTAAATATCCAGGTCGATCAGGGGGGTGGCTCCCACTCCATCCTGTCATTAGACGCTGAGAAGGTGTTTGACCGGGTTGGAGTGGAAATATCTCTGGAAAGTAATGTATAAGATGAATATGGGTAAATACTTTATTAAATGGACCCAGATTTTATACAATCACCCCAAGGCCAGAATCAACATCAATGGAGTATGGTCAGAACAAGTGGAGCTGCATAGAGGAACAAGACAGGGATGTCCCCTTTCTCCATTACTGTTTGCCTTATTCATAGAACCATTGGCCGCTAAAATTAGGTCAGATGATTGGATCTCTGGCTTTGGTATAAATGGGACCTCTGATAAGATAAGCATGTACGCAGATGACATTCTTGTCTTCTTGGAGAACCCAACACCGCAGTTGCCTTATCTTATGGAACTAATAAATAAGTTCAGTGATATCTCTGGATATAAAGTCAACTGGGCAAAATCAGTATTGCTACCATTGGACTAGAAAAATCCACCGAACACCCTAGGTATCAAGGTATTAAAAACCACGGAATCTATGGACTATCTGGGTATAAAGCTAAGCGCAAGCATATTAGACTTTGTGAGATTGAATGTCACCTCTCTGATGACTAGATGTAAAAGTAAAATTGGTGTCTGGCAGAGCTATCTATGGGACAAGCGGACAGAATTGCATTAATGATTTTGCTCCCCCAGATTCTGTATATTTTGGCGTCATGTTGAGTCTGGATAGAGGATCATTTCTTCAACCATTTGGAACGACTGCTGAATGACTTAATCTGGGAAAGAAAAAGGGTAAAACTTAAGCAAAAATATCTCTGGTTAGCGGAAGAGGACGGAGGGCTATTGGTTCCTTTTTTTCAAGGAAATTACTTGGCCGTGCAAGTTCAGTGGATCAAGTCAGGGGGAAACAATATAAAATAATTTTTGGAACGGGGCTTTTATGGCCCAAAACAAAGGTAAAAAATGCCCAATCTGTCGAATGGTGGATTTGTCTTGGGGAAAGATTAAAAAAATTGGGGAATTTCTAACACTTCAAATTTTTCACCTTTGTGGGGCAACAGCAGCATTGTAAAATTCCAATTAATCACGGATTATAAATATTGGGTAAATCATGGCATCATTTATGCTTCACAATTAGTTAAAAATGGGATAATAAGAACGCTAAAAGAACTATGCCCTGGAATTAGCATAGACTTAATGAGTCAATATCGGTATTATCAATTAAAACACGCATTTGAAGCTACACAAAATAGGGATTATTTTATCACAATAAACCACAAATTTATAGATTTTTGTAACAAACACACGACAACAAAGGTGACCATCTCTCAGGTGTACAGGTTAATAAGGAAGGGATTGGGGAAAACACTAAAGTTTAATAAGGAAGAAAAATGGTCAAAGGATATAGGATTAAACACAATTGAGTGGGGCAATATTTACAGAAATATAAATAAGACAACGATATCTGGTAACTTTAGGATTATCTATTTTAACATTATTCACAGAATATATTTGACTCCAATATTATTAAATAAGATCTACAAAGAATAAGAACCAAAATGCTGGAGGTGTAGTCAAGAACCCGCTGACTATATTCATATGATATGGTCCTGTCCGAGTATGCAATCGTACTGGCGAGGGGTCTTTAGTTCCCTAAGTGCAGAGTCCTTATTATCCCTCCCATATAAGCCGGAAGTGGCTGTCCTAGGGTGTCCTCTATCATCAATTAGGGAAAAGGGAAAAAAAAAGGATCTGGACAAGAGGTCTAATGGTGGCAAAAGTCATTATCGCAAGAGAATGGGGAGCAAAAACAGCACCTAGCATCAGGGAATGGAAAACCTTCTGGCAAGGATCGAGAGATATGAGGAATACGCTGCAGGTACTGCATGACTGCCTCTGCCGCTGGGTGAGCGGGCGGGGTGAGTGGGGGGGAGAGATTGGAGTGATCATTGGCGACGATCACCGAGATAACCACCATGGGGGGACGGGGGACAGGGGTGATAAGTCTGGATTGACAGCGGGAGAATGAGTCTAATGTAATATGGAAGGGAATAGGAAGATTTGCGAATGTCCCAATATTAATACAGACTATGTATTATGTCTGCCATGTTGGCAGAACCTGTACTGATGCACTTAGACTCAGCACTGTCAAACTTTCTTTTTGTAATTCTGTGTTATAAAACTGAATAAATAAATGTAAATTTAAAAAAATATATAATTGTTCCTTGTCATTTTCCAGGTTCACCAGCAGGTGGCAGCAACACATTGGCCAGGTACAAGTCCCAGTTTAGTATATATGTAGTGTCCCACTAGGTAAATGTGGGCACTACACAAGGGTCAATTGGGCCACGTGGTTCTCCTACTCCTGAGGGACAGTGGCAGTGTATTTAACAGTCCATTTTTAATGTATTTTTTTATGTGTTGATGTGTATTTCCCCTGGGATGTGTGTAGCAGGCCTATTAGGGTGTAGTTCCTCCTCCTAGACATTAGAGGGAGATAGGGAGCCCCTTGTATAGTTAGGTCCTGTGCAGGGAAAGGAGTCTGTGTAGTCAGGAGTCTGTGTAGAGACACAAGTGAGAGTGCACCTTAGCCAGAGAGAAGCTGAGGGCCACCTCCTGACATGCAGTTAGATAGCCCAGGATTCTAGTTGCCACCAGGAGGCTAGTAGTGCAGTCCAGCCTGCCTGAGGATATTGAGCCAGAGTTAGCTCAGAAGATTGTCACCAGGGGAAGAGTTTACCTCCTGAGAAACCTGCAGTTCCTATAACCAGAGAGCAGAGCAGAGCAGAAGTGTTTTGCAGCCAACCTTAGAGGAGCTGAATGGCAGAAGGATCTTAGTGAAAGCAAGGATAAATATATACCTGAGGAAGTTTTTGGTGACCAAGGATAAAGCCAGCATTAGGGCATATGGGCCTTTGGATAAAGACAGCCAGGAGTTCTGAGGAATAGTGCACAGGATTTCTGAGGAAAAGTGCAGCCTGGTCTGTAAGTGTTTTACCCTCTGAGTATCTTGCAAAGAACATTGTACCTGCCATTGATGTAAAAGCCTGCTTATGATTGCTGCTGCCATGTGGAACTGAACCTAGACTGTACAAAGTTAACTGTTTCCAGTAAAAGGAAGTTTGGTTCACCACAACATCGTGTTCCTCACTTATTACTACTATAAATCGGTGTGCCACAGTTACAGGCACTGGCATCACGAATCTTAAAGGGACCTTTCCCCCGGCACATTAAACACCTGCAACATCCAGGGCACCTCATCTACCATCAGGCCTGGTCCCTATACACTGAGAGTGCCCCAGAGGACCCCTGTGCCAGCCTCTCCATCACTGCTGTACGCCTGCCCAGGGTCTTTCAAGAAACTGTGAGTAACCCAGAGCAACCCTCGTTTGCCTAAGTAACCGTGACCTCACAATCGCAATACCCTGCAGGGCTGCGTACTGCATATATAAGCTGAAATGGAATATTCCAGCTTATCTCTCCCTCTGTGAGCAGAGTGGGCTGTTCCCACATCCTGCAGCATGGGTAGAGAAGGAAGTTAGAGTCAGTGTAGCCCACCCCCTGCTAGGGGTAGGGTGTGTGTAGGAGATCCCCTGCATAGGGAAGACAGCAAGGATCTTGTCTCGGCTGAAATCTGATTATATCCCCAGACTGGGCACCTTCAGCCTCAGCTGGATGAAAAGAAGCAGAAACTACAAAAACCTCCAGAGTTCCAGGAATAAAACATCCCCTGAGAAATCATCTGTGAGTTAAGTCCAGAGACCTAGGAGAAGCCATATCCTCCTCAGCTAGTCTGTCCCCATACAGCAGAAGTTACAGAAATGTGCAGAAGATTAATTCCTGCCACAGTTACAGAGCTACCAGAGACCAAAGCTGTATACTGCTTGGATACAAGTTATCTTCAGTAAAGAAACGTTTAAACTTCACCTAAAGCTCTGGACATCATTTCTTCTGCAAAATTCCTCTATTACTCCTACTATCACTACACTCAAATTTATTGCAAGTGAGCCAGGATTCCAGCCATACCCAGGTAGAAGACACAATTATCACAACCCTATGGAGACATTATAGACCATTACACTACTATGGCATTCCTAATCTGGGAAGTGCACCTTAGAAGGGCCCTGGGGTAGTACCCTGCACACGCTGCAATAGGCGTCACGACAAGTACAGAACATTAACAACACATATTCTGGCCATTGCACATGAAACAGTGGAATGTCATTGTTCATCCCGTAGTCCTGGCGACTGACAAATAAAGTGACCTCCTCAAAGAGCCTGAGCAAACGGCAGGTGTCATGCATGAGCTGCCACTGTCTGACATCGAAGTTACACAGGGGAGTACTTCTGTCCGCTTGGATCATCAGGAAATCGTTTATGGCCTTTCTCTGTTCGTGCAGTCGGTCCAACATATGGAGGGTGGAATTCCAACGGGTGAAAAGGTCGCATATCAGCCTATGTTGGGGGATGCCGTTCTGCCACTGTAGATCAAGGAGGGTGTGCTTTGCAGTGTATGAGTGGCTGAAGTGCATGCAAAGTTTCCTGGCCATGTTTAGGATGTCTTGCAGATGGGTGGAAGACTTCAGGAACCTCTTGACAACCAGAGTGAACACTTGTGCCATGCAGGGCGCATGGCTCAACCCTCCTTGACGCAGCGCCGACACCATGTTCTTCACGTTGTCGGTGACCATGGTTCTGATTTAGAGTTGTCGCGGAGAAAGCCAGGATTCCATTTCTTGATGAAGGACACTGAGCAGTTCCTCCCCTGTGTGACTTTGTTCGCCCAGGCAAACGAGGTGCAGAACAGCATGACACCGCCATGCCCTGCACATATGGTATGCTGGAGGGGCACTGTTATTTGTCCCTTCAGTGGAGGCTGAGGACACGGTGGAGGATGAGGAGGCAGAGGCAGACATTGTTGCAGGACCAACGGCGTGAAAACGTGGAGGCGGAAGCGGCGTCACCTGGCAAAGTTGCTGGTGCGGCTGTGCAGGAACCACATTCACCCAGTGGGCCTTAAAGGACATGTGTTGTCCCTGACCAAAGTTACAGCTCCACACGTCGGCGCTGCCGTGCACTTTGGCAAACACAGACAGGCTCAAAGACTGGCTCACCTTCTGTTCTACATTTGTGTGCAGGGCTGGTACTGCCTTTTTGGCAAAGAAATGATGGCTTATGACTCTCCACTTTGGCTCCGCACAAGCCATCAGTTCTCTGAAAGGTGCAGAGTCCACCACTTGGAAAGGGAGGGAATGCAGCACCAGCAACTTGGACAGGAGTACTGTTGTCTCTTGGCAATCGCTTCTGTGATCGATTGCTGACGGAATGACTGACGAGGAGTAGGAGTGCGAGGAGTAGGTGTGCAAGGAGCAGGAGCATCAGGACCAGCAGATCATGGGAAGCACAGACAGCTCTCTTCTGCTGAGGTGGTGGAGCCATGACTGCCTGAAATCGGCTGCGTGCCACTGGGTAATGCAGCGGTTGCTTCTGCAGGCTGGGCCACCACATCGGAGCCACGGTTTTCCCAGGCCACTTTATGGTGACGCTGCATAAGTTGACGCAAGGCCGTTGTGCCAACATTGCCACCCTGGCCACGCTTCACCTTCTGCCCACAGATTCTATATAAGGCCACGTTCACCTCCTCCGGCGGCTTAACAAAAAAATGCCACACCACTGAGTAGGTGATTTTATCCCCAACACTATGCACTGACTGACTGCTACTGCCGCTGCCTTCATGAAACCTGTGCACCGCTACTTCCCGGGTAGGTAGGCTACTGCAAAACTACCCCGGGCAATTTGACTATCGACCTCCCACTGCTTCCACCTTGCTGACTCCTGGCCACGCTAGCGACTTGCTGGCATCCCCGCTACCTAACGAGCAAGCTGCCACCCTTCTTCTCCCGATGATGATGAAGCCCTTCGTCATCCGGTTCCCAAGTGCAATCGGCTATTTCATCATCATTGAGTACTGTCTGCACGTCACTGATGTCCTCCTCAACTGTCTCTGGGTCAGGAGCCTGACCGCTCTCAACACCAGCTCCCACGCCACTCTCCTAATCACTACTTGCCCGCCTAGTGGAGGAAGCGGCGGATGTCTCCTCCACATCTTGGCTTGCCAGTAGCTGCTGACTGTCTTCTAGTAGCTCTCCCTCACTCTATAGTGGAGCTGGGCCCACAGCATACAATACTTCTCTGGCTGAGGGAACAGAAAAAGACAGAGGCAGGTTGAGGACAGGTGAGGGTACAAGGCCTGCTCCCGGGCCATGCCAACTAAGGGTTGTGTCTGACGAACCCACTGACTCTTGGCTGGGGGTGTCTGATGTCACTTGCGATGAAGTCTAAGATCGAGTCAACCATTCAAGAACTGCTGGATTTCTGGTCAAGACACTACCGCTTGCTCACACTGGGAGCTCAGGCCTCTCGAAGTGACCCCTGCTGCTATGGCCCCTTACTTTGCTGTGACTTCTGCCTGAGCCAGAAAGATTTAGGCCTCTTCCACTCCCCTGTACAGGGCCTGGCACTTCTCTGTCTGGCATACTGATGGATCAAATAAATAAAAATGAAATTTAAACCCCCCAAAAAGTCTTTAATTTTCTCACTTCATCAAACAACAGCTAATAAGCCCCTTTTTTCCCAGTAACACACACAAAAAAGGGCTTTAGAATATACAGTCAGGTCCATAAATATTGGGACATCGACACAATTCTAACATTTTTGGCTCTATATATCACCACAATGGATTTGAAATGAAACAAACAAGATGTGCTTCAACTGCAGACTGTCAGCTTTAATTTGAGGGTATTTACATCCAAATCAGGTGAACGGTGTAGGAAGTAAAGCAGTTTGCATATATGCCTCCCACTTGCTAAGGGACCAAAAGTAATAGGACAGAATAATAATCATAAATCACATTTTCACTTTTCAATACTTGGTTGCAAATTCTTTGCAGTCAATTACAGCCTGAAGTCTGGAAATGCATGCTCAAATCGGATTGATTCGGTGAGAATCAAATTTTTCCAGAAATTCGGATCAAATTCCACTTTGTCAGCTTCGATTTGCTCATCTCTAATAACCATAAAAAAGAAAAAAAAAATGATATATTACAGAAATGTAAAAAATATCCAAAATTTTTATAAATTAAATAATTAACAAAAAAGGAACAATTTAGGTCAAGGGATAGGGCATCTGATAAGGGGGGGGGGGGGGGTACTAACCCTAAAGCTCACCCTATGTAGTGGTGACCACCAGCACGGACGCGTTCTAGAACGGGACTCTCACCAGGACAGAATGGCTATCCATCTCGGCCTCTATCTATCGGGCATGCAAGTACACCCCACATTTGCAATAATCTACTATGGGGCATTCGGATAGGAGGGGAACAGTATCCTTTTTCTCCCCCGTCTCGGAACCACATGTAATTGATACCTATAGCTGATATCGCCTTATCTGGGTGCATCTTTTATTCCCTGTATTATTTTGTATACTTTGATGATATTGTAAACAGCATCACTTTTTGATACTACTACTACTACGTCCTTATTGGTTATCTTTAGATATCCTGGTTTCAATGTTTGAGGAATGGCTTAGGTGTAATATCGTCTTCTTTTTCTTGAGTCCCCTGATGAGCCCTCATAATACAAGGGTGAAACACGTAGGGACAGGGACAATTTCTGAATATGTGGTACATTATACCTTATATTACATATATTCTCATTAGAGATGAGCGGATTTTTTAAAAATTATATTCGCCAGTTTGCCAATTTTTTTCAGAAAAATTTGGTTTGATACGAATTTATTTGCGGCGAGTCGCGTTAAAAAAACGGCTATTTCCTTGCTGGGGAGAGCCTTTATAGTGGTGTAGAACACTGTGCCTTGCAGTAACACGCATAGGGAGTCTGCTTTGGTAGTGAAATAATACTGTGAGTCCGTATGATATGCAGATGACAGGCGTCACTCTTAGAATCACTGCACACTTCACTTATTTGGGCAGTCACGGGGCCAAAACTGACCAAATAACTCAAATATCAACTCAGCCTTACAGGTCGATGTAAGCGCCAGGTATAAAGAGTCGGCAGAAGCCCAAGATCCTACTGCAGCGTGAAAGAGCGCACTCCTTTTACACTGTCGTCAGCTGATTCCATATAGATGTCTACAGAACCTGTTCTATTAAACGCTTAAACAAGTAGAGCCCCCTGACAGAGTGGAGAGGGTGTTAGCAGTAAGTTTGTGTTGACGTCACTGATTATTTTGCCCTTCCTCTGATCCGTCAGAACAATAACCTCAAAAACGGATCCTGTCTGTGGAGTATCCACCTTCACTTGGTCAGCATTTGGTCAGTAATCCATCAGTATTGCTAATGCCCAAAAAAAACAGGAGTGGATCCAAAACAGATATGACGCATGAACGGAATATTCGCATGTCTTCTGTGTTTTGTACCCACTCTTGCTTTTGGCTACCAAATCACAAGCCAATTCTGATGGGACCATACTGGTCTTACAGCTGCTACACAGACAGGATCTGTTGTGCGTCTTATTTTTCCTTCTTTCTGACAGATCAGAAGAAGGGTCAAATAAATGATGATGTCAGCCAAGTCAAAAAGGCAAAATAGTGGCCCAATCATGAAGTGGGGAGGGTGGGAACAGCATGAGGAGACCACAGAGTGATCCAATGAGTCTGGAGGTGGCGGCAGCATCAGGAAGAGGCCTCAAAGTGGCACAACAATAGAGTGTGGAGGTGTCAGCAGCATGAGGAGGCCACAGAATGGCACGACGACGAGAGATTGTGGAGGTGTCAGCAGCATGAGAAGGCCAGAGTAGCACGACGACGAGAGATTGTGGAGGTGTCAGCAGCATGAGGAGGCCACAGAGTGGCACGACGACAGTGTGGAGGTGACAGTAGCATGAGGAGGCCACATCGGCTCGGCACAATTTAATAATACACGTTCTCCGGCACAAAAGGCTAGGCAAATTGATTGTCCGAGAATTTCCATGGAAGATTGGGATAATATTTTGGCGAATTTAAGTTTAGTTTCTAATAATTTTAATCAAGTTTTGATTCAATTTAATATTACATATTTAATACATTTAAAATATAAGTGTTGCCTAAGACAGGAGAGAATCGGCCATTCTTCTGATTATTCGATGATGTGGTTGCGATGGAGAAAGGTTTCTAAAAAACAATTTTTCTCCACCTGGAGACGAATCCTGTCAAGATTGATGCAAGTGCGGTATCGGCTGCTCATCGAGCCAGATACTTCTGGGGGAAACTTCCTGGCATGAACAGGCCTCTAGTAGCTACAGACAATGAGAAGACAAAGCTTCAAGAGTGCTTGGAGCCCGGAAGAGTCGCGAAGTTCATCAAGAGCCCCTGGTCTCTTCGTCAGGGAAAACATCACGAGTTCCCAGTCATCATGGAGGGGAAGGAGGACATCCTGTGGTGCATGGAGATGGAGAGGGTTTTCAGATTCCCCCTGCACTATACGGACAACAGAAGCTCCTGGGAAGGTCATGGAGCATCCTGGTCATCCGGCATCTATTCGACCCGCTGAAGGATTATTTTGAAAGTGTGTAGAAGCCACACGGGGCCCCCACGCTGCAGAATTATCATGGAGACACCGGATTTTATAATATTATATTATTATATAAAGAAAAAAAAATAAAGCCCCTTTGTCACCCGGCTCCCAAGTGCGATCAGCTACATCATCATCATCGAGTATTGTCTGCACGTCACTGTTGTCCTCCTCAACCGTCTCTGGTTCAGGAGCCTGACTGCTCGCAACACCAGTTCCCACACCACTCTCCTCATCACTACTTTCCCGCCTAGTGGAGAAAAGGACAGAGGCAGGTTGAGGATAGGTGAGGGCACAAGGCCTGCTCCCGGGCCAGGTTGTGTCTGACGAACTCACTGACTCTTGGCTGGGGGTGTCTGATGTCACTTGCGACAAAGTCAAAGATCGAGTTAACCATTCAAGAACCGCTGGGTTGCTGGTCACGAGTCACGACCTCTAGCTGACACTGGGAGCTCAGGTCTCTTAAAGTGACCCCTGCTGCCACGGCCCCTTACTCTGCTGTGACCTCTGCCTGTGCCAGAAACATTTAGGCCTCTACCACTCCCCTGTGCAGGGCCGAGCACTTCTCTGCCTGACATACTGTTAGATCAAATAACCAAATGTTAGATCAAATATTTTTTATTTTGCCACTAATACAAAGCAAACTGAGCTTTAGAATATATCACTGCACCGCTAAACGGCAAATAGGCCCTAATTATTTTCTATTTTTACACAAAAGGCTTTTCAAGAGATAAGTGCAACAATAAAAGGCGAATATATTTGTATTTCGCCTATAATACACGGCAACTGGGCTGTAAAATATCTCACTGCACCGCTGAATGGCAATTAGACCCAACATTTTTTCTATTTTTACAAAAAAAGGCTTTTCAACAGATAAGTGCAACAATGAAAGGCAAATATTTTTATATTTTGCCAGTAATACACGGCAAACTAGGCTGTAAAATATCTTACTGCACCGCTGAACGGCAATTAGGCCCAAGTTTTTTTCTATTTGTACACAAAAGGCTTTTCAACAAATACGTGCAACAATGAAAGGCGAATATATTTGTATTTCGCCAGTAATACACGGCAAACTGGGCTGTAAAATATCTCACTGCACCCAGAACAGCAGTTAGGCCCACATTTTTTTCTATTTTTACACAAAAGGCTTTTCAACAGATAAGTGCAACAATGAAAGGCGAATACAGTGGGAATGCGAAAGTTTGGGCAACCTTGTTAATCATCATGATTTTCCTGTATAAATCATTGGTTGTTACGATAAAAAATGTCAGTTAAATATATCATATAGGAGACACACAGTGATATTTGAGAAGTGAAATGAAGTTTATTGGATTTACAGAAAGTGTGCTATAATTGTTTAAACAAAATTAGGCAGGTGCATAAATTTGGGCACTGTTGTCATTTTATTGATTCCAAAACCTTTAGAACTAAATATTGGAACTCAAATTGGCTTGGTAAGCTCAGTGACCCCTGACCTACATACATAGGTGAATCCAATTATGAGAAAGAGTATTTAAGGGGGTCAATTGTAAGTTTCCCTCCTCTTAATTTTCTCTGAAGAGTAGCAACATGGGGGTCTCAAAACAACTCTCAAATGACCTGAAGACAAAGATTGTTCACCATCATGGTTTAGGGGAAGGATACAGAAAGCTGTCTCAGAGATTTCAGCTGTCTGTTTCCACAGTCAGGAACATATTGAGGAAATGGAAGACCACAGGCTCAGTTCAAGTTAAGGCTTGAAGTGGCAGACCAAGAAAAATGTCGGATAGACAGAAGCTACGAATGGTGAGAACAGTCAGAGTCAACCCACAGACCAGCACCAAAGACCTACAACATCATCTTGCTGCAGATGGGGTCACTGTGCATCGTTCAACCATTCGGCGCACTTTACACAAGGAGATGCTGTATGCGAGAGTGATGCAGAGGAAGCCTTTTCTCCGCCTACAGCACAAAAAGTGCCGCTTGAGGTGGGCTAAAGCATATTTGGACAAGCCAGCTTCATTTTGGAATAAGGTGCTGTGGACTGATGAAACTAAAATTGAGTTATTTGGCCATAACAAGGGGCGTTATGCATGGAGGAAAAAGAACACAGCATTCCAAGAAAAACACCTGCTACCTACAGTAAAATATGGTGGTGGTTCCATCATGCTGTGGGGCTGTGTGGCCAGTGCAGGGACTGGGAATCTTGTCAAAGTTGAGGGACGCATGGATTCCACTCAGTGTCAGCAGATTCTGGAGACCAATGTCCAGGAATCAGTGACAAAGCTGAAGCTGTGCCGGGGCTGGATCTTTCAACAAGACAACGACCCTAAACACTGCTCAAAATCCACTAAGGCATTTATGCAGAGGAACAAGTACAACGTTCTGGAATGGCCATCTCAGTCCCCAGACCTGAATATAATTGAAAATCTGTGGTGTGACTTAAAGAGAGCTGTTCATGCTCGGAAGCCATCAAACCTGAATGAACTAAAGATATTTTGTAAAGAGGAATGGTCCAAAATACCTTCAACCAGAATCCAGACTCTCATTGGAACCTACAGGAAGCGTTTAGAGGCTTTTTTGTGGTGCTCAAATTTATGCACCTGCCTAATGTTGTTTAAACAATCATAGCACACTTTCTGTAAATCCAATAAACTTAATTTCACTTCTCAAATATCACTGTGTGTGTCTCCTATATGATATATTTAACTGACATTTTTTATCGTAACAACCAACGATTTATACAGGAAAATCATGACGATTAACAAGGTTGCCCAAACTTTCGCATCCCACTGTATATTTGTATTTCGCCAGTAATAGAGTACACAGCAAACTGTAAAATATCTTACTGTTAGCCCAGCGGTCTGTGCCGGCGCCGCTGCCCCTAACCGCAGGCATGGGCGCTGGGCTCCCTCTTTTTCCTCCTGCTGCCATGCTGACAAATGCGGGCAGCAGGTAGCTTAACTATAAGTGGCGTAGCTAGAAATGACTTGGCCCCACATCATATTTTTGAATGGAGCCCCCCCCCCCCCCCCCCTTCCTTTCATGCTGCCCCCATTCCTGTGGCTAGTAAAGATCACTCTCTGCCAGGCCCGGCAGCTGTTCCATCCGTTTTATACATGGTCTATACTGTCACTGTATATAATTTCATTGTGTAATACTGTTGAGTGGGCCCTGACAAAATCTTTTAGTCCTCCTCCTCCTGAATGGGCCCCTTCGGGGTCAGGGCCCCAAAGCAGCCGCTTCTCCTGCTTCCCCTGCTTCCCCTATAGTTACGCCCCTGTTAACTATGCTATCCGAGTTCCATGCCAGAGTTTCCTTCCTGCTGGAGACTTGCACTGGTGTCTGAGCTTGCGTGGGTGTGTCTCTCTTCACCTATGAGGCAACACACACACGCCCTCTGTCTCACCAGCCTATGGCTGGATTGCAGCAGGTATTTAAAGGTGCTTTCTGCTTCAGGAAGATGCCTGAGTAACCTCATGGTTTTAGCTTGTTTATCTCCAAGTTATAAGGTGTCTCTCTTGTCTGCTTCGCTGTGTACCGGACCTTGCTTTTTGATCTCCTAAACTTTGCTTGTTTACCACCTGCCTCTGACCTCGGACTTCACTTACTGACTTCGATTGATTGCCACCTGTCCAGACCTGGAACCTCTTGGCCACACAAGTCCCCTTGGTACTTGCACAGAGTACTCTGACCCCCTGGTCAGCTGCCACTGACTCAGGGACTGCTCTGGAGTAGCCCCTGGCAACTACCCTAATGGCCCAAACCTATCTCACCATCAGAGGCTCTAGTGAAAACCAGGTAGTGGCTTAGTTGTGCCCCTCCAAGTGGGTCCACACCCGCCTGCATAACACTCACTGCACCGCTGAACGTCATTTAGACCCCAATTTTTTTCTATTTTTACAAAAAAGGCTTTTCAACAGATAAGTGCAAAAATGAAAGGCGAATATATTTGTATTTCACCAGTAATACACGGCAAACTGGGCTGTAAAATATCTCCCTGCACCGCTGAATAGCAATTAGGTCCAAGTTTTTTTCTACTTTTACACAAAAGACTTTTCAACAGATAAGTGCAACAATGAAAGGCGAATATATTTATATTTCGGTAGTAATACACAGCAAACTTGGCTGTAAAATATCTCGCTGCACGCTGAGCGGCAAATATATTTTCCTTTTTCCACTAATACACGCAAAAAAGGGCTTTAAAACAGATAACTGCACCGCTGAGCAGCAAAGATATTTTCCTTTTTCCACTAATACATGCAAAAAAGGGCTTTAAAACATATAACTGCACCGCTAGGCGGCAAAGAGATTTTTCCTTTTTCCACTAATACGTGCAAAAAAGGGCTTTAAAACAGATAACTGCACCGCTAGGCGGCAAAGAGATTTTTCCTTTTTCCACTAATACGTGCAAAAAAGGGCTTTAAAACAGATAACTGCACTGCTGAGAGGCAAATATATATTTTCTTTTTCCACTAATACACAGAAAAAAGGGCTTTGAAACAGATAAGTGCAACGCTGAGCGGCAAGTGTTAGGCAAATGCATTGCCGTATTTGTGTGAGGGGAGGCTCCCTCTCACAGTATTTAAAGCTCACCTCCATAGCTCACGACGCACGGCTCAGCGCTTTTCCGGCCAGGTTCACTTCCGGTCGGCACCTTCGGCAGCAGACATTCGCAGCGCCAGCGTCAGTACCGGTCAGGCTTCACGTGGCAGACTGCAAGCCAAGTCTCAGCTCCAGCTCCGGTTCTCCGGCCTCAAGCGTCTGGCTAAGGTGATAGGGTTTGGGGAGGGGGGGCGAACAAGTGAGCGGTACATGGCAAGGGGAATCGTTGTTACATTGATTATATGTGCGCGGCGATCACCTGCTACTCCGCTTCTCAGACAACAGCTGACCGGTTACAGCCGTCGCGTCTGGTTTCTCCCCAATGCGCATGTCAGGTGCGCAAGGTCTGCCTTCTACGTCACCGGCGTTCACAGCCGCGTGGGGGGCCCGCTGCTACATGCGCCTTCCTGGTCGGCATCTGTGTGCGGTACAGGTGTACTGGGAGATCACGGGTCCTTGGGCTGGGGCCTCAATCGCGGGGGTGCCCAGCAGGGCAGTGTTGCAGTTCCTTTCAGTGCACCCAGTAAAGGGCTTTGAGTGTGCACTGCCACGTCCTGACCTATGCCTACTTTGTCAGTGCAGGGGAGAGGAATGGTGCAGGCATCTGTTCACACACCATAAGCTGCCTCACGGCCTTCTCATCGTTGCATACATAGTGTCATATCTTTCATGCAGTATAAGTGAAAGGTATAGATTGTATTTGTATACCCGACACTAGAAGTGCAGCACATAGAATTGAGGTATTAGGGTTGCTTGGTTAGGCGGTAACCGCAGTGTTTCTTGCAGGTCAGTAGGATCGTCATCCCAGGGCATCCAATTGCCACAACGTGTCTCCAGTCACTTTATTTCCGAAAAGTATAAAAAAAAAAACTAAAAAAAAACTGCCAAACATTGCAGCCTATTAAATCACATTGTTTTTTTTATTTATTTTTTCCTCTCGCCCCCCTTATCTCTTTTTTTTTAATTTTTTTTAATTTTTTTTATTCACTCAGAGGGGTAGGGCATACCCATATCGATACAGGTAGGTGACAATTGGTCCTTCATGGTGCAGGTGTTGTGTCACGGTCTATTAAGCACGAGGGTGAGGCACATTCGATACAGGGCATTCTACTCCTGAAAAAAAAAAAAAACAGAAGTGTAAAGTTTTTTTTGTTGAAAAAAAAAGTCAAGTCCTGTCACGACTACAGGCTTTTCAAAGTCCACCACGGGTATGGATACGTCATGTAAGGCCTTGCATGACTGTAGGTCTGTGGAGTCTGTCACCACCACAGCCGTTCGAAGTCTGTCACGACTACAGACGCTCGTAGCCTGTCACAAGTGGAGATGCTTGTAGCCTGTCACGAGTGCAGACGCTCGTAGCCTGTCACGAGTGCAGGCGCTCGTAACCTGTCACGAGTGCAGGCGCTCGTAGCGTGTCACCACTACAGGCGCTCGAAGTCTGTCACGACTACAGGCGCTCGAAGTCTGTCACGACTCTGTCACGCTATCTCATTCGGTAGCCTTGGGGTCATCAACAGGTTCAGGAGTACAATTCCCGCTTCACTGGTCAAGACGGTTATCTTAGTATCAGGGTCATCTGTCACGGATCCGGTGACGCTTGATGTTGAGAGCACGAGAGTTTAGCACTCACAGTTAACCACAGTTTCTAGTTAGGATGTCTCAGCAGTCCCATGCCGAAGGAAGTTTGGCATCTCACAGTAATGAAGACTCCCTATCCGAGAGAGAGGTGGTTCCAGCTATCAGGTCCTGGACTGTGCCGAGGCTCACAGCAGAGCTGTCAAGGAGAGGAATTCAGTTTCCAGCATCTGCCAGGAAAGCAGAACTTTATAGATTATTGATTTCAGAACCCCCTGCTTCAGGGGAGGACTCAGTATCAATGGATATGATCCAAACTTCGCTGACACAACTTTACGCAGTAGTGAATACGATGGCATCCTCTTTGTCTCAGTTTCAGACCAGACTAGAGGCAGTAGAAAATACGGCCTCCACTTCAAATGCTGTCAGTCTCAGTACTGCCGTGCAGTCACTCACTCAGTCCTCGATTACTGTCTCCCATATCAACTCTCCTAACATAGCACCATCTCACTTCATACGGGCCAACGTGCGTCAAGACATATTTGACGGTAAGGACGTCAACTTAGCTTCTTTACTGATAGCCACGCACGAAATACCGTATAACAAGACCATAGTGTGTGGGGAGGTTTCAGTGATCCTGGAGTCCAGAGATGTCAGGCTTAACAGGTAACTCACCGTAGCAGAATTTGTCCTAGCATTCAGCTTGTTTAGATATGTGGTGTGTTCAGTGAGTCCTAATAGGAGAGAGGAGCTGGATCTTTATTTGTTCAAAGTTGTGGATTTAGCTAACAAATATGGAGGTACAGCGTTCTATGAATATCATAGATCATTTTCAGCCAAAGCCGCAGCTGCGCTGAGACAATTTCAGCATACAGTGGACTGGTCCGTTGTAGATACCGAGCTGTTTTGCCGGCATTTTGCAGGTCTCAAGGCTCCGGCATGTAGTAACTGCGGCTCTTATTCGCATGCAAATGATTGGTGCGCCAGTGCAAAGGCAGAGCGGTCGCAAAGTAGCTATACCCCCCAACCTCCGCTTGCCAGGCTTTCAACAGGCGTAGACAAATTAGGGCGCCCAATCAAATACCTAGGCAAATCACAGATATGTAACAACTTTAACACTACAGGTTGTTATTATAACCAGTGTAGGCTGCTGCACCTGTGTACCCTTTGTTTCAGGGCTCATTCTAACACCGTGTGCCCACAGAAAGGGCAGCATTCAGCGTGACTAAGCATTGTAGATGCGGATTTACTGGCTACGTATTTACTAGGCCATCCAGATCAGAGTTGGGTACAATTTTTAGTTGATGGTCTTCGGCATGGCTTCCATACTGGTTTGGTGGCACTGCCGCAAGCCACATACGAATGCAAGAACCTTTTGTCTGCCGTCAGAGACCCGGTCTCTATTTCACATTTGCTAGCTGTCGAGTTAGAGAAGGGCTACTTGATAGGTCCAATGGCGCAGTCCCCATTTGAGTGTTGGAGGGTTAACCCCATAGGACTTGTCACAGGGAAATTTTCTAATAAAAAGAGGGTAATTTACGATTTGTCAGCTCCTCATTCACTCTCCATTCCAAGTTTGAATTCGCTGATACCTTCTGAAGAAGTTTCCATGAAATACTCTTCTATCGATGAAGCGATACAGGTCATTCTATCGTTAGGGAAGGGGACTTGGTTATCAAAAGCCGATATCACGGACGCATTTAAGTTACTGCCTCTAAAACCACAGCTGTGGCAGTGGCATGGCATTAAGTGGCAAGGGCTGTATTATTTTGCGAACAAGTTGACCTTTGGAGCTAAATCAAGTCCCTGGTTATTTGATCAGTTTGCTCAAAGCTTGCTTTGGATACTATCAAATGTTTTTCGGGTTCACCATGTGATCCACTACCTAGACGACTTCCTGTTAATCGAGCCACCCACACAGGTACCACAAGACCTCACGGTGTTGAGAGGAGTTTTTGACGATCTAAAGGTTCCTGTAGCGTCCAATAAAGTAGAGGGTCCAGGTAATATCATTACCTTTTTAGGCATTCGCCTAGATACAGGTAGTATGAAAGCGAGTCTACCTCAGGACAAGTTAATCAGGATAAGAGAGGTAGTGCACAAACTGGCACGTGTTAGAGTCACCACAAAGACAGATCTCCAGAGTCTTCTTGGCATGTTAAACTTTGCGATGAGAATAATCCCACAAGGCAGGTCATTTATATCCAGGTTGCTGAAGCTTCTACCTATAGCCCCACATCAGGATAGCATGGTTAGGTTAGATCAGGATGCCTTAGCAGATCTCATGAGGTGGGATGAATTTTTAGCACAATGGAATGGCGTGTCATTCTTTGTTCCCACCGTGTCGAGTCAATCTCCGGTCGTCCACACGGACGCGGCCTCTTCCACTGGATTTGTGGCCATTTACGGGAATCGGTGGATGGCCAGTCCTTGGCTACTTGAGGTTTTGGCTATTCCAGGCTTTCTACAGTCATCCCCCCTTTTTGAAATATATCCTATAGTGGCAGCAGCTCAAGTATGGGGAAGTCTGTGGGGTAATCAGACTGTATTGTTTTTAACAGATAATGCAGCGCTGGTGGACATCCTCATGAAGGGCAGGTCTGGGTCTATAGAAGTCATGGCATTTCTGAGGAGATTTGTGTGGTTATCGTTACAGCATCAGTTCAATTTTGTTTGTGCACATATTCAAGGGCAGAGGAATGTTGCTGCAGACGCTCTATCCAGACTTAACGTTCAATTCTTTTTGCAGGTTTCTCCAGGGGCAGATCCGTTACCAGCTACGATCCCGCAGCACAACTTGCTAGTCATGCATTAGCACCACTACTACTCACAGCCAGATCCCTGGTGGAACAATCCCTCTCCAAAAATACCTTGAGGGTATATAAAACAGCCTGGTTGTTATTTAATAAGTTTAGAGTTTCACATCCACCGCTAGATATGGGGCACATAACCTACCTAATGGCCTTTATCGGGTTTTGCCACTCAAATCTGAAGTTAGCTTACAACACAATCAAGTTATATTTAGCTAGAATCCAGCATTACTGGTATCTCGCTCACCCTGAGCAGCCTTCCTTATTTACAGCCTATCCCATCAAAGCTATGTTACGGGGTATACAGAAAACCACATTTCAGAAAACCACGGCCCGTCAGCCTTTCACAGGACCCATGTTTAGGTCAGTGACTGACATGCTACAGGGTTGCCCCTTTGGTCTCAAGATCAGTAGATTATTGAAAACGACATTATAGTTGTCTTTCTACGGCTTCTTAAGACCCAGGGAATTTACGTGTGCAGCCACTTCCACGAAGTTTCTCCGTAAGAAAGATTTAATTTGCGCGATAGTTCAGGGTACTTGCTAAACTTAGAACAATCTAAAGCCGCGCGACCAGGGGAAGTGGT
Source organism: Bufo bufo (assembly GCF_905171765.1). NCBI lineage: Eukaryota > Metazoa > Chordata > Amphibia > Anura > Bufonidae > Bufo > Bufo bufo. Next base: position 124,694,162 of record NC_053394.1, read on the forward strand.
ACGTATCAGGTATTTTCCCACCAGTAACCAATGGTGTCCAGTCGAAGTCCTGGACGAATGGTTACTTCACATACGTACGTTGCTACCGGACTCGCCGTTGCTGCCTCACAACAGTGCGCCTCTCAGCATTCAGGTATTTCTCAGGTACATTAGAACACTCCTTGTCAATATTGATATTAACCCAGCCAGCATTACGGGTCACTCGTTCCGCATTGGTGCCGCCTCAGCCGCCTCTAAAAACAATGTCCCGGTTCATGTCATCAAGAGGCTAGGTAGGTGGAAGTCCTCATCTTATGTTACGTACATTCCAGACCCGTGTCAAGAAATGTCTGTTGCCTTTCACAATCTGTTGTTATGATACATTTTTCAATAAAGGGTAATTACTCTAACGTCTGTACTTTTTGGCCACTTTAGGCTACCTTTACGACAGCAGTTATGGCATAATTCTACTGCTTATTATTATAGGGGGGTTACAGTAGGGCACGTACTTCTGATAGCCTATCCGAACACAAGTGTTAGGCATGCCGTATTTGTGTGAGGGGAGGCTCCCTCTCACAGTATTTAAAGCTCACCCCCATAGCTCACGATGCACGGCTCAGCGCTTTTCACCCACCCACCCATTCCCCCTTTTTAATTCTCAGACTACTTAGGGTGGCCCACTTTAGGCTACCTTTACGACAGCAGTTATGGCATAATTCTACTGCTTATTATTATAGGGGGGTTACAGTAGGGCACGTACTTCTGATAGCCTATCCGAACACAAATATATTTAACTTTTGCCACTAATACACAACAAAAAGGGCTGTAATTTTCGCACTTCACCACACAACAGCTAATAAGCCCTTTTTTTCCCACTAATACAAGCCAAAAAATGCTTTAGAACATATAACTGCACCGCACAAGGGCAAATAAAGTGTAGACATATTTCCTTGTAATAACCCCTGTTAATGCCTGTTTCAAACAGCACTTGCACCCTAATAAGAACGGTTTGCTGGAATTACAGGGCTGTATAATGGCAATTTGTATCTCCAGTCAGTGCTGCAAGGTGTAATAGGATTGTTCCTATTACCCAGGCTGTCACCTCCCCGACTGAACCCTATTCAAAAAAATGCAGTGGAATGATTTCTCCCTATCCTTTCCGTACACCTTGAATAATCTTTTCCTGCAATTGTAAATCATTTTTCAATGACGATTTTTCTATCACTATCCTTAGCGCCTGCAGACACGTCTCTCTCTGCACTAAGTACGCTGGTAAATGGCAGAATCTAAGATGGCTGCTGCTATTTATAGGGATGTGACATCACAGGGCTGGCTGGCTGTTGATTGGCTGCATGCATGTCAGTATGGGTGATGCCGCCTTCTCAGACTTCCTTTCTCCATGTCCTCAAACGTGCAGCAGACATTTTAGGAAAAATGCGATTCGTTACTACAAAGCGCGAGGAAATTAGCATTCGGTGCGAATCGAATTTTTCCTGAAATTCATAACGAATTCCACTTTGTCAGCTTCGATTCACTCATCTCTAATTCTCATTACAAACTTTTCTACACTGAGGTCTGTTATATGTCACTCTTAATTCTATATGATACCATTCTATCTTCCTGATATATTAGGATCTTGGCATACTTTGGGTTTATTATTTTGTGTATTGTGTTTTTTTTTCATTTTTCAAGAGATATCTAACACCAACCTTTTTTAGTTGGTAACCTCATCTCTTGATCAGGGCCATCCTAGGGTTTATAGGAGGTTCCTGATACAGGATCGTCCTTATCAGGGCGGCCATTCCATTTTTAGGTATTTAAGACATAGGGTGAGCTTTAGGGTTAGTAAACCCCCCATCAGATGCCCCATCCTCTGACCTAATGTCACGAAAAGATAGGGATAAGTGCAGCCCTACTCTCCACCCACACCTCTGTCCCTACCTACTTGCATGGTCCGTCCTAACCGACGGGGTACAACTGGGCGACAGTCCCTAGCTTGCATACGTGCAGGGGCCTAAAAGGAAGGAACAATAAGGGGGGAACAAAAGACACAGACAGAAAACACAGAAGCAAAGGCTTCCCATGACGGGTAAGAACCGCAACCGGAGTCAAATACAAGCTGAGGTCAGGAGCCAGGAGATCGCGTCAGTACCAGGGGTATCACAGGGTCAAAAGTCAAATACAAGCCGAGGTCAAACAAAGGAAGTCACACATGCAGCGAACGCTAGTGAGGTAGCAAGACCAATCACAGGCAACCTGTGGCCAGCAGGTTACCTGTTTAAATAGGTCTAATTGATGGGGCACATCAATACACCTGAGCGCCGACTCATTGCTATTGGCGCTCAGTTCCCCCCCTGCTCGTTGTCTAGGGGATGAAGGACGCCGGCCACGCTGAGGAAGCGTGCGCGGCCGGGTCCTCTCCACCCCAATTGTTACCATGGAGATAAGGACGTCGGCTGCGTCCTCGCTCCTCCTGACGCATGGGATGCCGGGCGCACTGCAGGGAGAGAGAGTGCTGCCGGCTCTCAGTTACACCTAAATTGTTTATTTTTTGTTAATCAAATTTTTTTAATATTTTGACATTTCTGCAATATATATACAGTACAGACCAAAAGTTTGGACACACCTTCTCATTCAAAGAGTTTTCTTTATTTTCATGAGTATGAAGGCATCAAAACTACGAATTAACATATGTGGAATTATATACATAACAAACAAGTGTGAAACAACTGAAAATATGTCATATTCTAGGTTCTTCAAAGTAGCCACCTTTTGCTTTGATTACTGCTTTGCACACTCTTGGCATTCTCTTGATGAGCTTCAAGAGGTAGTCCCCTGAAATGGTCTTCCAACAGTCTTGAAGGAGTTCCCAGAGATGCTTAGCACTTGTTGGCCCTTTTGCCTTCACTCTGCGGTCCAGCTCACCCCAAACCATCTCGATTGGGTTCAGGTCCGGTGACTGTGGAGGCCAGGTCATCTGGCGCAGCACCCTCCTTCATGGTCAAATAGCCCTTACTTTCAAAGTTTTCCCAATTTTTCAGCTGACTGACTGACCTTCATTTCTTAAAGTAATGATGGCCACTCATTTTTCTTTACTTAGCTTCTTTTTTCTTGCCATAATACAAGATCTAACAGTCTATTCAGTAGGACTATCAGCTGTGTATCCACCTGACTTCTCCTCAACGCAACTGATGGTCCCAGGCAAGAAATGCCACTTATTAAACCTGACAGGGCACACCTGTGAAGTGAAAACCATTTCAGGGGACTACCTCTTGAAGCTCATCAAGAGAATGCCAAGAGTGTGCAAAGCAGTTGTAACGGGGTTCCGAAGGTGCACTCGGTCCCCCATTAGCCGCAGACCTGCTGCTTAGCTTCGGGAGCGAGGATCTGTGTTTGACCTTGTTCCCAGGGCGGCTTTACTAGCTGGGTGGCTCCCTGCTCCTAAGTCTGCCTTGAGCGCCGAGCTGATCACTCGGTGCTCAACTGGTTGGTCTGTCGGTCATGTGACGCTGGCCACGTCACATGACCCTCACTCCCCACTATAAATACAGGTAGCCTGCTGGCCACAGGTTGCCTGTTAATTTAGGTTCCACCTGTGGTTTTGTCTTTCCTGGCGTACTTACCTCCTGCTGAATTCCTGACGATCCTCTGCCTGCTCCTTGTGTACTTTTCTGCTCTCCTGGTATTCTGACCCCGACCTCCTCCTGACGATCCCCTGCTGACTCCTTTGGTACTACACGACTCTCCTGGTATTTATGACCCCGGCTTCTCCTGACAATTCTCTGCTTGCTCCATTTGTACTTTGTAGCTTTCCTGGTATTGATTTGGTCCGTTCACATTCTGTTGTTTGTCTGTCTGTCTTCCCTGCACTTAGTCCAAGCTAGGGATTGCCGTCCAGATGTCCCCTGTCATTAGGACTCGCGAGGCAAGTCGGCAGGGCCAGAGGTAAGGGTGGAGCGCAGTGGTCACTTCCCTCCCCCCTGTGTGTGTGTGTACGCGACCGTTACAGCACTAATCAAAGCAAAAGCTGGCTACTTTGAAGAACCTAGAATATTACATATTTTCAGTTGTTTCACACTTGTTTGTTATGTATATAATTCCACATGTGTTAATTCATAGTTTTGATGCCTTCATAGTCATGAAAATAAAGAAAACTCTTTGAATGAGAAGGGGTGTCCAAACTTTTGGTCTGTACTGTATATATATTTATTTATTTTTTCTTCTTCTTCTTCTTCTTTATGGTTATCATTGCTTACTTTACCCTTTGGGGGTTATATATACTTTTTTAACAGTAACATTAAAGGCTATGTTTTAAATAGTGGTAGTCTGTGATACACTACTTTTGTTATACCACTTTAGTTTATCCTACCTTCTGACAGGTTATTGGTCAGAACTGTGACTTTTTTACATTTAGAAATGGCAGCAGATCCGCCAAAATTATGTAGGGGCCGGCGCCACTACATAACTTCAACGGATCCACCACCAGTGCAGGGCCTTATTAAGACCGGCATGTAAAATGCTTGTCTTAATAAATGTGCCCCTAGATTTTCTTTGCATTGCCATTTTCTGACAGCCATAACTTTTTTATATTTCTTTTTTGCGGGATGAACTGTAGTTTTTATTGGTACCAGTTTTGTGGTACATACTACTTTTTGATCACTGTGGGGGGAAAGGTGACTATAAAATGGCGAATTGTGTGCTTTTATATGTTAATATATTTTTATATGTAAAACTGGGAATGTAAAATTAGCATAAATATAATTTTTACACTGTTCCTGCTGAGCTGTGTTTCGTGCATAGAGCAGCAGGGAACTTACCATGGCAGGCGTGGAAGGCTTCAGAGGTATCCAGGTTGCCATGGTAACTGATCGGACCACCATGATTTCCCAGCGGGGACTCCGATTGGAAGGCAGAAGGAGCCAATAGTTGTTGATCGCAGCACATGAGGGTTTAAATGACAGGGTTCAGCGGGATCACCATTCCCCGTCATTGTGGCTGGGTACCTGCTGTATGTAACAGATGCCACCCGCAACATATGGAGCTGGATCACTGCAGCATCCCGATTCAAACATCCCGTCAACCACTGTGACATCCAGGTAGTTGAAGGGATTAAACCCTTTTTGGATCTGCATGTAAAAACGGATAATAACGCTATGATTATTTGAAGGGGTTGTCGGAGATCATTAACCCCTTAAGGACCCATGACGTACATTGGATGTCATATCTGGCCGTGACTTAAGGACCAGTGACGTACATGTACTGCATGGTGATCGGATGCAGGAGCTGTGCCCGCCCGATCAGCGGCAGGGGTCCAGCAGTCACTGATAGCCGGACCCCTGCTGCATGCGCTGGCAGCGCTGACCGTGGCACGTGCAGGCTTCAGACATGTGCGGGGTGGCCATCGGGTCCCCGTGCTACTGTGACGGGGACCCAATGGCAGGGAAGGCAGCCCGATGCCTTCCTTAGGCATTGTGGCTGCCTTCCGGGAGAGCCTGTGAGATCCAACCCCCTGGATCTCACAGGAATGCAGGCTGTAAGTGTATTACAGTGTGTAATACACTTACAGCCAATGCATGACAATACAGAAATATTGTCATGGATTGTAAAGGGGATTAGACCCCCAAAAGTTGAAGTCCCAGAGTGGGACAAAAAATAAAGTGAAAAAAAAAATATTTCAGTTTCAAGTAAAAAATAATAATTCCTTTTGCTACAGTAAAGGGAAAGAAATTTGTAAAAAATAGGTAAAAAAAGAAAAGTAGACATATTAGGTATCGGCGCGTCCGTATCAACTTGCTCTATAAAAATATCACATGACCTAACCCCTAAGGTGAACAACGTCAAAAAAATTAAATAAAAACTGTGCTAAATAAACAATTTTTTTGTCCCCTTACATCACTAAAAGTGCAACACCAAACGATCAAAAAGGCATATGCCCCCCAAAATAGTACCAATCTAACCCTCACCTCATCCTGCAAAAAATGAGCCCCTACCTAAGACAATCGCCCAAAAAATAAAAAAACTATGGCTCTCAGACTATGGTACCAATCAAATTGTCACCTCATGTAAAATGTAGAGCAGATGACCAGTGGCACTACACCAAACCTAAAATTGTCAGGATGCGACTGCCGAGGAGTGGTGCCTCACGGAGGTGCTCAGCTTGTAGCTGCAGTGAGGATATATGATAAAAGGAAAAAGAGAACAAAACGAGCGGCACTCACCGTTGATAGGCAGGTAACTTTATTCCATGGCAGGAGGGGGGTGCAAGGGTTGCAGATACAGCAGCAAGTAAACGACAGCCGTTTCGCGCGTGTATGCGCTTCTTCACCTCATTCCGCACAAAAGGAGATCCTACCTAAGATAACTGCCCAAAAAAAAAAAAATAATAAAATAGCTCTCAGAACATGGAGACACTAAAACATTATTTATTTTGTTTCAAAAATGCAATTAGTGTTAAAGTGAAATAATAATAAATAAAAAAAAGGTATACATATTAGGTATCATCGCGTCCGTAACAACCAGCTCTATAAAAATAATACATTAATTAACCCTTCAGGTGAACACAGTAAAAAAAATCTAATAAAAACAGTTCCAAAAAAAGCCATTTTTTGTCACCTTACACGCCAGTACACTCTTTCCCCTAGCCTGAGTCAAAACCAGGTGTAGCTGCTGGACTCATTGCTGTGGGGATAAAGACAGGCTGAGGGCCTCATTTAGTGTCTGGAAGCTGAATGATCTGTGATGGCTGTGCAAAGGCTGACCCCTGTGTTTGAATTTGATGTCCATAGGTCAGTAACCTAATGTATAGTTAGTGCCCAGATGGGCAAGGTGATTCATTTTGTGTATGTCACGCACATGTGGATGTGTAACAGTGACTAATGAACTTGAATGCTGTTTGGACTTTTAAACCCTGAAATTTGTGAGTCTGTCATTGCCGAACCCACCACAAGCACACGAGCCCACAACCATAAATTAAAGGGAGTCTTTCACCTAAAATGACCATTATAGAACACTTACCCCATGATCTGCATTATAGTCCCCATATTTGAATGCTACTTACCGTATAGCTATCCGCAGCTTATTTTCGCTAAAAAACACTTTTATTCAATATGTAAATTAGGTACTGAAGGTGCCCAGGGGCGGCGTGCAAGCAGCCGGTGCCCAGGCCTCTTGTCACTTTTCATATGAAACCCCTCCCCTTTCACCCCTCTGGCCTGCCCTAGCTTCTTCAGAAACCCAGCGCCAGTGCCGTTCACAAAATTCGCCACGCCTGCGCACTTCATTCCCCATTATGGGCAAAGGCACAAGGCCGGCTAGATGTACAGGCTGGCACATGCGCTTTAAACGCTCTTGTGCCTCTGCCCATAATGGGGAATGAAGTGTGCAGGTGCGGCGAATCTTGTGAACGGCACTGGCGCTGGATTTTTGAAGAACCTAGGGCGGCCCAGATAGGGGTTAAAGGGGAGGGGTTTCATATGAAAAGCGTCGAGAGGCCTGGGCACCGGCCGCTTGCACGCCGCCCCTGGGCACCTACAGTACCTAATTTACATATTGAATAAAAGTGTTTTTTAGCGAAAATAAGCGGCGCACAGCTATACGGTAAGTATGGTTAGCATTCAAATATGGGGACTATAATGCAGATCATGGGGTTAGTGTTCTATAATGGTCATTTTAGGTGAAAGACTCCCTTTAATGAGGGTTTGCTCAGGGTTCTCTCTCACACTAACCAAAGTATGGCTGCACACGTTTGACGTATGTGCCAGGAAAGCTCTGCCTTCAGGTTGCAATCTGGATAACCTGGTGGCCATGTCAGCACCTTGAACCACTTGTCATGTTCCTTAAACCATTCCTGAACTACTTTTTAGTGTGGAAGAATCCATTATCCTGATGGAAAAGGCCACTGTTATTGGGGAATACTGTTACTGTATATAGTACTATCTGTCATAGTAATGTCCACTTGAACGCCAAGACCTAAGGTTTCCCAGCAGAATATTGTGCATAACACTGTCTCTGCCTTATTCTATTAGTGACTTCTGGTTACCAACTTTTCCCCAGGTGGGAAAAGCACATGCACCCAGCTGAAGAGTAGGCACCTTCTTCTGTTGGTCCTTGGTCCATATCTCATGCTCATACTGATGTTCTGAAATGCAAGAGAAAGACCAACTAATATATAGTAGGCAAGACAAAGGACACCCATTTTCAGTGTCTCAAAGACATTGAAGCCTGATCATAAAGAGATTCTAATAATATCTTTAGTTGGAATTATTGTAACTTCAAGGGAAACTGTCAGGATCTGAATGCTGCTCTCTTTGTGGGCAGCATAGCATAGTGGTAGATATGTCAGTTGTTTTGGTGGATTTGTGTGGTGGCTTTTAGGAACATACTGTCACGAGGGTATCAAGAGCCACGTCTGACTCCGTTATACCCGGGGTCAGGAAGTCGCAGCGGGTGGCTGCGCGCTCTATAGCTAAAGATCATGGTGTTTCTTAGTTATTGTTTTCTGTGTTTGCCTTGCTATCCTTTTTGTCTCTCTCAGGGATCCGTAGCTTCTCCTCCTCAGCTGTTTCGTGTCTGCCACTCCCTACCTCCTTATATTCTCCCCTCACACTTCTCTAGTTGCCAGTTATAGAGATTCCTGCCTGGACATCTATACTGACCCACTGGAGTGGTTAATCCTGGTTGTTGTTCCTGTGTGCTACCCTCCGGATCCCTGTTGGGCTTATTGTTGTCTCCTGTTGTCGCCCACCTGGGAATATATGTTGAGTCTGTATTGTCTGTCCTCCCCTTGGTGTTTTCCCTTAGAGCTAGTGGTGCGGACTAGTGTTCCCATCGCCCTGTTCACTACCTAGGGCTCAGCTCAGGGAAAGCCAGGGCTTTAGGCACGTGATCGGCGTACGGGTGAGGAACCCGTCTAGGGGCGTCAGGGCAGCCAGGTGCCAGCCGCCAGGTGAGTCAGGGGTCACCATCTTCCCTCTCACTTGGGCAGGGCCTTCCTCGTTCCCTCCCTCTGTGTCACGTATGTGATAGCCACGCCGACCGTGATACATACATATCATACGCTGCACAGCATGGAAAGCACTGCAGCACAGAGTTCAATTATATTCATGAGAGGCAGGTTTCCCTCGCCTGCTGATTGACAGTTTTCTCCATATTACTGTGCATACACAGAAACCTGCCAATCAGTGGCTAGAGACTGGGGGCATGTGTGTCATGGATGTCATCAGATTCCTCACTTCAGCAGACCTATGCAGTGCAGAGTATAGGATGGAGTGACCCTATTAGACTTAGTGATTTTAGGGCCAATTATCAGGAACAAACCTTCATAGGAACACTCGTTCCCCATAATTGCCCCGTATAAATCATGCCACGGATCAGTTTGTTTGTTGGCTGATTTCCATCTTTCTTCAAAATGAAAGACGCCCGATTATCATCAGCATGTCTTCATGTTTAATTAGGAACGTGCTGACATTAATCTTTCAAGACTGAATGGGAGAAGAATGACAGCAGTAGCAATCATCCCCCCATGACACAGGCCAATGGAAACAAGATCTATGTGGTTATCGTTTATTGGCGCTCATCCGTCTGAACATTGGACAGTTTAATAGGGCTTTAAGTTATGAATATTGACAACTACCACATCCAAATCCATACAACACAGAAATCTTATGAAATAGTATGTCTGTCCCTAAACTCTGCTGCCCTCAGAGAAGGCAGCGTAAAATACAGTACCTGACAGGTTTCTTTAAGTAGCTAAAGATACACGCACAATAGCTCATATTACACTGACATCACCGGGATTTTCCCAGCTTAACTCAACTTTCGTGTTCTACATGTACAATTACTGCTCTGTTATCGTTACAATTAGCTGAAAATTGTCTTAGAAAGTACTAAAGTATGTTCTTCTGTAAACAGGGATTCTTCTGCTGCTGGCTGGGTACAAAATGAGGTTTCAGTGGTAATTAAAGCTCCTCGTCCAAATTTTTAGTAGAGACAATTGGAGGAGGTCAGAAAATGGCATCTGTTGACCACCACAGAGGGACAGCTCTTAGGGCAGTATTTGGTGTTGCACTGTATTATATGGTTCTGATGGGACGATATTTTGCGCTATGGTATTGCTGACCCTGCCTACTTGTGTTGCCCCGCCTTCTATCACTTTGGACCAGGCAACAACATGGGGCCACTTTTAGGTTTATTTCCAGGGCCACTTTTGGTTTCCAGTCCACACCTGTCTGTAAATGAATCTAAGCTAGAGTTCAAATTCCACAGAGTAAATCAAATTTCTCTAGCAGCAGTATATCCAGAAATCTTAGCACCCACCAATGTTTTTGGTCATCTTACAAATGCACTTGTTTAAAGTTTTTTTTTGGGTAAATGATATCGATAAGGAATGAGATTCTACAAATTTGGATCCAAGACAAGAGAAAAACATACATGTTGAATCCTAGGAGACCTCAGAGTGTCATATACAAATTTTAAGGCCCTTTCAATTTGGGGATCAAATCAGTTTGGACCCAAATTGAATTGGACAACATATTTTGCCAAATCAAATACAAATCAAATATTAAGTGATTTACTTATCTCTACTCATCAATATCAGATAGGCGGAAAAGTACCACACAGCACCCCACAGATTTGCTGTTCCTTGCTGTGTTCAGTTCCAACACAGCTCCATTCATACCCCTTGAACTTTTCCACATTTTTTGATGTTACACCCCCAAAATTAAATGTATTTTATTGAGATTTTATGTGATAGACCAACACAAAGTAGCAAGTACAGTATGTGTGAAATGAAAAGAAAATTATACATGGGTTTCAAAATTGTTAATAAATAAAAATCTGGAAAGTGTGGTGTGCATTTATATTCAGAACCACTGAGTCAATACTTTGTAGGACCACCTTTCCCTGCAATTACAGCTGCAAGTCTTTTGGGTTATGTCTCTACCAACTTTGTACATCTATAGGCTGCCCATTCTTCTTTGCAAAATAGCTCAAGCTCAGTCAGTTTAGATGGAAAGCGTCTGTGAACAGCAATTTTGTAGTCTTGCCACAGATACTCAATGGGATTTACGTCTGGACTTTGATTGGCCCATACTAACACGTGAATATGCCTTGATCTAAACCATTTCATTGTGGCTCTATCTGTATGTTTAGGGTTGTCGTCCTGCTGGAAGGGGAGCCTCTTCCCCAGTCTTAAGTCTTTTGCAGCCTCTATCAGGTTTTTCTCCAAGATTTCCCTGTATCTAGCTCCATCCATCTTCCCTTTAACGGCAGCCCAGTCTAAGTGCTGCACGGGTCACCCGTGCAGTGGAGTGGTGGCTGGGCTCTCACTAGAAAGCCTCTCTCCTACTCTAACAGCCTGGACCGGCAGAAGTGCCAATTCGGGCTGTTGAACTCCTTCCATGCCGCGGGCAATGGCGCTCACTGCATGTAAGTGGTAAGAGAGAGAGCCAATGTGTGTAAAGGCTGGCTGAGACCTGATGTAGGCCCCAAGCCTGCCTTGAGTGTTCCAATTTAGATTTTTATACTCATGAGCTATCCTAAGAATTTTAATGAACAGCAAACTAAGCTGTAGATACCAGTCAGGCAGCTGCTGCCAAGGCCAATAAGATAATGGGTTGCATTAAAAGGGGCATAGATGCCCATGATGAGAACATAGTCCTGCCACTTTACAATTCACTAGTCGGACCACACATGGAGTACTGTGATAGAAAAATAACCACAAACCTGTTTAGGAAAAAAACCTCAACTAACAATCTCCTACACTGGCAGAGTGGTCATCCTCCGGCCCTGAAAAGAGGTATCCCGAAGGGACAGTACCTCAGGGCCAGGAGGAACTGTTCAGGCCTAGGTGATTTCAGAGCTGCAGCATCTGACCTTAGAGACCGATTCACTAATCGGGGATATCCACAATACACTTTGAAGCAAGCGTTCCATCACTCTATGAGTACAGATCGCACCCAGCTGCTGGTTCCAAAACCTAGAAGCACTGTGGACTCCACACCCAGAATTGTCGCAACTTTTGACAAAGCTCATAAAAATGTTCGTGACATTTTACAAAATCACTGGTCCATCTTGCATACTGACCCAGATATTGGGGAGCTTATTCCGGATTTTCCCTCAATTACGTACCGACGTAGTTTAAATCTGCGTGACCACTTGGTGCATAGTTTATATACCCAACCTAAATCTGAGACTTGGTTGAAAAATACCCTTAAAAGGTACCTTTCCCTGTGGCTCATGTATCATCTGCAGAAACATCATGAGAGGTGAATTCTTTATCAGCCATACAACAGGCAAGAGGTACAAGATACGGTCGTTTATCAGATGCACTTCTGTGGGTATTGTATATCTAATCAGCTGCCAATGTGGGTCACAATACGTCGGTAAAACAAGACGTGAACTGAGACGCAGACTTGGTGAACATCTGTCTGATATCCGCAATAAGCGTGACACATCAGTGGCACGTCATGTATGCGAAGAACATGACGGTGACCCTGATGTGTTAAAGGTACAAGGGATTGAACAAGTGAAGATGTCAATCCGTGGAGGGGATATTGATATACCCCTACTACGAAAAGAAGCGATGTGGACATATAAGCTGCAGACAGTTCAACCACTTGGGCTCAACGAGTCCATATCTTTTGCCAGCTTCATTTAATATACAGCAGTCCCAATACATATGGGATGATATGTGTTAACCTATATCAGAGCTGTATGCCTGATGTTATAGTTGTACACATATCTATCTCTTAAATGCTGCCCCACAACATAACATGATGCAAATGCATCTGTTTTACTCTTTCCATTTATTTTATCCGGCATACATGTTGATATGTTGATATACATCCATGTATGCTGAGTATACATTCTACATATTGCACTTGTGCTGCGATGTGCAGTGATATATAATTTTTGAGTCTGTTAGTGTACTGATATACCCCTCCCTATTGGTATCATATGACATGGATGGTGAGCGATACCTGCTGGTTCGGTTGATAAATCCTGATGGTACCCCGTCCAGTGGATCTGCTCTGGATCTAATGACAATGCATGGGCCGCGATTTTCATTCCCCTTGTTACTATAAGAAGCGCTATATGCGTCAGGAGGTGTCAGAATCATTTTCGGCATCGGCCGGTCGGAGGGCGGAGCCATTGAGCCCGCCCCTACTTCTGATTGGAGGTGTTACCTGCACACCCCTCTTGATGGGCGGGGCCTCGGCTATATGAACTCGGCGTTCTATCGGCCGCTTGCGGCCATTACAGCGCCATGAGCCATAGCACACTACAGTGCGGCTCCCACTGTCTTGACACAAGTATTAAAAACAAGCTCCTGAAGAAGCGTGACAATTCACAGGTCACGTGGAAACGCGTAGAGCTGCTGTAAATTACTAGGACACAGCTCTATAGGCAGGACTGCACCAGATGCAAACAATCTTTTAGTCAGCCTTAGAGTATGCATGTGATGGATGGATGAGCCAAAATATACTGGCTACAGTTGTGTGAATGGAGCTAAAATATACTAGCTCTGAGTGACTGTATATAGCCAGTATTGGCTGTGGACATAGAGTTGTGACTGCAGATACTGACCACCGGCCATACACATATACTGATCCAAACTCTGTACTACATCCAGTGGTCCTTAGTCCATTGAGACTTCTATCTGACAGAGGTAGTGTGATCTAGTGTATTGAGCATTGCAGGATATATATACTAGCGGGCACAACCTTGTCCGTATATATATTCCATAGGTTTACCGGATATACACACACTCTGTGTCCATTCACACTGATATTAGTGTCCCTTACCCTGGCTTGTATACTAGCAATCCTAGCTAGCAAGTCAGGCTCTAGCCTAGTCTTTCTAAATGTACAGAGGTGTTATTTATTTCCCCCCTCTGTATGTAATTTGAAGACTAGTTGCCTGATGGTCACAGACTGTGACATATGGGTCTTCCCCTACCCTATTTTTAAACAGACTGTAATAAAGGTTTTGTTTTTTAATTTTAAACGTTCATCAGGCTGTTATTCTCTTTCTCCTTTGAACAAGACAGACATAGCAGAGCTGGAAAGGGTTCAGAGGAGGCCAACTAAAGTAATAACTGGAATGGGTGGACTACAGTACCCAGAAATATTATCAAAATTAGGGTTATTCACTTTAGAAATAATACGTCTGAGAGGAGATCTAATAACCATATATAAATATATCAGGGGTCAGTACAGAGATCTCTCCGATCATCTAGTTATCCCCAGGACTGTGACTGTGACGAGGGGACATCCTCTGTGTCTGGAGGAAAGAAGGTTTGTACACAAACATAGAAGAGGATTCTTTATGGTAAGAGCAGTGAGACTATGGGACTCTCTGCCTGAGGAGGTGGTGGTGATGAATTCACTAAAAGAGTTCAAGAGGGGCCTGGATGTATTTCTGGAGTGTAATACTACAGGCTATAGCTACTAGAGAGGCAAATAACCCTCACAAATTGACCAAATACTGACCCTCCTACTATACATAGTGTACCGACATTTTATTATTATCCATATGTGATAGATGACTGTTATATGTACAGTGGGACTTTATTTTAGCATTATCTGATTAAAAATTATGTTTTAAGTAGGTGTATGGTGATGTACCACAACACTGGTACATGCTTGATTAATTGATTATATGGGGCCTCTGGAAGGAATTGTGGCTAGATACACTGCCTATTGTGAAAATCAGCATAAAATTGCATGATTTTCTATCTTGTGACGTAAAGTCATGATTTTATTAAAGACACGGAGGCTCCTATTGCTATCTCTTTCTTTACTAAAATCATATAGCAGCAAAGAACAAACGTTTCAATCAAAATGATAACCATGGCAACCAACCCCTCCCCACTGTGCCAGCATAACAGTCCTGGTCTCTGTCAACTCCTCCTCTTTCTTTGATGATAGTCTTCTGGAACTCTGAGTGCGAGAACAAAAACACTCCAGCCTCGGAACCAAAATACAACCGAAACCGAACACGACCCTTTAACAGAAGAATGAAGCTGGAGACTCAAACTCAATCAGCAGTTGGAAAACGGCATATTCATCCTATGAAAATAGAATAAGACAAAGGGTAGAAAAACGTCCTAGTAATGAAGTAAAACAATGCTCAGTAATTCATTGCAGTGCACATATATTAAAATAACAAGTGAATGCAAACTAAAACTAATAGAGACCGATAGAAAATCCACGTCCCAAAATCTAGGGGGGGTAAAATAATGGGAGGGGCAATACTCGCTTCCGTGTCTTTAATAAAATCATGACTTTACGTCACAAGATAGGAAAATCATGCAATTTTAGTACATGACACGGAGGCTCCTATTGCGAGTTCAAAGCTGACTTACCACAGAGGAAAAAACATGAACTGCAGGCCGGAAATAAAACTCTCGAAATGTAGATACACGTGACCAATCAGCCAATCTCATAATGTCCTCCAAACGCGCCCCTGCCACAGCCATGGAGGTCGCAGAGGCCCGTCTAGTGGAATGAGCTGTGAAAACTGCAGTATCCACTCCTGCCAAGGACATAATCCACTTTACCCAGCGGGCCAGAGTGATAGTAGTGACAGGACGGAAAGGGCGCCGGTATGACAGGAAAAGCTGAGGACAAGAAGGAGAGCGATGAGGGTCCGTACGAAACTCATATTCTCGGAGGCAGGCCACCGGGTAGAGAGCAGGAGCATATGGGAAACTAGGATAAGAAACGGACCGGATATTGGTCTTGGTGCGTCGCGCGATGTTAAACACGACCCCCATAGGAGTAAATGAGCGAGCGTCATGATCTAAAGCGCGGACATCAGATACTCACTTGCAAGAGATTAAACAAAATAAAGAAACCAACTTAGCCGAAAGCTGGCGAAGAGAAAGGTCCGCATTAGATGGCCACGAGGAGAACAACGATAGCACAGAGGAGACATCCCACGTAGAGGAAAAACGAGGTCTGGGAGGACGAGAAAGGCGAGAACCTCTGAGAAGCCGACAAACTAAAGGGTGTTGACCAGCTGGGCACCCCCCAAACCCTTGGTGAAAAGCGTAAATGGCGGAACGGTATAAGTTAATGGTACGGTAAGCCTTACCCGCCTCAAAAAGCGAAGTAAGAAATTGGAGAACCTCAGTTACAGGAGCTGAAACGGGATCCAGGTGCCTAACCAGGCACCAATCAGCCCAAGATCTCCAGGCTGACCGATAAGACCGTCTGGTCCCTGGAGCCCATGCCTCATCCAATAGGCGTCTAGCTGACTCCAAAATTCCAGCGATGTCCCAAGGTTCCCTGAAATTCTGCACGCCAGGAGCTGAAGAGAGTCTTCGAGGACGAGAGGGTGCCCCAGACCTGATGGATCCAATAAGAGGTCCGGGAAGACCGGAAGAAGTGGAGGGCATTGGATCAGACACTCCAGAAGCTGAGAAAACCACGATTGGGTGGTCCAGAACGGGACTATGAGCACGAGATCTGCGCCCTGACGGCGGACCTGAGTTAAGACTCGGGGAATCATCGCAAATGGAGGGAAAGCCTAAGAGAGGTGTCCGGCCCACTCCTGAAGAAACGCATCGACCGCCTCCGCGTCTGGATCCGAACGCCAGCTTTAAAACCATGGAAGATGGGCGTTTAAACGGGATGCAAAGAGGTCCAAACTGAAAGGACCCCAACGGGAAGATAAGGACGAGAAGACCGAGCTGTCTAATCTCCAATCGCTGGAGTCCGACAGGAAACGCTAGCTCCAGTCCGCATAGGTATTCTGGAGACACGGTAGATACTCTGCCGTCACAGTGATCTCTCTGGCCAGGCAGAACGTCCAGAAATCTCGAGCCAAGTGGGACAGTTGTAGAATGCGTGCCCCCCATGGCATTGACATACCGGACCGCAGAGATGTTGTCCATCCGCAGTCTGATGCAAGCCTTGGCTAAGCCGTTCGCAAAACTGCGAACTGCAAATGAACCCGCTAGCAGCTCCAAGGCGTTGATGTGAAGACCAGACGCCTCCTCTGACCAGCGACCCCCGGTAGTCACACCGTTGCAGTAAGCTCCCCAGCCCAGAAGGCTGGCATCCGACTCTATCGTGAAATCCGGACGGGGACCAAAGATTGCTTTCCCGTTCCACACCTCCAAGTTGTGGATCCACCACCTCAACTTGTCTCTGGTGTCCTCGTCCAAGGTGATCAAATCTGCATAGGATGCCCCCGACTGGAGGTGGGCAATCTTGAGGCGCTGCATGCAACGATAATGCAGGGGAGCTGGGAACACTGCCTGGATGGACGAGGAGAGAAGGCCTATGATGCGGGCCAGGTGTCGCAGGGAAACCTGCGGAAGGGAGAGGGTGTGAAGAAGCTCCTTGCGGATGGCACGAACCTTGGAGGGTGGGAGGCTGAGAGTCTCCGTGGAAGAATCGATAGTGAAGCCCAAGAATTCTATGGACTGGGCTGGGGTAAGTGACGACTTCTCCAGGTTGAGGAGGAAACCCAACCGAGACAACAGATCCATGGACCACCGTAGATGTGTAAGAAGGACTGAAGGGCTCTGGGCCATGATGAGGATATCGTCCAGATAAATGATCAGGCGAATCCCCCGACTGCGGAGACAGGAAATGACTGGTCGCAGAAGCTTGGTGAAGCACCAAGGGGCCGAAGAGAGTCCGAAGGGTAGACATGTGAACCTCCACACCTCCGAGTCCCAGAGGAAGCGAAGGAGATCCCTGGATGACTCGGCCACCGGAACTGCCAGGTAGGCATCTTTCAGGTCTAGTTTGACCATCCAATCCCCATGGAGGAGCAAATCCCTGAGGAGGTGAATGCGCTCCATCTTGAAGTGCTGATATTGCACAAAGGCGTTTAGTGCCCGGAGGTTGATCACTGGTCGCATCTGGCCTCCTTTTTTGGCCACCAGGAACATACTGCTTATGATACCCTCCGAGGAAGAGGGAGCCCGCTCTATGGCACCTTTCTGATATAGCGCTGTCAACTCCTGGTGTAATAGCAGGCGCGATGAGGACGGGAGAACTACAGGATGCGGGGGAGGGATCTGGACATGGGAGCAAATTAGTTCTATGTGAAACCCTTGGACGGTAGAAAGAACCCATGGGTCGGCAGTGATGGTTGACCAGACATGGGAAAAAAGACGGAGCCTGCCCCCCACCCAAGGAATCAAAGAAGACGTTGGTATACGACTTACCGAAAGGGCGTCTGAATGATGAACCTCTGGCTCCACGTGACCGCCATGAAGATCCGCGGGTGGGGAAGAAGGCGAGCGGCTGCCAAAACTCCTGGTTGGAGGGTCGATAAGGGAAGGAGCCTCGACCCGAACCACGGGTCTGGTAGGAAGAACGGCCGGACAGGCAGCCACTAGAGCTGCCGGCCCTGTTAGAGACCCGTCCCTGGAAGACTCGCTTCATTGATGTCTGGGCCTTATCAAGGGCAGTGAAGGCTCCTACAAACCGGGACAGATCCTTTATGAAAGAATCTCCGAATAATAACCCATGGGCCTCTTTGCCTGCCTCAGTCAGGGCTAAATTAGAGAGCTTAGGCTCAATCTTAAATAGAATCGCTTTTCGTCTCTCAATAGATAGCGAAGTGTTGACGTAGCCCGTGATACACACGGCACGTTGTACCCATCCCCGGAGCTCCCCCGGATCCACCAGCGTATTCTGGGATCTGGACGATTCTGCCAGTTCAAAATTTTTTGTCAGTGGGCCTAAAAGGTCCAATAATTTGTCCTGACAGGACTTTAAGGCCGACTCAAGGCCCTTCCTAGGGTTCCAGCCCGATTTTGACAGAAATTGACACATCTTCGGGTCAACAATGGGTGTCTCACAGACCTTGTTGGGGATAATAGGCCTGGGGCACTCAGCCTTAAGCTTATTACGCGCCTCCTTAGAAAGGGGTTGGCGCACACGGGCCTCTAGGTATTTGGCTACATGTGAGGACGGGAGCCACTCTGCAGACCTGGGATGATGGAGTGCATCAGGGTCAAAGAGAGGTTCACCCGCAGAATCCAAAATTGCAGAGGATTCCAAAGGAACCTCAATGGATGCAGTAAGTGGTGCGACAGATGCTGAGGATTGACCCGGAAGGTCCGAATCCAAAGGATCGTCCTCCTCCATGTCTATAAAGTCAACAGACCGATACTGAACCTCCTCATCTGAATCGAGTTCAGAACCCGAAACATTCTCATGCTGCGCTCTGGCGCATTTCCATTGCCTCACCTTTTCTGCCTGGCGGGCGTAGGCTCTCTTGCGCGAACGATGCGCGCCATCCTGGGTGGCTATAGCTCCACCAGTCATAACGGTTCTGGAGGCAGATAAAACATTTTCAGGTGGCTGGGACCCCAATGGTTTGGAGGAGGGAGGACCAGCCATAAGGGCCTCAGAAATAGAATTAGAAATGGCTGAGGACATGGATCCCATAGCAGCTTGGATTGCTGCAGCTACTGAGCGATGAATCGCTGAAGCTTGGGCATCCACAGACATGGCCCCATATTCCTGGGCATTAGAAGGAACCTCCATAATCTCAGGGGGAGACTCACCCCCACGCACACTATCCTTAGACATGGTGAGTTACTGAGCAGAAGCAATATAAACAATAATAAACTCCCAATGAGCCAGTGAAAGTAGTAATAATTAGTGTTGAGCGAACAGTTCGAGCATAGTTCGGGTCCGTACCGAATTTTGGGGTGTTCGTGACACGGACCCGAACCCGAACTTTTTCGTAAAAGTTCGGGTTCGGGTTCGTCGTTCGGCATGTATTTTGGCGCATTTTGAAAGGCTGCAAAGCAGCCAATCAACATGCATCATACTACTTGCCCTAAGATGCCATCGCAGCCATGCCTACTATTGGCAAGGCTGTGATTGGCCAAGTGCAGCATGTGACTCAGCCTCTTTATAAGCTTGTGCGCACGTCGGGACGTGCTCACTCCCGATGTGAATAGAACAGGGATAGACGCAGCTGATGCTAGGGCGAGAATAGGCAGGGATAATTGAATAACTGGAAGCAAATTTCTCTCCTCCACCTGTGATTCATCTGAACAACTGCAGCTGAGCTGCTTTTTTGATAGGGATTGGCTATTTTTAGAGTGGCCAGAGTGATTTTTCCATCCACATGTACCTGGGCTGACCGCCGGCCGCCATTTTGCGACTTGTAGTGCTGCAGCAGAAGCTGCCACAGTGTGCATTCCAAAGCTCCAAACAAGTCAGACATCTACACCTGGGATTCAGACCAATAGCGATTTAGCAGCACAGTCCAAGGCTATTTTTTTTAAAGGTTGTGCAGACCATTTTGTGGCACATGTTACTGGGCTGATAGGCGGCGGCCATCTTGGGACTAGTGCTGCAGCACAATCTCTCCCAACGTCCATTAATCACTTGTAATAGTGGTCTGTGCCATAGAAATCCTACATCAGGGACTTGGGTGTGCTTGTGTCACCCCTACTAATACCAGTCCACCTGTAATCCATACAGTGAAAAGCCATAAAGTATTCCAGTGAGGGAATTTTTTTTTTATTTAAAAAAGGCCAAGTTAGTTTATCTGGCGTTCAATATACTAGATACAGTTAGGCCTGCGTTTCATACATCTGGAATTAGCAAACTAATGTGCTGGGGTTGGGAAAACATATATGTACCCATACTAGAATCTGTCAAAGAAAGCGGTACTCACATATAACAGTCATTCCATCTGTAATCCATACAGTCAAAAGACTGAAAGTATTCCAGTGAGGGAATTTTTTTTATTTAAAAAAGGCCAAGTTAGTTTATCTGGCGTTCAATATACTAGATACAGTTAGGCCTGCGTTTCATACATCTGGAATTAGCAAACTAATGTGCTGGGGTTGGGAAAACATATATGTACCCATACTAGAATCTGTCAAAGAAAGCGGTACTCACATATAACAGTCATTCCATCTGTAATCCATACAGTCAAAAGACTGAAAGTATTCCAGTGAGGGGATTTTTTTTATTTAAAAAAGGCCAAGTTAGTTTATCTGGCGTTCAATATACTAGATACAGTTAGGCCTGCGTTTCATACATCTGGAATTAGCAAACTAATGTGCTGGGGTTGGGAAAACATATATGTACCCATACTAGAATCTGTCAAAGAAAGCGGTACTCACATATAACAGTCATTCCATCTGTAATCCATACAGTCAAAAGACTGAAAGTATTCAAGTGAGGGGATTTTGCTTATAAAAAATAATATATTTCATTGTGGTGCGAGTTGAATCGCAACAATGAAGAAAAATACTATTAAGGGACGAGGACGCGGTCGTGGTGGTGTCCGTGGAGCCTCTGTTGCTGGTAGAGGACGTGGCCGTTCGGCCCCAGGCGCACACAGTAGGGAACGAACTCCCTCAACTAGCCGGCAGAATGTACCGCAATATCTCGTGGGGCCCAATGCCGCTCTTAGGATGGTAAGGCCTGAGCAGGTACAGGCATTAATCGATTGGGTGGCCGACAGTGCTTCCAGCACGTTCACCACATGGTCTTCCACCCAGTCTTCTGCGGAAAGCGCACAGGTGGCACCTGAAAACCAAGCCCATCAGTCTGTCACATCACCCCCAAGCATATCAGGGAAACGGTCTGAGCCACAAGTTATGCAGCAGTCTCTTCTTCTGTTTGAAGACTCTGCTTCCAGGGTTTCCCAGGGGCGTCCACCTAGCCCTTCCCCAGTGGAGGAAGACATACCATGCACTGACGCACAACCACTTATGTCTCCAGATGAAGAGGACATGGGAATACCACCACAGCAGAGTCACCGACTCTCTGATGATGACGAAACACAGGTGCCCACTGCCGCGTCTTTTTGCAGTGTGCAGACTGAACAGGAGGAGGTCAGGGAGGGAGACTGGGTGGAAGACGATGCAGAGGACGATGAGGTCTTAGACCCCACATGGACTGAAGGTCGTGGCGATGACTTTCACAGTTCAGAGGAAGAGGTAGTGGTGAGACCGAGACAACAGCGAAGCCAAAGAGGGAGCAGGGGGCCAAAGCAGACGAGCCGCCGCCCCCAGAGTTCGCCTGCTACTGGACATCGCCAACAGGGACCCAGCCCCACAAAGGCAGCTTCAAAGAGTTCCCTGGCATGGCACTTCTTTAAACAATGTCCTACCGACAAGACCCGAGTGACTTGCACGCTCTGCCATCAGAGCCTGAGGCGAGGCATTAACGTTCTGAACCTCAGCACAACCTGCATGACCAGGCATCTACATGCAAAGCATGAACTGCAGTGGGGTACACACCTTAAAAACCAGGCACTCGCTGAGGCTCCCCCTGCTCCCTCTACCGCTGCTGCCTCGGCTTCCGCCTCGAGAGGAATGTTGCCACATGCCGAGCAGCAAACAGAGGATGTGCCACCGACACCACCACCACCGCCACCGTCAACTAGCGTCTCCACTATATCACACAGCAGCGTTCAGCTCTCAATATCTCAAACTTTAGAGAGGAAGCGCAAATTCCCCCCGAGTCACCCTCGAGCCCTTGGCCTGAACGCCAGCATTTCTAAACTGCTGGCCTTTGAAATGCTGTCATTCCGGCTGGTGGACACAGACAGCTTCAAACAGCTGATGGCCATGGCTG
The DNA here is from genome assembly GCF_905171765.1 of Bufo bufo. Classification (NCBI taxonomy): domain Eukaryota; kingdom Metazoa; phylum Chordata; class Amphibia; order Anura; family Bufonidae; genus Bufo; species Bufo bufo. The sequence goes on from NC_053394.1 coordinate 124,716,718, forward strand.
TCCCGCAGTATGTGGTTCCCAGCCGCCACTACTTCTCCAAGACAGCCGTGCCTTCCCTGCACATGCAAGTGTCCGATAAAATCAAGTGTGCACTGCGCAACGCCATTTGTGGCAAGGTCCACCTAACCACAGATACGTGGACCAGTAAGCACGGCCAGGGACGCTATATCTCACTAACTGCACACTGGATGAATGTAGTGGCGGCTGGGCCCCCGGCGGACAGTTCCTTGGCGCACGTCCTTCCGCCCCCTAGGATCGCAGGGCATCATTCTCTGCCTCCTGTAGCCTCCTCCTCCTACTCGGCTTCCTCCTCCACTGCTTCCACCAGCTCATCCGGTCAGCCACACACCTTCACCACCAACTTCAGCACAGCCCGGGGTAAACGTCAGCAGGCCATTCTGAAACTCATATGTTTGGGGGACAGGCCCCACAGCGCAAAGGAGTTGTGGCGGGGTATTGAACAACAGACCGACGAGTGGTTTCTGCCGGTGGGCCTCAAGCCAGGCCTGGTGGTATGCGATAATGGGCGAAATCTCGTGGCAGCTCTGGGACTAGCCGGTTTGACGCACATCCCTTGCCTGGCGCATGTGCTGAACTTGGTGGTGCAGAGGTTCATTCACCACTACCCCAACATGTCAGAGCTGCTGCATAAAGTGCGGGCCGTCTGTGCGCGCTTCCGCCGTTCACATCCTGCCGCTGCTCGCCTGTCTGCGCTACAGCGGAACTTCGGCCTTCCCGCTCACCGCCTCATATGCGACGTGCCCACCCGGTGGAACTCCACCTTGCACATGCTGGAGAGACTGTGCGAGCAGCAGCAGGCCATAGTGGAGTTTCAGCTGCAGCACGCTCGCGTCAGTCGTACTGCCGAACAGCACCACTTCACCACCAATGATTGGGCCTCCATGCGAGACCTGTGTGCCCTGCTGCGCTGTTTCGAGTACTCCACCAACATGGCCAGTGGCGATGACACTGTTATCAGCGTTACAATACCACTTCTATGTCTCCTTGAGAAAACACTTAGGGCAATGATGTTAGAGGAGGTGGCCCAGGTGGAGGAGGAGGAGGAGGATGAGGGCTCGTTTCTAACACTTTCGGGCCAGTCTGTTCGAAGTGGCTCAGAGGGAGGTTTGTTTAAGCAGCAGAGGACAGGTTCACAAGTCGCCAGCCAAGGCACTGTACTGGAGGACGAGGAGGATGAGGAGGAGGAGGTGGAGGGGGACGAGGATGACGCAAGTTCACAGCGGGGTGGCAGCCCAGGCCCATCACTGGTGCGTGGCTGGGGGGATACGGTGGACGATGACGATACGCCTCCCACAGAGGACAGCTTGTCCTTACCCATGGGTAGCCTGGCCCACATGAGCGAATATATGCTCCAATGCCTGCGCAACGACAGCAGAGTTGCCCACGTTTTAACGTGTGCAGACTACTGGGTGGCCACCCTGCTGGATCCCCGGTATAAAGACAATGTGCCCACTTTAATTCCTGAACTGGAGCGCGACCGTAAGATGCGCGAGTACAAGCGCACGCTGATAGAGGCGCTCTTGAGAGCATTCCCACATGTCACAGGGGAACAGGTGGAAGGTGAAGGCAGAGGAGTGGCAAGAGGTCGCCAACGCAGCTGTGTCACGGCCAGCTCATCTGAGGGCAGGGTTAGCATGGCAGAAATGTGGAAAAGTTTTGTCTCCACGCCACAGCTATCTGCACCGACACCTGATACGGAACGTGTTAGCAGGAGGCAGCATTTCACTAACATGGTTGAACAGTATGTCTGCACACCCCTCCACATCCTGACGGATGGTTCGGCCCCATTCAACTACTGGGTTTCGAAATTGTCCACGTGGCCAGAGTTAGCATGTTATGCCTTGGAGGTGCTTTCCTGCCCGGCGGCCAGCGTTTTATCTGAACGCGTATTCAGCACGGCAGGGGGCGTCATTACTGACAAGCGCAGCCGCCTGTCCACAGCCAACGTGGACAAGCTGACCTTCATAAAGATGAACCAGGCATGGATCCCACAGGACCTGTCCCTCCCTTGTGCAGAGTAGTCCTTATTAACTGCCTAAAACATGTCTTGTTGTGCTACGGGCCACTTCTTTATTTGATACAAATTTTATGAAACCCACAGTTGAATGAAACTCTTCTCTGTCTGGGCGCCGGGGCCTAACCAGATGAAAGTGGCCGGTTAAACTAACGGGTGACATGAAGCCATAACCTCTGCCATGCTACCTCTGTCTTCTGTCTGGGTGCTGAGGCCTAAGTCAAATAAAGCGGTCTTCTGCTGTGCTGGGGGATATGAAGCTAATCTCTGACCTCTCTCCTCTGTCTGGGTCCAAAGGCCTAAATCACTGAAAGAGGCCTTCTCCTGTGGTGTGTGATATGATGCCTGAATATGTGCTGTGGTGCCTCTCTCCTCTTCCTGGGTGCGGGGGTCAAAGTAACTCAATGGTGGCTTCTCCTGTGGTGGCTGATATGATGCCAGAATATGTGCTGTGGTGCCTCTCTCCTCTTCCTGGGTGCGGGGGTCAAAGTAACTCAATGGTGGCTTCTCCTGTGGTGGCTGATATGATGCCAGAATATGTGCTGTGGTGCCTCTCTCCTCTTCCTGGGTGCGGGGGTCAAAGTAACTCAATGGTGGCTTCTCCTGTGGTGGCTGATATGATGCCAGAATATGTGCTGTGGGGCCTCTCTCCTCTTCCTGGGTGCAGGGGTCAAAGTAACTCAATGGTGGCTTCTCCTGTGGTGGTTAGTATGATGCCAGAATATGTGCTGTGGGGCCTCTCTCCTCTTCCTGGGTGCAGGGGTCAAAGTAACTCAATGGTGGCTTCTCCTGTGGTGGCTGATATGATGCCAGAATATGTGCTGTGGTGCCTCTCTCCTCTTCCTGGGTGCGGGGGTCAAAGTAACTCAATGGTGGCTTCTCCTGTGGTGGCTGATATGATGCCAGAATATGTGCTGTGGGGCCTCTCTCCTCTTCCTGGGTGCAGGGGTCAAAGTAACTCAATGGTGGCTTCTCCTGTGGTGGTTAGTATGATGCCAGAATATGTGCTGTGGGGCCTCTCTCCTCTTCCTGGGTGCAGGGGTCAAAGTAACTCAATGGTGGCTTCTCCTGTGGTGGCTGATATGATGCCAGAATATGTGCTGTGGTGCCTCTCTCCTCTTCCTGGGTGCGGGGGTCAAAGTAACTCAATGGTGGCTTCTCCTGTGGTGGCTGATATGATGCCAGAATATGTGCTGTGGGGCCTCTCTCCTCTTCCTGGGTGCAGGGGTCAAAGTAACTCAATGGTGGCTTCTCCTGTGCTGATTGATATAAAGCTGATGGTTGTGCCATCTGACATGGTTGCCAGGGTCTGATTCAATGGGGGCCTACTCCTGTGGTGGGTGATCTAAATGCCTGATTCTCTGCTGTGAAACCTCTCTCCTCCGTCTGGGTGTAGGGGTCAAAGTCTTTCAAAGTCGCCTTCTCCTGTGCTGATTGATATGAAGCTGATGGTTGTGCCATCTGACATGGTTGCCGGGGTCCCATTAAATTGTGGCCTACTCCTGTGGTGGTTGATATGATGCCTGATTCTCTGATGTGGAACCTCTCTCCTCTGTTTGGGTGAAGGGGTCAAAGTAACTAAATGGTGGCTTCTCCTGTGGTGGCTGATATGATGCCAGAATATGTGCTGTGGGGCCTCTCTCCTCTTCCTGGGTGCAGGGGTCAAAGTAACTCAATGGTGGCTTCTCCTGTGGTGGCTGATATGATGCCAGAATATGTGCTGTGGTGCCTCTCTCCTCTTCCTGGGTGCGGGGGTCAAAGTAACTCAATGGTGGCTTCTCCTGTGGTGGCTGATATGATGCCAGAATATGTGCTGTGGTGCCTCTCTCCTCTTCCTGGGTGCGGGGGTCAAAGTAACTCAATGGTGGCTTCTCCTGTGGTGGCTGATATGATGCCAGAATATGTGCTGTGGTGCCTCTCTCCTCTTCCTGGGTGCAGGGGTCAAAGTAACTAAATGGTGGCTTCTCCTGTGGTGGTTGATATGATGCCTGATTCTCTGCTGTGAAACCTCTCTCCTCCATCTGGGTGTAGGGGTCAAAGTCTTTCAAAGTCGCCTTCTCCTGTGCTGATTGATATAAAGCTGATGGTTGTGCCATCTGACATGGTTGCCAGGGTCTGATTCAATGGGGGCCTACTCCTGTGGTGGGTGATCTAAATGCCTGATTCTCTGCTGTGAAACCTCTCTCCTCCGTCTGGGTGTAGGGGTCAAAGTCTTTCAAAGTCGCCTTCTCCTGTGCTGATTGATATGAAGCTGATGGTTGTGCCATCTGACATGGTTGCCGGGGTCCCATTAAATGGGGGCCTACTCCTGTGGTGGGTGATCTAAATGCCTGATTCTCTGCTGTGAAACCTCTCTCCTCCGTCCGGGTGTAGGGGTCAAAGTCTGTCAAAGTCGCCTTCTCCTGTGCTGATTGATATAAAGCTTATGCTTGTGCCATCTGACATGGTTGCCGGGGTCTGATTCAATGGTGGCCTACTCCTGTGGTGGGTGATCTAAATGCCTGATTCTCTGCTGTGTAACCTCTCTCCTCCGTCTGGGTGTAGGGGTCAAAGTAACTAAATGGTGGCCTACTCCTGTGGTGGGTGATATGATGCCTGGTTCTCTGCTGTGGGACCTCTCTCCTTTGTCTGGGTGCTGTGGTCAAAATAATAGTAAGTGACCTTCTCCATTGGTGGGTGACTTGAAGCCTGATTCTGTGCTATGGGACCTCACTCCAATTAATATTGTTTAATTTTTATTTATTTTATGTTAACTCATCATTTCCCTATCTACATTTGTTTGCAGGGGATTTAACTACATTTTGCTGCCTTTTGCAGCCCTCTAGCCCTTTCCGGGTGTGTTTTACAGCCTTTTTAGTGCCCAAAAGTTCGGGTCCCCATTGACTTCTATGGGGTTCGGGTTCGGGATGAAGTTCGGGTCGAGTTCGGATCCCGAACCCGAACATTTTTCGAAAGTTCGGCCGAACTCGTCGAACCCGAACATCCAGGTGTTCGCTCAACTCTAGTAATAATAATAATAATAATAATAATAATAATAACAGACCCCCAGCTAGGCAAGAAGGCAAAACGAGGAATGTGGGCAAAACAAGGAGACTAGATACCGCAGGGAAAGAGCGGGATGCAAGGGAGACTCCAGCAGCTCTCTGAGGTGATATGGCCGAAATCTCGCGAATTCCCGCGAGATCTCGCCGAGAGCAGAGCAGGGAAGACGCGCGAAACAGCCGGAGACCTGAATGGAAATGGCGGCCGAAATCACGCAAGATCTCGGCCGCCGAAGATGAGGACACTAAAGGAGCAGTGCTGAAGGAAAGGTAAGCGGTAAAAACTGAGAAAGCGGCGAACTGGCCGAAAAAGGGGGAAGGGAGCTAGGAGAAGCGGCACTAAGACAAGGGAAGATCCCAGGGAGAAAAATAAATACCTAAGGAAAAATAATAAAATAAGTCCCCAGAACAAAGGGGGGGGGGGGGACACCCCCAAACACAGCAGGCAAACCTACAACAACAGAAACGAATCTATGCCAAACAATAGATATAATATAATATAATACAGTATAATATAATATAATACAGTATACGTCTGCCCACAGATATAGAAGAGCAAACTGTACTTATCTGTGAGAAGAGCAGCAAAGAAAGAGGAGGAGTTGACAGAGACCAGGACTGTTATAGTGGCACAGTGGGGAGGGGTTGGTTGCCATGGTTATCATTTTGATTGAAACGTTTGTTCTTTGCTGCTATATGATTTTAGTAAAGAAAGAGATAGCAATAGGAGCCTCCGTGTCATGTAATAAAATGAAGATTTTCTTAGTGAAACGTACAGCGGAGGCAGCAGGTTTATGGTGTTGGCTTATTATTTGGCCTTAGTAATTTTCTTTACTTTGGGGTTTTAGAGCAGTAAAGGCCTTTATTGAGAGGTCTGGTACTTTAGGGGGGCGGATTGGCCATGTATCCTGCAGGGAAATTTCCCAGTGGGCCGATGTCCAGGTAGCCGCCCAAGCCCTCCTCACGGCCCCAGGCCAGGTAAAAAACAATCTGACCACCTGACCAGAAAATGTGAGAATTTACATTGATAAGATCCTCAGAAATTATGTGATGGCCCTTCCTTCCTATATACTGTAAGGGACACAACAGATCTGTTGACTAAACTAGATGGCCTGGAACTGGAGGAAACTGTATTGTTGGCCTCAATTGATGTTCAGGCCCTCAACAGTAACATCCTCCATGACAAGGCATTACAAGCCATAGGCCATTTTTTTTAAATCAAGAGGTACGCAATATAGAGCACATAGTCAATTTGTCCTTCAATTTGTTGATTTTGTCCTTACAACTGCTTTCTCTTTGACTCCAGGTTCTTCCACCAGCTCAGGGGAATAGCGATGGGGAGCCCCTGTGCCCCCACATACAGTAATCTCTTCCTGAGCTGGTGGGAGGATACTTTGGTGTTCAGAAAGGGTAGTGTCTGGACACAGAGGATTGTGTTTTGGGGCCGTTTCATAGACGATATACTGGTTCTGTGGAATGGCCCCAAGAGCCTTTTTTCGTAATTAATTAATAAACTGATCCAAATTGGTATGAATTTTAACTTTGAGGTTAGTCATGAAAGTCTTGCATTTTTCGATTTGCAAATTACATTGACAAATGGCATCCTATATACAAAAACATTTAGGAAACCAACTGCCACAAATAATTTACTTAGATGGGAGAGCCATCACCCACTAAGACTGAGACAGGGGATACCAAAAGGACAGTACCTACGTATCCGTAGAAACTGTTCTAATCAGGGTGACTTTTTTTTTATCAAGCACAAGATTTACAAAAACGATTCTTAGGAAGGGGATACCCCAAACAGGTTCTAAGTGAGGCCTTTAAATCTGCTCTTAATAGAAAAAGAACTGATCTTTTAACCCCCAAAAATAATGAACAGAATGGGGAAAGTACGGTAACTCAAAGTATTGGTACCTATGACAACCACCATATGGAGGTACGGGACATTCTATGGAAATATTGGGATTTTTTTTTTCTCTTTATTTTTCCCAACACTGTGGCTATAAATAAGCCTTTGTCAATGTGATATTTTGCATCTCCAACAATATGTCAGGAAATGTTGTATTTGACCAAGAAAGGTCTAACACCTTTAAAAGTAGGTCTGAATTCCTTCTAAGAGACTTGACATAAAGTACTCCTATTTACCCCCTCTCTAATTACTTTTTCCCATAAGAGAGCCAGTATTTTGTTTATATATTTTTATACCTGTATATGTTTACGCCCAAATAGACCCAAGCCAATGTATAGCACCGTTGTTGATCTAAACTTTATATGTACCTATAATGTAATCATGAATCAAAAGGCCAGAGAATTCACCGTCTTTAACATCAATCAGAAATTAAATGTCATTCTTAGATAATTGATTCTGCACTGTTGTGACCTGATGAGAACGCTTAGTTTATTTCCACGGCAATGCGTTACTCGCTATGCACCAATGACAATAATAGCATGGATCATGAGGTACGCGTAGGGCTCGCCCCACCATGCCTCTTATACATTACTTTATGCAAGATCTCACGCATGTGCAATTTGATAGGGCCAGGTTGGGGTGTAAAGGAGGCGCCATCTTGCAACTGCGCAGAGCGGTGAAACGCAAGGCACTATCTTACGCCTGCGCAGAGCAGTAAAATGCACGATTTGATATTAGGTCTGCGACAGCGCCATTTTGCGCCTGTTATTTAAGGAGTGGCCAATACTAGGATGGTTGGCCATGACTAATATCAACTGGCATATCACCAAGGCCATTGTGCCTATCTTTATCTGATCCCCTGACGAACCTATACATTTGAAATAGGGGAAATGTGTCGGGAAGGGAAAATTACAAATGCATGATGGGATACTAGTGTAGGAAGGGACAGCTATTTTGAGGGTCAGCCACCGAGAAGTGGGACCGCCACTTTCAGGGCGATTACTCTGCTTTTAGGCAGGGAATGCTAGTATTTTAGTGTAAGAATCCCAGAAGAACATCTGTGTGCACATTATCCAGAATCAGAAGATATCTTTATCTGTGATCGGAGGCAGCCTATTCCAATTGATGACGTCACACAGAACCTGATATTACATCTGCATAATGCCTTGGCTTAACTACTATCTGGTTGACTATTGAATTGTGAGTAGCCACAGTTGTTGCAAATAACCCTCAAAAATTGACCAAATACTGACCCTTCTACTATACATAGTGTACCGACATTTTATTATCCTCCATATGTGATAGATGACTGTTATATTTATTTATGCTTAATGGGACTTTATTTTAGCATTATCTGATTAAAAGTTATGTTTTAAGTAGGTTTAATCCAGTGAATCCCCAAATAATTTACGTACAATGGTATCTAGCTAATTTTCAGTGATTTGCTTACATCACAATACACATAGAAAGTGAAGCTCTGAAGTGCACTGTTCTGATGTTACTGGGTGCATCTCACATGACCAGCCGCGTCATGATGCTATTACTGTCATAATGCTAATTCACCAGCATAGTGTTATTCAATGTTATTTAATGTTATTGAACATATTTTTGAATGCTATTGCTTTCTAATGAACCCAGTATAGCTTTTGTATGGATTGGTCAGGATTAATTATTCTAACTCAGAAAGTTAGGCGTGGGCTTAGGTCTGCCCCTAGCTCAGTCAGTCAGTGTAGTGAGGCTAGAGATAGAGGAGTAGGTGAGAGGAAGCTCCATTTTCTCCACTCATCTCAGGACCAGACCAAAGTTCAGAGGATTAACCACTTAAAGGACTAAAGGGGCAAGATTTTTTTACTGATGAGGTCATCAGTATCTGATTGGTGTGTCTACATGTAAGAGAACACCAGCCTATTACAAGGAATTACAGCTATATACATATATATTATAAAATAACATTCTGCAAATACCCTTATACATACAGGGCCCCACTACTATTACGGACTGGGACACTGCACAAGGCCTAGTGGCATGCATAAGCTTTTAAAAAATATATATAACATTTACATGTCAGTAGGCAAAGAACGATTTGTAGGAAAGGCAGCAAGTGGGTGTCATCAGGCAGGTGGCAGCATCAGAATGGTGGCAGCAGCACGTGGCCAGAAGTATTGGACCATTTTGCAGAATACTCTGGTGTGGCAGCACACTATAGTATGATCATTAGTGGCAGAATGATCTAGTCTGTTGTATCAGGTACCGGTGTCTGGAAATCCTTGTTGGGAGGAAAGGCGAGTTCTCTTAGGTCTTAGGGGCAGCTATGCCCACCGCCGCACTGAACACCCACTCCTTTCCCACACTACTGGCTGGTGGTGATGGACGAACATCTTCCGGGGCGGTTCACGAATGCGATTGCGCAAACGCAATCAAATGTTCGCGAACCTCAAGTTCGCGGCGGGCCCTATTCACTTTAATGGCAGGCGAACCTGGAAAACCTTCAGGTCATATTTGCAGCCACCAAATACTTACTAGAAGTGCACAAATAGTCCCACAACATGGACAGTGACATACTAGAGGGATATCAACGACAAAAATTCCCCCCAAAAATATGTATTTTAATCAGGGGCCAATTTTTATGCGTCTTAAAAGGGAAATTCTCAAAAATGTGCCCTGCTGGAGCCTAGAATTTTTTTTATTTTAGGCCACGGGAGTACGGGCCCTAAAAATTTGGCTATTTTCACACTTGCGGCAGTGTGATCCGGCAAGCAGTTCCGTCGTCGGAACTGCCTGCCGGATCCGCCGATCTGGATGTGACAGAAAGCATTTGTGAGACGCATCCGTATCTTGTCATGCGGACATTATGCGGTCAATGGATAAAAATTTTACTGTAGCCCACTGGAGTACAGTGTCATGGTCTTACCTTCTTGCTGTTCTCCTTCGTTTGACATGTGCTGGCGGCCATCTTGGTTTCTGGGTTTCTTGTAGCCTTCCACCCTGCGGCTCCTCCTTCCCACTGGGAGGAGCTGGATGCCTAGCTCATATATATAGGAGGTCTGTGGCTTCAGTTCCTTGCTTGGTCCTCTTGTGTTCACATGCTTCTAAGACTGCTGCTGCTTCTGGTTCCTGATCCTGGCTTCGTCTGACTACCCTGCTGGTTCCTGATCCTGGCTTCGTCTGACTACCCTGCTGGTTCCTGATCCTGGCTTCGTCTGACTACCCTGCTGGTTCCTGATCCTGGCTTCGTCTGACTACCCTTCTGGTTCCTGACCTCTGCCTTCGCAAAGACTCTGCTCGGTTTCACCATCCGTTTGGACTTTTGCTTTACAGCTTTATCTTCAATAAAGCCTTCTTATTTTCACTTATCTCTTGTTGTACGTCTGGTTCATGGTTCCGTGACATTAGGACCAAGCCATGAATTCTGACGGTACAGGGCCGTCCTCGCTACCCACGCTGGTTGCCAGACTTGATCAGCAGGATCACCTGTTGGGTCGGTTCGCTGTGGCGTTGCAAACCCTGCTTGAACGCACGGCTCATTTCGCTCCCGTTGCCGATGGGTCGGTTGTCGCTCCTGGGCTCGCTCCTACTGCCGCTCCGGTTGTTGCGCCAGAGTCTACACCGACACCTGTTGTTGCGCCTGCGGTGTTTCGGGGTATGACCGGTTCTGCCCCTCTTCCACAGCGCTTTGGGGGAGAGCCAACTCAGTGCCGAGGTTTCCTTAACCAGGTGGGCATTTATTTCGAGTTGCTGCCACATGTCTTTCCCACTGAGAGATCAAAGGTGGGCTTCTTGATCTCGCTGCTCTCGGACAAGGCCTTGGCCTGGGCCAGCCCTTTATGGGAGAACAACAATCCGGTGGTTGCCGAGTTTTCCGGTTTTGTTGCTTCTCTTCGGAAGGTATTCGATGTGCCGGCTCGTGCTGCCTCTGCTGCGAAGCTCCTTATGTCCATCAGACAGGGTTCACGATCCGTAGCTGAATACGCCATTGAGTTTCGTACCCTGGCAGCAGAGGTGGGCTGGAATAATGAGGCTCTGGTCGCTGCTTTCTCTCATGGTCTCTCGGATGCCTTGAAGGATGAGGTTGCAGCTAAGGACCTACCAGTTGAGCTCGAGTCTCTTATTTCTTTCCTGATTTTGATTGACACCAGACTCAGGGAGAGACCTTCCTTTAAGGAGAACCTGCGGAGGTCTTCTAACAGATTGGTGCCTACGTTTGCTGTCCCACCCGTGCCTCCCTCTCCTCCCACGCCTCCTGGGGATGACTTGTCTGGGGGTGAACCCATGCAGCTGGGGTTTGCTCGCCTGTCCGAGGGGGAGAGGGCACTCTGGAGACGCGAGGGCCGATGCATGTAATGTGGTCTCGGTGGGCATTTTCGGTTGGCATGTCCGAACCGTCCGGGAAAACGCTCGTACCTGAGATCCTGTCGGGGGCAGATCTTGGGTGGAGTCTCCTCGTCCCCGGTTTCCCGTGTTGACAAACCACTGATCACTGTTGTCCTCTCCTGGGTCGGGGGCTCGGTGACGACCCAGGCGTTGGTAGACTCTGGTGCTGGTGGTTTGTTCATTGATAGTGTGTTCGCTGCCGCCAATTCCATTCCTCTGCAGGCTCGAGGTTCCCCACTGGCTCTTGAGGCGATAGACGGCAGACCCCTTCTGCCGCCACACGTGACTCATGAGACCCTTCCAGTGGGGATAGCCATTGGTGCCGTTCACAGAGAGTCGGTCTGCCTCCAGGTTATTTCGTCTCCACACTACTCGGTGGTCTTGGGGTACCCCTGGCTCCAGAAGCATAATCCGACTTTCGATTGGAGATCGGTCGAGATCCTCTCGTGGTCACCGCAGTGTGGGGCTAGTTGCATCCATGGGTCTGTCAAGTTGCTGTGTACTTCCTCGGACTCTCTGTTGCCTCCTGAATACGAGGAGTACCGGGATGTATTCGATAAGGTGCGCGCGGTTGCCCTACCTCCGCACCGCCCATACGATTGTGCCATAGAGTTACAATCTGGTGCCGTTCCTCCTTGTGGCAAAGTCTATCCACTGTCGGTAGCGGAGAATGAGGCCATGGAGGAGTACGTGAGGGAGGCGCTTTCACGCGGACACATTCGCAAATCTTCGTCCCCGGCAGGGGCTGGATTTTTCTTGGTGAAAAAGAAGGGCGGTGAGTTGAGGCCTTGCATCGATTACAGGGGTCTCAATCGCATCACGATCAAGAACGCTTACCCGATACCCTTGATTTCCGAGCTGTTCGATCGCCTTAAAGGGGCCATGGTCTTTACCAAACTCGACCTGAGGGCGGCATATAACCTGGTAAGAATCAAGGCGGGCGATGAGTGGAAGACCGCGTTTAACACCAGGACCGGTCATTACGAATCCTTGGTTATGCCCTTTGGGTTGTGCAATGCGCCCGCAGTCTTTCAGGAATTCATCAACGATGTTTTCCGTGACCTGTTGCAGCAGTGTGTGGTGGTCTATTTGGATGACATCTTGGTATATTCTGAATCCATGGAGGCCCACATTCTGGATGTCAGACGAGTGTTGCAACGGTTACGAGAGAACAAGCTGTTCGGTAAGCTTGAGAAATGCGAATTTTACCGATCCCAGGTAACCTTCTTAGGTTACATCATTTCCGCTGAGGGCTTCTCCATGGATCCTGAGAAGGTTTCGGCTGTCTTACAGTGGCCCCAGCCCAGTGGTCTTCGTTCCCTGCAGCGCTTTTTGGGCTTCGCCAATTATTATCGGAAGTTCATCAGGGACTTTTCCATGCTGGCCAAGCCTCTCACGGATCTGACCAGGAAGGGCAGTAATTCCCAGGTCTGGCCGCTCGAGGCCATCCGAGCTTTTGAGGCCCTAAAGTCCGCCTTTGTGTCGGCTCCGATTCTGTCGCATCCCAACCCTGGGTTGCCCTTTGTCCTCGAGGTGGACGCGTCTGAGACGGGAGTAGGCGCCCTTCTGTCTCAGCGTAGAACACCAGAGGGTCCTCTGCTTCCTTGTGGGTTTTACTCCCGGAAACTGTCTTCCGCGGAGTGCAACTATCAGATTGGTGACAGGGAGTTATTGGCCATCGTGCAGGCCCTTAAAGAATGGAGGCACTTGCTCGAGGGTTCGGTGGTTCCGGTTCTCATCCTGACGGACCACAAGAATCTGACCTACCTTTCTGAGGCCAAGAGATTGACACCACGTCAGGCCAGATGGGCTCTGTTCTTGTCACGTTTTAATTACGTGGTCTCCTACCTACCCGGTTCCAAGAACATCAGGGCGGATGCCTTATCACGGCAGTACTCCGAGCTGTCCAGGGAGGAGTCGATTCCGACTTCGGTCATACCTCCGAATCAGATCCTGGCCGCCATTCGCACCAGCCTGACCTCTCCCCTGGGTGAGCAGATTTTGGCGGCTCAATCTGGTGCTCCCTCTGGGAGACCCAACGGCAGATGTTTTGTGCCTGAGGAGTTGCGCACTCGGTTGTTGCGAACCTACCATAACGCCAAGACCGCGGGGCATCCTGGAAAGAATCAGCTGTCCTGGGCTGTTTCACGTCTGTTCTGGTGGCCTTCCCTACGTTCCGACATCGCCGCATATGTAGCGGCATGCTCCGTTTGTGCCCAGAGTAAGTCCCCTCGGCACCTTCCGTTGGGCCTTCTGCAACCCATAGCCACCGGGGAGCGCCCATGGTCACACCTGGGGATGGATTTCATTGTGGACCTCCCTGCATCCCGAGGCCATACGGTCATTCTCATGATTGTGGATCGGTTTTCCAAAATGTGCCACTGTGTTCCTCTCAAGAAGTTACCCTCTGCACAAGAGTTGGCCACGATTTTTGCCAGGGAGGTCTTCCGGTTGCACGGTTTGCCCAAGGAGATTGTGTCGGATCGGGGGAGTCAGTTTGTGTCCAGGTTCTGGCGCGCCTTTTGCTCCCAGTTGGGGATTCATCTCTCCTTCTCCTCGGCCTACCACCCTCAGTCCAATGGGGCCGCAGAACGATCCAATCAGGCCTTGGAGCAATTCCTTCGTTGCTATGTCTCCGATCACCAAGACAATTGGGTTGACCTCCTGCCTTGGGCTAAGTTTGCCAGGAACACTGCGGTGAACTCTTCCTCTGGGACGTCTCCCTTCATGGCCAATTATGGGTTCCAACCTGCCGTGTTACCGGAGGTATTCTCTCCCCAGGATATTTCCGGCTGTGGAGGATCACCTTTCCGTCCTACGTGCTTCTTGGGTACAGATCCAGAAGTCCCTTGAGGTCTCTGCGCAGCGCCAGAGACTCCAGGCTGATCGCAGACGAGCGCCTGCTCCTTCCTACCAGGTCGGAGACCGTGTATGGTTGTCAACCCGCAACCTCAACCTTCGAGTGCCCACTCCCAAGCTGGCGCCTCGCTTTGTTGGTCCCTTCCGAGTGCTTCGCAGGGTAAACCCGGTAGCCTATGCCCTTGCGCTTCCTCCTGGCATGCGGATCTCCAACGTGTTTCATGTCTCCCTGTTGAAGCCACTGGTGTGTAATCGTTTCACTTCCTCGGTTCCTCGGCCTCGTCCGGTCCAAGTGGGCAATCGTGAGGAATATGAGGTGAGCAATATCCTGGACTCACGCCTGGTCCGCGGTCGGTTGCAGTTTTTGGTCCATTGGCGTGGTTATGGTCCAGAGGAGCGTTCCTGGGTTCCCTCCGCAGATGTCCATGCTCCTGCCTTGCTCCGAGCCTTCCACGCACGCTTCCCTCAGAAACCGTTTTGTGCTCCGCGGAGGAGGGGCCCTTGAGGGGGAGGTACTGTCATGGTCTTACCTTCTTGCTGTTCTCCTTCGTTTGACATGTGCTGGCGGCCATCTTGGTTTCTGGGTTTCTTGTAGCCTTCCACCCTGCGGCTCCTCCTTCCCACTGGGAGGAGCTGGATGCCTAGCTCATATATATAGGAGGTCTGTGGCTTCAGTTCCTTGCTTGGTCCTCTTGTGTTCACATGCTTCTAAGACTGCTGCTGCTTCTGGTTCCTGATCCTGGCTTCGTCTGACTACCCTGCTGGTTCCTGATCCTGGCTTCGTCTGACTACCCTGCTGGTTCCTGATCCTGGCTTCGTCTGACTACCCTGCTGGTTCCTGATCCTGGCTTCGTCTGACTACCCTTCTGGTTCCTGACCTCTGCCTTCGCAAAGACTCTGCTCGGTTTCACCATCCGTTTGGACTTTTGCTTTACAGCTTTATCTTCAATAAAGCCTTCTTATTTTCACTTATCTCTTGTTGTACGTCTGGTTCATGGTTCCGTGACATACAGGCCCCAAACACTAGGCATTTACCGTACAGAAAAGATCAAGTGATTATGTGGCTGGAGGTATATTAAATGATCATTGGATAACGATTTTACTGTAGTCCAGTACAAATACATGTCACATACATATGTTTAAATGAACTAAAAATATAACATTGGATTAAAAACATGGCTAACGAAATCCCCCCTCTTGAATAAACCCCAAATGACAATAGGTGAAATTCGATAACACGTTGTCGTCACAGGTGTTTAATTCCTCTGAGGCCACAACAATTAGGCATTCACCGTACAGAAAAGATCAATTGATTATGTGGCTGGAGGTATATTAGAAGGTCACTGGATAACAATTTTACTAGAGGCCAGTGGAGTACAGGCCCCAAACATAAGGCATTCACCGGACAGATAAGGCCTTTTATGCCGCTGTATTTAAGACAAGGGCCATTCTTTGTCTGGCGGATATGTGTGGGCTGGCATGAGGAAATTCAATTAAACGTGGTCGTCACAGGTGTTGAATTCCTCCGAGATCCATGCCTCATTTATTTTTAGAAATGTGAGGTAGTCCACAGTGTCGTGAGCTAGGCGTGTGTGCTTTTCGGTCCATGTCAGAGTTCCATGGCAAATTGTGCCAGCTCTGGCCACAGGTCAAGCCTGCACACCCAGTAGTCCAGGGGTTCCTCGCTTCTCAGAGCGTCCACATCGGCCGTTAACCCAAAGTAGTCGGACACCTGTCGGTCTAGGCTGGATCTGGAGGGCGGCTGTCGATGGGTTGGCTGCAAGAATGATCTCATATCCGAAGTGACCAACACATCTTCAAACTGCCCTCTTCTTGCAGGCGCGGTAGGATTGATACCTGCACCTGTTTCGCTGTGGGTGGAAATTCCTCTTCCAGCACCATCTCTCGCAGCAAGGCCTGGAAATGCTGCATTATGACAGCCCTCTGTGATGCTGGTAACATGTACGCCATTTTGTGTTTGCACCAGAGGTCTAAGTACGTTGCCACCCTGTACTGGTCCTTGCCCTTTATGCTTTTGAGACGGGGGCCCCTCTTCAAACACTGGAGCACGAAGGCCCCCATTTGCACTAAATTGGAAGTGGTGGAGCGTCCTGGCTCCCGCTCATCGTCCAGGAGAATGTCGTCCTCGGTCTCCTCCCCCAAGCCATGGACAACACCAGGGATTCCCGAAAAGTTTAAAGCCTGCTCTTCTTGCTCCTCCTCCCCCCAGCCACCATCCTCCTCTGACTCCTCTTCAGACGCCTGCGGACTTGTCTCAGATGGAGTAGCCCCCCCCTGAGAAATTCAGCATTGCGACTTCCTCATCTTCCAGCTCTTGTTCCTCGACGGCTTGATCAATGACACAATGCAATGCACGCTTCAGAAAGAAGCCGTAAGGTATGATGTCACTGATGGTGCCCTGGCTGCGACTGACAAGTTTGGTGATCTCATCAAATGGCCGCAGAAGTCTGCATGCGTCACGCATGAGCAGCCACTGGCTCGGTAAAATGAAACCAAGCTCCCCAGAACCTGTCCTGCTGCAGAGCTCGTACAGGTAGTCGTTAGCTGCACATTGCTGCTGGAGCAGCCTATCAAACATATACATGGTGGAGTTCCAGCACGTCGGGCTGTCACAAATCAGACGTCTGACGGGCAGGTGGCATCGACGCTGAACGTCAGCAAAGCAAGCCATGGGCGTGTAAGATCTTCTAAAATGGCCAGAGACTTTCCTGGGCTGCTGCAAGGCATCCTGGACCCCGGGGTATTTGACAACGAATCGCTGCACAACTAAGTTCAGGACGTGTGCCATGCACGGCACGTGTGTCATTTTGCCCTGTTTCAGCGTGCTCTGCAGGTTGGCACCGTTGTCGCACACCACTTTACCAACTGTCAAATTAAGCGGGGGTTAGCCACTGACCGGTGTGTCTCTTAGCTTCCAGGCACAACAACCGCAGCACAACATGGCAATGTCTCACCTGGCACGTCAAATAGGTTCTGGGGAGCTTGGGGGGAGCAGCGGAAGAGGCGATAGCTATGGAAAAGGAGGAGTAAGCTGAGAAGGAGACAGAGGATGGAGTAGGAGGAGGAGAAGAAGAGGCAGGCCTGCATGCAATCCGTGGCAAACACCAAATCCACACGGGTGCCACGGGTTACATGCTTGACAGCTGTCAGAAGGTTCACCCAGTGGGTAGTAAAAGTTATGCACCTTCCCTGCCCATGTTTTCTAGAGCACGTGTCTGTGGTCAGATGTATCTTGGAACCGATACTGTGTACCAGAGATACTGGAGGTGTGACTGACACCTCAGTCGTGCACTCCTGATTAGCTCGTCTGCCCCATAGGCTGATTTTATTAGTGTGAGTATATAGCTTAGCCTGCTCTCCCTCATTCACTGGAAGCCATTTGGCACCAGGAGAGGTATAGTGTGGACTCATTGCATTCTTTGGTGGCCATTTGGCACCAGGAGAGGTGTGGAGTGGGCTCAGCATGCATGTTGGTACCTGCATTCCTTGGATATAATGGAGGCCATTTTGGCACCATAGATGACAGAAATTAAAGCAGGCCCAGCATGCATGTGGAACTTACACTCCCTGAATTGTATGATAGCAGTCATGACACATAACAGGTAGAATTTAGTGTTAGGAACCCGTCTTACAGAGATCGCCTTGACGTGCGGCAGATTTGCTCAAATAATTTTGTACAAAATGTATTTGCCAAGCATCTCTAATTTATAAGTATAGCACTAGCAATTATAATGCATTTTTGTACTTTATTTGGTTTGTAGAGAGCTGTTGCATTGCATGTTTTATTTTACTGTATACCAGAGATACATTCAATTGCCGCTGAACATGGCCATATAGCTTTGGGATGCCCTTCTGGGAGAAATAGCTGTGTGCCCTTCTGGAAGTGTGGCTTTGTGGGTTCTGACGGTGTTGCTCCCACTGGGCTCGGTGATGGGAGGCCAGGTGCCTTCTTAAGGCGGCCGTCCCTAGGTGAGCGTTGGTCTTACCGGGACTTATGGGTTGACAGCACAGGCTGCAGATGGCAACACTATTGTCAGCAGCTGACATGTTAAAAAAAAGCTCACACTGCGGAGCCATGTGTCGGCGTCCTGGGAGCGCCAGATGTGGAGGGGCTATGGTGGTGGTGTCTTTGGGGGTGCACACAGCAGAGAGTGAGGAGGATGCAGATACAGAGGATGAGGAGAGTGCAGAAGCGGAAGGCTGAGTGAGCCACATAACCAACTCTGGTGCGTGCTTTTACGTAATCGCATGCACCTTCTCCAACTTCCCACATAAGCTCCGGCCTGGTGCACCTGCCCGACCCCTACCACCCCTGCGGAATGGCCTGCCTCTTCCTCTGCTGGCATTTTCAAAATGACCCTGTGACAAAGTCCCTATAGAAGAGCAGTATTTGTGGAAGCAGGTATATCGCAATGCCTCAATTAATATTTGGTGGAAGCTGGTAAATCAATCCCCTCTATTACTATTTGTGGAAACAGGCATATAGAACCCCTTAATGAGTATTTACTGGAAGCCAGTATATCAAACCCCTTAATCAATATTTGGTGGAAGCTGGTGTATCGCAGGCCTCAATCAATATTTGGCGGAAGCTGGTATTTCAATACCCTATATCAGTATTTTGTGGAAACAGGTATATAGAACCCCTTAATGAGTATTTGCTGGAAACTGGTATATCAAACCCCTTAATCAATAATTGGTGGAAGCTGGTGTATTGCAGTCCTCAATAAATATTTGGTGGAAGCCAGTATATTAATCCCCTCTATCAGTATTTGTGGAAAAAGGTATATAGAACCCCTTATTGAGTATTTTCTGGAAGCCGGTAGATAAAAACCCCTTAATCAATATTTGGTGAAAGCCGTTGTATCACAGGCCTCAATCTTTTTTTTTCGGTGGAAGCCAGTATATCAATCCCCTCTATCAGTATTTTGTGGAAACCGGTATATAGAACCCCTTAATGAGTATTTGCTGGAAGCTGGCATATCAAACTTCTTAATCAATATTTGGTGGAAGCTGGTGTATCGCAGGCCTCCATCAATATTTGGTGGAAGCTGGTATTTCAATCCCCTCTATTAGTATTTTGTTGAAAAAGGTATATAGAACCCAATAATGAGTATTAGCTGGAAGCGGGTATATCAAACCCCTTAATAAATATTTGGTGGAAGCCGGTGTATCGCAGTCTTCAATCAATATTTTGTGGAATCGGGTGTATCACACCCCTCAATCAGTTATTTGTAGAAGTAGGTATACCAAACCCCTTAATCAGTATTTTGTGGAAGCAGGTATATCGCGCCCCTTAATCTGTTTTTTTGGGGGGCAATAGGTATATCACACCAGTTGCAATTAGTTATTCCAATAGCGTTTGTCCCTCTAGCTAGCTGTGGTATCTCACCAGAACTGCACACAACTGCTGCACAATACAAATGCACTATAATATACTTTCTATGTTATAAGGTATATTACAGGTATAATAAATTCACAGCCTGATGAACGTTAAAAATGAACAAAACAAAACAAAACCTTTATTAAAGTTCGTTTAAAAGGGGGCAAAAAAGCCTATATGTCACAGTCTGTGACCATCAGGCTCCAGTCTCAAAAATGCACAGAGAAAGGTAATAAATAAATCCTCTGTGTAACTGAGAGACTGGACTAGAAATCTGACTTGCTGGCTAGTGGTTGCCAATAGTATGCAAGTCAGAATATAGAGCACGGTGCTGTATGTGAATGGACACTGGTGTGTTTCAAGCCTGTGATCCTACTGATTATATACGCCAGGAGTGACTATAAAGCCTGCTGATTTATATACCAGGTATGGTTAGGAAGCCCCTATTCATAGGTCGCGTAATGCTTTAACTCAGTTGGTCGCACTGTCTCTACACAAGTGAAGCCTCAGCGGGCATATGTATACACTTAAGCGTAGTGCAGTGTTCAGACCACACTGTTTATTGTTGTTTGATATATATATAGCTTGCGGCCGGGATCAGGGTGTCAGCCCCACACCTGCGGCCAGTGTATTAGGCTAACCACAATCACTCCTAGCCAGTATTTTTGGCTCACATCACACAGCTACAGCCACTGTATATTGGCTACCATCCATGCATAACATTCTCTGAGGCTAGAGGGTAACGAATTGTATCAGGTACAGCCCTGCCTAGAGAGCCATGCTCTATTAGTTAACAGCAGCTCAACGCGTTTCCACGTGACAAGTGGTTGTCACGCATCATCAGGAGCTTATGTGCCTATGTCAGGACAACGAGCCGCACTGTGGCGTGCTATGGCTCTGGCGTTGTAGTGGCCGCGCGCGGCCAGGAGAACGCCGACATCATATGGACAAAGCCCCGCCTAGCGGGAGGGGCATACCGGTTACTCAGCCAATCAGAATTAGGGGCGGACCAACCAGTTCCGTCCTCTGACCGGAAGAAACCGTAATAGTTCATACCTCTCTCGGCAAGTATAGCGCAATAGCGCAATTCATGGGGGAAACTCAGTCGCGGCCCATACATTATCAGTTGACCCAGAGACATGTCCGCTGGTAGAGACCCACAAAAATGGTAATAAACCGAAAACAGCAGATACCGATCCCCCTCTGACCTATATATAGCCAGCGGGGAGGGGCAACACCACTCAAGAATGGGCTAATACCTATGTTACTGTAACCCACAGCTGGATATATCATTTATATAGCTAGTGTACATAAGTATATTAGAATATGTACACCGATCAGCTGAGTAGGAGATAATGGAAAAAGTCCTGATTGAATGATGACATGAAGCAAACGTGCACTAATACAGGATACAATGCATTCCTGTATTGTGGTATAAATGATACATCAAATAAAGCTGGCATATGAGATGGCCTCATTAAGCCCTTGTGGTTGAACTGTCTGCAACTTGTAGGTCCACATTGCTTCTTTGCGTAATAGAGATACATCAGTGTCACCGCCACGGATTGATGTTTTCACCTGTTCAATCCCCTGTATGCGTAACACCTCAGGGTTACCGTCATGCATATCACATACATGGCGTGCCACTGATGTGTCCCGCTTATTCCGGATGTCGGACATATGTTCCCCAAATCTGCGTCTCAATTCGCGTTTTGTTTTGCCGACGTATTGTGACCCACACTGGCAACTAATCAGGTACACGATACCTATAGAAGTACATCTGATGAAAGAACGTATATTGTACCTTTTCCCCGTTGTGTGGCTAATAAAAAATCCACCTCTCAGGATGTACTTGCAGATGATGCATGAGCCACAGGGGAAGGTACCTTCTAGTGTGTTCCTCAACCAGGTTTCAGACTTCGGTTGGATGTATAGGCTGTGTACCAGGTGGTCACGTAAGTTAGAACTACGTCGGTACGTAATTGAGGGATAGTCCGGAATAAACTCCCCAATGTCTGGGTCTGATTGCAATATGGACCAATGATTCAGTAAAATGTCGCAGACATTTTTGTGGGCTTTATCAAAAGTGGCAACAATTCTGGGTGTTGAATCTTCTGCACTTCTTGGTTTTGGAACCAGGAGCCGTGTGCGATCCGCACTCATAGAGTGATGGAACGCATTTTTTAAGGTGTATTGTGGGTACCCACGACTCGTAAATCGGCCTCTCAAATCAGATGCAGCCGCTCTAAAATCACCTAGTTCTGAACAGTTCCTCCTGGCCCTCAGGTACTGACCTTTCGGAATACCTCTTTTGAGGGGCAGTGGATGGCCACTATCCCAATGCAGGAGATTATTGGTTGACGTCTTCTTCCTGAATAGGTTCGTGTTGATCTTCCTGTCAGAACCAATGGTGATCATCAAATCCAAGAACGCAATCTGTTGTTCTTGTACCTCGGAGGTGAAGAACAACCCCATTTGGTTCACATTTAGTGCAGCCACAAAAGCCAAAAAGTGCTCTCGTGTCCCTTTCCACTGCATCTGATTTGAGAGGCCGATTTACGAGTCGTGGGTACCCACAATACACCTTAAAAAATGCGTTCCATCACTCTATGAGTGCGGATCGCACACGGCTCCTGGTTCCAAAACCAAGAAGTGCAGAAGATTCAACACCCAGAATTGTTGCCACTTTTGATAAAGCCCACAAAAATGTCCGCGACATTTTACTGAATCATTGGTCCATATTGCAATCAGACCCAGACATTGGGGAGCTTATTCCGGACTATCCCTCAATTACGTACCGACGTAGTTCTAACTTACGTGACCACCTGGTACACAGCCTATACATCCAACCGAAGTCTGAAACCTGGTTGAGGAACACACTAGAAGGTACCTTCCCCTGTGGCTCATGCATCATCTGCAAGTACATCCTGAGAGGTGGATTTTTTATTAGCCACACAACGGGGAAAAGGTACAATATACGTTCTTTCATCAGATGTACTTCTATAGGTATCGTGTACCTGATTAGTTGCCAGTGTGGGTCACAATACGTCGGCAAAACAAAACGCGAATTGAGACGCAGATTTGGGGAACATATGTCCGACATCCGGAATAAGCGGGACACATCAGTGGCACGCCATGTATGTGAGATGCATGACGGTAACCCTGAGGTGTTACGCATACAGGGGATTGAACAGGTGAAAACATCAATCCGTGGCGGTGACACTGATGTATCTCTATTACGCAAAGAAGCAATGTGGACCTACAAGTTGCAGACAGTTCAACCACAAGGGCTTAATGAGGCCATCTCATATGCCAGCTTTATTTGATGTATCAGGATAATGCATTGTATCCTGTATTAGTGCACGTTTGCTTCATGTCATCATTCAATCAGGACTTTTTCCATTATCTCCTACTCAGCTGATCGGTGTACATATTCTAATATACTTATGTACACTAGCTATATAAATGATATATCCAGCTGTGGGTTACAGTAACATAGGTATTAGCCCATTCTTGAGTGGTGTTGCCCCTCCCCGCTGGCTATATATAGGTCAGAGGGGGATCGGTATCTGCTGTTTTCGGTTTATTACCATTTTTGTGGGTCTCTACCAGCGGACATGTCTCTGGGTCAACTGATAATGTATGGGCCGCGACTGAGTTTCCCCCATGAATTGCGCTATTGCGCTATACTTGCCGAGAGAGGTATGAACTATTACGGTTTCTTCCGGTCAGAGGACGGAACTGGTTGGTCCGCCCCTAATTCTGATTGGCTGAGTAACCGGTATGCCCCTCCCGCTAGGCGGGGCTTTGGCCATATGATGTCGGCGTTCTCCTGGCCGCGCGCGGCCACTACAACGCCAGAGCCATAGCACGCCACAGTGCGGCTCGTTGTCCTGACATAGGCACATAAGCTCCTGATGATGCGTGACAACCACTTGTCACGTGGAAACGCGTTGAGCTGCTGTTAACTAATAGAGCATGGCTCTCTAGGCAGGGCTGTACCTGATACAATTCGTTACCCTCTAGCCTCAGAGAATGTTATGCATGGATGGTAGCCAATATACAGTGGCTGTAGCTGTGTGATGTGAGCCAAAAATACTGGCTAGGAGTGATTGTGGTTAGCCTAATACACTGGCCGCAGGTGTGGGGCTGACACCCTGATCCCGGCCGCAAGCTATATATATATCAAACAACAATAAACAGTGTGGTCTGAACACTGCACTACGCTTAAGTGTATACATATGCCCGCTGAGGCTTCACTTGTGTAGAGACAGTGCGACCAACTGAGTTAAAGCATTACGCGACCTATGAATAGGGGCTTCCTAACCATACCTGGTATATAAATCAGCAGGCTTTATAGTCACTCCTGGCGTATATAATCAGTAGGATCACAGGCTTGAAACACACCAGTGTCCATTCACATACAGCACCGTGCTCTATATTCTGACTTGCATACTATTGGCAACCACTAGCCAGCAAGTCAGATTTCTAGTCCAGTCTCTCAGTTACACAGAGGATTTATTTATTACCTTTCTCTGTGCATTTTTGAGACTGGAGCCTGGTGGTCACAGACTGTGACATATAGGCTTTTTTGCCCCCTTTTAAACGAACTTTAATAAAGGTTTTGTTTTGTTCATTTTTAACGTTCATCAGGCTGTGAATTTATTATTATTATTTAGGAACGTCTACTCACTCAATTGTCTCTAGTGTGAAATATATTACAGGTATATCACACCTCTCAATCATTTGTTTTTTTTGGGCTAACAGGTATATCACACTAGTTGCAATTCTTTTTCCCAATAGCGTTTGTCCCTCTATCTAGCTGCAGTATCTCAGCAGAACCGCACACAACTGCTGCATAATACAAATGCACTATAATATACTTTCTATGTTAGAAAGTATATTATAAGTATATCGCACCCCCCAGTAAGTCACACCTATCGATAGCACACCTTTACCAGTCCTTAAAAGGACTTTTGTGGCCCTATAAGCTAGTGTTTGGTGTCCCTAACAGTCTGTCCCTGCTCCACACAGCAACCTCTCCCTACACTGGCAAAAAACTAAATGTAAAATGGCTGCCAGATCGGGTTTATTCATAGGATAGGGGGTATGTCCATGTGCTGAAACGTCTCAATTGGCTGTCCTGTTCCATCTGATTAATGTGTCATGGGTCAAAGTTTGCCACAATGCAAAAGAATTTGGCGCAGGCGGATATCGCCATATGTTAAAAAAGTAATCTTAGGGTGGCTCTACCTCCAAGTGGATGATACCGGTGCTCGTATCGTGACTATATGCCCTCCCAGTCACTAGTAACTAAATCAACTAAATTCTTAGATAGGCACTCGGACATCTAGAGTACATGCAGCACACACAATTTTAATCACAATAATAAAACAACAATCTATAAAAACAATAAAATGATAAGTAAGATATAAAATAAATAAGATATGAAATAAATTATTGTATAAATGTAGTACAATTTGTGGTTGATCCACCCTTGGATAGGTAGCTGCCTTTTTCATTATTGCACCTAAATCCTCTTATTATTCAGTGCCTTTCATCATGCAGTCCATCCACTATATGATCGATGAAATAGTTTGATATAATAGTTCAATGGAATAGTTCTCCTTTGTATATCTTGTTATAAATATTTTCGATTGATTTGGGCCTTTTATATTTTTCTTTCAAAGTTATAGCGTTATATCCTAAATGGTTAGAGGATCTTATCGATCTAACGGCATATGCATAGTCGATATCACACAATTATATTCCAGAGGTACTCACCGTTCGGTTGGTCTCTGCGAGGTATGTGTAGCGTTTCCTCACTAATTTTCAGTATCGATATTTATCTCTTACCTCCGCTTCCAACCTTATTTTGTTGAGTATCACCTCTATTCTTTGTGTGAGTGATAGTGTTTCCCGTTGGAATTTGGCGTCCCTCGTGTTATCGACTCTTCCTCCAATCGATCACATGATGGGGATCAGCCAATTATAAGGTTCTTTTTCCCTGCTTGCCGGGAAAGAACTAAAAGAATGTTTAAGAAGAGAATCGCAGAACATCTGAATAATATTAAAAAGGGATATGTTAACCACTCACTGTCTAAGCACTTTAAGTAACATCACAACCAACAAACAAAGGGTCTGAGCTTTGCAGCAATAGAAAGGGTGAAGAAAGATCGGCATGTTTGGTACCCAAACCCGAACTTCTTCACAGAAGTTCGGGTTTGGGTTAGGTGTTCTGTAGATTGTATTATTTTCCCTTATAACATGGTTATAAGGGAAAATAATAGCATTCTTAATACATAGTACAATAAGGCTGGAGGGGTTAAAAAAAAAATAATAATAATTACCTCGCCTTAATCCACTCGATCGCGCAGCCCGGCTTCTCTTCTGTCTTCTTCTTTGCTGTGCACAGGAATAGGACCTTTGATGACATCACTTGGTCCAATCACATGGTTCAGCACCATGGTGAGGGACCATGTGATTGGATCATGTGATGTGACGTCACCACAGCAGCTCAACATTACAGAAGAAGACAGAGATCCGCAACTACGCGATCAAGTGGACTCAGTGAGTTAATTCTTTTTTTGTTTTTAACCCCTCCATCACTATTTTACTTTGCATTCTGTAATCAGAATGCTATTATTTTCCCTTATAACCATGTTATAAGGGAAAATAATACAGATCGGGTCCCCAGCCCGATCGTCACCTAGCAATCATGCGTGAAAAATCGCACCGCATCCGCACTTGCTTGCGGATGCTTGCGATTTTCACGCGGCCCCATTCACTTCTATGGGGCCTGCGTTGCGTGAAAAATGCAGGATATAGAGCATGCTGCAATTTTCACGCAACGCACAAGTGATGCGTGAAAATCACCGCTCGTCTGCACAGCCCCATAGAAATGAATGGGTCAGGATTCAGTGCGGGTGCAATGCGTTCATCTCACGCATTGCACCCGCGCGGAATACTTGCCCGTGTGAAAGGGGCCTAAGAGCGACGCCTGTCATCTGCAAGTCATATGGACTCACAGTATTATTTCACTACCAAAGCAGATTCCCTATGTACACTGCTCAAAAAAATAAAGGGAACACAAAAATAACACATCCTAGATCTGAGTTAATTAAATATTCTTCTGAAATACTTTGATCTTTACATAGTTGAATGTGCTGACAACAAAATCACACAAAAATAAAAAAATGGAAATCAAATTTTTCAACCCATGGAGGTCTAGATTTGGAGTCACACTCAAAATTAAAGTGGAAAAACACACTACAGGCTGATCCAACTTTGATGTAATGTCCTTAAAACAAGTCAAAATGAAGCTCAGTAGTGTGTGTGGCCTCCACGTGCCTGTATGACCTCCCTACAACGCCTGTGCATGCTCCTGATGAGGTGGCGGACGGTCTCCTGAGGGATCTCCTCCCAGACCTGGACTTAAGCATCTGCCAACTCCTGGACAGTCTGTGGCGCAACGTGACGTTGGTAGATAGAGCGAGACATGATGTCCCAGATGTGCTCAATTGGATTCAGGTCTGGGGGACGGACGGGCCAGTCCATAGCATCAATGCCTTTGTCTTGCAGGAACTGCTGACACACTCCAGCCACATGAGGTCTAGCATTGTCTTGCATTAGGAGGAACCCAGGGCCAACCGCACCAACATATGGTCTCACAAGGGGTCTGAGGATCTCATCTCAGTACCTAATGGCAGTCAGGCTATCTCTGGCAAGCACATGGAGGGCTGTGCGGCCCTCCAAAGAAATGCCACCCCACACCATTACTGACCCAATGCCAAACCAGTCATGCTGGAGGATGTTGCAGACAGCAGAACGTTCTCCACGGCATCTCTAGACTCTGTCACGTCTGTGACATGTGCTCAGTGTGAACCTGCTTTCATCTGTGAAGAGCACAGGTTGCCAGTGGCGAATTGCCCATCTTGGTGTTCTCTGGCAAATGCCAAACGTCCTGCACGGTGTTGGGCTGTAAGCACAACCCCCACCTGTGGACGTCGGGCCCTCATATCACCCTCATGGAGTCTGTTTCTGACCGTTTGAGCAGACACATGCACATTTGTGGCCTGCTGGAGGTCATTTTGCAGGGCTCTGGCAGTGCTCCTCCTGTTCCTCCTTGCACAAAGGCGGAGGTAGCGGTCCTGCTGCTGGGTTGTTGCCCTCCTACGGCCTCCTCCAGGTCTCCTGATGTACTGGCTTGTCTCCTGGTAGCGCCTCCATGCTCTGGACACTACGCTGACCGACACAGCAAACCTTCTTGCCACAGCTTGCATTGATGTGCCATCCTGGATAAGCTGCACTACCTGAGCCACTTGTGTAGGTTGTAGACTCCGTCTCATGCTACCACTAGAGTGAAAGCACCGCCAGCATTCAAAAGTGACCAAAACATCAGCCAGGAAGCATAGGAACTGAGAAGTGGTCTAAGGTCACCACCTGCAGAACCACTCCTTTATTGGGGGTGTCTTGCTAATTGCCTATAATTTCCACCTGTTTTCTATCCCATTTGCACAACAGCATGTGAAATTGATTGTCACTCAGTGTTGCTTCCTTAGTGGACAGTTTGATTTCATAGAAGTGTGATTGACTTGGAGTTACATTGTGTTGTTTAAGTGTTCCCTTTATTTTTTTGAGCAGTGTATGTTACTGCAAGGCACAGTGTTCTGCACCACTATAAAGGCTCTCTGCAGCCAGAAAATAGCAGTTTTTAACTAAATTCGCCGCAAATATACTCTGATTTTCAAAAAAAATTGGCGAACTGGCGAATGGAATTTTTAAAAAATTCGCTCATCTCTATCTATAACATCAAGGGCTACCATCAGGCAGGAACCCCAAAATCAGGCTGTGCCCAAGGGAAGAAAGGATGTGCCCTTCTTTTACTGCCATAGACCTATGGAGCACAGGTGTGAGGATTGCACTGTGAATAAGTATTGCAGCCAGAGCCACTACCACACCCATCCTCTGCTCCTCCAGAGCTTACGGCATATGCATCAGCAAAAAAATAATAATGTATATTTATTTATTTGTATTCATTATGTGGATATTCAAATTATTTTAATTGCACTTTATTCAATATAACAATCAAGATAGGTAAACTGTAAAGGGGGAATATTAATCACCACTATTTATACAAATATTGATAATTAATATTCATAAATAGGAGGAGCCGTCTATTGAAGACTCCGCCTATTTATACCTTTATAATAATAATACAATATTTTCACTATACTTTGCCTTACACTAATCACTAAACTAGCTGCATGCGCCTTACTAAACTAACTATCGCTAATAACCACACGTTACAGATAGTTACAAATAAAACACAGTATTTATTAATACCAACAGTACACTACGCAACCTAACAATACAGTATTATAAATACAGCACTAAACTACACTACACGGTTCCCAAATTCCACCCACAAAGCTATCTAATACAGTACACACACACACCCCACCTGGTTCTAATACTATCCCTAAGGGAACAACGAGGGTTAACAATGGCGAAATACAGTCCGGGGAATGGGGAACAGGGATGCTCCTGCAGGACTTGGGTAGGGGCAATGCAAGGGTTAATACCCTGCAGGTGTATGCTGGGGTACAAGGGAATAGTAGGGGTTAATAGTGGGGAGGATAAGGGAGAAGGATAGTTGGGATGGTGGTGAAAATAAGGGTAAATCGTTGGTGGGATAGTGGCAGGGGTTAATCAGGGGGTAAATCAGGGGAGATATAGTGGTAATCGTAGGGATTAATCAGGGGAAATCATTGGTGGGATAGTGGTAGGGGTTATCGTTGGTGGGATAGCAGTAGGAGTTAATCGTTGGTGGGATAGTGGTAGGGGTTAATAAAGATACTCAGCCCTGTTGCTCGTTCGTCTAGGGGGTGCTCGTTCGTCTAGGTGGTGATCCTCTTCAGTGCAGGGGCCGCCGGATATTTATATCCGGCGGCCCGCACTGCCGCACCGCCCACACAGTGGAGCGTGCCACCATCAGGGACACGTGGGCCGGCGCCGTGACGTCACTGCGCCAGCCCACGCGCCTCCGGACGAGCGCGGCCCCGACGCGCCACTTGCTAACAGGCGGGAGAAGCCTTTGATCTCCCGCCTGTAGCACTTTGCATTCTGGGCAGCATAATGGTAATCGCGCTGCCGGAATGCACATAATCGAAGGAGGGGAGGTTTCTCCCTTCCTTCTATCATGCATAAGTATCTCTGTTGAATCTGAGTTCTTTGTAGTCATCAGGATGACTGGACCTTTGTCCGGTCATTCTGATGCAATCAACCAGATTACATCAGTGTGAATGCTTGGGGCACATTCACACCGATGCACCTGGTTTCAGGTATTGGGGCCTATGGATATGGGGGATATCTATACTATAAGGCATATAAGGGGGCACAGATATATTATAAGGGGGCACAGATAGCATCTATATATATATATATATATATATATATATATATATATATATATATACACACACATATACACATATAACAAGGGACCTATAAGGGGGCACATATTTCCCACAGGGGCCACCGTGTTTGCATGCATATATGTATATATATTGTAAAGGATCGCCTCTTATTCGGGGGTCATTCTCACAATGATCTTCATAACCACTGGGTTTCAGGTCCAAACAGTGCAATTTATTTTACACTCTTCATACACAACATGGCATAAAACAAAAGCCTGCACGTCTGGGCTCTACCTAAACATAATAAACATTGTATCCCTAACTCGGCTATAAGATAGCGTTCCCACATGGAACCAGGTGCGGCTAGCTGAGGCCACACTGACAGAGCCTTCCCAGGCCTCTGCTGCACACAGACTCTCCAGAGTGAGCCACACCCAAGATCCAGTAGCAGGATTAAATAGGATCCCTGGACATGAGCATGCCTCAAATCCCGGACTGGAACCTGGGGAAACAACACCTCAATGTTCACATTGCCACATATCCCCCCCCCCCCCTCTGTTCAAACCTGTGGGGGTGAACACATGTACCAACTGGATGCTCATGACAGGGCATCCGCATTATGCTGCCATCTTCCGGCTCAACGTTCCCCCTGGAAGAGATGGCCAGCGTCACATGCTTCCCTTTATTTTGCCAGACCCAGGCCATCAGAGCTTGGTTTGTCATAAACACTGCCTTCCTACCTAGACTACAGTGTCTAAGGGCCTCCTCCATCTCCTCTTCGCTGGAGAACTTAGCTTTCTGGCTTACTTCTTTTCTAGATTTCTTCTTAGGCCCACAACCTTTAACTTCCGCAACCTTTACAGACGCGTTTCCCGCCTCCTCCTTTTGTTGGAGATCCAGCTGGTCAGTTTTATACCACCCTTTAGCCGCTATATCACCTGGTGTTCACACTCGCTTTGTTTCTTTCTTCTATCAACAGATAACACTTCTCTTTTTTCTTTACTCCCCACAGGGTTTAGCTCAGGTTTGGATTCAGTTTCAGAGTATTCTGCTTCTTCAGTAGCTCTGCCCACTTCGGCAGACTCTTCTTCAGCCTTATCTTTGGTCTGTGGTTCATCTGAGAATTTCTCCCACTCCAACTCATCGGCCTTAGCTTCTTCAGCCTTTGAGTCTCCTTTGGAGTCTTCATTCCCTTTGTTGACCTTCTCATCTTTCTAGGACACGGCATACACTTGCATTCTTAACCCCTCCTCTTCTTTCTCATCAAGGTTGGAGGTATTGGAGACACCAGGGTCCTCATCAGACTCTTCATCTTCTGGCATTCCTTCCAGAGGATCACCCAGGATATTGTTCTCCTTTCGGGCAGGCGCTAGGAGAGCCATCTCACAGTAGTAGACAACATCTGTATACTGGCCGTCTGTCTCCTCATATTTCTTGCCCAGCAGACCGCTGGCTTTCTGGAAGGCATTGACGGCAGAGGGGACATCTTTCATGACCCGTTCCTGGCTACTCACTGCCATGAGTCTCATGACTTCTGCCTCCACATCAGCTTCATCAACTTGTTCAGAAGAAACTTCTTCCATCTTCTCATCCTCGGCCGGCAGTGCAGTACCACCATCTTCAGGCCCATTCTTAACAGGCTCTGACTTCTTGGCATCTTTCAAAGGCTGCTCCTCTTCAGGTTTCTCATTTTCCTTTGATTGAGCCAACCTGTCATCTCGAGAAGCTCTTGCCTCTAACCCATCAAGCTTAGTCTTCTCCAACTCATAGACGTTCTTCCCGACGTCATCGTTTGAGCTTATGAGATCCTCCATCTCTGCTCTGGGTTGCTTATTCAGCCTCTCACATTCACCTCGCTCCTCAAGCGCGTCTTCAAGGGCTCTAACCAAGGAGAGGGCCTTGGTCTCCTTCTCCCGAGCATCAGCCTCAGCTCGGTCACGTTCTTCGGCATATCGGGCCGAGCCGTATTTCTCTATATGAGACATAATTTGCCTCTGGTGGTCCAGGTCCACCATCAGATCATCCAATTCTCGCTGCTGTTTGTTCTTGGTTTTGTGCACAAACGTAATGGAAGCGCCCCGCTCTTTGGCCTCCTGTTCCAGCTGCTCCCCGCTTTGCTCTGCTGCAGTAGCAGATGTAGGAGTACCACCATTCTCTTTTGGACACCCTGTGGGGGTTCTACCCAGAGTCTCTTTAAGCACATTGTCCATGTCTACTGCAGTTTTCTGTGCTTCTTTGGAGCCTTTACTCTTCACCGGGATATCAGGCAGTAGATCCTTCAGCTCACTCATCTCTTTCTGATTGCAGCTGTACTAACAGGTCTGGTCATCTACCACTGCCTGGGCATAGGTCTCAGTCACTAGGCTGACTTCTCCCCACTTAACTCTCGTCACGTCAGGTATAACTATTGTCTGGTCACTACTAGCAACTACTTTAATTTTGCCAGACCTTGACCGTGTAGCTTCTTTCTCTGAGTTGCTATCGGCCACGGCACATGCGTAACCTATATTACTTGCGTCATCATTATCAGTTCTGACCTCTAGGGGCACCGGTACACCCTCTGGGCTCACAACATTAACCAGCATTTTTGTATCACATATATTTTTAGCAGGAAGGGGCACTTCTCTCCTGATCACATCCTGAAAGGGAAAAGGCATGCCATCATCATATACTTCACATGAACTCACATTTTCATTTCACTTCAACTACATCACTGTTTTCAATGGTCATTTCCCTTACACGTTCACTTAAAGGCAGTGGCGTCTCTAGCTTTCAAATTTTGGGGGGGGCACACTGGGGGCCAGGACAAAAGTAGGGGGGGCAGCTATAACAATGATACATTTACACAAGTACGCTTAGAAATGCTACAATACTTTACCCAATACCTAAAACCGCAACAGGGAAGAAAAGTCCAGCTGTCTGTGGATGACACTTTTATAGAGAGGGGGATCTGTGGATGACACTGCTATGGGGGGGATCTGTGGATGCTACATACCATATATAGCATCTTATGCTATATGTGTCATCCACAGATCCACCCCATGACAGTGTCATCCCCATTTCCCCCTCCATAACAGTGTCATCCACAGATCTCCCTCCCTATAACAGTGTCATCCACAGATCTCCCTCCCTATAACAGTGTCATCCACAGATCTCCCTCCCCGCCTCTCACAGGAGTGTACATATATAAAATAAACATATTTCACATGAACACTTACAGTTACTTGGCTTGGCCCTTGGGGATCTCGGACGCCACTTCAACACTTGGTCGGGGGCTCGGCGGAGCTGATGTTGTGTTTTATCCTAATGAGAAAGATTTCATAATAAGGATTTGGAGAAGGGGCAGAGGGATAGCAGAGCAGAGAGAGGATGGTGCTGCTACTAGGGGGTCATACCAGGGGGATTAATAAAACCCACCATAATGCCCCCCAGTAGAAATAATTCTCTTTATAATGTGCAAAACATACCCCCTTTTGCCCCCAGTTGAGCTAATGTCCCCCATAATGTGCCAGTATAAAATACCCCTATATAGTGCCCCAGTAAATGCCTCCATAGTGCTCCTCTCCCCCCTTCCTGCTAGTGCCCCCCATAATGTACCAGTATAAAATGCCCCATATATCGTGCCCCAGTAGATGCCCTCAGTGTCCCCCATAATTTGCAAGTATAAAATACCCCTTCTTAGTGCCCCCCGTAGATGACTCCATAGTACTCCTGTCTCCCCTTCTCCATAGTACCCACCATAATGTGTCCCAGTATAAAATGCTACTGTACAGAGCCCCCATATAAAACACCCCTTCTTTGTGGCCTCAGTAGATGCCCCTATAGTTCCCACCAATAATGTGCCAGTAATAAGTGCCCTCAATAACGTGCCACTGCCAGTAACAAGAGCCCCCCAATGTGCCAGTAATAAGCCCCCATCACGTGCCAGTAACAAGAGCCCCCATCACGTGCCAGTAATAAGCCCCCCATCACGTGCCAGTAATAAGCCCCCCATCACGTGCCAGTAATAAGCCCCCCATCACGTGCCAGTAATAAGCCCCCAATGTGCCAGTAATAAGCCCCCCATCACGTGCCAGTAATAAGCCCCCCATCACGTGCCAGTAATAAGCCCCCCATTACATGCTAATAATAAGCCCCCCCATTACGTGCCAGTAATAAGCCCCCCCATTACGTGCTAGTAATAAGCCCCCATTACGTGCTAGTAATAAGCCCCCCATCATGTGCCAGTATTAAGCCCCCCATTATGTGCCAGTATTAAGTCCCCCCATTACGTGCTAGTAATAAGCCCCATTACGTGCCAGTAATAAGCCCCCCATTACGTGCTAGTAATAAGCCCCCCATCATGTGCCAGTATTAAGTCCCCCCATCATGTGCCAGTATTAAGTCCCCCCATCATCATGTGCCAGTATTAAGCCCCCCCATTGTAATAAGCCCCCCCCATTGTAATAAGCCCCCCATTGTAATAAGCCCCCTCATTGTAATAAGCCCCCCCCCATTATAATAAGCCCCCTCCATTGTAATAAGCCCCCCTCATTGTAATAAGCCCCCCTCATTGTAATAAGCCCCCCCATTGTAATAAGCCCCCCCATTGTAATAAGCCCCCCCATTGTAATAAGCCCCTCCATTGTAATAAGCCCCCCCATTGTAATAAGCCCCCCTCATTGTAATAAGCCCCCCATTGTAATAAGCCCTCCCATTGTAATAAGCCCCCCTCATTGTAATAAGCCCCCCATTGTAATAAGCCCCCCTCATTATAATAAGCCCCCCCATTGTAATAAGCCCCCCCCCATTGTAATAAGCCCCCTTCATTGTAATAAGCCCCCACAATGTGCCAGTAACACTATTGTAAAAACAAAAACAAAAAAATAATAATTATTATACTTACCTCAGTGTCAGCGATGCGATGCAGACTCTTCCTGTGTCCC
Organism: Bufo bufo; assembly: GCF_905171765.1. Lineage (NCBI taxonomy): Eukaryota > Metazoa > Chordata > Amphibia > Anura > Bufonidae > Bufo > Bufo bufo. Next base: position 124,751,680 of record NC_053394.1, read on the forward strand.
GCGCTGTAAGGCTCAGGCGGCGCGATGACGTCATCGCCCCGCCTGCGCCGGCCTCTGATAGGCTGCCGGCCTAGTGCCTGCAGCCTATCAGAAGAAGGGGAAAGGACACGCCTCTCCCTCCCCTGCACCTCCGCTGGCACAGGCAGATTACTAAGGAGATGAGCGCAATGGAAGCGCTCATCTCCCTGTGCCTGGCGGCAGCGGCGGCGGCTCACTTAGGGGGGACATTTTAGTTGGGGGGGCACATGGGGGGGGCACAGCATGATGTAGGGGGGGCCGTGGCCCCCTCTGGCCCCCCCCTGGCGACGCCACTACTTAAAGGGACAGGTACAAGTTCTGCAGGAGTTTTTGCACTCTCTGCAGAAGTGTCTCCAATACTCCACAACTCCCAAAACAAGGGGAAATCACGGCCCAAAACTACATCATGCCCAAGCTTGTTTGAAACCCCAACCCTCCTGGCCCAGCATATAGCAACTGCCGTCAGCTTACACCACAGTTCACGGTCTCTGAGGTACTAGGGCCCCGGTCAGTCACATGCCCAACCTCCAGAGCCGTGCTCACTGTCACGTGGTCTGCTACACCAGCAATTACAGGAACCATCTTACCCAGTGTCGCCTCGGGTTTGTCGCTCTCACGTGCGATACGTCCATCTCCACAGTAGACATCCTTTTCCAGGATGTTGGGAACCTCCCATCTTGGATTCCTGGTCATAGGACAACCAGGTGCACACCTTCCCACTTGGCGACATCTCCAGCAGCACTCTCTCTGTTGCCGGACAGCTGCATGCTGTCGAGGTTGGTTGCTCTTAGCAGCAGCATTACGGCATCTTCGCACATCCTCTCTAGGACTCTGTACACCTTGGCAAAAAACACTTGAACTCTTGAGAGCCGCACTGCTCTCCATCCCACTCTCTTCCCGTTGGTTGCCCTTGGCAATGGCATACACCACCTCTGCATCCAACAGCATCCCGAGAACCTGCAGTTCTTGGCTCCTAGTCATGAGGTCACTGCCCAGTTCCTCCGAACAGCGGTTACCATGGGAAACGCCTTGGGTTAGGACGTCTCTTTGTTTGCCACATCATTTGCCTTTGGCTAGCCTTCAGATTGGCCCGCATAAGCTGCTTGGTGAAATCCTCCATCCACCCCATAGCAACTGACAGTCCTTCCAAACAGGTCAGTCTCTCTCACTGGCTTCTGGCCCTTTAAATCCCGCACAGTGTGCACCACAGAAAAAAAAAAAAATGTCCAGATTAACACCAGCAGTTTTCCAGCAGCCACTGCTCCTGCAAACTAGCAGGCTTCCAGCACTTTTACTTATCAGCAGGGACACCTACCCGCATCCGACACCAATTGTAAAGGATCGCCTCTTATTCGGGGGTCATTCTCACAATGATCTTCATAACCACTGGGTTTCAGGTCCAAACAGTGCAATTTATTTTACACTCTTCATACACAACATGGCATAAAACAAAAGCCTGCCCATCTGGGCTCTACCTAAACATCGTATCCCTAACTCGGCTATACGATAGCGTTCCCACATGGAACCAGGTGCGGCTTACCCCAGACATACAGTCCACCAGCCCTCAGGCTGTAACAAATGCAGTACCTTTGGAGGGGGTTGTGGTCTAGCAGTCCTCCTGACTCTGACCTTTCAATGTTTGTTCCCGGGTGTCGCTAAGTCCCCCAAAGTCCAGTATATTGCATAGCCTCGTGGCCCCTCAGCCTTGCCTAGCTGAGGCCACACTGACAGAGCCTTCCCAGGCCTCTGCTGCACACAGACTCTCCAGAGTGAGCCACACCCAAGATCCAGTAGCAGGATTAAATAGGATCACTGGACATGAGCATGCCTCAAATCCCGGACTGGAACCTGGGGAAACAACACCTCAATGTTCACATTGCCACAATATGCATATGTCTCAACCCTTCCTCAACATAAACAATATCTGATCAGTGGGCGTCCAACACCTGGCACCCCCATCAATCAGTTGTTTGAAGAAGCTGCAGTGCTCATCACAGCATACCAGTCTAAGTGCCATACACTGTATAGCGGCTGTGCTTGTATAGCTGCAGTGCTCATCACAGCATACCAGTCTAAGTGCCATACACTGTATAGCGGCTGTGCTTGGAATTGCAGCCCAGGCCCATTCACCTGAATGGAACTGAGCTGCATATAGGCCATGTGACCTATGAACGTGACATCGCTGGCCTAAGAATAGAGGCTATTCAGCTGAAGATAGGTCATCAATATTGTACTCCTGGAAACCCATTTAGCTGCTATAACCAAAACCCCCTATAAAACTTTAGCAGTTGGTGAAATATTACAAAAAGCTAATAAAAGTGCTACAATGCTGGCCTGCGGTCACCAATGTGTTGCTCACTGGTCCTGAGTTTCAGCTTCCCGGAGGCACAGACCCGCCTCCTGCTCTTTCCTACCTGGCAGGTATGGCCTTTAGGTTTGCTCTGTCCTTCAACACAGGATACATCTTTGCTTGGCCTCTCTTCCTGTGCCCATAGGGGTTGTGCATGCTCCCCATATGGTTCTTAACGGGCCAGTGCACTCTAATTTTCTCCAGCCTATGGCTGGGTACCTTGGTGTACTTAAGGCATCTTGCCCTTTGGGAGGGTGCCTGAGCAATTGGATGTCTATCTTGGTAGTTCCCTGCAACGGTGTGCTGTATTCTGCTGTCTGCCTGTGTACTGACTTTCAGCCTGTTTACTCGATTCTGACCCTCCACTACTTCACTCGGACCATTCATTGTATAGCTTGTACTCTGCCAGCCATGACTTTGGCCTTTCTCAGACTATGACTTTGTCTCACCCCTTGGTGCCCTGCACCGACGTCTCTGGACCCCGAGGGACTGCTATCAATCACAGAGACTACTTTAGCAAAGTCCAGATCGCAAGAAGTGTATGATCTAGTATGATCCAATATACATTTCCGTACTTTTAATAGAGGCAGATCACACAACTGCTACAGGGTTTGTGTAAAAGGGTGCCCAGCTCTGAACTCATCTTCCTGAAGTGCACTGCATTTTCAAGTAGCCACCACCTGGGGGAAGCTCAGTGCAAACGGATGGTTAAAGGTGCCAGTTCAGTCAGTAACTGCATATATTCCTATCCACTGAGCTCCCCCTAGTGGTGGCTGCAGGCAGCCAGTTTTGTAATAAAAGGGGCGCAAGAGATTTATCAATGTACTGTATTTATTTCCTTTTTTTCCTTTCAAAAAACACATAATAAGCTTAATGGTTGCACATCATACTTGGTGGCATAAACAAATGGTCAGCTTAAGGGTACTTTCACACTAGCGTTTTTCTTTTCCGGCATAGAGTTCTGTCCTAGGGGCTCTATACCGGAAAAGAACTGATCAGTTTTATCCCCATGCATTCTGAATGGAGATCCGTTCAGGATGCATCAGGATGTCTTCAGTTCACACTTTTTGACTGTTCAGGACGGAGATAATACCGCAGCATGCTACGGTTTTATCTATGGCCAAAAAAACTGAACACTTGCCTGAATGCCAGATCCGGCATTTTTTTCCATATAAATGCATTAGTGCCGGATCCGGCATTCAAAATACCGCAATGCCGGATCTGTCATTCCAGTCTGCGCATGCGCAGACCGGTAGAAATGTGAAAAAAATATATAACGGATGCGTTTCTCCGGATGACAAATGGAGAGACGGATATGTTATTGCATTGCATTTGCAATACGGATCCGCATCCAGATCCGTCTACAAATGCTTTCCGTTTGCATGCAGATTGCCGGATCAATCTGCCGCAAGTGTGACAGTACCCTTAGGTTACATGGCACCTTTTTTGGCACACACCCACATCACCACACCCAGACAGACATGCCTCTACAACCATTATAGGGAAATTAGTAGCAGAAAATGTTAAATTTAACCTTTTTTATGGAGAAAAGAATGCACAGCTAGGGGGCTTTCCTCACTTCTGTAGACATTCTACATTAGACCCCATTCACATGACCTTATCAGTTTTTGTGGGCCGCAAAACGCAGATCCGCAAATAATGGATTTTGTGGATCGGAACATCCAGCCCTTGATAGAAAAGGGCAAAATGGAAAAGAGTAATAAACGGTGATCCCTAATAAAACATACGTTTTAATCAGTTAGATTAATAAAAGTCCCTCAAAATATAACAGATCAACAAGAAAAAATAATATAATCAGAGTACTCGATAAAACTCAAACATAATGGTGCACGGCGGCACCAAAAAAGTAACCGGTTCATCCGGACTTCGTGGAATCACAACGGATAGTATGATCCTGAAAAATCAAGGCAAGTAACAGACAGGTACAAAAAGGGGCTCTAGATCCCTAGACAGCTCTAAGGTATGGGTGCTATGCTGGCCCTATCGTCCTAGCCACGGAGCACCATCCTAAAAAGAACGACCCTGTCAGGGGCACCGCAATGGGATGTTCTTGCGCACCGTCCTATGCAAATTTGCTCCTGGGTTGGTGGGAAGCCACTTCTGGGTTTCACTGATTTGCTGTCGTCATGTACCGGGCCCATTTCTCTGTGGGCCAGGTACATTGATGACATATTCATTATCTGGTCAGGGACGGAATTGGCCTTTATGGTCTTTGTGGACGAGCTCAATTATAATCAAATTGGACTACATTTTACATATGAGATGAACAGGAATAGCCTCCCTTTTCTTGACATTCTGATCTCTAAGAATAACTCGGACAAATTAACTACAACTATCTACCGTAAACCTACATCAACCAACTCGGTTCTTCATTGGAAGAGTAGCCACCCCCTACCTCTGAAAACCGGCATACTACGGGGGCAATATTTGCGCCTGAGATGTAATTGCTCCAAAAAATCCAAGTTTGTTGATCAGGCTATGATCCTCCGGAACAGATTTCCTAGCGAGAGGATACCCAGATTCAGTACTAAGGCCAGCGTATCAAACAGCCCTGTCATCTACACATACTGGTCCCTAGAACTAAACCGGATGTGGAGCAAAAAATCCGGCTGATTGCTACTTTTGACGAGGCGGCTGGTCCAATGAGAGACATCTTACAAAAACATTGGCCTATTCTGCTAATGGATCCGGATGTTAAGGATAGCATTCATGACTATCCACAGATAATTTTCAGGCAAGGAAATAGCTTGCGTGACATTTTGGTAAACAGCCACTATAGTCCAGCACCAAAGGGGGGCTCTTGGTTACATCATAAACCCTTGGGTAGCTTTCGATGTAGTGGTTGTGTCGCCTGCAATATAATACAGACAGGCAAAATGTTTTATAGTGTCAACTTACAGCGTTCCTTCCCCATTAAAGATTTTATAAACTGCCATGCTCGGGGAGTCGTTTATAAAATCACGTGTGACTGCCCATAGGAATATGTAGGCAAAACAAAGCGGGAACTACGTAGACACATTGGGGAACATCTAGGAGACATTACTAATGGGAGGAACACGGCTGTGTCCCGCCAAGTGCATGATCACCACTCTGGTAACCCCAAATGCATTAAAGCCATCGGTACTGAAGTTGTCCCACACGTGGAGGTGACTGGGACCATATACTATTACAACATGAGGCCCGGTGGATTCATACACTACGTACTGTGTCCCCATTAGGTTTAAATGAACAGCTGTACTTTAGCTGTTTCATTTGAGGCTATTACCATTCCCCCAGTTTGTCCCATACATCAGTGACATGTTTGGTAATTATGTTACATCACCTATTGAATAGGTATGCAGTAATTACAACTACTATCTTATTTCTTTATATTTATTGTGACAATCGTGTGTCTGCTTCTGTGTACGATCAGCTCTAGGTTTTGATCACCTTGACCGTTTTACCCTTTTATACCTAAATGCCATCTAATGCCCTTCATATGTAGCGCTGTCCCATACTCAGGACCGCGCAGTTGCGCATTGCCGGTAACATGTCCCGGTTGTCTGGCAACAATTCGCAACTTGGTCGCATGTTATGAAAGCGTCCTACGTCACTGGCGCTCAATGTGGCCTTATTTGATGACCTGTGATGCACCCGAGCGCGTCACCAATAAACTTTATCCCAGGCAGGAGCTCTCGGTATTGAGCGCTTGCCGCGCATGCGTGGGTAGCGCCTGCAATCACTCTAGACGTCACCGCGCCGCATCCCAGGCCTCATTATGAGACAGGGTCTGGATTTGAATTCCGAGCGGGCAGTTGTCGGCAGACAGGTCATCTTACTGCCTCGACAGATGCCTCGACAGATGCATCAGACTAGAGGTCTCTTCTCATCATAAGGTTCCTCCATATTACGGCATACCGCATGGCACTTGTATAGGCATGGCATCTAGAAGTGGAGCTTCCATTTTGGGCTACCACTTCTATTAAAATAGCCCAAATTACCTTTCTGGCATTTGTCTACATTATTTATTAGTATCTATCTGTACATAAATCATGTTGTTAGACCAGATTTAAGTAATGCCCTTCTGGATATGGCCTTTGTTCCTTTCCAGTCTCTGTTATGTTTCCCCTGATGAGAGTAAAATGAAAACATGCATGTAGGGACTAGCTGCACTAGGGCACTTTAGGGCCAAGTAGCTTGAGGGCAAGGTTCCGGATGGGGTGGTTCTTTTTAGGACGGGTACTCTGTGGCTAGGGACGATAGGGCCAGCATAGCACCCGTACCTTAGAGATGTCTAGGGATCTAGAGCCTCTTTTTGTACCTGTCCGTTACTTGCCTTGATTTTTCAGGATCATATTATCCGTTGTAATTCCACGAAGTCTGGATGAACCTTACAATCTGGTAGGACTATTGGTTACTTTTTTGGTGCAGCCGTGCACCATTATGTTTGAGTTTTATCGAGTACACTGATTATATAATTTTTTCTTGTTGATCTGTTAATCTGACTGATTAAAAGTTATGTTTTATTAGAGTTCACCGTTTATTATTCCTTGTTTCTGTACCCCGTGGTGATAGTGTTATAAATTATCATACAGTACCTCTCAAAACGGAAAATAGGACAAGTTCTATTTTTTGCAGGTACCGCTCCACAGGCATACGGATGTGGATAGCACATTGTGTAAGGTGTTGAAATGAATGGGTCCGCATCTGATCCACAAAATATATGGATTGCATGTGCAGTATGCCAGACCGACAGAGGAATTATATGTGAGGTCACGGTTTGAGCAATAGGTGGGCCGAGGTAAATATAGTTCTAGTTACTCGTGGTTACGTCGTCCCTGGGCAGGCCTGCGTAAGTAAAGAGGAGAACGGCACAATAATTCTCTGGGGCACACTCTGGTGTAAGGGACACAGGCCAGATGGTGGTTCAAGGTGCCCTTGATGGTCTGTATTAATGTGCCTATGGCAAGGTCCCTTGTAGTCGTGACGCCAGTACCTTTTGTGGTGGTACAACCATTTACTGTAGTGTTGAGGAACTGAAGACTGAGACAAGGATGGTGCATTCCGAATTATAACTTTTACTGAACGTTGCTCCTAGTAACATTACATCCAATTTATAAGACAGTCGTTGGTACATCCCAGTATGAAATACAGTCTCATGCATACAGGGGTAGGCAAATGTAAGTCCTCAGAAGAAACAGGCTCTTAGTCATATATATATATATATATATATACATATATATGTATATATATATGTGTGTGTGTGTGTAAGAAAGCTACTGCTTCAGAATAGGCTTTGAAGAAATAAAAGTCTTTGGTTGGTAAAAACTCTTGCCTGATTCTAACCTGACTACAAGGTGGTTTGCAGAGTCCTTGAACTTCTATTTTCCAGTGCTTTCTGACAGATGGCCTATCTGTCCTCAGGGTTTAAACTGGAAGGTGTGGATGCTGGAAGCTGTGTCCTACACCTGCTTGCAAAGGTGCCTGAGAAGCCCTTAGGTATGGCCGTGTGCTATCCTTTGACTTTAAGATAATATAAAAATCCCTTTGAATACTTGCTTTAGTAGCTGGACACTGGTCACCCCGGAAGAGTGAGCTGTAGAAGTGGACTTCTCACCGCTGGGTGGAATCTTGTGGCTTTAACCCTGGGCTGTGGAGCCAACAGGGAGAGAGCAGAGATGCAGGAGGCCTCCCTCCAGCAAGCAGCTACTTCATGGCTGCTCTCCGTCTAGAAACTAACTCTACTCTGCCTAACTTGGGCCTGAGCCAAGCTATATACAGTCAGGTCCATAAATATTGGGATATCAACACAATTCTAACATTTTTGGCTCTATTCACCACCACAATGGATTTGAAATGAAACCAACAAGATGTGCTTTAACTGCAGACTGTCAGATTTAATTTGAGGGTATTTACATCCAAATCAGGTGAACGGTGTAGGAATTACAACAGTTTGCATATGTGCCTCCCACTTGTTAAGGGACAGCATCATGTCGCAGGGAAATGATGAAAATGGAGATTTGATCAAATCCCTAAGGGAGATGATCAACTCACGGAAGATGATGTTCCCTAAAGAAAGTAAGTGATTTAATCATCAAATCCCTTAACTGTTTTAGTGAAAAGTTTTATATTTTTGATAATATAATAATAATAATATGAAATAATATTGTTTAGATATTTGGATTGGAGTCAGACTTTCTCTTCAAAATCAATATTGTTTAGATATTTGGATCAGAGTCAGATTTTCTCTTCAGAATCAAAGATTTTTTAGTACCTACCTTCCTACCTAAAATCGTATTTTTTTTTCCATAATAGTACTGTTTATGTGTCCATTGTAGTTTAAGTAGTGGTGCTAATTTAATTGCTCAATGATTGTGATAGCTTCTTCTATCCTTTTGCAAGTCCACAAAGATTTTACTTTATCATGCCGCTTGTTTTTGTTCAAAAACATCCTGATAGTTTCATTAAACTGTTCTTCAGATACAACTTTGGTCAGAGTTTGATTTTTTTCTATATCTGAACCCATGGCCAGGAGTGTGCCCCCACAGAAATATGCCTGGCTGTGTTCCCCCTGCCAGAATAGTATATACCTAGAATCAGGGGCGTCGCTAGGGCCTTTAATCGCTAGGGCCTTTTATCAGCGAACTGTGAGAACTATAGGATAAAGGACCTTTGATGACATCATCACCATGTGACCAGTGACATAGTAATATTACTGGTCACATTACTGATCACATGTCTATGAGGTAATCAAAGGTCCTTTGACTGCTTTCTTTTTTTCCCAGGACTCCTTACTTGTTTATTTCATCTTTTCACTAAAACAGTTAAGGGATTTGAACCAAATCACTTACTTTCTTTAGGGAAATCACCCCACAGAGATGTTATTTTAAACATCTTCCGTGAATTGATCATCTCCCTTAGGGATTTGATCAAAGCTCCATTTTCATCATTTCCCTAAGGGATTTGATCAAATCTCCATTTTCATCATTTCCCTGCGACATATACACTGTAACACTGCCCCATCTTGTGGAGAAACTAGTGTAGTGCACCCTAACTAGGCCTGTATTAAGGATCTTACATGAAGAATCACATTGTTACATGGGAGAATATGACATCAGATGAAGTACAGCATACAGACATAATATAAGACATTAAAGCACAAAAAAAACAAGTTTGCGGTGCCCACAGCCACGTAGTGGGACACTGCAGATGCAGACCGAATATACGGTCGTGTAAATGGGGCCTTACCTTGATTTCAGTGGCTTTCATTTATGTTTAAAGGCTATGTACACCTTCGTCAGAAATTTTATTTGTAATTGCATTTCATTTGGTCTTTATTAAAAATATTGAGCTGTCAAAAAGGGTTTTTCCTACGGTGAAAATTGTACTTTCACTTTGTGCCTGTCATCTAATAAATCTTATCTCTAAACTACTAAGAGGTCATAAACACTTATTTAAGCCATATTCTTATCAGGAAGATAAGAACTGAGCTATATTGAGTGTTCATAATGTCAGAGAGCAATGATAAGGAGCCCGTTAGGTGAGCTGTGTAACAGCGACCTCTGTGCGGCGCTGTTCCCCCACTCATCACCGTGGTCCCAGGCGCCGTGCTCATCTGTGATCTCTACTTCCAGCCTCTGTTGCAGCTCTGGACTCTGCCTGTGCGGTTGGTATTACCTATGTGGATCTGGACACTGCTTGTACCCGGTTGCTGATGTGGCAGTACACATCACTCCCTGGGCGGGGCTGAGTCATGTCATGTGATCTCGTTAACCTACGCTGGCTCTCCTGCAGGTATTTAAGTGGCTCAGACCTTTACCCAGACGCCTCAGAGTCAAGGTCCTAATCTTGTGCTGAAGAGCTTGCTTACCACTCGTGCTCCTGACTTCATACTTCGTTCCTGGACTTCGTTTATCGTCTGATCCCTGCCTGCTTGCATCGCCTCTCCCGTTGACGACCCGGATTGTCTGACCTTGTTCCTGTGCCGCCTGCCCTGACCCATTGCTTTTTCCGACTACTAGAGATGTCGCGAACATAAAATTTTCCATTCGCGAATGGCGAACTTTCGCAAATGTTCGCGAACGGGGGAACCGCCATAGACTTCAATAGGCAGGCGAATTTTAAAACCCACAGGGACTCTTTCTGGCCACAATAGTGATGGAAAAGTTGTTTAAAGGGGACTAACACCTGGACTGTGGCATGCCGGAGGGGGATCCATGGCAAAACTCCCGTAGTTGACGCAGAGTCGGGTTTTAATCCAAAAAGGGCATAAATCACCTAACATTCCTAAATTGTTTGGAATAACGTGCTTTAAAACATCAGGTATGATGTTGTATCGATCAGGTAGTGTAAGGGTTACGCCCGCTTCACAGTGACAGACCAAACTATGACAGACCAAACTCCCCGTTTAACGCACCGCAAACAACCGCAAATAGTCCATTTGCACAACCGCAAACTCCCCATTTGCACAAGGTTGGATACCAAGCTAGCCATGTTCCGTTCCTTGTCGTCACTGACGTCATTGAAGGTCTCTTCCTCCACCCAGCCACGTACAACACCAAGGGTCCCCGAAAGGTGACAACAATCCCCCTGGGATGCCTGATGTGGTTGGTCTTCTACCTCCTCAAAGCCACCTTCCTCCTCTGACTCCTCTTCTTCAGACTCCTCTTCCAGCGTTGCCGCAGGTCCAGCAATCGACGACGACAAGGCTGCTTCTGGTGGTGATGTTGACCACAACTCTTCCTCTTCATGCTCATCTACGGCCTGATCCAGCACTATTCGCAGGGCACGCTCCAGAAAAAACGCATATGGGATGAGGTCGATGATGTTGCCTTGGGTTTGACTGACCAGGTTTGTCACCTCCGCAAAAGGACGCATGAGCCTACAGTCATTGTGCTTGAGCGTTCAGTAACACGGCCAAAAAATACCCAGCTCCTCAGAGGCTGTCCTCTTTTTTGTTAAATAAAAAAAAATCTGTTCTTAACAGTTTAATCCCTGTTACGTCCCCTATCAGGGGACGTGTATGGAATAGATTTTAGGAACCGGGAGATGGAAAAAGATGCTTGGTCGGTCCACTTACTTCAAATTTGGGGCACTGCGTGTGCCCCGTGTAATGTACTGTGCAATCACAATATGAGTGGTATGTTAAGTAGTACTATTCCTATCAGTTTAATCCCTGTTACGTCCCCTATCAGGGGCCGGTCTATGGAATAGATTTTAGACAACCGCAAAGAGTTGTCAATAGTTAACATACTCATGACATAAATTTTATTCCTCTATGCGTCAATCTTGGTGTAGTGATGACTGTGCTCGTGCGCACGTTTGGATAATTGCAGGCGATGGCGGTTTTTCAAAGCCTATGGTCGTGCTGAGGTAGTTCAGTGACAGTTAAGTGACCCAGAAAACAATGATTCTACAGTGTGGGCCCATTGGTGGCCTAGTAGGCTTTAATGATCACCTTAGATGATCACAAAGAAAATTAATTATTTTTTTTTCCTATGCAAAATTATCCAGCCGATCGCTTTTGGTCTGTTCACAATGAAGCAACGACCTTATCATCTGGGGTGTGCCAACATTGCCATTGCCAACACACTCATAGAGGTGATCGCTTCATTGGGATACGCAAGCCCCTTCACCACAACAAGGTAACGATCACGAAGGGGAATTGACATATGTATGTGCCTTTTTTTAGTTTTGTTTTTGCAGCCACAAGTGCAGCACCAGAGGCCAGAAAAATTTGGCATGTACACATGCCTGAAAAATGAGGTACTGTTGCAGCTGCTGCTGTAGCATCGGCCGGAAAAAATGATGTTTTCCAGGAAGAAAGTGCACTAAAACATTGCGGCTTGAACCCTAGTTGGTGGCGGAGTCCCGCAAGTCATCCGGCATGCAGAGATAAAATACAGCAGCGTGTGGACCATTTTTAGCCCAAGGCAGCTCATCTCATCAGGCCTTTTTTAGTCAAATGTATCGCCCACTGTCAGTCCCTTCGGGATTCATGCCTCATTCATCTTAATAAAGGTGAGGTAATCTAGACTTTTTTGACCTAGGCGACTTCTCTTCTCAGTGACAATACCTCCTGCTGCACTGAAGGTCCTTTCTGACAGGACACTTGAAGCGGGGCAGGGCAGAAGTTCTATCGCAAATTGGGATAGCTAAGGCCACAGGTCAAGCCTGCACACCCAGTAGTCAAGGGGTTCATTGCTCCTCAGAGTGTCGATATCTGCAGTTAAGGCGAGGTAGTCTGCTACCTGTCGGTCGAGTCGTTCTCTGAGGGTGGACCCCGAAGGGCTGTGGCGATGCATAGGACTTAAAAAGCTCTGCATGTCATCCATCAACAACACGTCTGTAAAGCGTCCTGTCCTTGCCGGCGTGGTCGTGGTAGGAGGAGGATTACTTTTACCTCTTCCCCTGTTAGATTCCCGTTGTGCTGTGACATCACCCTTATACGCTGTGTTAAGCATACTTTTTAACTTATTTTGGAACTGCTGCATCCTTTCCGACTTCTGGGTAATTCGGTAACATTTCAGCCACTTTCTGCTTATACCGGGGGTCTAGTAGTGTGGCCACCCAGTACAGGTCGTTCTCCTTCAGCCTTTTTATACGAGGGTCCCTCAACAGGCACGACAGCATGAAAGACCCCATTTGCACAAGGTTGGATGCCGAGCTACTCTGTCTATGTCCCGTTCCTCGTCCTCACTGATCTCACTGAAGGTCTGTTCTTCCCCCCAGCCACGTACAACACCACGGGTACCAGATAGGTGACAACGAGCACCCTGGGATGCCTGCTGTGGTTGGTCTTCCTCCTCCTCAAAGCCACATTCCTCCTCTGACTCCTCTTCCTCAGACTCCTCTTCCAGCGTTGCCGCAGGTCCAGCAAGCGATGCTGATAAGGCTGTTTCTGGTGGTGATGGTGACCACAAATCTTCCTCTTCCTCTTCACGCTCATCTATTGCCTGATCCAACACTCTTTGCAGGGCACGCTGCAGGAAGAAAACAAATGGAATGATGTCGCTGATGGTGCCTGCGGTGCGACTGACTAGGTTTGTCACCTCCTCAAAAGGACGCATTAGCCTACAGGCATTGCGCATGAGCGTCCAGTAACGTGGCAAAAAAATACCCAGCTCCGCAGAGGCTGTCCTAGCACCCCGGTCATACAAATACTCATTGACGGCTTTTTCTTGTTGGAGCAGGCGGTCGAACACTAGGAGTGTTGAATTCCAACGTGTCGAGCTGTCGCAAATCAAGCGCCTCACTGGCATGTTGTTTCGCCGCTGAATATCTGAAAAGTGCGCCATGGCCGTGTAGGAACGCCTGAAATGGCCACACACCTTCCTGGCCTGCTTGAGGACTTCCTGTAAGCCTGGGTACTTATGCACAAAGCGTTGTACGATCAGATTCAACACATGTGCCATGTGTCAACTTGCCCAAATTCAATGCCGCCAACAAATTGCTTCCGTTGTCACACACCACTTTGCCGATCTCCAGTTGGTGCGGAGTCAGCCACTGATCCACCTGTGCGTTCAGGGCGGAGAGGAGTGCTGGTCCGGTGTGACTCTCTTCTTTCAGGCAAGTGAACCCCAAGACGGCGTGACACTGTCGTATCCGGGATGTGGAATAGCCCCTGGGGAGCTGGGGGGGTGCAGTTGATGTGGAGCAACACGCAGCAGCAGAAGAGGACTCAGCCGAGGAGGTTAGCGAAGAGGATGGAGTAGGAGGAGTAGAGAAGGTGGCAGCAGGCCTGCCTGCAATTCGTGGCGGTGTCACCAACTCCTCTGCAGAGCCACGCATTCCATGCTTGGCAGCCGTCAGCAGGTTTACCCAATGCGCAGTGTACGTGATATACCTGCCCTGACCGTGCTTTGCAAACCAGGTATCAGTGGTCAGATGGACCCTTGCCCGAACACTGTGTGCCAGACATGCCATGACTTCCTTTTTCACAATAGAGTACAGGTTGGGGGTTGCCTTTTGTGAATAGAAATTTTGGCCGGGTACCTTCCACTGCAGTGTCCCAATAGCTACAAATTTTTTGAAGGCCTCAGACTCCACCAGCTTGTATGGTAAAAGCTGACGGGCTAAGAGTTCCGACAAGCCAGCTGTCGGACGCCGGGCAAGGGGGTGACTCTGTGACATTGGCTTCTTACGCTCTAACATTTCCTTGACAGACACCTGACTGTGGGCAGATGAGCAGGAACTGCTCAAGGCGAGAGGTGGAGTGGCGGATGGTTGAGAGGGGGCAAGGAGGACAGCAGTGGTTGATGTGGCTGAAGATGCTGGACCAGGAGGAGGATGGTAGCTTTGAGTTTGTTTGCTGCTTTTACTCATCATGTGTTGATCCCATAGGCGTTTGTGATTTGAGATCATGTGCCTTCGCAAAGCAGTTGTACCGAGGTGGGTGTTGGATTTCCCACGACTCAGTTTCTTTTGGCACAGGTTGCAAATGGCATCGCTGTTGTCAGAGGCAGACACACAAAAAAAATGCCACACTGCTGAGCTTTGCAATGACGGCACTCTGGTGGTGGCAACAGCATGTGTTGATTGGCGTGCTGTCTGGCTGACCCCGGGTGCCGATACATGCTGTCTGACTGTGCCACTAGCTCCTTGCGACGACCTCCCCCTGCTTCCAACTGGTCTCCTCCTTCTCTCTGTCTCCCCTTCTGAACTTTCCCCCTCTTCTTCTTCTCTTCGAGCAGGCACCCACGTGGCATCCACGGACACATCGTCATCATCAACCACTTCACTTGTATCTGACACCTCAGCAAAGGAAGCAGCAGCGGGTACAACATCATCATCATCATCACACTGTACGTCCATGTGTGTAATGCTGCCTGACTGAGACATATCCCTGTTATCTCCATCCTCTGGCAATAATGGTTGCACATCACTAATTTCATCCAACTGATGTGTAAATAACTCCTCTGAGGGATCAAGTGAAGCGGCTGTGGTGGCTGTGGCGGCGGACGGGAGAGTGGTAACTTGAGAGCAGGTGACCAAAGTTGAGCTGGAGGAGGATGGTGCGTCAAGGTTCTTAGCGGAAGCTGTTGAAGATTGGGTGTCCTGTGTAAGCCAGTCAACTATTTTCTCAGAATTTTTTGGGTT
This sequence comes from Bufo bufo, assembly GCF_905171765.1. Taxonomy (NCBI): domain Eukaryota; kingdom Metazoa; phylum Chordata; class Amphibia; order Anura; family Bufonidae; genus Bufo; species Bufo bufo. The sequence continues at coordinate 124,767,146 of NC_053394.1, forward strand.
CAGGGTATGTGGCCTCTGAACACTGGGCATTATTCCAGGGCCAGTGGAAATCACAGCACCACGAACATGACGGCCCCTGCGGCGTGGCCTGCCTCTGCCTGTCATTTTTTATAAGATAAGTGTTACTATGCGTGCAAGGTACTGTGCCACCCTATATAAGTGGTGGGCAGTGGGCACAGTACAGTCTGTGTGGGCCTGACACACACTGGCTTGCAACTGTGATTATATCACAGAAAAATATTAAATATAATTTTTATTTATCTGCGAAGGTATTTGTGAGTGAGTGACACCCTGTAATGGTATAAGTGGAGGCCTAGCCACTAGCCAGTGGCCACAATACAGTCTGTGTGGGCCTGACACACACTGGCTTGCAACTGTGATTATATCACAGAAAAATATTAAATAGAATTTTTATTTATCTGCAAGGTATTTGTGAGTGAGTTACACCCTGTAACGGTATAAATGGAGGCCTAGCCACTAGCCAGTGGCCACAATACAGTCTGTGTGGGCCTGACACACACGGGCTTGCAAATGTGATTATATCACAGAAAAATATTAAATTGAATTTTTATTTATCTGCAAGGTATTTGTGAGTGAGTGACACCCTGTAACGGTATAAGTGGAGGCCTAGCCACTAGCCAGTGGCCACAATACAGTCTGTGTGGGCCTGACACACACAGGCTTGCAAATGTGATTATATCACAGAAAAATATTAAATAGAATTTTTATTTATCTGCGAGGTATTTGTCAGTGAGTGACACCCTGTAACGGTATACAGTACAGACCAAAAGTTTGGACACACCTTCTCATTCAAAGAGTTTTCTTTATTTTCATGACTATGAAAATTGCAGATTCACACTGAAGGCATCAAAACTATGAATTAACACATGTGGAATTATATACATAACAAACAAGTGTGAAACAACAGAAAATATGTCATATTCTAGGTTCTTCAAAGTAGCCATCTTTTGCTTTGATTACTGCTTTGCACACTCTTGGCATTCTCTTGATGAGCTTCAAGAGGTAGTCCCCTGAAAAAGAAAACTCTTTGAATGAGAAGGTGTGTCCAAACTTTTGGTCTGTACTGTAAGTAGAGGCCTAGCCACTAGCCAGTGGCCACAATACAGTCTGTGTGGGCCTGACACACACGGGCTTGCAAATGTGATTAGATCACAGAAAAATATTAAATAGATTTTTTTTTTATCTGCGAGGTATTTGTGAGTGAGTGACACCCTGTAACGGTATAAGTGGAGGCCTAGCCACTAGCCAGTGGCCACAATACAGTCTGTGTGGGCCTGACACACACAGGCTTGCAAATGTGATTATATCACAGAAAAATATTAAATAGAATTTTTATTTATCTGCGAGGTATTTGTCAGTGAGTGACACCCTGTAACGGTATACAGTACAGACCAAAAGTTTGGACACACCTTCTCATTCAAAGAGTTTTCTTTATTTTCATGACTATGAAAATTGCAGATTCACACTGAAGGCATCAAAACTATGAATTAACACATGTGGAATTATATACATAACAAACAAGTGTGAAACAACAGAAAATATGCCATATTCTAGGTTCTTCAAAGTAGCCATCTTTTGCTTTGATTACTGCTTTGCACACTCTTGGCATTCTCTTGATGAGCTTCAAGAGGTAGTCCCCTGAAAAAGAAAACTCTTTGAATGAGAAGGTGTGTCTAAACTTTTGGTCTGTACTGTAAGTGGAGGCCTATCCACTAGCCAGTGGCCACAATACAGTCTGTGTGGGCCTGACACACACGGGCTTGCAAATGTGATTAGATCACAGAAAAATATTAAATAGAATTTTTTTTTATCTGCGAAGGTATTTGTGAGTGAGTTACACCCTGTAACGGTATAAGTGGAGGCCTAGCCACTAGCCAGTGGCCACAATACAGTCTGTGTGGGCCTGACACACACGGGCTTGCAACTGGGATTATATCACAGAAAAATATTAAATATAATTTTTTTTTATCTGCAAGGTATTTGTGAGTGAGTGACACCCTGTAACGGTATGAGTGGAGGCCTAGCCAGTGGCCACAATACAGTCTGTGTGGGCCTGACACACACGGGCTTGCAACTGTGATTAACTAAAAAAAAAAAATTATCTGCAAGGTATTTTCTGTCACACCCTGTATGAATGGTGTGCACACAGTACTGTCTGTGACTGAGCCTGCAGCCTCTCACACACGGGCAGGCAACTGCAATATATATATTTAAAAAAAAAAAGCAAAAAAAGCAGACTGATGTACCAGCCCTGAAAAGGGCTTTTTGGGGTGCTGTCAGGACGCTGTCCTTACAGCAGATGAGTCTGTGGACACAGAACACTGCCCTAGCTAACGCTTTCCCTATTGAATCAGCAACAGCAGCACTGTCCATCCTCTCACTGAGAATGCAGATTCCGAATGAATCTAAAATGGATGCTGTCCAGGAGGTGGGAGGGTCTGGGAGGTAGGGTCTGCTGCTGATTGGCTGGAATGTGTCTGCTGACTGTGAGGTACAGGGTCAAAGTTTGCTCAATGATGATGTATAGGGGGCGGACCGAACATCACATATGTTCGCCCGCCGCGGCGAACGCGAACAAGCAATGTTCGCCGGGAACTGTTCGCCGGCGAATAGTTCGGGACATCTCTACTGACTACGTCTCTGCCTCTTCCTCCGGTTACTGTCTTGTTGCTCCTGGTAACTGCCTGTCTGACCACGTCTGTACTGTTGGTACCGTCACAGGTACCTCCTGTCCAGATGCCACTGACTGGTTTACGCTCTGGAGTAGCCCCTGACAATTACCAACGGTCAAGCCTATCCTTACCATCTGAGGCTCTAGTGAAATCCAGGTAGTTGCTTAGTTACTCCCCTCCAGAGTATTGCTAGTCAGTGGCACAGTGGGTTCACATCCGCTGATCTGTGACAAGCTGGCTGATGGAACAGAGAGAGAATTCAGATCCTGCTACTAGAGAAACTCATAGCTGGGCAGGAAAAAGGGATCCATATGCACTGTATATTTAATAAAGACCAATTGAAAACATAATAAAAAAAAAATGCCCACAAAGCTGTACATAGCCTTTAACTTCTTCTGTAGCTTTTGAATCTAGGTTGTCAGACACTTCTATAAAAGAGGCACAAACAAGATGTACAGCGTACATTTGAAGAGCAACATACCTACCTGGGACTATTGCTGACATATTTCTCCTTTCTGAAGACAGTGGTAAGTTTCCTATAGCACTGATATACTTCTATACAGTGGCAGAAATTTCACCTTTATATATCTCTTTTCTTTTCTGGTTCAACCAGCTTCTTTGCTTAAGCAATTTTTAATATTCAGTGGATTTTCTTCTGGCTAGGTAATTATCCTTACAGCTAAGGCCACTTTCACACAGCAGTAGAAGGGAGTCTAAAACTTTTCATTAGGCCTCATGAACATTTCCATTTTGCGATCCACAAAACACGGATCCGCAAAATACTGATGAAGTCCGCATACCATCCGTTTTTGTGTGCGTATTGACTTCAAGAATAGGACACCCTCATGCGCACACCCGTATGCCTCATGCACATCCCCGTATCAGTTGCTGTCCTCAAACTGTGGACCTGCAAAATAAGAATGCGGTCCACCTGCCGTCTGTCATAAATCCACTGTGATTCCTCAGTAATATATGTATGTGTTACATGTAAATTTTTCTGTGGATTGTGTTGATGATTTACCACATATTTCACCCTTATACACTAAAATGGGGAAATCTAAAGCATTTTCACAAAATAATGCGCATGTTTTGCATTTGATAATTCACAACATGCTTATTTTTCAGACGGACAGTACTATAAGGCTACCATATGCATGAGCCTTTTTATTATTTTTATTATAGTTGTCATTTCATATTTTTGCATGTTCTCATGGTAAATATATGAATACAGTATTGTAGGGATTCCCCAAATGGTAGCCTTCAGATAAATACACAGTAGCCTTTTAGTGGTGGAAATCAAAGTAATAAATGTCTTTTATTGTTGGCACACCACAATTCAACAGGCGGTAGTGATCAGCTTACTTCAGCTGACACTTAAAGAAAAACAATTCAGTCTTGAATCTGAACAATCACATAGGAAGTTTTAGGGCACAGTACAGTACTCCCCACGGACTGGATGGGGACCTTGCTTTGTCCTTTGTCTCTCGGCAGAGACCCTCTGGTTTTCACTCGGTTCCAAAAACACACAACTACACAGAGCTCCACCATCAGCCAGGTAATCACACCCCTGACCCTGCTGGCTGACTTTTTATAAGCCCATCAAAACCCGGCCTGGACCATGGGGAACAGCCACCCGCCCTGCACTTTGGCTGCTCCCAGTAAGAGCCGGCCCGGATTAGCTTTTCACAGCTATGCTAACTATCAAAGTGTCCATCAGCAACTGCACATATGCACTACTGGCTCCTACTTCACTGAGGCCAGGAACCTCGGTGACACATATCTTCCATCTATGATGGTCTCTTGTGCCTTTCTACAGTATATTATATGTGATTTTATGTAATGTTTGTAGTGTCAATATCAGCATTTGTAATATAACAGCTATAGTCGATTTATTAAAGGGGTTTTTCAGTTTAGGGAACCAATTTCCAAATACCCAGAACGGCTTTAAGTGATTAAAGATTCAGTGAAGTCCAGTTGATTGTGACGACTGAGGTTGTACACAAGACTGCAGAACTGAACTTCATCTATAGCAGTCACCTTTTCTGAGTCCTTATGGTGCCCCCTGGTATTCAGATACCTCTAGGACTTACAGTAGGGCCAAACTGTATAATACCCAGGTCCAGGGGCGTAGCTATAAATGACTGGGCCCCATAGCAACATTTTTTAATGAGGCCCCCCTCCTCCCGGATCTCACACCCCCACATACCTCTCGGACCTCGCCGCCACATCCGCGGCTCCTCATGCACTTGCGACGGTTATGTGTAGGACTGAGCACAGACAGTTGGTCACTGGCAACGCATTTGTGCCAGTGTAGGAAATGTATGAATCTAAATGTCTGTGTATTAAAGTAGGACTAGTCAGAACTGCCGCCCAGACTGCGGGACCGCTCCAGGGGTCAAGTCCTGGGGAAAAAAAGTGTGGTAACTGACCCGAGATCCACTGCCACCCCAACCCCACCTCCCCCCGCCCCAAAGAAAAAAAATATATATATATATATTTCGCAGAAAATTCAGTGCAATATAAACAAAAACTGGAATTTGCGCTATATGTCTGTTTAGACATAATTCGTCTCTTTCATATTATAAGCTCCCCTTATATATAATTTACTTACAGTTCTGAAGACTTGGGTGCTGGCTGGCGTGGCCTCAGGGGTGCTGGCTGGCTTGGCCTCAGGGGTGCTGGCAGGCCTCATGTCAGACCACCAATCAGACCCCAAATGTTAATCAGACCTCAGCTAACAGCCCCAATAAGATCCCCAATGTTAATAAGACCCCAATAAGACCTCAGATAACACCTCAGCTCAGACCCCAATATGAATGGCCCCCAATCAAACCTCAGATAAGAGCCCCATGCCTCATAGCACCCCCCAGTAGCCTCATAGCATCCCCCAGTAGCCTCACAGCAGCCCCCAGTAGCCTCTCCATCAGCCCCCAGTGCCTCTCCGTCAGCTTCCAGTGCCTCTCCGTCAGCTTCCAGTGCCTCTCCGTCAGCCCCCAGTGCCTCTCCGTCAGCCCCCAGTGCCTCTCCGTCAGCCCCCAGTGCCTCTCCGTCAGCCCCCAGTACCCTCTCCATCAGCCCTCAGTGTGCCCCCCCGATATTCAAATCATTGGTGGGCAGTGGGCCCCTTCTCCCTCCCCGGTATTAAAATCATTAATGGGCAGTGCGCCCTCCACAGTATTAAAATCATTGGTGGGCAGTGCACCCTCCCCCCCTCCCCGGTATTAAAATTATTGGTGGGCAGTGCGCCCCACCCCGCCGGTATTAAAATTATTGGTGGGCAGTGTGCCCTCCCCGGTATTAAAATCATTGGTGGGCAGTGCACCCCCCCCAGTATTAAAATCATTGGTGGGCAGTGCGCCCCCCCAGTATTAAAATCATTGGTGGGCAGTGCGACCCCCCAGTATTAAAATCATTGGTGGGCAGTGCACCCTCCCCAGTATTAAAATCATTGGTGGGCAGTGCGCCCTCCCCCAACCCCCCCCCCCCAACATTGGTGGCAGCGGCAGTTCCAATCGGAGTCCCAGCAGTCTAATGCTGGGGCTCTGATCGGTTACCATGGCAGCCAGGACGCTACTGAAGTCCTGTCTGCCATGGTCAGTTAGTCAGCATTATACTTACATGCGCTGTGGCCGCCCGACGCTCCTTCTTCTTGTAACTCACAGGTCTGTGCGGCGCATTGCTTATGCTTATAGCAATGTGCCGCACAGACCTGTGACGAGTTACAAGAAGAAGGAGCGCCGGGCATCCACAGCGCATGTAAGTATATTGCTGCAGAGTAACTGGCCATGGCAGACAGGACTTCAGTAGCGTCCTGGCTGCCATGGTAACCGATCGGAGCCCCAGCATTACACTGCTGGGACTCCGATCGGAACTGCCGCTGCCACCAATGATGGGGGGGGGGGGGAAGGCCGCTCCCTATTGTACCGCCACCTACTCGCCACATTATTTTTTTATTAGTTTTTTTTTAATCCTCAGCCGGCAGCCCGGGCCCCATAGCCATTGCTATGGCTGCTATAGCGATTCCTATGTCACTGACCAGGTCTACACTGCAGGCAACAAACATACAGAAGTAGAAACTCACTAAGGGCTCTTTCACACTTGCGTTGTCCGGATCCGGCGTGTACTCCATTTGCCGGAATTACACGCCGGATCCGGAAAAACGCAAGTGAACTGAAAGCATTTGAAGACGGATCCGTCTTCAAAATGCGTTCAGTGTTACTATGGCACCCAGGACGCTATTAAAGTCCTGGTTGCCATAGTAGTAGTGGGGAGCGGGGGAGCAGTATACTTACAGTCCGTGCGGCTCCTGGGGCGCTCCAGAATGACGTCAGAGCGCCCCATGAGCATGGATGACGTGTCCATGTGATCACGTCATCCATGCGCCTGGGGCGCCCTGACGTCACTCTGGAGTGCCCGGGGAGCCGCACGGACGGTAAGTATACTGCTCCCCCGCTCCCCACTACACTTTACCATGGCTGCCAGGACTTTAGCGTCCTGGGAGCCATGGTAACCACTCTGAAAAAGCTAAACGTCGGATCCGGCAATGCGCCGAAACGACGTTTAGCTTAACGCCGGATCCGGATCAATGCCTTTCAATTGGCATTAATTCCGGATCCGGCCTTGCGGCAAGTGTTCAGGATTTTTGACCGGAGCAAAAAGCGCAGCATGCTGCGGTATTTTCTCCGGCCAAAAAACGTTCCGGTCCGGAACTGAAGACATCCTGATGTATCCTGAACGGATTTCTCTCCATTCAGAATGCATTAGGATAAAACTGATCAGGATTCTTCCGGCATAGAGCCCCGACGACGGAACTCTATGCCGGAAGAAAAGAACGCAAGTGTGAAAGAGCCCTAATAGATGACAGGAACCGAATTAGGCCTAGTTCACACTTCACTGATTTGGTCAGGGATTTCCATCAGTGACTGTAAACCAGAAGTGGAGTCTACACAGAGAAATAAGATACAAATCAAAGGTTTGCACCTGTTTTGAGTTTTTGGCCCGCGCCTGGTTTTGGCTCGCAATCACTTATGGTAATCACTGACCAAATCACTGAAGTGTGAACTAGGAATTACAATAATAAATGGATGATGCACAAACGGATGAAGATGATGTCAGTCAGGTAATGGAGCAGACAGGTGATGATAATCAAATGATGAAATAAATGAACATAAATAATGACAGAAATTGATTGTAATATGCATTACTGATCCTAGACCCTAGACATTTAACCCCTCAGATGGCGTGGACAATTATCACAATGGTGAGGTATCTGAGGTGGCTTTCCCCCAGAGAGCTGCGCTCCCAGGGCACAAGCAGCTTCCCCATGTTGAGATTGGGAAAGCCGTTCATTGTCTGCAATAGCCTGGGCCTCTCTGAAAAAATCAAATCCAGTCTATTACAGCTGTAGTTCTTATAGAAATATAAAAAAGTTATAGGGGTCAGAATATGGTGATGCAAAGAAAAAAAAGTTTCCCAAATTTGTATTTTCTTCAGTAATAGAAGACAAGAAACACTATAAAAATGTGGTATTGCTGTAATCATACTGACCTGGAGAATGAAGGGAACAGATCGGTTTTACCACATAGGGGACACCGTAAAAATAAAACCTATAAAACTATGGCACAATTGCATATTTTTTTTTGTAATTTCATCCCATTTGGAATTTTTACATTACATTGTATGTAATATCAAGTGGTGATATTAGAAAGCACAAAAAATGTCTATCTGAACAGACAGATCTACAAAAAATATGGATGACGTCCGTGTGCATTCCGTATTTTGCAGAACGGAACAGCCCCTAATGGAACAGTATTATCCTTGTCTGTAATGCGGACAATAATAGAACATGTTCTATTTTTTTGCGGAAAGGAAATACGGACATACGGACATACGGAAACGGAATGCACACAGAGTACCTTCCATTTTTTTTTGCGGACCCATTGAAATGAATGGTTCTGTATACGCAAAAAAAACGGAACGGACATGGAAAGAAAATACATTTGTGTGAAAGAGACCTAAGGGTTAAAGAAAGTCTAACCAACAAGGAGCTCCTCTGTAAACAAATCAAGCGGAGAAAAGTGTTCAGCTGACCTACACTAATGGATGAAGTGTAAGGCAGTTGCAAGGCAACTGCCCAAAACAATACTATTGGACAGGATAACCACACACAGTTGGCCACTTTGAACTTCAGTAGCCTATGGTGAAGTGTATTATTGGGGGGAAAAAAGCTTATTAGCCGTTGTGTGGAGAAATTTGAAAATTACTGACTTTTTTGGGGTGTTTTGATTTCCTTTTTATTTATTTATTTGATCTAACAGTATGTCAGACAGAGAAGTGCTAGGCCCTGCACAGGGGAGTGGCAGAGGCCTAAATGTTTCAGGCGCAGGCACAGGTCACATCAGAGCAGCAGGAGTCGCAGCGAGAGGCCTGAGCTCCCGGTGTTATCTAGCTGTCGTGTCTTGACCAGCAACCCAGCGGTTCTTGAATGGTTGACTCAGTCATCCACTTCGTCCCAAGTGACATCAGACACCCCCAGCCAAGAGTAGGTGGGTTCGTCAGACACAACCCTTAGTTGGCATGGCCCAGGACGAGCTACTAGAGGACAGTCAGCAGCTACTGGCCAGCCAAGATGTGGAGGAGACATCCGCTGCTTGCTCCAGTAGGCGGGCAAGTAGTGATGAGGAGAGTGGCGTGGGAGCTGGTGTTGCGAACTATCAGGCTCCTGACCCAGAGAATGTTGAGGCGGACATCAGTGACATGCAGACACTACTCGATGATGATGTAGCTGAAGGCACTTGGGAGCCGGGTGAATTAGGGGCTTCATCATCGGGAGAAGAGGCTGGCAGCTTGCACGTGAGGCAGCGGCAGAGCCAGCAAGTTGCTAGCATGGCCGGGAGTCAGCAGGGTGGCAGAAGTTGGAGGTCGGGAGCCAAACATGGCTGGGGTAGACCACCGCTTCGCAGGAGCCTACCTGCCCGGAAAGTAGTGGTGCAGGGGTCCACGGAAGCAGCAGCGGTAGCAGTCAGTCAGTGCGGAGTGTTGGGGATAAAATCACCTACTCGGCAGTGTGTCAGTTTTTTGTTAAGCCGCTGGAGGAGGTGAACATGGCCATTTGTAGAATATGTGGGCAGAAGGTGAAGCGTGGCCAGGGTGCCAATGTTGGCACCACAGCCCTGCGTCAACATATGCAGTGTCACCATAAAGTGGCCTCGGAGAACCGTGGCTCCGATATGGTGGTCCAGCCTGCCACAGCAACCGCTGCATCACCCAGTGGAAAGCACCCGATTTCAGGCAGTCAAAGCTCCACCACCTCAGCCGAAGGGAGCTGTCTGTCCTTCCTATCATCTGCTGGTCCTGATTCTCCTGCTACTCCTCCTACTCCTCGTCAGTCATTCCGTCACCAATCGATCACCGAAGCGATTTCCAAGAGACAACAGTATGCGTGCACTTATCTAACGGCGCAGGAGCTGAATGTGCTCCTGGCCAAGTTGCTGGTGCTGCAGTCCCTCCCTTTCCAAGTAGGGGACTCTGCACCTTTCAGAGAACTGATGGCTTGTGTCAAGCCCAGGTGGAGAGTCCCAAGCCGTCATTTCTTTGACAAAAAGGCAGTATCAGCCCTGCACACATATGTAGAACAGAAGGTGGGCCAGTCCTTGAGCCTGTCGGTGTCTGCCATAGTGCACAGCAGCGCCGACGTGTGGAGCTATAACTATGGTCAGGAACAATACATGTCCTTTACTTACGGCCCACTGGGTGAATGTGGTTCCTGCACAGCCACACCAGCAACTTGGCCAGATGAAACCGCTTCCGTCTCCACATTCTCACGTCGTTGATCCAGCGACAATGTTCGCCTCTGCCTCCTCATCCTCTACCGTGTCCTCAGCCTCTGCAGCCAGCCAGTCGCAGGGGCAACACGTGAGGTGCACGGTGGACCGATGAGGGGCCAAATAATATAACACACAGTTCATCAGTTTACTCACGGTTAGCAGAAAGCCTCCCTGGGCTGGCAGCACAGTGTTGAGGTGGACAGCACAAAATCCTCCGGGGCACGCTCTGTGTAGGGAAGCATCAGCCAAGATGGTGGTTGAGGTGCCCTTGATGTTAGGGGTGCTTAGGGTGCTTGTTGCGGCTGAGTCCCTTGATGGTTTTTGTTGTGACGCCAGTACCGTTAATGGTGGTACAACCAGTAGTGGTAATAAGGAGGCAGACAGTGGTAAGATGCAACTCACAACTTTTACTTTTGGTGTCTTAGGTTGCAGCAGTACAAATATGTAGTCTTTTGATGGTACAGAGTCAATTCTGCAAATCCACTGTTTCTAGGCTTTTCAGGTTTCTTAGTTTTGGAGCAGTGGGTTAGGTGTACCTGGTTCCTTTAGATGTGTGGGATCCTATTCCTTGTCTTTCCCTACAAGCTGAATATTTTAGACAGGAAAACTCAACTGTCTCTCAGAAGTTTGGTGTGGCTGCCTGAAGCTATAAAACCTCCACCATGCAAAGGTGTCTGTGGCCCTCAATAATGGCTCTTATCACCGATGATTCCTTAGGAAAGCTTGTTTCTTTTCCAGGGAGGCAAACTTTTCTCCTACTGGTCAGGGATGCAAGTCTATAGTCCGGCCACAGAAGGAAAACGCTCTTCTGCGCCTCACATCTGAGTATCACCTCCTAGCGAAGTTGGCTCCACTCACTAATCTGTGTCATGAAGTCTTCACTCTGCATTTTCTCCCACTAATCTGATCTGAACTCCTCAAATCTGCTCTCTTCTGAACTACATTTTCAACTAATCTCTCATCACAACTCCCTCCTGGTCTCAACTGACTAACTAGGCCTGCCCTAGGTATATATAGGACCTGAACTTTATCCCCATCGAGTGGTGGGATGTATGAATTACACCTAATCTGCCTGGTAACAGGGATTTTGCAGATACATACACACAAAATCATACATTACAACCTAGTGCTTTTGACAAGGGTAAAAAGTGCTTTTAAGCAGTGCACACACACACGTAGTGGGACGCTGCACCTCCACTGCAGGAACAATTCACAGTGCCCCTACAGCATACCACATGTGCAGGGCACAGCGGGGTCACACTGTTCTGCACCTAGTTTGCCTGGGCGAACTGAGTCACACAGGGGAGGAACTGCTGCTCAGTGTCCTTCATCAAGAAATCAAATCCTGTCTTTTTCCGTGACAACTCAAAATTGGAACCATGGTTACCGACAACGGGAAAACATGGTGTCGGCATTGCATCAAGGAGGGCTGAGCCATGCGCCCTGCATGGCACACGTGTTCAATCTGGTTGTCAAGCAGTTCCTGAAGTCTTCCACCCATCTGCAAGACATCCTAAAAATGACCAGGAAACTTTGCATGCACTTCAGCCACTCGTACACTGCAAAGCACACCCTCCTTGACCTACAGCGGCAGAACGGCATCCCCCAACATAGGCTGATATGCAACGTTTCCACTAGTGTTGAGCACAAATATTCGAAAAGCAAATTTTTATCTCGAATATCGCCACTTTGAGAATTCGCGAATATTTTGAATATAGTGCTATATTTTTATTATATTGAATATTCGTAATTTTTTCCATCTGAACACATGATTCCTCTCTGCTTCTTGCTTGTGGTCCAATGAATCATTGGCCCACAAGCAACTTAAGCAGGGAGGAATCATGACTTCAGATGGAAAAAAATGTTGCATATTCTAAAATACGAATATATAGCACTATATTGAACATAGTGTTATATATTAGTTATTTTGAATATTCGTCATTTTTTTCCATCTGTAGTCATGATTCCTCCCGGATTAAGTTGCTTGTGGGCCAATGACTCATTGGCCCACAAGCAAGAAGCAGAGAGGAATCATGTGTTCAGATGGGAAAAATTATGAATATTCTAAAAACGAATATATAGCACTATATTCTATAGTGCTATATATTAGTTTTTGACCCACGCCTGTATTGATTGCGTAATATTTGCATATTGCGAGATCATTTCCTTGCCGATTTTCGAGTAAAAAAAAAAAGAATGTACAGTCGTGGCCAAAAGTTTTGAGAATGACACAAATATTAGTTTTCACAAAGTTTGCTGCTAAACTGCTTTTAGATCTTTGTTTCAGTTGTTTCTGTGATGTAGTGAAATATAATTACACGCACTTTATACGTTTCAAAGGCTTTTATCGACAATTACATGACATTTATGCAAAGAGTCAGTATTTGCAGTGTTGGCCCTTCTTTTTCAGGACCTCTGCAATTCGACTGGGCATGCTCTCAATCAACTTCTGGACCAATTCCTGACTGATAGCAACCCATTCTTTCATAATCACTTCTTGGAGTTTGTCAGAATTAGTGGGTTTTTGTTTGTCCACCCGCCTCTTGAGGATTGACCACAAGTTCTCAATGGGATTAAGATCTGGGGAGTTTCCAGGCCATGGACCCAAAATGTCAACGTTTTGGTCCCCAAGTCACTTAGTTATCACTTTTGCCTTATGGCACGGTGCTCCATCGTGCTGGAAAATGCATTGTTCTTCACCAAACTGATTGTTGGAAGAAGTTGCTGTTGGAGGGTGTTTTGGTACCATTCTTTATTCATGGCTGTGTTTTTGGGCAAAATTGTGAGTGAGCCCACTCCCTTGGATGAGAAGCAACCCCACACATGAATGGTCTCAGGATGCTTTACTGACACAGGACTGACACAGGACTGATGGTAGCGCTCACCTTTTCTTCTCCGGACAAGCCTTTTTCCAGATGCCCCAAACAATCGGAAAGAGGCTTCATCGGAGAATATGACTTTGCCCCAGTCCTCAGCAGTCCATTCACCATACTTTCTGCAGAAGATCAATCTGTCCCTGATGTTTTTTTTGGAGAGAAGTGGCTTCTTTGCTGGCCTTCTTGACACCAGGCCATCTTCCAAAAGTCTTCGCCTCACTGTGCGTGCAGATGCGCTCACACCTGCCTGCTGCCATTCCTGAGCAGGCTCTGCACTGTTGGCACTCCGATCCCGCAGCTGAATCCTCTTTAGGAGACTATCCTGGCGCTTGCTGGACTTTCTTGGACGCCCTGAAGCCTTCTTAACAAGAATTGAACCTCATTCCTTGAAGTTCTTGATGATCCTATAAATTGTTGATTGAGGTGCAATCTTAGTAGCCACAATATCCTTGCCTGTGAAGCCATTTTTATGCAACGCAATGATGGCTGCACGCGTTTCTTTGCAGGTCACCATGGTTAACCCCTTCCCGACTGCAATCTGTATATATACGTGATAGCTGCACATGCCCCGTGCAGCTATCACGTCTATAAACGTCAAGAGAGTTCTTTAATCCAAGCGCTGCAAAACGCTTGGATTAAAGCTTCTGCCCCTGCCTTGCTGCTGTCACGGACAGCATACAGTTCAGTAATGCCGGCAAGGGACCAATCAGAGTGGCCCCTTGCCGACAATCGATCCGATTGGTTAGTCTGTGCAGACTAACCAATCGGATCGCGGCAGTGAAAAAATGCCGGTTTCAGGCTCTGATCTGCGCTCTGCAGATCAGAGCCTGAAAGCAGGTAGTGTTCCTCATGCCCCCCGATCTGTGCCCCTCCAAGCCCTTGGTGCCCCTCTGTGCCCCCCCCAGATCTGTGCCTCCCCCCTGCCTCCTGCGCTCATCTCCTGCCTCCTGCCCTGATGCCGTCCGCCCCCTCCCCGCCCCATACATTAGTCCTGCCCCAGCCTCCCTCAATGCTGGCGTCCAAATCACCCCCGACCCCCCCCCCCTTTCCAGCGCTGCCCCCGATCCCCCTGCTGTGTGTGATGGCGGAGGCTCCATTCCTGAGCCGCAGCCATCAGCAGAGAGTGTCAGCTCTATGCTGACACTCTGCTTTGTAACCCCATAGATGCCGGGGCTCCCTCTCTCCACCATCGGGGCTGCTGCGCTGCGATTGCAGCGCCCGATGGTTGCCATGGCAACCGGACGCTTTCCAAAAGCGTCCGCTGTTGCCACCTAAAGGGCATCTGATTGTATTATACTTTGCAATGCAAGAGCATTGCAAAGTATAGTGCAGCCATCAGCCCCACTGGATCTTCAAGATCCAAGAGGGACTTGATAAAAAAAAAATTTGAAAATAATAAAAGTAAAAATAAATAAATAACTAAAAATGTAAAATTAAAAAAATTAATTGCCTTTTCCTATAAAAATACACATATTAGGTATCACCGCGACCATAACGACCATCTCTATAAATATATCACATGATAGACCCCGTCCGATAAACACCATAAAAAAATTAACTGTGTGAAAAAAGCCATTTTTGTCACCTTACATCACAAAAAGTGCAACAGCAAGCGATCAAAAAGGCTTATGACCCCCAAAATAGTACCAATCAAACCGTCACCTCATCCCGCAAAAAATGATACCCTATACAAGACAATCGCCCAAAAAATAAAAAAGCTATGGCTCTCAGACTATGGAGACACCAAAACATAATTTCTTTTGTTTCAGAAATGCTATTATTGTGTAAAACTTAAATAAATAAAAAAAAGTATACATATTAGGTATTTCCACGTCCGTAACGATCTGCTCTATAAAACTGTCACATGACCCAACCCCTCAGATAAACGCTGTGAAAATAAATAAATAAAAACTGTTCCAAAACAGCCAATTTTTTGGTCACCTTGCCCCATAAAGTGTAATAATGAATGATCATAAAATCCTATGTACCCAAAAATGGTACCAATAAAATCCTCAACTCTTTCTTCAAAAAACGAGCCCCTGCACAAGACTATCGGCAGAAAAATAAAAAACATATGGCGTTCAGAAAATGGACACACAAAAACATAATTTCTTTTTCAAAAATGCTTCATTATGTAAAACTGCAACAAACCAACAAAGAAAGTAGACATATTTGATATCATTGCGTCCGTAACAACCTGCTCTATAAAAATAGCACATAATCTACCCTGTCAGATGAATCTTGTAAAAAAAATAAAAAATAAATGGTGCCAAAACAGCAATTTTTCTGTTACCTTGCCTTACAAAAAACTTAATATAGAGCAATTAAAAATCATATGTACCCCAAAATAGTACTAATAAAACTGTCACCTTATCCCCTAGTTTCCAAAATAGGGTCAGTTTTTAGGAGTTTCTACTGTAAGGGTGCATCAGGGGGGCTTTAAATGGGACAAGGCATCTAAAACCAGTCCAGCAAAATCTGCCTTCCAAAAACCATATGGCGTTCCCTTCCTTCTGCGCCCTGTCGTGCGCACTTACATCAGTTTACGACCACATGTGGGGTGTTTCTGTAAACCGCAGAATCAGGGTAATAAATATTGAGTTTTGTTTGGCTGTTAACCCTCAATGTGCTAAAGAAAAAAATTTTATAAAATGGAAAATCTGCCAAAAAAGTGAAATTTAGAAATGTCATCTCCGTTTTCCATTAATTCTTGTGGAACACCTAAAGGGTTAACAAAGTTTGTAAAATCAGTTTTGAGTTACTTGAGGGGTGTAGTTTCTACAATGGGGTCATTTATGGGGGGTTTCCACTTTGTAAGCCTCACAAAGTGACTTTAGACCTGAACTGGTCCTTAAAAAGTGGGTTTTGGAAATTTTCGTAAAAATTTTAAGAACTGCTTCTAAACTTCTAAGCCTTCCAACGCCCTAAAAAAATAAAATTACATTTCCAAAATGATGCCAACATAAAGTAGACATATGGGAAATGTTAAGTAATAAATATTTTATTAGGTATGACTTTCTGTTTTAGAAGCAGAGAAATGTAAATTTAGAAAATTGTGAATTTTTAAAAAATTTTGGTAAATTTGGGATTTTTTCATAAATAAAGGTGAAATATATTGACTCAAATTTTTGACTATCATGAAGTACAATATGTCACGAGAAAACAATCTCAGAATGGCTTGGATAAATAAAAGTGTTCCAAAGCTATTACAACATAAAGTGACGCATGTCAGATTTGTAAATTTTGACCTGGACACTGGGGCATCAATGACCCTTGGTCATGAAAGGGTTAACAATGGAAGAACAATGATTTCAAGCATCACCCTCCTTTTAACATGTCAAGTCTGCCATTTTAACCCAATCAGCCTGACATAATGATCTCTAGCCTGGTGCTCGTCAACATTCTCACCTGAGTTAACAGGACGATTACTGAAATGATCTCAGCAGGTCCTTTAATGACAGCAATGAAATGCAGTGGAAAGGTTTTTTTGGGATTAAGTTAATTTTCATGGCAAAGAAGGACTATGCAATTCATCTGATCACTCTTCATAACATTCTGGAGTATATGCAAATTGCTATTATAAAAACTTAAGCAGCAACTTTTCCAATTTCCAATATTTATCTAATTCTCAAAACTTTTAGCCACGACTGTAGAATATAACTAATATTCTAATTCGCGAATATTCGACAAATATTTTACTAAATATTAGTGAAATATCACGAATTTGAATATGACCCCTGCCGCTCATCACTAGTTTCCACCCGTTGGAATTCCACCTTCTATATGTTGGACCGACTGTACGAACAGAGAAAGGCCATAAATGATTTCTTGATGATTCAAGCGGACAGGAGTACTCCCCTGTGTAACTTTGATGGCAGCCAGTGGCACCTCATGTGTGACACTTGCCGTTTGCTCAGGCCTTTTGAGGAGGCCACGTTATTTGTCAGTCGCCAGGACTACGGGATGAACACGTCATTCCACTGCTTCATGTCCTGGAACAGATGCTGGTAAATCTGGCTGGTCAGAGGACTGGAGACGTGGCACCTACATTTCACGGCCACATGAGCCCTGTGGGGGCTGAACTGGAGTAGGAGGATGATATTGGAGCACAAGCAATGTGTAGCAAAATGGCAGTTTTTTCTACACAGGTGACAGGAGAGGAGGATCAGGAGCAGCCAGAGGAGCTACAGGGCGATGAGGTAGATGAGGCAGAGGATCTAGACACACCATGTCAGTATGCAGTGGAGATGGAGGCAGGGAGTCCCTCCGAGTCACTTGCACAAATGGCCTGATGCATGCTCACTTTCTTGCGTAGTGTCACCATTCGGCAGAGGGATGACTTCTGGCTCTCCACCTTGTTGGACCCTTGCTGCCGGTCCAAAATGGGGACCTTTTTTTACACCCACTGAGAGGGAGGACAAACTGAACTACTATAGAGACATCCTATGTAGTCAGTTGGCCGCTGCCTATCTGTGCTATCGTCCAGCCTCTCACAGGTCTTACCGGGGGGGCCCTCTGCGCTCACGTTCCTCTGCCATGGCTGCTCTGGCAGGGTGGGGGAGGGGGTAGGAGCAGTTCTAGTTTGCCTAGTGAAGAAACTACTCACCAGTAGCAGCAGCTAGACCTGCAGCAGGATCTGAACCAGCAGGTGGTGGCATACTTGGAAAGTACCCTGCCACTCCACATTGAAGATCCGCTGGACTACTGGTCAGCCAAACTGGATTTGTGGTCGCAACTGGCAGAGTTTGCCCTAGAAAAGCTGTCCTGCCCGGCCAGTGGTGTGGCATCAGAGCGTGTGTTTAGTGTGGCGGAGGCCACAGTTACCCCAAGAAGAACTCGCCTGTCCACCCAAAATGTGGAGAGACTGACCTTTGTTAAGATGAATCAGGCGTGGATCAGCCAGGATTTCCACCCGCCAATGCCTGATGCATCAGACTAGATCATCCATGGTGCCAGACCAACACTTTGACAAAAGAGACCGGTTTCTTCTGGCTACCTGCCTAATCTACTATTCTGATGCTGCCACACGCCTGATGCTACACATCTGATGCCAAGTGCACCTTCTTTCACCCACCATCTTCAGCTGGTACTGGTATTGCCACCCACCTCCCCACTCTGTCACCGGTTCACTCTGTGGTCTCCTGATGCTGCTGCCACCTCCACACTGTTACCTTGCCACTCTTTGGTTTCCTGATGCTGCTGCCACCTCTACACTATGTCACCTTGCCACTCTGTGGTCTACTGATTCTGCTGCCAGCTCCACACTATGCCACCCTGCCACTCTGTGGTCTCCTGATGCTGCTGCCACCTCCACACTATGTCACCTTGCCACTCTGTGGTCTCCTGATGCTGCTGCCACCTCCACTCTGTGGCTGCTGCCACCTCCACTCTCACCTTGCCACTCTGTGGCTTCCTGATGATGATGATTGCAAAAGATTGGTGGCTCACTTCCTGCTCCACTATTGGGTAGGTGCACTGCCCAACAGCACTCCCTGTTGCTGGTAGAGTAAAAGAATAATTAGTTGAATTGGGCGTCACTCTTTATCAAGCAACACAGACAAGTTGGATTGTTTATCAGATATTTTTATGTATATATCACTTTAAAATAATTTACAACATGTTGCATAAAATTCATACACTAAGACAATATTAAAACTTAGACTAAAACTACAATTCTATGCACTGGAAATCCTTAAGGGATGGGGGGGGGGGACTGTTAAGCCAAAATAGTCCAAAGGCACTTGTGGCTTTGAGTTATACTCGTAACTATGAACTTGCGCCAGTTGTAAAAAACAATGTTCAAAAGAGCAATATTCAAGAAAGAGTCATTAACATCCACAGATTTAACAATAATCAGATGCTGTACTTTGTACAGAGTACTTTACCGCTCCTGTATTCGGCCCGTTTATGCACCAGCTTGTCAGGTGCGATGCTTTAATTATAAGCCGACAGGACCTGTCGGCAAAGTCTATGAAGTTTCCCCTCTTGCCTGGATAGCGGTGCAGTTTCTTTCCACTGCTTTGACCTTCCAGAACCTGTGTGGCGTCCCACGTGGTTAGCTGGGTGGTCAGATGACTTGAATTTCCAGGTGGGGTTTTCAAAATGATCTGTAGATATTCGTAGTTCTGTTGAAAATAAGCGATTCCCAAGTGTTCCTTCTTGATGTTCCCTCACTGTCTTTACCATACGCGTTTCGGGGTAACAAGGCCCCTTCCTCAGTGGTGTAGACAGTGACGGCTAGTACTCTTTTTATATCATCCATAATCAGCGCATTGCATATTGGGACAGCGAGGGAATCAGAAGTCCTGGATATAAATTCCAGTTTGCTCTTTCATGGGTCGTTATACTTTGGTGTCTTATATGGTTTATACAGACTCTTAGAAAACGCATATGCGATTTATTTTTGCCATCTATAGTGCCATATGTGAGGACAGATAAAAGTCAAATATATCGGCCCTTCATTCTATTAATTCGATAAAACAATGCATATGGTATGCATACTCCTAAAACTATATATATTTTTATTTGTACTTATCCTAAAAATGATACATAAATATAGTTAAAAGCAGTAAAATATGATTAAGAACAGTAAAAACGCATCAAAAATCGAAAAAACGTTTTTTATAAAAATGTTAAAATTAGTAAAATTGGAGACTGTGCATGTCATTCTGGGATATCTTTTGAGTCTTCGTTTTCATATAGTGATATATGTGGTATAAAATGAAATGAATGAGTTAAGGATCACTTCAAAAAAGTATCCAAAACAAGAGATAAGCCACCAAATAGCGACCTTTAAAAAATGTGTGGAAAACGATTTAAGGAAATTAAAGGGAACAATATAAGGTATAATTTATCTAGGAAAGAAATAGAAGCAATAAAACAATTGCAGTCAACACATGAGGTAACGCTAAGACCAGCAGATAAGGGTGGAGCAATTGTAGTCCTCAATACTGAAGACTACATAGAAGAATGCCTAAGACAACTTCAAGATGAGAATACTTATACGAAATTGAGACAGGACCCTACGGAAGATTTCTTCAGACAATTGGTACAATATTGTAAAAAGGGTACCACCTTAGGAATTTTGTTGGAACAAGAATCCAAATATATTATAAATACTGAGAAAAGACTACCAGCAATGTATTGTATCCCTAAAAAACATAAGAATTTGGAAAAACCGCCAGGAAGACCAATAATATCGGGAATCAATTCTATCTCCTCCAATTTTTCAAGATATATCGAAAAACTACTACAGCCAGTTGTGAAAAATATACCTTCATACATTAAGGACACAACTGAGATAATCAACATATTGGAGGAGATTGAATGTAAAAATGGTTGGATATTGGGTACATTGGATGTGAATTCATTGTACACAATAATCGACCATGAGCAGGGATTAGAGGCGCTGTATCATCAACTTAACCTCAGTAACACTATGAAGGAGGAACAAATACTGTACGTAATAGAAGGTGTTAAATACATATTGACACATAACTATTTCACTTTCAATGGGGATTTTTACGTACAGTGCAAAGGCACCGCCATGGGCACCAGATTCGCCCCTAGCTATGCCAATTTGTTTGTGGCACAATGGGAATCTACAGTCATCCAACCCATGTTAGGGGCGGGTCTGGTGCTATGGCGGCGCTATATAGATGATATTGTGTTTATTTGGCAGGATACAATGATAGCCCTTACTGCCTTTTTGGAGAGCATTAATGTGAACGATTTGAATTTGGAGTTTACCTCCACTTTTAAAAAATTGCAATAAAATTGAGTTTTAATATTACTAGTCAGAGGAGCTGCAAAAAATATGCCTGGTCCATGTGACCGTTAAAAATTTAAATTTACCTCCACTATTGACACCGAAAATATAAAATTTTTTGATTTGGATGTCAAGGTGGATGGAAATAGACTGGTATGTAGCACATATCACAAGCCTGTGAGCAGAAACAGCTATATACTATACACAAGCTGTCATCTGCCCAGGTGGCTCATTAATGTCCCAAAGAGCCTTCAAACAACAGTTCATTGATAAGCAATATCCCGTACACAATTTAGAAAAATCACTGGAGGAAGTCAAGAGAATGAAGAGGGAGGATTTCTTCACCTCGAAACATAAACAGGAACCAGATGAAATACTGAGGATGATCTTGCCATTCCATGCACAATACAAAAATATGGAAAGAATTATTGGAAGGCATTGGCACCATCTACTTGGCGACAAGGTGGTTGGCCCAATGCTTACTAATACACCACAAATTACATACACTAGGGCCTCTAATTTAGGCCTAAAAGTGGCACCTTCAATAAAAAGTAAAAATCAAGGTGTAGAAAACAAACAGAACTGGTTAACCTTTAATGGCTTCCATAGATGTGGGCGATGCTCAAATTGCAGGATAACTACATTTCCGAAAAAAAACTATAAAAGCAATCTCAACTCAAAACACATTCAGCTTAGATATTAAAGAAGGTCTTACATGCGATTCAACTAATGTAATATATCTGATAGAATGTCCCTGTCGCAAACAATATATAGGACGCACTAATCGAACGTGAAAAATGGAATATCAGAACATATCGCTAATATAAAGAAAGGATATGAATTGCATTCATTATCTAAGCCTTACAGAGATTACCATAAAAGTGACCCAACCACCCTTGTCTATATGGCAATTGAGAGAGTAGCATACCCATGGAGAGGGGGGAACCATATTCTTCAGATGTCGAGGAAAGAATCCAAAAGGTTATTTGAATTTCATTCCCTCATCCCAAAAGGATTAATTGCTGATATGGAACTTTTTGCGTTCCTTTAAATGGGGCGTTGGCCTACCTTTGAATGGGATATCTGTGTCAGGCTGTTTTCCAGCATCCAGATCTCCCCTTCCAGGTAGGCCCGCGCCCCCCTATACTTCATTTCATTTTATACCACATATATCACTATATGAAAATGAAGACTCAAAAGATATCCCAGAATGACATGCACAGTCTCCAATTTTACTAATTTTAACATTTTTATAAAAATTGCTTCAAAAACGCAATGCAACTGCATATGCGTTTTTTCGATTTTTGATGCGTTTTTACTGTTCTTAATCATATTTTACTGCTTTTAACTATATTTATGTATCATTTTTAGGATAAGTACAAATAAAAATATTTATGGTTTTAGGAGTATGTATACCATATGCATTGTTTTATCGAATTAATAGAATGAAGGGCCGATATATTTGACTTTTATCTGTCCTCACATATGGCACTATAGATGGCAACAATAAATCGCATATGCGTTTTCTAAGAGTCTGTATAAACCATATAAGACACCAAAGTATAACGACCCATGAAAGAGCAAACTGGAATTTATATCCAGGACTTCTGATTCCCTCGCTGTCCCAATATGCAATGCGCTGATTATGGACGATATAAAAAGAGTACTAGCCGTCACTGTCTACACCACTGAGGAAGGGGTCTTGTTACCCCGAAACGCGTATGGTAAAGACAGTGAGGGAACATCAAGAAGCAACACTTGGGAATCGCTTAGTCATCTGACCGCCCAGCTAACCACGTGGGACGCCACACAGGTCCTGGAAGGTCAAAGCAGTGGAAAGAAACTGCACCACTATCCAGGCAAGAGGGGAAACTTCATAGACTTTGCCGACAGGTCCTGGAAGCTTATAATTAAAGCATCGCACCTGACAAGCTGGTGCATAAACGGGCCGAATACAGGAGCGGTAAAGTATTCTGTACAAAGTACAGCATCTGATTATTGTATAATCTGTGGATGTTAATTACTTTTCTTGAATATTGCTCTTTTGAACATTGTTTTTCACAACCCGCGCAAGTTCATAGTTACGAGTATAACTCAAAGCCACAAGTGCCTTTGGACTATTTTGGCTTAACAGCCCCCCCCCCCCCTCCCCCCTAAGGATTTCCAGTGCATAGAATTGTCGTTTTAGTCTAAGTTTTAATATTGTCTTAGTGTATGAATTTTATGCAACATGTTGTAAATTATTTTAAAGTGATATATACATAAAAATATCTGATAAACAATCCAACTTGTCTGTGTTGCCTGATAAAGAGTGACGCCCAATTCAACTGATGATGATGATGCCACCTCCACACTCTGTCATTGTGCCACTATGTTGCCTCCTCATGCTGCTGCTGCTGCCACCTTCACACTTTCATTGTCCCACTCTGTAGCCTCTTCCTGATGCTGCTGCCACCTCCACCTTGTATAAGTGTTTAATAGAACAGGTTCTGTAGACATCTATGTGGAATCAGCTGCCGACGGTGTCAAAGCAGTGCGCTTCTTCTTCACTCCTTGAGTTCACACTTGAGTTATTTGGTCAGTTTTGGCCCCGTAGCTGCCCAAATAAGTGAAGTGTGCAGTGATTCTAAGAGCGACGCCTGTCATCTGCATGTCATACTGACTCACAGTGTTATTTCACTACCATAGCAGACTCCCTACTCGTGGTACTGCGGGGCACAGTGTTCTACACCACTATAAAGGCTCTCTGCAGCTAGGAAATAGATGTAAATAAATTCGTATCGAACCAATTTTTTTTTTTTTTATTCTGTGAACTGAGAAATTCGCTCATCTCTACTCTTTATCACAAATGGAGGTCAGAGCCTCAATGGCTGATGGAAGTAGAACCCTGTTCATAATAGCAAAATAAGGAGACAGAATTCATAGTTAATCAAGCAAAAGGTCAGGACTGAAATAGTCCATGCAATACAATAATGCAAACAAATGAGATCAAGGGAAGTGGCCAAAGTTTAAGGACAGTCAATCCAACTAATGTGCTGCTTAGGCAAATAGCAGTGGGTGAAGAGTACTTAAAAACATAGGGGCAGATTTATGATAGATTGGTGCTATAGAGTACAGAGTACTAATTCTACAGAGATAAAGTTCCCTCCTCACTCATAAGTGGTTTCATAGAGAGGAAGATGTGGGTCCTAGAAAAGCTGGGGTACTTGAACAATGTAAGAGTAACATTATATGGACAGTGTACAAAGTTCCACAACACTTGTAATTCACGTCTTCAACACAGATGAATGTCATATTTGCCTAGACAAACAGTGACAAATTTCTCTTGGCTATATAAGCAAACTTGACATTCAGGCACCTAGAAAGCTGGGTAGCACTTTCTGTAGTGTCAGTAGTCTGGTACCGTATTTTATAGATGCATTTATAAGAAGCTGCTAAAATTTTGCAGCTTCCACCTTTTTCACACTGCACTAGATGTCTATTGAAATGAATGCAGTGTTAAGCTCTGCCCCCTTCCCAAACTTCCTGTCTGTCTGTGAGCTTATGCTAGTGCACAGAAATGGTCTCCAGACAAAGACCGAGAAATCGGGAGAAAGGAGACACTTTACTATTTGCAGGATAGCTAACTACTTTCTGCAGAATTTTGCAATTGTTCATGAAGAAAGGGCTAACTTTCCTGAGCAGGTTATGCTTGATCTTTCTTGTTTTTCAGGGTTTAGAGGCCCTTTAAACCTTTCATCACATTTTCTGTCATGTTACTTCATCACTGTCAGGTGATGTAAGGAGCAGCAACTTACAATTGTCACCTCAAAGGGAATTTCCCAGGTCCACGAGGCAGCTAGCTTGCGTAACTGGCATTACTGGTGTCTTCTCAGGTAAACGCTTTTTCATGGCCAATTAAAATACTGTATGTTCTAATGCCAAGGAGATCCTGGCTAGTGCCCCTGGCCTCTACCTTCTTGCCATCATCTTTCTCAAACATACTGCTCCTCATTAACCCTCTCACAGACTGTTCGCCAATTTTACTTTTCTCCCTCAGACTGCTCTTCTCTTGTCACATTAAAGGGGTTTGCCGATATTTTAATAATGATGACCTATCTTCAGGATAAGCCATCAGTATCTCATCGGTGGGGGGCCAATACCTGGGACCTCCACTGATCAGCTGTTTGAGAAGGTAGTGGTGCTCGCAGTAGAGCCACAGCCTTCTCTCTGCTTTTCTTAGGGCCTAAGACTTAGGCCAATGACGACATGTTCATTGGTAACATAGCCTAGGAGCAGCTCAGCCCCATTTAAATTAAAGGACCCATGACATACCGGTACATCATAACTTTAAAACTAGATTGTGGCGCGGCGGGGGTTAATAGGAGCAGGATGTCCGCTGAAATCATTCAGCGGGCATCCTGTCACAACGCCGGGGGGGGGGGTCATGTAACCCCCGTATCGGCGATCGCAGCAAACTGCAGGCCAATTCAGACCTGCGGTTTGCTGCGTTTCCGGTCCATCGGTGACCCAATGAACCGGAAAAGGACGGTGATCGGTGGTGTGATTACACACTACCAATCACAGTCCGAGCATTTGGGGGCGGCGGTGCTGTCCTCGGTGCTGATTGGTGTGGGGAGAGAGGCGGGAGATTCAAACTCTCGGCGATCCTCTCTGCCCTCCTCTTCGTGCTGCTGCTCCTGCACTGTGACCCCCCCCTCCGTCGGCACCCATCACCCTCCTGCACCCATCACCCTCAAGGTAGGTTAGGGTCAGTGAGGGAGAGGCACGATTAGGCAGGGATAGAAGGGAGAGTTAGGGGAATTATTTTTTTTTTTAACTGATTCAGTGTTTCTGGTGGTTGGGGTCCACAGCACTTAGCTGTGAGACCCTAGACCCACCCAGGAGTGCTGCCACTTTTTTTTGCGTGCGCTGATTGTGGCCGGCACTCTTAGCGTCCTGCCACTGTTAGCCCATCGCCCGCCCCACCGCTGATTAGCGTTGTACCGCTGATCAGCAAGTTTGAACTTTTTTTTTTTTCTAACACTTGTCCATTTTTTTTTTTTTACTTTAGCTTTTTAGTATGTGAACACCCGTGCCCCCACACACACGCACATACAATAAAGTTTTCATATCCAAAAAGCTCATTGGAAGAACGATTGAAACGTTTTCAAGAAATCTACAGTAAGTCCAGTTGCCTTGATTTATTCTTTACAGATATACCATGACCTGGATAAATGAGAACCTTCACAGACATACACCCCTCAAGGTATTCAAAAGTTACTTTACAAACTTTGTTAACCCTTTGGGTGTTCCACAAAACTTAATGGCGAATGTAGAAACAATTTTAGAATTTTAATTTTTTGTTACCTTGCCTCAAAAAAGTGTAATATAGAGCAACCAAAAATCATATTTACCCTAAAATAGTCCCGAAACAACAACCACCTTATCCCGTAGTTTCCTAGATGGGGTCACTTTTATGGAGTTTCTACTCGAGGGGTGCAGCAGGGGGCTTGAAAGGGTACATGGTGTAAATAAACCAGTACAGCAAAATCAGCCTTCCAAAAACCATATGGCGTTTCCCTTCTTCTATGTCCTGCCGTTTAGCCAAATAGTAGTTTACGACCACATATGGGGTATTTCTGTAAACTACAGAATCAGGGAAACCCATATTGAGTTTTGTTTGGCTGTTAACCCATTTTTTCCAGTAATAAAGTAAGAAAATTTTCCAAAAAATAGAAATTCCAAAATTGTTTCTCCATCTGCCATTAACTCTTGTGGAACACCTAAAGGGATAACAAAGTTTGTAAACCCAGTTTTGAATACCTTGAGGGGTGTACTTTCTTAGATGGAGTCACTTTTTTAAAATTTCTATTCTAGTGGGGCAACGGGGGGCTTGAAATGGGACATGGTATAAACAAAACCAGTCCTGCAAAATCTGTCTTCCAAAACCCATATGGCGTTCCCCTCCTTCTATGTCCTCCCGTTTGGCCAAACTGTAGTTTAGGACCACATATGGGGTGTTACTGCAAACTATAGAATGAGGGCAACCCATACTGAGTTTTGTTTGGCAGTTAACCCTTACTTTATTACTGGAAAAAATAGATTAAAATGGAACATTTTCCAAAAATTCGAAATTCGAAAATTGTTTCTCCATCTGCCATTAACTCTTGTGGAACACCTAAAGGGTTAACAAAGTTTGTAAACCCAGTTTTGAATACCTTGAGGGGTGTACTTTCTTAGATGGAGTCACTTTTTTGGAATTTCTATTCTAGGGGTGCAACGGGGGGCTTGAAATGGGACATGGTATAAACAAAACCAGTCCTGCAAAATCTGCCTTGCAAAAACCATATGGCGTTCCCCTCCTTCTATGTCCTCCCGTTTGGCCAAACAGTAGTTTAGGACCACATATGGGGTGTTTCTGCAAACTACAGGATCATGGCAACCCATATTGAGTTTTGTTTGGCAGTTAACCCTTGCTTTGTTCCTGGAAAAAATTGGTTATATTGGAAAATTTTCCAAAAAATAAAAATTCGTAAATTTTTCTGTCCATTTGCCATGAACTCTTGTGGAAGACCTAAAGGGTTAACAAAGTTTGTAAAATCTGTTTTAAATACCTTGAGGGGTGTAGTTTCTAAAATGGGGTAATTTTTGGGTGGTTTCTATTATGTAAGCCTCACAAAGTGACTTCAGACCTGGACTGGTCCATAAAAAGTGGGATTTGGAAAATTTCTCAAAAATATCAAAATTTGCTTCTAACTTTCTAAGCTATGTAACATCCCCAAAAAATAAAATGGCATTCCCAAAATGATACAAACATGAAGTAGACATATAGGGAATGTAAAGTCATCACAATTTTTGGGGGTATTACTATGTATTACAGAAGTAGAGAAACTGAAACTTTGAAATTTGCTAATTTTTCAAAATTTTTGGTATATTTGGTATTTTTTTATGCAAAAAAATTAACTTTTTTGACCCGATTTTAGCAGTGCCATGAAGTACAATATGTGACGAAAAAACAATCTCAGAACGGCCTGGGTAAGTAAAGGCGTTTTAAAGTTATTTACACATAAAGTGACACTGGTCAGATATTAAAAAAATGGCCAAGTCCTTAAGGTGAAATAGGGCTGAGTCCTTAAGGAGTTAAAGAAGACCATGTTTTGGAGAGAAAAACACAGACTTGTTTACCACCCTGTTTCGAATGGAAAAACCCAGATGTGTTTACCACTAGAGATGGCCTTGCGGTTCGCCCGGCGGTCGTTTTGCGGTGAACTTTGCTCGTTCGCTGAACATGCAAACATATGGCGATGTTCGCATGCGCCATATTCTTTTGCATTGCGCCAAACTTTGACCCATGACATATCCATCAGGTGGGACAGGACAGCCAATTAAGACGTTTCAACACATGGACACACCCCCACCCTATAACAGAACCCCATCTGGCAGCCATTTTACATTCTGTGTTTTGCCAGTGTAGGGAGAGGTTGCTCTGTGGAGCAGGGACAGACTGTTAGGGACACCAAACGCTAGCTAATAAAAGTCCTTTTAAGGACTATTGTACAGTAGGTGAACCCGATTTTGTGTCAATCTCGCTCTCTTTCTCGGCGAGATTGAGCACCTACGAGCCCCATCGCGGGAGCCAGCGCCGAGCTGGCTTGCCGCGATGGAGACAGAGCCGTCATAGAAGCGACGGGAGATCCGACTTGGATTCCCGCCAATTCTACACGTGTGCGGCGTTTGTTATGAATCCTGAGGGGGAAGTCCCCGCCGGATTTTAAATAAAAATCCGGCATGGGTCCCCCCCTCAGGAGCATACCGGGCCCTTAGGTCTGTTATGGGTTGTAAGGAGAGCCCCCCCTACGCCGAAAAAAACGGCGTAGGGGGTCACCCTACAATCCATACCAGACCCGTATCCAAAGCACGCTACCCGGCCAGCCAGGAAGGGAGTGGGGACGAGCGAGCGCCCCCCCCCCCCCCTCCTGAGCCGTACCAGGCTGCATGCCCTCAACATGGGGGGGTTGGGTGCTCTGGGGCAGGGGGCGCACTGCGGCCCCCCCACCTCAGAGCACCCTGTCCCCATGTTGATGAGGACAGGGCCCCTTCCCGACAACCCTGGCCGTTGGTTGTCGGGGTATGCGGGCGGGAGGCTTATCGGAATCTGGGAGCCCCCTTTAATAAGGGGGCCCCCAGATACCGGCCCCCCACCCTAAGTGAATGAGTATGGGGTACATCGTACCCCTACCCATTCACCTGCAAGAAAAGTGGTAAAAACACAAATAAACCACACAGTGTATTAAAATATTTTATTTTTCTGCTCCGGAGGCCGCCCCCTGTCTTCTTTATTAGCTCTTTTACCAGGGGGGGCTCTTCTTCTTCCGCTATCCCGACGGGTCTTCTCCGCTATCCGGGGGGTCTTCTCAACTCTCCGGGGTTCTCCTTCTGTCTTCGCCGCTCTCCGTTGTTGACTCGGCGCACCCCGGTTTTTCGTCTCGCTAAATTTTTATTTAAAATCCGAGATCTCGCGAGACGAAGAACCGGGGTGCGCCGAGTCAACAACGGAGAGCGGCGAAGACAGAAGGAGAACCCCGGAGAGTTGAGAAGACCCCCCGGATAGCGGAGAAGACCCGTCGGGATAGCGGAAGAAGAAGAGCCCCCCCTGGTAAAAGAGCTAATAAAGAAGACAGGGGGCGGCCTCCGGAGCAGAAAAATAAAATATTTTAATACACTGTGTGGTTTATTTGTGTTTTTACCACTTTTCTTGCAGGTGAATGGGTAGTCATACTCATTCACTTAGGGTGGGGGGCCGGTATCTGGGGGCCCCCTTATTAAAGGGGGCTCCCAGATTCCGATAAGCCTCCCGCCCGCATACCCAGACAACCAACGGCCAGGGTTGTCGGGAAGGGGCCCTGTCCTCATCAACATGGGGACAGGGTGCTCTGAGGTGGGGGGGCCGCAGTGTGCCCCCTGCCCCAGAGCACCCAACCCCCCCATGTTGAGGGCATGCAGCCTGGTACGGCTCAGGAGGGGGGGGGGGGGGGGGGCGCTCGCTCGTCCCCACTCCCTTCCTGGCTGGCCGGGTAGCGTGCTTTGGATACGGGTCTGGTATGGATTGTAGGGGGACCCCCTACGCCGTTTTTTTCGGCGTAGGGGGGGCTCTCCTTACAACCCATAACAGACCTAAGGGCCCGGTATGCTCCTGAGGGGGGGACCCATGCCGGATTTTTATTTAAAATCCGGCGGGGACTTCCCCCTCAGGATTCATAACAAACGCCACACACGTGTAGAATTGGCGGGAATCCAAGTCGGATCTCCCGTCGCTTCTATGACGCGCTTGCTGGGATGTGCTGTCACTATTCCAGTGAGTGCGAGATCTCGGCACCATGTCGCCGAGTATCAGCGCGACGCTGTCGTGCTAAAAGCACAATATCACAAACACCTACTGTAGGTGTGCTATCGATAGGTGTGATATAATGAGGGGTGTGATATACTTATAATATACTTTCAAACATACTTTCCAACATAATATACTTTCTGCGGTTCTGCTGCGATACCGCAGCTATATAGATGAACAAATGTTATTGGAACAACTATTTGCAACGGGTGTGATATACCTGTTGCCCCCCAAAAAAATGATTGAGGGGTGTGATATAACTATAATATACTTTTTAACATAGAAAGTATATTATAGTGCATTTGTATTGTGCAGCAGTTGTGTGCGGTTCTGCTGCGATAGCGCAGGTATATAGAGGGACAAGCGTTATTGGAACAACTATTTGCAACGGGTGTGATATACCTGTTACCCCAAAAAAAAACTGATTGAAGGGTGCGATATACCTTCTTCCACAAAATACTGATTAAGTGGTTTGATATACCTGCTTCCACAAAATTCTGATTGAGGGGTGCGATATACCTGCTTCTACAAAGTACTGATTAAGGGGTTCTATATACCTGCTTCCACAAAATACTGATTGAGGGGTGCGATATACCTGCGTCCACAAAATACTGATTAAGGGGTTTGATATACCTGCTTCCACAAAATACAGATTGAGGGGTTCAATATACCTGCTTCCACCAAATATTGATTCAGGTGTTCTATATACCTGTTTCCACAAGATACTGATTGAGGGGTGCGATATACCTGCTTCTACAAAATACCGATTAAGGGGTTCTATATACCTGCTTCCACAAAATACTGATTTGAGGGGTGCGATATACCCGCTTCCACAAAATACTGATTGAGGGGTGCGATATACCTGCTTCCACCAAATATTGATTGAGGCCTGCGATACACCAGCTTCCACAAAATACTGATTGAGGGGTGCGATATACCTGCTTCCACCATATATCGATTGAGGGGTTTGATATACCTGCTTCCACAAAATACAGATTGAGGGGTGCGATATACCTGCTTCCACCATATATCGATTGAGGCCTGCAATAAACCGTCTTCCACAAAATACTGATTGAGGGGTGCAATATACCTGCTTTCAAAAAATATGAATTCAGGTGTTCTATATACCTGTTTCCGCAAAATACTGACTGAGTGGTGGGATATACCTGCTTCTACAAAATACTGATTAAGGGGTTCTGTAAACCTGCTTCCACAAAATACTGATTGAGGGGTGCGATATACCTGTTCCCACCAAATATTGATTGAGGCCTGCAATATACCTGATTCTACAAAATACTGATTAACGGGTTCTACAGGTCCTTCTAAAAGAATTAGCATATTGTGATAAAGTTCATTATTTTCTGTAATGTACTGATAAACATTAGACTTTCATATATTTTTGATTCATTACACACAACTGAAGTAGTTCAAGCCTTTTCTTGTTTTAATATTGATGATTTTGGCATACAGCTCATGAAAACCCAAAATTCCTATCTCCAAAAATTAGCATATCATGAAAAGGTTCTCTAAACGAGCTATTAACCTAATCATCTGAATCAACTAATTAACTCTAAACACCTGCAAAAGATTCCTGAGGCTTTTAAAAACTCCCAGCCTGGTTCATTACTCAAAACCACAATCATGGGTAAGACTGCCGACCTGACTGCTGTCCAGAAGGCCATCATTGACACCCTCAAGCAAGAGGGTAAGACACAGAAAGAAATTTCTGAACGAATAGGCTGTTCCCAGGGTGCTGTATCAAGGCACCTCAGTGGGAAGTCTGTGGGAAGGAAAAAGTGTGGCAGAAAACGCTGCACAACGAGAAGAGGTGACCGGACCCTGAGGAAGATTGTGGAGAAGGACCGATTCCAGACCTTGGGGGACCTGCAGAAGCAGTGGACTGAGTCTGGAGGAAGACTGGGAGAGGGAAAAGCCAAAATGCGTGAAGTCCAGTGTCAAGTACCCACAGTCAGTGATGGTCTGGGGTGCCATGTCAGCTGCTGGTGTTGGTCCACTGTGTTTTATCAAGGGCAGGGTCAATGCAGCTAGCTATCAGGAGATTTTGGAGCACTTCATGCTTCCATCTGCTGAAAAGCTTTATGGAGATGAAGATTTCATTTTTCAGCACGACCTGGCACCTGCTCACAGTGCCAAAACCACTGGTAAATGGTTTACTGACGATGGTATTACTGTGCTCAATTGGCCTGCCAACTCTCCTGACCTGAACCCCATAGAGAATCTGTGGGATATTGGGAAGAGAAAGTTGAGAGACGCAAGACCCAACACTCTGGATGAGCTTAAGGCCGCTATCGAAGCATCCTGGGCCTCCATAACACCTCAGCAGTGCCACAGGCTGATTGCCTCCATGCCACGCCGCATTGAAGCAGTCATTTCTGCAAAAGGATTCCCGACCAAGTATTGAGTGCATAACTGAACTTCATTTTTTGAAGGTTGACTTTTTTTGTATTAAAAACACTTTTCTTTTATTGGTCGGATGAAATATGCTATTTTTTGGAGATAGGAATTTGGGGTTTTCATGAGCTGTATGCCAAAATCATCAATATTAAAACAAGAAAAGGCTTGAACTACTTCAGTTGTGTGTAATGAATCTAAAATATATGAAAGTCTAATGTTTATCAGTACATTACAGAAAATAATGAACTTTATCACAATATGCTAATTTTTTGAGAAGGACCTGTATATACCTACTCCCACAAAATACTGATTGAGGGGTGCGATATGCCTGCTTCCACAAAATACTGATTGAGGTGTGCGATGTACCTGCTTCCACCAAATATTGATTCAGGAGTTCTATATACCTGTTTCCACAGAATACTGATTGAGGGGTGCGATATACCTGATTCTACAAAATACTGATTAAGGAGTTCTATATACCTGCTCCCACAAAATACTGATTGAGGGGTGTAATATATCGGCTTCCACCAAATACTTATTAAGGCCTGCGATATACCTGCTTCCACAAATACTGCTCTTCTCTAGGGACTTTGGCACAGGGTAATTTAGAAAATGACAGGCAGAGGAAGAGGCAGTCTGTTCCGCAGGGGTGGTAGGGGTCGGGCAGTGCACCAGGCCAGAGCCTAAGTGGGAAGTTGGAGAAGGTGCGTGCGATTACACACCAGAGTTGGTTGAGTGGCTCACTCAGCCTTCCGCTTCTGCATCCTCCTCATCCTCTGTATCTGCACACTCCTCACTCTCTGCTGTGTGCACCCCCAAAGACACCACCACCATAGCCCCTCTCTCCCACTCGAGCCAGAGGAATTATTTTCCCATCCATTCCCAGACCTAACCGATGCACAGCCATTCTTGGCATCGGATGAGGAAGAGAAGGTAGCAACGGCAGCCACCCAGCAGTCTGACAACAATACCCAGATCAGCCCAAGGAGGGTGATCCCTGCTGTTGCTGCCTACTCCGAGATCTCTAATGTCAGTGGTGGTGAAGGTGACGATGATGACGTGTCGATAGACGTCATGTGGGTACCCACAAGAGAGGAAGAGAAGGGGAGTTCAGAGGGAGAGATGGAGCAGCACATAGGGAGGAGAAGGAGGAGAAACAGGCAGAACTCGCAGTGCACAGGAGGCAAAAAGCAGACTGCAAATGTATCTGGAGCGAGCCATCCACCATGCAGGGTCACATCTTGCGCTCCCAGGACGCCGGCACATGGCTCCGCAGTGTGGGCTTTTTTTAACGTGTCCGCTGCTGACAATAGTGTTGCCATCTGCAGCCTGTGCTGTCAACGCATAAGTCGCGGTAAGCCTAACACTCACCTAGGGACGACTGCCTTAAGAAGGCACCTGGCCTCCCATCACCGAGCCCAGTGGGAGCAACGCTGTCAGAACCCACAAAGCCACACTCCCGGCACTCCATGTCCTGCCTCTTCTCCTTCTTCTTCTCTTCTCTCCTCCCATTTGCCCTCCACTCCACCTTCCGCCATGCAGTCGTCGCTTTCATCTGGCAGAAAGAAGGCTTCCGTGGCCCAAATGTTTGAGTGTAAAAAGTTGATAACCCTTTTGCCCAACGGTTGACCGCTGGCTTGTCGGAACTGCTAGCCCGCTAACCTCCATATAAACTGGTAAACTCGGAGGCCTTTAGAAAATATGTGGCCATTGGCACACTGCAATGGAAGGTCCTCGGAAGAAAATATTTCTCCCAGAAGGGCATCCCAGAGCTATATGGTCACGTTCAGCGGCAAATGAATATATCTCTGGCACACAGTGTCGGTGCCAAGATACATGCTGTGCTGCGGCTGTTGTGCCTGGAAGCCAAGAGCCACACTGGTCCTGCACTGCTTTCAGCTCTGCAGTCACAGGCCGCAGTGCAGTGACAGTTGGTAAAGTGGTGTGCGACAACGGTGCCAATCTGCTGAGCGTGCTGAAACAGGGCAAAATGGCACACGTCCTGAACTTAGTTGTGCAGCGATTCATTGCCAAATACCCCGGGGTCCAGGACGTCTTGCGGCAGGCCAGTAAAATCTCTGGCCATTTTGGAAGATCTTACACGGCCATGGCTCGCCTTGCTGATGTTCAGCGACGACACCACCTGCCCATCAGACGTCTGATTTGTGACAGCCCGACGCGCTGGAACTCCACCTTGTATATGCTTGATAGGATGCTTCAGCAGCAACGTGCCGTTAATGACTACCTGTACGAACTCTGCAGCAGGACAGGTTCTGGGGAGCTTGGTTTCTTTTCACCGCGCCAGTGGCTGCTCATACGAGACGCATGCAGACTTCTGAGACCATTTGATGAGATCACCAAACTGGTCAGTCGCAGCCAGGGCACCATCAGTGACATTGTACCTTACGCCTTCTTTCTGGAGCATGCATTGCATCGTGTCATTGATCAAGCCGTCGAGGAGCAGGAGCTGGAAGATGAGGAAGTTGCAATGCTGAATGAATTCCCAGGGGGGGATACTCCATCTGAGACAAGTCAGCAGGAGTCTGAAGAGGAGTCAGAAGAGGATAGTGGCTGGGGGGAGGAGGAGGAGGAGCAAGCAGAGCAGGGTTTGAGGGGGACATTAAACTTTTGGGGATCCCTGGTGTTGTCCGTGGCTGGGGGGAGGAGACCGAGGATGACATTATCCTGAGAGATGAGCAGGAGCCAGTGCACTCCACCGCTTCCAATTTTTAGTGCAAATGGGGGCCTTCGTGCTGCAGTGTTTGAAGAGGGACCCCCATATAAAAAGCATAAAGGGCAAGGACCTGTACTGGGTGGCAATGTACTTAGACCCCCGGTACAAACACAAAATGGCGTACATGTTACCAGCATCAGAGGGCTGTCAGAATGCAGCATTTCCAGGCCTTGCTGCAAGAGATGCTGCATTCTGCTGTTTGCGGGCACTGGCAGAGAAATTTCCACCCACAGCAAAACAGGTGCGGGTACCAATCCTACCGCCCCTGCAAGAATAGGGCGGTTTGAAGATGTGTTGCTCACTTCCGATATGAGATCATTCTTGCAGCCAACCCATCAAGAGCCGCCCTCCAGATCCAGACTCAGGGAACGCCTAGACCGACAGGTGTCTGACTACATCGAGTTAACGGCCGATGTGGACGCTCTGAGAAGCGAGGAACCCCTGGACTACTGGGTGTGCAGGCTTGACCTGTGGCCAGAGCTGGCACAATTTGCCATGGAACTCTTGGCTTTCCCCTCGTCAAGTGTCCTGTACAAAAGGACGTTCAGCGCAGCAGGGGGGATCGTGACCGATACGCGCACTCGCCTAGCTCACTCTAAAAATGAATGAGGCATGGATCTCGGAGGAATTCAACACCTATGATGACCAAGTGTAATTGAATTTCCTCATGCCAGCCCACACATATCCGCCACCACCCAGAACAAAGAATGGTCATTGTCTTATGTATATACAGCGGCATAAAAGGCCTTTTCTGTCATGTGAATGCCTAATTTTTGGGGCCTCTACTCCAGTGGCCTACAGTAAAAATTTTATCCAGTGACCGCCTAATGTACCTCCAGACACATAATCATTAGTTCTTTTCTGTCAGGTGAATGCCTAATTTTTGGGGCCTGTACTGGCCTACAGTAACATTTTTAGCCAGTGACAGCCTATTGTACCTCCAGCCACATAATCACAAGTTCTTTTCTGTCAGGTGAATGCCTAATTTTTGGGGCCTGTACTGGCCTACAGTAAAATTGTTATCCACTGAGCGTCTAATATACCTCCAGCAACATAATCACTTGTTCTTTTCTCTCAGGTGAATGCCTTTTTTTGGGGGCCTTTACTCTACTGGTCTACAGTAAAATTGTTATTAAGTGACCACCTAATGTACCTCTGGCCACTTAATCACTTGTTCTTTTCTGTCAGGTGAATGCCTAATTTTTGAGGCCTATACTAAAGTGGCCTACAGTAAAATTGTCATTCAGTGACCCCCTAATGTACCTCCAACCACATAATCACTTGTTCTTTTCTGTCAGATGAATGCCTAATTTTTGGGGCCTTTACTCTACTGGCCTACAGTAAAATTGTTATTCAGTGACCGCCTATTGTACCTCCAGCCACATAATCACTTGTTCTTTTCTGTCAGGTGAATGCCTAATTTTTGGGGCCTGTACTGGCCTATAGTAAAATTGTTATCCACTGACCGTCTAATATACCCCCAGCCAAATAATCACTTGTTCTTTTCATTTTGGGGCATGTACTGGCCTACAGTAAAATTGTTATCCACTGACCGTCTAATATACCTCCAGCCACATTATCACTTGTTCTTTTCTGTCAGGTGAATGCCTAATTGTTGGGGCCTGTATACCCGTGAAGCTTCCCAGGAGCTGCTTTTGGGAGCCGCGGTTCATTTCTGAGACGTCTGTGTGTGAATCCGAAGACCATCTCCATCTCTGTTCACCACAGGATGCCCTTCTCCTCCTGTGTTAGGAAAAATGTAATTTTCATTATTAAATTTATTATATATAATAAGGATGCCCTCCTTTCCATTCCATGATGACTGGGAATCCCTGACGAAAAGACTGGGCCCTGGTTGGTTTGAATCGTTATTAAATCCGCAACTGTTGCGGGCTCCGAGGAATCTTGAAGCTTTGTCTTCTTCTCATTGTCTTTCTCTAGTAGAGGCCTAAACATGCCAGGCAGGTTGCCCCAGAAGTATCTTGCTGGATGAGCAGCGAATACCGCACTTGCATCAATCTTGACAGGATTCAGCTCCAGGTGGAGAGTAATTTTATTTATTTTTTTATGCTTTCTCCATCGCAACACCACATCGTTGAATAAACAGAAGACTGGCCGAATCTCTCCTGTCTTACGCAACATTTAATTTTTATTATTAAATGTATTAAATATTTTAACTTTAATTTTATTAAACCAAAATTTGATTAAAATTATAGGAAAGTATACTTAAATTTGCACAAAATGGCCTAATAACTCAAGTATGAACTCTGCCTTATACGTCGATGTTAGTGTCAAGAAGAAGTGCACTCATTTTACACCCTTGTCAGCTGATTCCACATAGATGTCTACAGAACCTGTTCTATTACACGCTTATATAAGTAGAGCCCCCCTGACAGAGTGGAGAGGATGTCAGCAGTAAGTTTGTGTTGACGTCACTGATTAATTAGCCCTTCAGTATTGCTAATGCCAATAAAAACAGGAGTGGATCTAAAAAAAGAGATGACACGTGAATGGAATATTTGCATGTCTTCTGTGTTTTGTACCCACTCCTGCTTTTGTCTACTAAATCATAAGCCAATTCTGATGGGACCATACCATCCTTTCAGCTGCTACATAGACAGGATCCGTTGTGCGTCTCATTTTTCCTTTCTTCTGACAGATCAGAAGAAGGGTCAAATAAATGATGTCAGCCAAGCTAAAAAGGCTAAATAGTGGCCCAGTCATGAAGTGGGGAGGGTGGGAACAGCATGAGAAGTCCAAAGAGTGTCCTAATGACAAAGTCTGGAGGTGGCGGCAGCATCAGGAGGCCACAGAGTGGCACAATGACAGTGTGGAGGTGGCAGCAGTAGGAGGAGGCCACCGAGTGGCACAATCACAGAGTATGTAGTTGGCAGCAGTATGTGGAGGCCAGCGAGTGGCCAGGTTACATAGTGTGGAGATGGCAGCATCAGGAGGACAGAGTGGCAAGGTGACATAGTGTGGACATGGCAGCAGCAGCATGATACAACAGAGTGGCATGGTGACATAGTGTGGACATGGCAGCTGCAGCAGCAGCAGCATGATACAACAGAGTGGCACGGTGACATAGTGTGGACATGGCAGCAGCATGAAACAACAGAGGGGCAAGGTGACATAGTGTGGACATGGCAGCATCAGTAGGCCACAGAGTGGCAAGGTGACATAGTGTGGACATGGCAGCATCAGTAGGCCACAGAGTGGCAAGGTGACATAGTGTGGAGGTGGGTGGCAATAGTAGTACTCGCTGAAGATGGTGGGTGAAAGAAGGAGCACTTGGCATCAGATGTTTGGCATTAAGCGGGTAACAGCATCAGAATAGTAGCTGAGGCAGGTAGCCAGAAGAAAACGGTCTCTTTTGTCAAAATGTTGGTGTGGCACCATGGATGATCTAGTCTGATGCATCAGGCATTGGTGTGTTGAAATCCTGGCTGATCCACGCCTGATTCATCTTGATGCAGTGTCCCACTATGTGCTATATGTGGGCACTTTAAACTCTTGCTAAATGTCATATCAAATGTATTGTGGTATCATGCTGTAGTTCCCTTTAACAGGCTGGCAGTATCATTTATCTTTATTCGCTCCTAGGTGGTGCAGGAACCACTTAGATATATAGCTGGGGGATGGGGAGGTTGAAAAGTTAGTGTGTCTGATGTTAATGAAGAGATGAGGAAGTTAATGGAGGAGGTAGAAATTTTTATTTCCACCGAAATAATTCACAAAAGATTTTACTGCATATAAGTGCAGCGCTTAACGCCGAATACAAGATTTTTTCTGAAGTGAACGGGACATAGCGGAGGAAGTAGGTCCACGCTGGAAGAGCAAGACGCGGACCTCGTGCAGTTTCTGTGCTGCAGAAAAGTCCCCGTAGTGTCCAGTAAGCAATACCGTAGATAGATGCGATAGAACAGTGAAAGCTGAATATATTTTTATTTTTCTACTGATATACGTCAATAAATGTTTTTCAAGATATAATGTATATTTCTTTTTCTACTGCTATACGTGAATAAAGTTTTTTCCAAGATATAAGTGCAGCAGCGAATGGCAAATGTATATTTCTTTTTCTACCGATATACGTCAATAAAGGTTTTTCTACATATAAGTGCACCAGCGAATGGCGAATGGATATTTCTTTTGCTACTGCTATACGTGAATAAAGTTTTTTCAAGATATAAGTGCAGCAGCGAATGGTGAATGTATATTTTTTTTTATACTGCAATACGTCAGTAAAGTCTTTACCAGATATAACTGCAAACGTGAACTGAGAATATATTTTTCTTGTAGTACTGAAATATGCCCCTATACACTTTCACCTGAAATAACTGCAGAAGTGACCTGAGAATATATATTTCTTGTTGGACTCAAATAGGCCACTATACGCTTTCAACAGAAATAACTGCAGAAGTGAACTGAAAATGTATTTTTCTTGTTGGACTGAAATAGGCCACTGTACGCTTTCAACGGAAATAACTGCAGAGGTGAACAGAAAATGTATTTTTCTTGTTGGACTGAAATAGGCCACTATACGCTTTTAACAGAAATAACTGCAACAGTGCAGTGCGTATCTATTTTTATTTGTTTACTGAAATACGTCCCTATACGCTTTCAACAGAAATAACTGCAGAAGTGAACTGAGAATATATTTTTCTTTGTTTACTGAAATATGTCCCTATATGCTTTCAACAGAAATAACTGCAAAAGTGAACTGAAAAAATATATTTATTCTTGGACTGAAATAGGCCACTATACGCTTTCACTAGCAGTGCTTATGTATTTTTATTTTTTTAATGAAATAAGCCCCTTTACTCTTTTACCAGAAATATATGCAACGGTGCAGTGCGTTTGAATGTTTCATGTATTACTGAAATACCGCCCTATGCTCTTTCACAAGAAATTACTGTAAATGATTTTAGCGTAAATAACAAGAAAAGTGACCTGCGTATATATTTTTTGTATTATATTGAAATAGGCCACTAAATGCGTATATATTTATCTTTTTCCACAGATAAAAGCCACTAAAGGCTTTTCAACATAGCACTTGCACCCAATAACTAATTGCTGGAATGACAGAGAGGTATTATGAGACTATCTGGATCCCCATGTAATGTTACCCTGCACTTGTAAATCGATTTGTTTTCACAATGAGGATTTTACTATAACTCTCCCTAGCATCTGCACATGTCTCTCCCTGACTATGAAATTATTCCTCTCACTGTCCTTTCCTTTCACTTGTAAATTGCTGGTTTTCACAATGAGGAAATTCCGATGACTCTCCCTACTAGCATCTGCACATGTCTCTCCCTGACTATGAAATGATTTATCTCACTTATCCTTTCCCTGCACTAGTAAATCGCTTCTTTCCTTTTTTTAAAAACAGTTTTTCTTTCACTCTCCCTAGCGCCTGCATACACGTCTGTCCCTGAACAATGTACGATGGTGAATGGCAGCATCTAAGATGGCTGCCGTATTTATAAGGCTATGACATCAGCGGGCTTCCCAAAGTTCCTTGCCCCATGTCCTTACACGTGTAGCCGCCATTTTAAATGCGATTCGTTACCACGAAGCGTGAGGAAATTCGCATTTGTTCAGAATCAAATTTTTCCTCAAATTCGGAACGAATTCGACTTAGTCAGCTTCGATTCGCTCATCTCTAATCACAACAGTTGCAATAAGTTGTTCCAATAGCGTTTGTCCTTCTGTATAGCTGCGGTATCTCAGCAGAACCGCACACAAATGCTGCACAATACAAATGCACTATATAGAAAGTATATAATTGGTATATAACACCCCTGCTTCAATCAGTTTTTTGGGGGGAAACTGGTATATTACACCAGTAGAAATTATTTGTTCCAATAGTGTTTGGCACTCTGTGTAGCTGCAGTACAGCAGCAGAACGGCACACAACTGCTGCACAATACAAATGCACTATAATATACTTTCTATGTTACAAAGTATATTATAAGTATATTACACCCCTCAGTAAGTCACACCTATCGATAGCACACCTATACCAGTCCTTAAAAGGACTTTTGTGGCCCTATTAGCTAGGGTTTGGTGTCCCTAACAGTCTGTCCCTGCTCCACACAGCAACCTCTCCCTACACTGGCAAAAGACAGATTGTAAAATTGCAGCCAGATCAGGTCTATTTATAAGGTAGGGGTATGTCCATGTGCTGAAACATCTCAATTGGCTGTCCTGTACCACCTGATGGATATGTCATGGGTCATAGTTCTTCACAATGTAAAAGAATATGGCACCGGCAGACATCGCCATATGTTCGCCCGTTTGGCAAATCGCGAACGAGCAAAGTTTGCAGCGAAACGACCGCCTGGCGAACCGCAAGGCCATCTCTAAGCAGCAACACGTGGTGACACCTCGACAGTGTTTCCGTGGGACCCAGTGTAGCGTTGGGGCCACCCCAAACCCGACCACTACAAATCTATATTTGAATTTATGGAAAAGTAATGCAGAATCTATATTCGAATTTATGGAAAAGTAATGCAGAATCTATATTCGAATTTATGGAAAAGTAATGCAGAATCTAAATTAGAATTTTCATTCTACAATGAACAATATTTATTTGTTGAGACCTGAAAACCCCATTAACCGTTCTGAAATAGACTTTATGCAGTGTCAAACTCAAGGCAGATGTGTTGGAGGTGCATCCATTTTGTGGCAACAGATAAAACTCCTTTATCTGGCTACAAAGCTACTGTAGGTGTGTCTGCACTTTCGAGATTTGTTTCCGCGATGACCATAAGAAACAAACTTGTATTTGTATTGTATTCTTAGATATCTGAGAAGGCTGCTTGACATGTAACAGGAAGTAAAACCTGAAAAAGAAAATAGTATAAATGCCTTCTCCAACTGTAAGTGTCAGTAATAAACGCTGCCGTTTAGAGCACAGACACCGCACTGTTTTTGAGCTCTGTAAATGTGAGTATAATTTACCACAAGCAATCCATGATTAACAGAAATGGTTTATATTGTATATTACCGCAGTTTACGTGTTTTCTATTCACAAGCCTATATTTTATTTTATTGGTACATCCAAATGTAGTGGAATAGGTTATTCTGTGATGTTTTGACTATAATATTTTAGAACTGTCGCTACTAGAGATAAGTGAATCAATTTGGAACAAATTAGATTTGTTACAAATATCCCCAAAACATGAGTTTCCAAGGAATCTGAAGTTTTTGTAATTCGTCCCGGACAAATTGATCAAAATGGTGTCTGCTGTTTTATATATTAGAATACAGGGAAGAAGAGAAGATAAAGAACCAGTATCGTATGCCCATGTCCTGGGAGGCTTGCCTATAATGCTTTGCAGTCATTCTAAGACAATCAATAGGGACTACTGTAGCTGTGATGTCAGTGCTGGTGTCATAAGCACTATATAAGATCCCAGCCAGGATCTGCCATGTTTTCTGGGCTTGTATATTGGGGATAGCATGTCTGTAAGGCTACTTTCACACTAGCGTTCGGAGCGGGTCCGTCTGATGTTTCATCAGACGGATCCGCTCCTATAATGCAGACGTTTGCATCCGTTCAGAACGGATCCGTCTGCATTATAACTTAGAAAAATTTCTAAGTCTGAAAGTAGCCTGAGCGGATCCGTTCAGACTTTACATTGAAAGTCAATGGGGGACGGATCCGCTTGAAGATTGAGCCATATGGTGTCATCTTCAAGCGGATCCGCCCCCATTGACTTACATTGTAAGTCTGGACGGATCCGCTCGCCTCCGCACGGCCAGGCGGACACCCGAACGCTGCAAGCAGCGTTCAGGTGTCCGCTCACTGAGCGGAGCGGAGGCTGAGCGCTGGCAGACGGATGCATTCTGAGCGGATCCGCCTCCATTGAGAATGCATCAGGGCTGGACGGCTGCGTTCGGGACCGCTCGTGCCCCTTCAAACGGAGCTCACGAGCGGACACCTGAACGCAGGTGTGAAAGTAGCCTTACATTGTAAGTCTAGACGGATCCGCTCGCCTCCGCACGGCCAGGCGGACACCCGAACGCTGCAAGCAGCGTTCAGGTGTCCGCTCGCTGAGCGGAGCGGAGGCTGAACGCTGGCAGACTGATGCATTCTGAGCGGATCCGCCTCCACTGAGAATGCATTAGGGCTGGACGGCTGCGTTCGGGGCCGCTTGTGAGCCCCTTCAAACGGAGCTCACGAGCGGACACCCGAACGCAGGTGTGAAAGTAGCCTTAGATAGAAGGAAGAGATCTTAAAACACAGAATACAGCTAGTTATTTCACAGGGAATAGAAGACAATAGCTAGTTGGATTTTATAATTAATTGACATAGATGGGACAGGAGTTAGGGTGTCATTGTGTAACTTGGGCTGCCTCAGGCACACACTGAGAGAGGTGGCAATATTTAATTTACTATTACTTGGCTTGGCCCTTGGGGATCTCGGACACCACTTCAGCACTTGGCTGGGGGGCTCGGTGGAGCTGATGTTGTGCTTTATCCTAATGAGAAAGATTTTATAATAAGGATTTGGAGAAAGGGCAGAGGGATAGCAGAGCAGGGAGAGGCTGGTGCTGATACTAGGGGACTCATACCATGGGGGAGTAATAAAGCCCCCCCCCCCTCCAGTAGAAATAATTCTCCTTATAATGTGACAGTGCAATACCCCCTTGTAATGCCCCCAGTTGAGCTAATGTCCCCATAGTGCTCCATAATGTGCCAGTATAAAATACCCCTATATAGTGCCCCCAGTAAATGCCCCTATAGTGCTCCTCTCCCCCTTCCTCCTAGTGCCTCCATAATGTACCAGTATAAAATGCCCCAGTAGATGCCCTCAGTGTCCCCCATAATTTGCAAGTATAAAATACCCCTTCTTAGTGCCCCCCGTAGATGACCCCATAGTACTCCTCTCCCCCCTTCCCCACAGTACCCACCATAATGTGTCCCAGTATAAAATTCTACTGTACAAA
Organism: Bufo bufo; assembly: GCF_905171765.1. Classification (NCBI taxonomy): domain Eukaryota; kingdom Metazoa; phylum Chordata; class Amphibia; order Anura; family Bufonidae; genus Bufo; species Bufo bufo. The sequence goes on from NC_053394.1 coordinate 124,811,786, forward strand.
GCCCCCCATATAAAATACCCCAATAATGTGGCAGTAACAAGAGCAACCCCCCAATCATGTGCCAGTAATAACGCCCCCCCATCATGTGCCAGTAATAACAGCCCTCCCAATGTGCCAGTAATAACAGCCCCCCCAATGTGCCAGTAATAACAGCCCCCCCAATGTGCCAGTTATAATAGCCCCCCCAATGTGCCAGTAATAACAGCCCCCCCAATGTGCCAGTAATAACAGCGCCCCATCATGTGGCAGTAATAACAGCGCCCCGATCATGTGCTAGTAATAACAGCGCCCCATCATGTGCCAGTAATAACAGCACCCCATCATGTGACAGTAATAACAGCGCCCCATCATGTGCCAGTAATAACAGCGCCCCCATCATGTGCCAGCAATAACAGCGCCCCCATCATGTGCCAGTAATAACAGTGCCCCCATCATGTGCCAGTAATAACAGCCCCCCCAATGTGCCAGTAATAACAGCCCCCCCAATGTGCCAGTAAAAATAGCGCCCCATCATGTGCCAGTAATAACAGCGCCCCATCATGTGCCATTAATAACAGCACCCCCATCATGTGCCAGTAATAACAGCGCCCCATCATGTGCCAGTAATAACAGCGCCCCCATCATGTGCCAGTAATAACAGCACCCCATCATGTGCCAGTAATAACAGCGCCCCCATCATGTGCCAGTAATAACAGCGCCCCATCATGTGCCAGTAATAACAGTGCCCCCATCATGTGACAGTAATAACAGCGCCCCCATCATGTGCGAGTAATAACAGCGCCCCCATCATGTGCCAGTAATAACAGCGCCCCCATCATGTGCCAGTAATAACAGCGCCCCCATCATGTGCCAGTAATAACAGCGCCCCCATCATGTGCCAGTAATAACAGCCCCCCCAATGTGCCAGTAATAACAGCCCCCCCTAATGTGCCAGTAATAACAGCCCCCCAATGTGCCAGTAATAACAGCCCCCCCAATGTGCCAGTAATAACAGCCCCCCAATGTGCCAGTAATAACAGCCCCCCATTATGTGCCAGTAATAACAGCTCCCCCATTCCCCAATGTGCCAGTAAAAGTATTGTGTATATATATATATAAAAAAAAAAAAAACTTATACTTACCTCTTCCGGCCTGTGTCCCGCGCTGTACGGCTCAGGCGGCGCGATGACGTCACGGCACCGCCTGCACCGACCTCTGAAAGGCTGCCGGCCTAGTGCCTGCAGCCTATCAGAGGAAAGGAAAGGGACACTCCTCTCCCTCCTCTGCCTCAGCACAGCCATCTGTATCGCTATGGAAGCTCTCATCTCCCTGTGCCCCGCCGCCACCGCGCCGCCAGCTCGGGGGGTGGGGGCAATTTCCCCATTGCCCCCCCCCTCGATCCGCCAGTGTCTGACACCCCAATCTTCATCACATAATTCACAATCACAGACAGTCAGTCCGCCTCAGGGAGGCTGCGTTATACTTATGTGTATTGTAATTACAGTAGACTGCGTCCAATAGGCAATTTAAAAAGAAAATCAAAGTCAATAGCAAGAAATCATCATTTTATCACAGTCTACCTGCAGCCTGACATATTGTTTTTGCGCATCTTAGTGGACTCTGTCTACTACTAACTCCACAAAGCAGCACATGTGCCATCCTGTGCTGTTGTCACTGCTAATACTAACCCTACACAGTGGGACATCTTCTGCCTTGTCCATCATGTTCCATACTATGTCGCTGCTACTACTATCCCTACACTGCTGAGCATCTCCTATTTTATCCATCATATTGCATACTATGCCGCTGCCGTTACTTCTACCCCTACACAGCCACACATCACCTGCTTTGTCCATCATGTTCCTTTAAAAAACACTGATGAACCTGTTGCTACTTTCTGTGCAACTTGTTTAGAACTGCTGTCTGCTTGTTTCAGAACAAACCATTGATTCTGATACCACTATATGTGTACACTGGCAGCCATCTGTCCCCAAAAAGGGATAATTTTTTTGTACTATTTTTAAATTTTAAAAAACACAAACATCTGACAGCGCAGTATGTTTTTACACAGGCCATTGACTCATTAGCATATATGTTGCTGTCAGTTTGTCATTACTAATGCTGTTTGAAAGGGATTGGATACAGCCCTAGAAGACCCCAAAGTGTCATGCATGAGATTTTAGGGCAATTGACTCACTTTTGTTTTGGGCCACATGTTTCCGAAAGAATCAGAAATTAAACAAATTTGCTCATCTCTACTAGACGCTACTGAAAAACAATTTTAGATCACAAATGTGCTTGATTTTTCAAGCAATGACGCTCTATGGAAAACCTGTTTCCTAAGACTGGGGGCCATCATTCATTCTCTCCATCACCCTCTGTTATTAAGATGGGAAGCAGCAGTTAAAGGGAATTTATCACCTTTATTTTTTATATATATATATATATATAAATTCAGATACTGAAACATACAGTATTTCCTTCTAATCTCATTTTTTGTGATTGTAGATTTTTTTCTGTACATGATTATGGTGACCATTTTTCCTGCTGTTAACATCAGTTCAAAGATTTGCTTTAGAGCAGTTACAATCTCCAAGTCTGGAGAAGACTCCTCTAGGAGAGTTTTGTGGGCATGCTCTGTGATTTGTATAGAAGTCACTAGACAAAGGGGAAGGGGAGCTGTCTCCATGCCTACTACAATGGTGGATCCTGTGCTAACTGCCTACAGTTTTATAATATATATGTTACCTTTTATTGTAGTCTTGCCTCTGCTGATAATGCAATGACTGCTGAGAAGTGATGTTTACAGATCAGAAAGTTTCAACTGATTGAGGACTCAGTGGCTAGTGTAAAACGGTAATATTTCAAGGTTAGAAAAATAGTGGAATAGAAAATCAGAAAACATCACAAAAACATATTTTGTGAACAATAGGTTATTTTCTGTGGGATACACTGTCTTTAAAGGCTATGTACACCTTTGGAGGCCATTTCTCTTAACTATTGCTCTGTACTTATTTTGAGCTTTAAATAATTTTTTCAGTTGGTCTTTATTAAAAATATGGAGTTCTTTTCTGTGTACATAGCTGAGATGCTGTAGTAGCTGTCTGTGTATATTCTGTCTTTTCCGTCATTTAGTTAGCTGACGGACTCCTTATCTCTGTTATCGTTAAGTGTTTATGAGTAGTAGTAGTTTAGAGATAAGGGTTATTAGATGACTGCACAAAGAGAAAGTAAAAGTAACAGTCGCACAGTTAGAAAAACAGTTAACCCTTTGTGATAGAATGGCTCAATATTTTTAATAAAGGCCAATTGAAAATATGATTTTTAGCCAAAAATGAGTAAAATGCAATCATAAGAAAAAAATATCCTCCGAAGGTGTACAAAGCCTTTAAACCCTTAAGCCATCCATAAGAATAGGTTATTGCTATCTTATAGGCGGGGGTCCGACACCCCGCACCCCTACTAATCAGATGTTCTACAGTAGCTCCAGTGCTGGAACTAACCAGGTGCGTCCATTGTGTACTGGACAGAACTCATTACTGTAGCACTACTCTCTTTCACCTCAATGGGAGCAGCACTGCTGTAATCAGCTCTATTCGCTACACAGTGGATGGAGCTATGTAGTTTTGGTGCTGACTTCCACTGTTACTGCAGAACAGCTGATCAGCAGGGGGTCAGACACCTGCTGATCAGATAGTAATGGCCTATCCTGAGGATAGGCCATCACTTGTAAAATTCTGAACAACCCTGTTTAAGGCATCTTATAGTTAACCATAGTGTATTTTTTCAATTATTTCTATACAGACTAAAAAATGAGTAACACCAATTCAGACATTTGTCCAGATTGTGAGCAGAAAGCCATTGGTAAGTATTTCCAGTGTACTGTAAGATATATTACAAATACTAAAGAAAAGTAATAAAACTAGGATAAGCCAAGAAACAAAATGCTTTGTTGAATGCCTTAAAGGGTTTCTACCACCAGAAATACTGTTATGTATCTGACTGATATAGCGATGCGCTAATGTCCGCACTACATAACAGTGTGTTTCTGACATTAGTCCCTGCAGCCGTTTTTGTTAAAAAAGCACTTTTATTATATGCTAATGAGCCTCTAGGTGCTATGTGGGCGTAAAAATCAGCACCTAGAGGCTCCGTCCACTCACGCTTTATCCCGCCCAGGTCCAGTGTTCTGCCCGCCCAGCTCCTCTTGATTGATGCCACTGTTCCCTGCATCGTTGGCGAAATCCCGCGCCTGCGCCGTTCACTTCTGTCTTCGGCGCAGTGAGTGAATGATGCGATCCTGGTGCCGGACTCCTCACTGAGCCTGCGCCGACTACGTCACAGTGAGGAAGCCGGCATCAGGAGAGCGGCCTTCACTCACTGCGCCTGCGCCGAAGACAGAAGTGAACGGCGCAGGTGCGGGATTTCGCCAACGATGCAGGGAACAGTGGCATCAATCAAGAGGAGCTGGGCGGGCACAACACTGGACCTGGGCGGGATAAAGCGTGAGTGGACGGAGCCTCTAGGTGCTGATTTTACGCCCACATAGCACCTAGAGGCTCATTAGCATATTATAAAAGTGTGTATTTTTAACAAAAACGGCTGCAGGGACTAATGTTAGAAACATACTGTTATGTAGTGCGGACATTAGCGCATCGCTATATCAGTCAGCTACATAACAGTATTTCTGGTGGTAGAAACCCTTTAAATCCATGGTTTCCAAACTGTAGCTCTCTAGCTGTTGCAAAACTATAACTTCCAGCAAGCCTGTTATGGCATTCTGAAATTCCTAGTTTTGTAATAGCTAGAGATCCACAGATTGGTAACCGCTACCCTACATTATATGGGAATGAATGAACGGAGTCATAATCACCAAAAGTCCAACCTTTACTTAGAGGGGTTGCACCACAAAAGATATTCCCCAGTTTTCAAACCAGCACCTGTATTGCATTGCATACTAGTGTAATAGCTAGTGATGAGCGGCAGGGGCAATATTTGAATTCGCTGTATTTCGTGAATATTTGGGTGAATATTCGTCATAAATTATTTTCTTGATTGCGAAAATTGGCAATGTAATATTCGCACAATGCGCGCGCAATGCAGACGTGGGTCACTGTTGCTACATTTTTCAAGCTGCTAGAAGTTTCCTGAGACTGGAGAAAATGGTTGGCACGGCAGAACATTACAATAGCTTTATATGTAGATAGTGTGCTCCAATATATAAGCGATTGCGCAAATCGGCAATTAATGATGCGCCTATTTTTGCGCAATACGTGCAACTTCACATTTTAGCAGGTCTGAGTAGATATTACTGATTGGTGCACTAAGTATTGTTGTGACATCACAGCACTATGTCTATAGCATGTATGTATATACAGCAGGACCTATCAGCTATATATATCACTATGTAACCTACAGTACACTGACTATCTCCCACTAATTATCTGTATTATATATATAAGCTAACTAACTATCTAATGTAATTGAACAGTAAAGCACAGAGCATAGCAATGACACTGCTGTCTCTCTCAGAACTCCATAAAACTACAGAAAATTGCTGCTGGGTAGTTTTTTATATAGTAAGGGGTAGGCAACTTTCCTATTGGTTGCTAGGGATGTTGCTAAGCTCAGACAAAGATATTGCAGCCTTCTCATTGGCCCACAAGCAAGAAGGGAGGTTACTGGAATATTCGAGAATACAAATATATAGCACTATATTTAAAATCTTTGCGAATTCTCAAAGTGGCGATATTCACGATTAAAATTCGCGATTCGAATATTCGCGTCCAACACTAAGTAATAGCATGTAACTTAAAATTTAGCATAGCCATGTACCTGTATAGTGCCACCTGCAGTTTTTTTTTCTTATTTCTTTGTCCTGCTCACTGAGATGGCCGCACACGCTCAGTTTCATCCTTCAACTGCCTCCTGAGCTGTGATAGGTAGAGCATGGACACGCCCCCTGAGCTCTGATAGGGAGAGCATGGACACGCACCCTGAGCTGTGATAGGGAGAGCATGGACACGCCCCCTTAGCTGTAGCAGAAAAGACACTCCTCTGGAGCTTTCAGCTTGAATCTAGAAGAGCAATGAGTGGGGAGATATCTGGATCCTTGTGAGGTACATGTCTGGTTCTAGCTTTGTTAGAAAGAGGTTGTCATGTCCTCTATGATGTCTGGTTTTAATTTTTTACATTAGTAGGATCACTATGGGACTGTGAAAATTATGGTGTATCCTTAGTGTAAGGCATTAATATCAGATCAGTGTAGCTAACTGCAACTCCATTCCAGAGAAGGGACTGAGCTGCAGTACTAGGAACAGCCACTATGAAATGCATGGTGCTATGGCGAGTAAACAATGAATAGGATGTGCGGCTCCATGGGGAGTTGCATGTTGGAGTGGAGTGGCCCTTTGAGTCAGCTGACCTGCATGTTTTCTGGGACCTCCACTGATTTGATATTCAATCCTATCCTAAAGTTTTCAATTTTGTGGTCAAGGGAAAATCCATTTTAAAGAGGTTGTCCCACGAAAAAATATTCGGCAGTTTTCAAACCAGCACCTGGATCTGAATACTCTTGTATTTGCATGTAATTAAAAATTGAGTATAGACATTGAGCTATTCAATAAAATGTATCTGTATAGCACCACCTGCAGTTTGTTCTTTTTCTTATTTGTCTGTCCACCTCGCTGAGGTGGATGCACATGCTCAGTTCTGTCCTTTATCTTCCTCCTGAGTTGTGATAGGGAGATAGCTGCAGTAGAAAGGACATACCCCCTGAGCTGCAGCAGAAAGGACACTCCTTTGATCTACCACCTTGATATATACACTCACCTAAAGAATTATTAGGAACACCATACTAATACGGTGTTGGACCCCCTTTTGCCTTCAGAACTGCCTTAATTCTACGTGGCATTGATTCAACAAGGTGCTGATAGCATTCTTTATAAATTTTGGCCCATAGTGATAGGATAGCATCTTGCAGTTGATGGAGATTTGAGGGATGCACATCCAGGGCACGAAGCTCCCGTTCCACCACATCCCAAAGATGCTCTATTGGGTTGAGATCTGGTGACTGTGGGGGCCATTTTAGTACAGTGAACTCATTGTCATGTTCAAGAAACCAATTTGAAATGATTCGAACTTTGTGACATGGTGCATTATCCTGCTGGAAGTAGCCATCAGAGGATGGGTACATGGTGGTCATGAAGGGATGGACATGGTCAGAAACAATGCTCAGGTAGCCTGTGGCATCTAAACGATGCCCAATTGGCACTAAGGGGCCTAATGTGTGCCCAGAAAACATCCCCCACACCATTACACCACCACCACCAGCCTGCACAGTGGTAACAAGGCATGATGGATACATGTTCTCATTCTGTTTACGCCAAATTCGGACTCTACCATTTGAATGTCTCAACAGAAATCGAGACTCATCAGACCAGGCAACATTTTTCTAGTCTTCAACAGTCCAATTTTGGTGAGCTTGTGCAAATTGTAGCCTCTTTTTCCTATTTGTAGTGGAGAGGAGTGGTACCCGGTGGGGTCTTCTGCTGTTGTAGCCCATCTGCCTCAAGGTTGTGCATGTTGTGGCTTCACAAATGCTTTGCTGCATACCTCGGTTGTAACGAGTGGTTATTTCAGTCAACGTTGCTCTTCTATCAGCTTGAATCAGTCGGCCCATTCTCCTCTGACCTCTAGCATCCACAAGGCATTTTCGCCCACAGGACTGCCGCATACAGGATGTTTTTCCCTTTTCACACCATTCTTTGTAAACCCTAGAAATGGTTGTGCGTGAAAATCCCAGTAACTGAGCAGATTGTGAAATACTCATACCGGCCTGTCTGGCACCAACAACCATGCCACGCTCAAAATTGCTTAAATCATCTTTCTTTCCCATTCTGACATTCAGTTTGGAGTTCAGGAGATTGTCTTGACCAGAACCACACCCCTAAATGCATTGAAGAAACTGCCATGTGATTGTTTGACTAGATAATTGCATTAATGAGAAATAGAACAGGTGTTCCTAATAATTCTTTAGGTGAGTGTATATCTAGTAGAGCAATTGGAGCAATGACTGGGGAGATCTCTGGACCCATGGGAGGTACGGGGCTGGTTGTAGCTTTATTAGAAAGAGATTGTCATGTACCATATGATGTATCATTTTAATTTTTTACATTAATCATGGGATAACCCTTTTTATGCAAAAATTAAAATACAAACTGTAACAATTATGTGTGATTTCTAATATTTACAATGTGATATTTTAAAATTCCAGAGCTTAACTTCCTGGTATCTCTGGAAAACCCCTTCAAATTGTATGGGGAGATAATGACTGTTTCTAACATTGTCTGTGTACCTTTGTATGGAGTACCATATAATTAAAGCCACAATACAATATCCAAATGCAGTAATAAATGGGAAGCACATTTTTATTGCTAGGTAAAGTTAACCTGTGCATACAGTACAATGTGTTACACTTATAAAATGGCATATTGTAATACCAGACAGTGAGTGTGGACCCACTGTGCAACCTAACTGGGTTGGCCTTGTGCTAAACCTAAGGGCGTTGTCCTGGCGGTTCCCTGGTAGTCACCCTTTTACTCCTATGCAGGTATCTGGACTTCGCTGCAGGGAACCAACCAGGCCACTACCTCCTAGAGTAGTGCTGGTGTAGTTGTCAGCCCACTCAAGAGGATCAGAAACACTGGTGCAAGGCACCGAGGAGTCAGGCAATATATGTAGTCAGGGGACAGGCCAGGCATATACGAGAAAGCAATCCGAAGTCAAGGTGGCAGCTTTTGCAGGTATGTCAGAAAGCAATCTTAAGTCTGGGCAGGCAGCAAAGAATTAGAAGAAACAGGCAGGGTTCGTACACAGGCTGGCAGACAGAAAAAGGACACCTTCAGTAGGACTAGCAAACTCAGGCAATGAAGTGGAGGAACCAGCCCAGCTAAATAAAAGGCTGATCAGCACCTTAGCCAGCAGCTGGACAGAAAGCAAAGGGGAAGGATTAACTCTAACTGTGCTGAAGAGAAGTTCACAGAGCACTAGTTCCAATACGTACAGTGAGAGTGGAGTGACGCCCGCGCCTGCCTAGGAAAGTGGGACACCTATATACATGTCAAATAATATATTCTATGCATATTAACAGTTTCATCCCATTTTATTTTCTATATGGCAAACATAATAAACAAAATACAGTAGGTCAGCTCACCTCTGTAATATGCGTCTTACAACAATGTAAAACAGGACAAACAGGCACCATTTACTATCTTCTAAAAGTTCTCTTCTTTATTTGAATCCAGATAAAACCATTAAAGCGGCGTATAAGTACCTATATTTTCTGACCCGTTATAGCAAGTATCATAAAGGTCAGAAATGCGTCAGAGAATTGTGTTTGCTGTGCTACTGATATGCCTCTTCAATGGTTTTATCTAAATTCAAATAACGAAGAGAAGTTTTAGTGCCGGTCTTCCCTTGATTTTTATATAAATAATACAGGGTCGTTGCGGCCTAAATCAGTTATCAGCTATCCACTAGACAGGCAGTATATTTTAGATTTATGAGGGTACGACTGCTGAGACCCCACAGATCAGACCTTATGTTGTAGGTCACTTTAACTTATTCCTCTATTCTTTTTATGCATAGGAGTCATGTGGGCAGTCCTACTCAGTGGTTGACAGTAGAGATGAGAGAATTTTTAAAAAATTAGATTCACCAGTTCGCCAATTTTTTGGGGAAAAATTTGGTTCGATACGAATTACGAATTACATTAAAAAACAGCTATTTCCTGGCTGCAGAGAGCCTTTACAGTGGTGTAGAACACTGTGTCTTGCAGTAACACGCATAGGGAGTCTGCTTTGGTAGTGAAATAATACTGTGAGTCCATATGACATGCAGATAACAGGCATCACTCTTAGAATCACTGCACACTTCACTTATTTGGGCAGTCACGGGGCCAACACTTACCAAATAACTCAAGTATGAACTCAGCCTTACAGGTCGATGTTAGCACCGAGTGGCAAGGTGACATAGTTTGGAGGTGGCGGCAGCATCAGGAGGCCATAGAGTGACTAGGTGACATAGTGTTGAGGTGGCGGCAGCATCAGGAGACCTCAGAGTGGCAAGGTGACATAGTGTGGAGGTGGCAGCCACATGAGGAGACCACAGAGAGGCAAGGTGACACAGTGGTGAGGTGGAAGGAGCATGAGGAGACCACAGAGTGGCTCAGTTACAGAGTCTGTAGGTGGTGGCAGCATCAGGAGGCCACAGAGTGGCAAGGTGACATAGAGTGGAGGTAGGAGCAGCATGAGGAGACCACAGAGTGGCAAGGTGACATAGTTTGGGACTGGTGGCAGCATCAGGAGGCCACAAAGTGGCAAGGTGACATAGTTTGGAGGTGGCAGCAGCATCAGGAGGCCACAGAGTGGCTAGGTGACATCGAGTGAAGGTTGGTGGCAATACCAGTACCCGCTAAAGATGGTGGGTGAAAGAAGGAGCACTTGGCATCAGATGTGTGACATCGGGCGGGTGGCAGCATCAGAATAGTAACTGAGGCATGTAGTCAGAAGAAACCAGTCTCTTTTGTCAAAGTGTTGTTGTGGCACCATGGATGATCTAGTCTAATGCATCACGAATTGGTGGGTCGAAATACTGGCTGATCCACGCCTGATTCATCTTGACAAAGGTCAGTCTCTCCACATTTTTGGTGAACAGGCGAGTTCTTTTTGGGGTAACTATGTCCCCCGCTGCACTAAACACCCGCTCTGATGTCACACTACTGGCCAGGCAGGACAGCTTTTCCAGGGCAAACTGTGCCAGTTGCGGCCACAAATCCAGTTTGGCTGCCCAGTAGTCCAGTGGATCTTCAAGGTCGGCTGGCAGGGTGCACTCCAAGTATTCCACCACCTGATGGTTCAGGTTCTGTTCAACGTCTAGCTGCTGGTGAGTAGTTTCTTCACTATGCGGGTGAAGATAGCTGCCCATCAGCGACTGTAGACTCAGGCTGCTGCTGATGGAGCTGGTACTGCTCCTTCCACCCCACCTCTCCCCAGCAGCTATGGCAGTGAAACGTGAGCGCAGAGTGCCCTCCCGGTCAGAACCGCGAGAAGATGGACGATGGCGCAGATAGGCAGCGGCCAACTGACGAGGGTCCAACAAGGTGGAGAGCCAAAAGTTATCCCTCTGCTGAATGGTGACAAATCGTCTGTCACTACCCAAGCAAGTGAGCATGAGCATGCAGTGGGCCATCTGCGCAAGTAACTCGGAGGGACTCCATGCCTCCATCTCCACTGCATACTGCCATGGTGTGTCTGGGTCCTCTGCCTCATCTTCCTCATCGCCCTGTAGCTTCTCTGGCTCCTTCTGCTCCTCCTCTCCTGTCACCTGTGTAGCAAAATCACCCATTTCGCTAGACATTGCTTGTGCTCCAATGTCCTCCTCCTCCTCCTGTTCAGCCCCCACAGGGCTCATGTGGCCATGAGATGTAGGCGCCACGTATCCACTCCCCTGACCAGCCAGAATTACCAGCATCTGTTCCAGGGCATAAAGCAGTGGAATGACATTGTTGTTCCGGTAGTCCTGATGAATGACAAATAACGTGGCCTCCTCAAAGGGTCTGAGCAAACGGCAGGTATCACACATGAGCTGCCACTGCCTGACATCGATGTTACACAGGGGAGTACTCCTGTCCACTTGGATCATCAGGGAATCGTTTCTCTGTTCGTACAGTCGGTCCAACGTATGGTGGGTGGAATTCCAACTGGTGGAAACGTTGCATATCAGCCTATGTTGGGTGATGCCGTTCTGCCGCTGCAGCTCAAGGAGGGGGTGCTAGGCTTCCGGTCCGGCGCTGGTATGGAGTGACACGCGGGAGAGGAGCTCCGTATACCTCCGCAACTTCTCCGCTATTTCTAGCTCGCCGCAAGGCTCATTTGCTCCCCATAGGGTGGGGACCCGAACCGGAGCTGTTACACGCCGCGGATGGAAAGATACCTGCTCAGGTGCGGGAGAAATATGGGAGAAGGAGAGGACACAGGCCCCGAGCCCGACACACAAGGCAAGATGGCGGCGGACACGCTTGAACCTCCGGAGGCGCAGCCGGTGAAATCACCAGTCGGACTGCCGATCCCCTCACTGGAGGACTTAATAAATACAAATGCCCTCTCACCCCAGGACCTTAAAAAACTTGCCTTGGAAGTGGCAAGCCATTTAGCCCCTGACTTAAAAGCCTCCCTTTCAGCCACGGTGAAGACGGCACTGAATGACCTGCAGGAAGCGTTTAACCTGCAAGAGCACAGAATAGACGAGTTAGAGCAGCGCACAGCATGTTCTATTTCAACATTGAAGCGCACAATTGGTGAACTTACTGATAAAATCGATGATCTGGAGAATCGCTCCAGGGCCAGGCGAAGCAATGTGCGCATGGTGGGGCTGCCAGAGGACATAAAGGGCCCTGAACTACATCGCATTTGTGAGTCAGAGTTACCCAGAGCCCTGGGGTTATCTTTCCCACGCAGAGTAGAACGAGTTCACAGGCTGGGGCTGTTCAAAGAGGGTGAGGAGGGTCAATCAGACCACACGCCTAAAGCAAGGCAAGTAATTATGAAGTTTTTAGACTTCACAGACAAGGAAGAAATTATGCGGGCATTCCGGGCTCGTAAAGAAACGCTCACCTTTCAAGGTTCCACGGTCATACTTTTCAATGATTATTCAGCAGCGGTAATGAAGGAAAGGAGGGTGTTCAGTGAGGTCTGCACTTCTCTCTTCCGCCGAAATATACGCTTTCAGCTACTTTACCCGGCACTACTTCGGTTCCGATGTGCTGATGGATCTTACAAAACTTTTAACTCTCCTAAAGATGCTGAAGCCTTTTTTGCACAAGGCCCCTATATTCGGGATAGTGAGGAGGCCGCAACTATAAACAACGGAGGATCCAGAGCGTCGCAGAGGCCCCCGACTGCTACTACATCTTCTCAGGGACAGCGGGATAAGGACACCTCCAAGACGCCGGCGAAAGAGCAACGTAGACCACGTCGTTGATACCTCATGTTTTATGCGTTATGGGGCATTTACCTGAAGAGTAATATGTTTGCAGGTTCCTGACGTGGAGGATAGGGATTAGCGAACCCGAACTGTATAGTTCGGGTTCGTACCGAATTTTGGGGTGTCCGTGACACGGACCCGAACCCGAACATTTTCGTAAAAGTCTGGATTCGGGTTCGGTGTTCGGCGCTTTCTTGGCTCTTTTTGAAAGGCTGCAAAGCAGCCAATCAACAAGCGTCATACTGCTTGCCCCAAGACGCCATCACAGCCATGCCTACTATTGGCATGGCTGTGATTGGCCAGTGCAGCATGTGACCCAGCCTCTATTTAAGCTGGAGTCACGTAGCGCTGCACGTTACTCTGCTCTGATCAGTGTAGAGATAGGATGCAGCTGCTGCTGTTAGGGCGAGATTAGGCAGGGATTTATTTACTGAAGTGATCGATATACAGCTGTGTATCATACAACCTCTGCTATTCAATTGCTCACTGTTTTAAGGCTGCCCAGAGCGTTTTTCTGTCACTTTTTTCTGGGGTGATCGGCAGCCATTTTGTGTCTTGTGGTGCGCCAGCACAAGCTGCCACCAAGTCCATTTTTAACCATCAATAGTGTGTTTTTGTTTTTTTGCTATATCCTACATCAGGGGCTTGGCTGTGCTTGCTATTTTATTGAGGGGTAAAATACAATTGCCAAAATAGCAGTACCCTAAATCTGGTGTTTCAGCTGTGGCTAGCCAATTGTAATACTGTCTGCTCTCTGCCGAAGCACAGTTTTTGTTCTGGGTTGAATACAATTCCCAACTTAGCAATTCCCTAAATTAGTGGTTTCTGCTCTATCAGGCCAATGTTAAATCTATCCATAAAAGGGTATATTAGATTGAAGGTGCGGATAGGGTCATCCTCAATAACTTCACACGCTACCGTGCATTTCCAAGTCTAATTCTGTCCGTAAAAGGGATACCTGTCATCCAGGGCCTAAATACTAGGCCTACAATTTATATTCAGCTAAATCTGTCGTTACTGCTGTGCCTGTATTAGTGTAATACGGTACCTAAATAGATAGCCAGATAGTGTTAGGTGCCTGTAAAAAAAGGCCTGAATTTGAATTCAATACATTGGGCCAAATAATTTTTTTCTTATTGTGGTGAACGGTAACAATGAGGAAAACATCTAGTAAGGGACGCGGACATGGTCGTGGTGGTGTTAGTGGACCCTCTGGTGCTGGGAGAGGACGTGGCCATTCTGCCACAGCCACACGTCCTAGTGAACCAACTACCTCAGGTCCCAGTAGCCAGCAGAATTTACAGCGATATTTGGTGGGGCCCAATGCCGTTCTAAGGATGGTAAGGCCTGAGCAGGTACAGGCATTAGTCAATTGGGTGGCCGACAGTGGATCCAGCACGTTCACATTATCTCCCACCTTCTGCAGAAAGCGCACAGATGGCGCATGAAAACCAAGCCCATCAGTCTGTCACATCACCCCCATGCATATCAGGGAAACTGTCTGAGCCTCAAGTTATGCAGCAGTCTCTTATGCTGTTTGAAGACTCTGCTGGCAGGGTTTCCCAAGGGCATCCACCTAGCCCTTCCCCAGCGGTGGAAGACATAGAATGCACTGACGCACAACCACTTATTGATTTCCTGATGATGAGGACATGGGAATACCACCTCAGAACGTCTCTGATGATGACGAAACACAGGTGCCAACTGCTGCGTCTTTCTGCAGTGTGCAGACTGAACAGGATGTCAGGGAGGAAGATTGGGTGGAAGACGATGCAGGGGACGATGAGGTCCTAGACCCCACATGGAATGAAAATCGTGCTACTGACTTTCAGAATTCGGAGGAAGAGGCAGTGGTGAGACCGAGCCAACAGCGTAGCAAAAGAGGGAGCAGTGGGCAAAAGCAGAACACCCGCCGCCAAGAGACTCCGCCTGCTACTGGCCACCGCCATCTGGGACCGAGCACCCCAAAGGCAGCTTCAAGGAGTTTTCAAGCGTGGCAGTTCTTCAAACAATGTGCTGACGACAAGACCCGAGTGGTTTGCATGCTGTGCCATCAGAGCCTGAAGCGAGGCATTAACGTTCTGAACCTTAGCACAACCTTCATGACCAGGCACCTGCATGCAAAGCATGAACTGCAGTGGAGTAAACACCTTAAAAACAAGGAACTCACTCAGACTCCCCCTGCTACCTCTTCTGCTGCTGCCGCCTCGGCCTCTTCCTCCGCCTCTGGAGGAACGTTGGCACCTGCCGCCCAGCAAACAGAGGATGTACCACCAACACTACCACCTCCGTCACCAAGCATCTCAACCATGTCACACGGCAGCGTTCAGCTCTCCATCTCACAAACATTTGAGAGAAAACGTAAATTCCCACCTAGCCACCCTCGATCCCTGGCCCTGAATGCCAGCATTTCTAAACTACTGGCCTATAAAATGCTGTCATTTAGGCTGGTGGACACAGACAGCTTCAAACAGCTCATGTCGCTTGCTGTCCCACAGTATGTTGTTCCCAGCCGGCACTACTTCTCCAAGAGAGCCGTGCCTTCCCTGCACAACCAAGTATCCGATAAAATCAAGTGTGCACTGCGCAACGCCATATGTGGCAAGGTCCACCTAACCACAGATACATGGACCAGTAAGCACGGCCAGGGACGCTATATCTCCCTAACTGCACACTGGGTAAATGTAGTGGCGGCTAGGCCACAGGCGGAGAGCTGTTTGGCGCACGTCCTTCCGCCGCCAAGGATCGCAGGGCAACATTCTTTGCCTCCTGTCTCCTCCTCCTCCTACTCAGCTTCCTCCTCCTCTTCTTCCACCTGCTCATCTAGTCAGCCGCACACCTTCACCACCAACTTCAGCACAGCCCGGGGTAAACGTCAGCAGGCCGTTCTGAAACTCATATGTTTGGGGGACAGGCCCCACACCGCACAGGAGTTGTGGCGGGGTATAGAACAACAGATCGACGAGTGGTTGCTGCCGGTGAGCCTCAAGCCCGGCCTGGTGGTGTGCGATAATGGGCGAAATCTCGTTGCAGCTCTGGGACTAGCCGGTTTGACGCACATCCCTTGCCTGGCGCATGTGCTGAATTTGGTGGTGCAGAAGTTCATTCACAACTACCCCGACATGTCAGAGCTGCTGCATAAAGTGCGGGCCGTCTGTGCGCGCTTCCGGCGTTCACATCCTGCCGCTGCTCGCCTGTCTGCGCTACAGCGTAACTTCGGCCTTCCCGCTCACCGCCTCATATGCGACGTGCCCACCAGGTGGAACTCCACCTTGCACATGCTGGACAGACTGTGCGAGCAGCAGCAGGCCATAGTGGAGTTTCAGCTGCAGCACGCAAGGGTCAGTCGCACTGCGGAACAGCACCACTTCACCACCAATGACTGGGCCTCCATGCGAGACCTGTGTGCCCTGTTGCGCTGTTTCGAGTACTCCACCAACATGGCCAGTGGCGATGACGCCGTTATCAGCGTTACAATACCACTTCTATGTCTCCTTGAGAAAACACTTAGGGCGATGATGGAAGAGGAGGTGGCCCAGGAGGAGGAGGAGGAAGAGGGGTCATTTTTAGCACTTTCAGGCCAGTCTCTTAGAAGTGACTCAGAGGGAGTTTTTTTGCAACAGCAGAGGCCAGGTACAAATGTGGCCAGACAGGGCCCACTACTGGAGGACGAGGAGGACGAGGATGAGGAGGAGGTGGAGGAGGATGAGGATGAAGCATGTTCACAGCGGGGTGGCACCCAACGCAGCTCGGTCCCATCACTGGTGCGTGGCTGGGGGGAAACGCAGGACGATGACGATACGCCTCCCACAGAGGACAGCTTGTCCTTACCTCTGGGCAGCCTGGCACACATGAGCGACTACATGCTGCAGTGCCTGCGCAACGACAGCAGAGTTGCCCACATTTTAACGTGTGCGGACTACTGGGTTGCCACCCTGCTGGATCCCCGGTACAAAGACAATGTGCCCACCTTACTTTCTGCACTGGAGCGTGATAGGAAGATGCGCGAGTACAAGCGCACGTTGGTAGACGCGCTACTGAGAGCATTCCCAAATGTCACAGGGGAACAAGTGGAAGCCCAAGGCGAAGGCAGAGGAGGAGCAAGAGGTCGCCAACGCAGCTGTGTCACGGCCATCTCCTCTGAGGGCAGGGTTAGAATGGCAGAGATGTGGAAAAGTTTTGTCACCACGCCACAGCTAACTGCACCACCACCTGATACGGAACGTGTTAGCAGGAGGCAACATTTCACTAACATGGTGGAACAGTACGTGTGCACACCCCTCCACGTACTGACTGATGGTTCGGCCCCATTCAACTTCTGGGTCTCCAAATTGTCCACGTGGCCACAGCTAGCCTTTTATGCCTTGGAGGTGCTGGCCTGCCCGGCGGCCAGAGTTTTGTCTGAACGTGTATTCAGCACGGCAGGGGGCGTCATTACAGACAAACGCAGCCGCCTGTCTACAGCCAATGTGGACAAGCTGACGTTCATAAAAATGAACCAAGCATGGATCCCACAGGACCTGTCCATCCCTTGTGCAGATTAGACATTTATAACTACCTCCCCTTAACCATATATTATTGTACTCCAGGGCACTTCCTCATTCAATCCTTTTTTTATTTTCATTTTACCATTATATTGCGGGGCAACCCAAAGTTGAATGAACCTCTCCTCTGTCTGGGTGCCGGGGCCTAAAAATATCTGACAATGGCCTGTTCCAGTGTTGGGTGACATGAAGCCTGATTCTCTGCTATGACATGAAGCCTGATTCTCTGCTATGGGACCTCTCTCCTCTGTCTGGGTGCCGGGGCCTAAAAATATCTGACAATGGCCTGTTCCAGTGTTGGGTGACATGAAGCCTGATTCTCTGCTATGACATGAAGCCTGATTCTCTGCTATGGGACCTCTCTCCTCTGTCTGGGTGCCGGGGCCTAAAAATATCTGACAGTGGCCTGTTCCAGTGGTGGGTGACGTGAAGCCTGATTCTCTGCTATGACTTGAAGCCTGATTCTCTGCTATGACATGAAGCCGGATTCTCTGCTATGGGACCTCTCTCCTCTGTCTGGGTGCCGGGGCCTAAATATTTGACAATGGCCTATTCCAGTGGTGGGTGACGTGAAGCCTGATTCTCTGCTATGACATGAAGACTGATTCTCTGCTATGACTTGAAGCCTGATTCTCTGCTATGACATGAAGCCTGATTCTCTGCTATGGGACCTCTCTCCTCTGTCTGGGTGTCGGGGCCTAAAAATATCTGACAGTGGTCTGTTCCAGTGGTGGGTGACGTGAAGCCTGATTCTCTGCTATGACATGAAGCCTGATTCTCTGCTATGGGACCTCTCTCCTCTGTCTGGGTGCCGGGGCCTAAATATCTGACAATGGCCTGTTCCAGTGGTGGGTGACGTGAAGCCTGATTCTCTGCTATGACATGAAGCCTGATTCTCTGCTATGACTTGAAGCCTGATTCTCTGCTATGACATGAAGCCTGATTCTCTGCTATGGGACCTCTCTCCTCTGTCTGGGTGCCGGGGCCTAAAAATATCTGACAATGGCCTGTTCCAGTGTTGGGTGACATGAAGCCTGATTCTCTGCTATGACATGAAGCCTGATTCTCTGCTATGGGACCTCTCTCCTCTGTCTGGGTGCCGGGGCCTAAAAATATCTGACAATGGCCTGTTCCAGTGTTGGGTGACATGAAGCCTGATTCTCTGCTATGACATGAAGCCTGATTCTCTGCTATGGGACCTCTCTCCTCTGTCTGGGTGCCGGGGCCTAAAAATATCTGACAGTGGCCTGTTCCAGTGGTGGGTCACGTGAAGCCTGATTCTCTGCTATGCCATGAAGCCTGATTCTCTGCTATGAGACCTCTCTCCTCTGTCTGGGTGCCGGGGCCTAAATATCTGACAATGGCCTGTTCCAGTGGTGGGTGACGTGAAGCCTGATTCTCTGCTATGACATGAAGCCTGATTCTCTGCTATGACATGAAGCCTGATTCTCTGCTATGGGACCTCTCTCCTCTGTCTGGGTGCCGGGGCCTAAAAATATCTGACAATGGCCTGTTCCAGTGTTGGGTGACATGAAGCCTGATTCTCTGCTATGACATGAAGCCTGATTCTCTGCTATGGGACCTCTCTCCTCTGTCTGGGTGTCGGGGCCTAAAAATATCTGACAGTGGCCTGTTCCACTGGTGGGTGACGTGAAGCCTGATTCTCTGCTATGCCATGAAGCCTGATTCTCTGCTATGGGACCTCTCTCCTCTGTCTGGGTGCCGGGGCCTAAATATCTGACAATGGCCTGTTCCAGTGGTGGGTGACGTGAAGCCTGATTCTCTGCTATGACATGAAGCCTGATTCTCTGCTATGACTTGAAGCCTGATTCTCTGCTATGACATGAAGCCTGATTCTCTGCTATGGGACCTCTCTCCTCTGTCTGGGTGCCGGGGCCTAAATATCTGACAATGGCCTGTTCCAGTGGTGGGTGACGTGAAGCCTGATTCTCTGCTATATTCAAATTTTTTGGAAGGCACTCCGGGTAAGGGAAATGTGAATCCCAAGGGGAGGTGCTCAATGGAGGGACTGTCACGTCACTATATCAGATAAAATATATATCCACGGCACACTCATATAATTTTCAGTTGAATAGAATTTATTGTATTGTCAACACCAACTTAATGTTGCATAACAGAGGCCCTATCCTTCTGTTATGCAACATTAAGTTGGTGTTGACAATACAATAAATTCTATTCAACTGAAAATTATATGAATGTGCCGTGGATATATATTTTATCTGATTCTCTGCTATGACATGAAGCCTGATTCTCTGCCATGATGTCACAAGCAGACAGCTGAGAGGCTCTGACAGGAGCCGTTCAGATCCTCCCCCTTGAGTTTCTTTGTTTTGGTTTCTGTTCCTCACCTCGTTAGGCTATCTCAGCTGTCATGCAGTCAGACTCATTACCTCCCTTTATATTCTCCCCCATAAGGTAGTTGGGTGTGGCTGATACTACTTCCTGGAATGAGTGTGCATGCTGACTTCAGCTCCCAGCTCCCAGCTCCCAGCTCCCAGCTCCCAGCTCCCAGCTCCCAGCTCCCAGCTCCCAGCTCCCAGCTCCCAGCTCCCAGTCGTCTTCAGATAAGTGCTGTTTTGTATTTATGATTTTCTGTTGTCTGGATCCAGGTGACCCTGACTCCCTCCGTGTCTGTGTAGGGAGCCGGTGGTCGTTTCCCCCCCATATTGTAGGGCCTTCAGGTTAAGATAGCCGAGGTACGTGGATATGCGCCCATTCACCTTTAGAGTGGTCGCATAGGCTGAGCATTAAGGGAGAGCGGCAGGTCGATTGCAGGGGTCTCCCTTTATGTTCCTTAGTTGTGGATCCAGTGAGTCATCATTTGTTATTTGTATCATCTTGTTTCCTGTACACCATCCGTGACATTATCAGCCACCAAAACCGTCTCAAGCATGGATCCGGTTTCACTTTTGGCTGAACGCTTCCAGGGTCTTTCATTGGAGGTAGCTGATCTCCGTAAGACTTTTTCTCAGTTTCTAGTGACCGGTTCAGCTTGCGTTCATGGAGTTTGTGCTGAGCCTAAGATTTCGCTCCCGGATACGTTTTCCGGGGGTAGTGAGAATTTTGTACGTTTTAGAGAGGCTTGCAAACTCCATTTTCGCCTTCTTCCCCATTCTTCCGGTGATGAAGAACGAAGGGTGGGCATCATTATATCGCTGCTCAGGGGTAATGCTCAGTCCTGGGCCTTTTCGCTGCCGGAGGGGGCACAACCCCTCCGTTCAGTGGATGAATTCTTTTTAGCCCTGGGTCAGATATATGATGATCCGGATCGTATTGCTCTGGCTGAGTCTAGACTACGTCTGTTATGCCAGGGTAAACAATCCGCAGAGATATACTGCTCAGAATTTCGGAGATGGGCAGCAGATACGGGTTGGAATGATGCTGCACTCCGAAGTCAATTTTGCTATGGTCTTTCTGAGGGATTGAAAGATGCATTTGCCTTTCATGAAAAACCTACCTCCTTGAATTCTGCTATGTCTCAGGCTGTTCGTATTGACAGGCGTCTTAGAGAAAGAGGAGAGATTTCTCCTTCTTGTCATGCTCAGTCCCGGGACAGTGCAGCGGTCTCATTCTGTGCACAGGGGTCTCAGTCGCTGTCAGCCCCTTCTGAGCAGGAGCCCATGCAGCTGGGGTTGATTGCCTCTGACAATAGAGGATTCAGCCCGCAGGGGAGGGTTTGCTTTTGTTGTGGAGGTATAAATCATCTGGCAAATGTTTGTCCCTCTAGGAGATTCAGGCAGTTTTCTGGGAGTAATAAAGAGACAAAAAGGAAGAAATCTTTTAAGAATATTCCGTCTGTTACTATTGGCAGGGTTGAGGCGGAAATTGAAGAATTGTCTTTTGCTTGTAGTTCCCGTTTTGTCCTGCCTGCTAGGGTGGCGCTAGAGAGCAAGAGCATTTTTTGTGAGATTTTTGTGGATAGTGGAGCAGCTGTCAACCTCATTGATAACCAATTTGCAATAACTCATGGTTTCCAGGTTTGCACTTTGCGAAAAAATATTCCTGTTTTTTCTATTGATTCAGCTCCACTTTCTCAGAAATCATTAAAGGGCATAGTTCACAATATCCGTTTAATTGTGAATGATGGCCAGACAGGGCCCACTACTGGAGGACGAGGAGGACGAGGATGAGGAGGAGGTGGAGGAGGATGAGGATGAAGCATGTTCACAGCGGGGTGGCACCCAACGCAGCTCGGTCCCATCACTGGTGCGTGGCTGGGGGGAAACGCAGGACGATGACGATACGCCTCCCACAGAGGACAGCTTGTCCTTACCTCTGGGCAGCCTGGCACACATGAGCGACTACATGCTGCAGTGCCTGCGCAACGACAGCAGAGTTGCCCACATTTTAACGTGTGCGGACTACTGGGTTGCCACCCTGCTGGATCCCCGGTACAAAGACAATGTGCCCACCTTACTTTCTGCACTGGAGCGTGATAGGAAGATGCGCGAGTACAAGCGCACGTTGGTAGACGCGCTACTGAGAGCATTCCCAAATGTCACAGGGGAACAAGTGGAAGCCCAAGGCGAAGGCAGAGGAGGAGCAAGAGGTCGCCAACGCAGCTGTGTCACGGCCATCTCCTCTGAGGGCAGGGTTAGAATGGCAGAGATGTGGAAAAGTTTTGTCACCACGCCACAGCTAACTGCACCACCACCTGATACGGAACGTGTTAGCAGGAGGCAACATTTCACTAACATGGTGGAACAGTACGTGTGCACACCCCTCCACGTACTGACTGATGGTTCGGCCCCATTCAACTTCTGGGTCTCCAAATTGTCCACGTGGCCACAGCTAGCCTTTTATGCCTTGGAGGTGCTGGCCTGCCCGGCGGCCAGAGTTTTGTCTGAACGTGTATTCAGCACGGCAGGGGGCGTCATTACAGACAAACGCAGCCGCCTGTCTACAGCCAATGTGGACAAGCTGACGTTCATAAAAATGAACCAAGCATGGATCCCACAGGACCTGTCCATCCCTTGTGCAGATTAGACATTTATAACTACCTCCCCTTAACCATATATTATTGTACTCCAGGGCACTTCCTCATTCAATCCTTTTTTTATTTTCATTTTACCATTATATTGCGGGGCAACCCAAAGTTGAATGAACCTCTCCTCTGTCTGGGTGCCGGGGCCTAAAAATATCTGACAATGGCCTGTTCCAGTGTTGGGTGACATGAAGCCTGATTCTCTGCTATGACATGAAGCCTGATTCTCTGCTATGGGACCTCTCTCCTCTGTCTGGGTGCCGGGGCCTAAAAATATCTGACAATGGCCTGTTCCAGTGTTGGGTGACATGAAGCCTGATTCTCTGCTATGACATGAAGCCTGATTCTCTGCTATGGGACCTCTCTCCTCTGTCTGGGTGCCGGGGCCTAAAAATATCTGACAGTGGCCTGTTCCAGTGGTGGGTGACGTGAAGCCTGATTCTCTGCTATGACTTGAAGCCTGATTCTCTGCTATGACATGAAGCCGGATTCTCTGCTATGGGACCTCTCTCCTCTGTCTGGGTGCCGGGGCCTAAATATTTGACAATGGCCTATTCCAGTGGTGGGTGACGTGAAGCCTGATTCTCTGCTATGACATGAAGACTGATTCTCTGCTATGACTTGAAGCCTGATTCTCTGCTATGACATGAAGCCTGATTCTCTGCTATGGGACCTCTCTCCTCTGTCTGGGTGTCGGGGCCTAAAAATATCTGACAGTGGTCTGTTCCAGTGGTGGGTGACGTGAAGCCTGATTCTCTGCTATGACATGAAGCCTGATTCTCTGCTATGGGACCTCTCTCCTCTGTCTGGGTGCCGGGGCCTAAATATCTGACAATGGCCTGTTCCAGTGGTGGGTGACGTGAAGCCTGATTCTCTGCTATGACATGAAGCCTGATTCTCTGCTATGACTTGAAGCCTGATTCTCTGCTATGACATGAAGCCTGATTCTCTGCTATGGGACCTCTCTCCTCTGTCTGGGTGCCGCGGCCTAAAAATATCTGACAAAGGCCTGTTCCAGTGTTGGGTGACATGAAGCCTTATTCTCTGCTATGACATGAAGCCTGATTCTCTGCTATGGGACCTCTCTCCTCTGTCTGGGTGCCAGGGCCTAAAAATATCTGACAATGGCCTGTTCCAGTGTTGGGTGACATGAAGCCTGATTCTCTGCTATGACATGAAGCCTGATTCTCTGCTATGGGACCTCTCTCCTCTGTCTGGGTGCCGGGGCCTAAAAATATCTGACAGTGGCCTGTTCCAGTGGTGGGTCACGTGAAGCCTGATTCTCTGCTATGCCATGAAGCCTGATTCTCTGCTATGAGACCTCTCTCCTCTGTCTGGGTGCCGGGGCCTAAATATCTGACAATGGCCTGTTCCAGTGGTGGGTGACGTGAAGCCTGATTCTCTGCTATGACATGAAGCCTGATTCTCTGCTATGACATGAAGCCTGATTCTCTGCTATGGGACCTCTCTCCTCTGTCTGGGTGCCGGGGCCTAAAAATATCTGACAATGGCCTGTTCCAGTGTTGGGTGACATGAAGCCTGATTCTCTGCTATGACATGAAGCCTGATTCTCTGCTATGGGACCTCTCTCCTCTGTCTGGGTGTCGGGGCCTAAAAATATCTGACAGTGGCCTGTTCCACTGGTGGGTGACGTGAAGCCTGATTCTCTGCTATGCCATGAAGCCTGATTCTCTGCTATGGGACCTCTCTCCTCTGTCTGGGTGCCGGGGCCTAAATATCTGACAATGGCCTGTTCCAGTGGTGGGTGACGTGAAGCCTGATTCTCTGCTATGACATGAAGCCTGATTCTCTGCTATGACTTGAAGCCTGATTCTCTGCTATGACATGAAGCCTGATTCTCTGCTATGGGACCTCTCTCCTCTGTCTGGGTGCCGGGGCCTAAATATCTGACAATGGCCTGTTCCAGTGGTGGGTGACGTGAAGCCTGATTCTCTGCTATATTCAAATTTTTTGGAAGGCACTCCGGGTAAGGGAAATGTGAATCCCAAGGGGAGGTGCTCAATGGAGGGACTGTCACGTCACTATATCAGATAAAATATATATCCACGGCACACTCATATAATTTTCAGTTGAATAGAATTTATTGTATTGTCAACACCAACTTAATGTTGCATAACAGAGGCCCTATCCTTCTGTTATGCAACATTAAGTTGGTGTTGACAATACAATAAATTCTATTCAACTGAAAATTATATGAATGTGCCGTGGATATATATTTTATCTGATTCTCTGCTATGACATGAAGCCTGATTCTCTGCCATGATGTCACAAGCAGACAGCTGAGAGGCTCTGACAGGAGCCGTTCAGATCCTCCCCCTTGAGTTTCTTTGTTTTGGTTTCTGTTCCTCACCTCGTTAGGCTATCTCAGCTGTCATGCAGTCAGACTCATTACCTCCCTTTATATTCTCCCCCATAAGGTAGTTGGGTGTGGCTGATACTACTTCCTGGAATGAGTGTGCATGCTGACTTCAGCTCCCAGCTCCCAGCTCCCAGCTCCCAGCTCCCAGCTCCCAGCTCCCAGCTCCCAGCTCCCAGCTCCCAGCTCCCAGCTCCCAGTCGTCTTCAGATAAGTGCTGTTTTGTATTTATGATTTTCTGTTGTCTGGATCCAGGTGACCCTGACTCCCTCCGTGTCTGTGTAGGGAGCCGGTGGTCGTTTCCCCCCCATATTGTAGGGCCTTCAGGTTAAGATAGCCGAGGTACGTGGATATGCGCCCATTCACCTTTAGAGTGGTCGCATAGGCTGAGCATTAAGGGAGAGCGGCAGGTCGATTGCAGGGGTCTCCCTTTATGTTCCTTAGTTGTGGATCCAGTGAGTCATCATTTGTTATTTGTATCATCTTGTTTCCTGTACACCATCCGTGACATTATCAGCCACCAAAACCGTCTCAAGCATGGATCCGGTTTCACTTTTGGCTGAACGCTTCCAGGGTCTTTCATTGGAGGTAGCTGATCTCCGTAAGACTTTTTCTCAGTTTCTAGTGACCGGTTCAGCTTGCGTTCATGGAGTTTGTGCTGAGCCTAAGATTTCGCTCCCGGATACGTTTTCCGGGGGTAGTGAGAATTTTGTACGTTTTAGAGAGGCTTGCAAACTCCATTTTCGCCTTCTTCCCCATTCTTCCGGTGATGAAGAACGAAGGGTGGGCATCATTATATCGCTGCTCAGGGGTAATGCTCAGTCCTGGGCCTTTTCGCTGCCGGAGGGGGCACAACCCCTCCGTTCAGTGGATGAATTCTTTTTAGCCCTGGGTCAGATATATGATGATCCGGATCGTATTGCTCTGGCTGAGTCTAGACTACGTCTGTTATGCCAGGGTAAACAATCCGCAGAGATATACTGCTCAGAATTTCGGAGATGGGCAGCAGATACGGGTTGGAATGATGCTGCACTCCGAAGTCAATTTTGCTATGGTCTTTCTGAGGGATTGAAAGATGCATTTGCCTTTCATGAAAAACCTACCTCCTTGAATTCTGCTATGTCTCAGGCTGTTCGTATTGACAGGCGTCTTAGAGAAAGAGGAGAGATTTCTCCTTCTTGTCATGCTCAGTCCCGGGACAGTGCAGCGGTCTCATTCTGTGCACAGGGGTCTCAGTCGCTGTCAGCCCCTTCTGAGCAGGAGCCCATGCAGCTGGGGTTGATTGCCTCTGACAATAGAGGATTCAGCCCGCAGGGGAGGGTTTGCTTTTGTTGTGGAGGTATAAATCATCTGGCAAATGTTTGTCCCTCTAGGAGATTCAGGCAGTTTTCTGGGAGTAATAAAGAGACAAAAAGGAAGAAATCTTTTAAGAATATTCCGTCTGTTACTATTGGCAGGGTTGAGGCGGAAATTGAAGAATTGTCTTTTGCTTGTAGTTCCCGTTTTGTCCTGCCTGCTAGGGTGGCGCTAGAGAGCAAGAGCATTTTTTGTGAGATTTTTGTGGATAGTGGAGCAGCTGTCAACCTCATTGATAACCAATTTGCAATAACTCATGGTTTCCAGGTTTGCACTTTGCGAAAAAATATTCCTGTTTTTTCTATTGATTCAGCTCCACTTTCTCAGAAATCATTAAAGGGCATAGTTCACAATATCCGTTTAATTGTGAATGATACTCATGTTGAGGATGTGTCATGTTTCGTCCTTAGCGGTTTGCCTACTCCTCTAGTGTTGGGGCTACCCTGGCTCTCTAAACATAACCCCACCATTGATTGGCCAGCGAGGCAAATAAATGGTTGGAGTGACTTTTGCAGAGAGAATTGCCTCATAACATCTATTTCTGAGGTTTCTACTAAAACTGTACCACCTTTCCTCTCTGAATTTTTGGATGTTTTCTCTGAGAGTGGAGTTCAGGATTTGCCTCCACACAGGGAGTATGATTGCCCTATTGATCTCATCCCAGGTGCCAAGCTGCCTAAATCTCGTTTATACAATCTTTCCCAACCTGAGAGGGTCGCTATGCGTGCTTATATCTCTGAGAGTCTGAGAAAAGGACACATACGACCCTCAAAGTCACCTGTTGCCGCTGGTTTTTTCTTTGTTAAGAAAAAAGATGGTTCTTTAAGACCTTGTCTGGATTTCAGGGAGCTGAACAGTATCACTATTCGTGATCCGTATCCGCTTCCTTTAATCCCAGATTTGTTTAACCAGGTTGTTGGGGCGAAAGTCTTTTCCAAATTAGACCTAAGAGGGGCATACAACCTGGTTAGGGTCAGAGAAGGAGACGAATGGAAGACGGCTTTCAATACCCCTGAGGGCCATTTTGAGAATTTGGTTATGCCTTTTGGTTTGATGAATGCCCCAGCCGTTTTTCAGCATTTCGTCAACAGCATTTTTTATCATTTAATGGGAAAATTTGTATTAGTGTATTTGGATGACATTTTGATTTTTTCTCCTGATTTCAAAACTCATAAGGAACACTTATGTCAGGTCTTACTCATCCTGCGGGAGAATAAATTATACGCGAAACTGGAAAAATGTGTGTTTGCGGTTCCAGAGATCCAATTTCTGGGGTTTCTTGTCTCCGCTTCTGGTTTTCGCATGGACCCCGAGAAGGTCCGCGCTGTGCTTGAGTGGGAGCTTCCTGAGAATCAGAAGGCGCTGATGCGTTTTTTGGGCTTTGCTAATTATTACAGGAAATTTATTTTGAATTATTCCTCTGTTGTTAAACCACTCACGGATATGACCAGAAAGGGGGTAGATTTCTCTTCCTGGTCGGTAGAGGCGCGTAAGGCTTTTTCTGATATCAAGGAGAGTTTTGCTTCCGCTCCCATCCTAGTACAACCTGATGTTTCCTTACCCTTCATAGTTGAGGTTGATGCTTCTGAGGTGGGGGTGGGGGCGGTCTTGTCTCAGGGTTCCTCTCCTGCCAAATGGCAACCGTGTGCCTTTTTCTCAAAGAAGCTCTCCTCCGCAGAGAGAAATTATGATGTGGGAGATAGGGAATTGTTGGCCATCAAGTTGGCTTTTGAGGAATGGCGCCATTGGCTAGAGGGAGCCAGACACCCTATTACCGTGTTTACTGACCATAAAAATCTGGCCTACTTGGAGTCAGCCAAGCGTCTGAACCCGAGACAGGCCAGATGGTCTTTGTTCTTTTCAAGGTTTAATTTTGTTGTTACGTTCCGCCCTGGGGTTAAGAATGTGAAGGCAGATGCCCTGTCACGTTGTTTCCCGGGAGGTGGGAATTTTGAAGACCCGGGTCCCATTTTAGCTGAAGGTGTGGTGGTCTCTGCTCTTTTTCCTGAATTGGAGGCAGAGGTGCAGGCAGCCCAGTCAGAAGCTCCTGATCTTTGTCCTCCTGGGAGGTTGTTTGTGCCTCTCGCTTTGAGACACAAGATTTTTAAAGAACACCATGATACGGTCCTTGCTGGGCACCCGGGGACAAGAGCCACACTGGATCTCATTGCTCGGAGATTCTGGTGGCCTGCGCTTCGTAAGTCAGTTGAGGGTTTTGTGGCAGCTTGCGAGACTTGCGCTCGTGCCAAGGTCCCTCACTCACGGCCATCAGGTCCTCTCCTTCCTTTGCCCATTCCTTCCCGTCCTTGGACACATCTGTCCATGGACTTCATAACGGACTTGCCTCGTTCCTCGGGGAAGTCTGTGATTCTGGTGGTGGTGGACCGTTTTAGCAAAATGGTGCACTTTATCCCTTTTCCCGGTTTGCCCAATGCTAAGACGCTGGCGCAGGCATTTGTTGACCACATTGTCAAATTGCATGGGATTCCTTCTGACATAGTCTCTGATAGGGGCACGCAGTTTGTTTCCAGATTCTGGAAGGCTTTCTGTTCTCGCTTGGGGGTTCGCTTGTCATTCTCTTCTGCTTTCCATCCGCAGTCGAATGGCCAGACAGAGCGTGTCAATCAGAATCTGGAGACATATCTGCGCTGTTTTGTGGCGGAGAATCAGGAGGATTGGTGTTCGTTTTTGTCCCTTGCTGAGTTTGCTTTAAATAACCGTCGTCAGGAGTCCTCTGATAAGTCACCATTTTTTGGTGCATATGGGTTTCATCCGCAGTTTGGGACTTTCTCTGGAGAGGGCTCTTCTGGTTTGCCTGATGAGGACAGATTCTCCTCGTCTTTGTCATCTATTTGGCAAAATATTCAGGATAATCTAAAGAATATGAGTGAGAGATATAAGCGTGTGGCGGATAAGAGACGTATGCCTGGTCCGGACCTGAATGTTGGTGATTTGGTGTGGCTGTCTACCAAGAATATCAAATTGAAGGTTCCCTCCTGGAAGTTGGGTCCTAGGTTTATTGGGCCTTACAAGATCCTGTCTGTCATCAATCCTGTTGCCTACCGTCTTGATCTTCCTCAGACTTGGAAGATCCATAATGTTTTCCATAAGTCCTTATTGAAACCTTATGTTCAACCTATTGTACCTTCACCTTTGCCTCCTCCTCCGATTATGGTTGATGGGAATCTTGAATTTCAGGTCTCTAGGATTGTGGATTCTCGTCTTGTCCGCGGTTCCCTCCAGTACCTCGTTCATTGGGAGGGTTATGGTCCTGAGGAGAGGATGTGGCTCCCAGTGACGGACATTAAGGCCTCTCGCCTCATCAGGGCTTTCCATAGGTCCCATCCTGAGAAGGTGGGCCCTGAGTGTCCGGAGTCCACTCCTAGAGGGAGGGGTACTGTCACAAGCAGACAGCTGAGAGGCTCTGACAGGAGCCGTTCAGATCCTCCCCCTTGAGTTTCTTTGTTTTGGTTTCTGTTCCTCACCTCGTTAGGCTATCTCAGCTGTCATGCAGTCAGACTCATTACCTCCCTTTATATTCTCCCCCATAAGGTAGTTGGGTGTGGCTGATACTACTTCCTGGAATGAGTGTGCATGCTGACTTCAGCTCCCAGCTCCCAGCTCCCAGTTCTCAGTTCTCAGTTCTCAGTTCACAGTCGTCTTCAGATAAGTGCTGTTTTGTATTTATGATTTTCTGTTGTCTGGATCCAGGTGACCCTGACTCCCTCCGTGTCTGTGTAGGGAGCCGGTGGTCGTGTCCCCTCACTATTGTAGGGCCTTCAGGTTAAGATAGCCGAGGTACGTGGATATGCGCCCATTCACCTTTAGAGTGGTCGCATAGGCTGAGCATTAAGGGAGAGCGGCAGGTCGATTGCAGGGGTCTCCCTTTATGTTCCTTAGTTGTGGATCCAGTGAGTCATCATTTGTTATTTGTATCATCTTGTTTCCTGTACACCATCCGTGACATTATCAGCCACCAAAACCGTCTCAAGCATGGATCCGGTTTCACTTTTGGCTGAACGCTTCCAGGGTCTTTCATTGGAGGTAGCTGATCTCCGTAAGACTTTTTCTCAGTTTCTAGTGACCGGTTCAGCTTGCGTTCATGGAGTTTGTGCTGAGCCTAAGATTTCGCTCCCGGATACGTTTTCCGGGGGTAGTGAGAATTTTGTACGTTTTAGAGAGGCTTGCAAACTCCATTTTCGCCTTCTTCCCCATTCTTCCGGTGATGAAGAACGAAGGGTGGGCATCATTATATCGCTGCTCAGGGGTAATGCTCAGTCCTGGGCCTTTTCGCTGCCGGAGGGGGCACAACCCCTCCGTTCAGTGGATGAATTCTTTTTAGCCCTGGGTCAGATATATGATGATCCGGATCGTATTGCTCTGGCTGAGTCTAGACTACGTCTGTTATGCCAGGGTAAACAATCCGCAGAGATATACTGCTCAGAATTTCGGAGATGGGCAGCAGATACGGGTTGGAATGATGCTGCACTCCGAAGTCAATTTTGCTATGGTCTTTCTGAGGGATTGAAAGATGCATTTGCCTTTCATGAAAAACCTACCTCCTTGAATTCTGCTATGTCTCAGGCTGTTCGTATTGACAGGCGTCTTAGAGAAAGAGGAGAGATTTCTCCTTCTTGTCATGCTCAGTCCCGGGACAGTGCAGCGGTCTCATTCTGTGCACAGGGGTCTCAGTCGCTGTCAGCCCCTTCTGAGCAGGAGCCCATGCAGCTGGGGTTGATTGCCTCTGACAATAGAGGATTCAGCCCGCAGGGGAGGGTTTGCTTTTGTTGTGGAGGTATAAATCATCTGGCAAATGTTTGTCCCTCTAGGAGATTCAGGCAGTTTTCTGGGAGTAATAAAGAGACAAAAAGGAAGAAATCTTTTAAGAATATTCCGTCTGTTACTATTGGCAGGGTTGAGGCGGAAATTGAAGAATTGTCTTTTGCTTGTAGTTCCCGTTTTGTCCTGCCTGCTAGGGTGGCGCTAGAGAGCAAGAGCATTTTTTGTGAGATTTTTGTGGATAGTGGAGCAGCTGTCAACCTCATTGATAACCAATTTGCAATAACTCATGGTTTCCAGGTTTGCACTTTGCGAAAAAATATTCCTGTTTTTTCTATTGATTCAGCTCCACTTTCTCAGAAATCATTAAAGGGCATAGTTCACAATATCCGTTTAATTGTGAATGATACTCATGTTGAGGATGTGTCATGTTTCGTCCTTAGCGGTTTGCCTACTCCTCTAGTGTTGGGGCTACCCTGGCTCTCTAAACATAACCCCACCATTGATTGGCCAGCGAGGCAAATAAATGGTTGGAGTGACTTTTGCAGAGAGAATTGCCTCATAACATCTATTTCTGAGGTTTCTACTAAAACTGTACCACCTTTCCTCTCTGAATTTTTGGATGTTTTCTCTGAGAGTGGAGTTCAGGATTTGCCTCCACACAGGGAGTATGATTGCCCTATTGATCTCATCCCAGGTGCCAAGCTGCCTAAATCTCGTTTATACAATCTTTCCCAACCTGAGAGGGTCGCTATGCGTGCTTATATCTCTGAGAGTCTGAGAAAAGGACACATACGACCCTCAAAGTCACCTGTTGCCGCTGGTTTTTTCTTTGTTAAGAAAAAAGATGGTTCTTTAAGACCTTGTCTGGATTTCAGGGAGCTGAACAGTATCACTATTCGTGATCCGTATCCGCTTCCTTTAATCCCAGATTTGTTTAACCAGGTTGTTGGGGCGAAAGTCTTTTCCAAATTAGACCTAAGAGGGGCATACAACCTGGTTAGGGTCAGAGAAGGAGACGAATGGAAGACGGCTTTCAATACCCCTGAGGGCCATTTTGAGAATTTGGTTATGCCTTTTGGTTTGATGAATGCCCCAGCCGTTTTTCAGCATTTCGTCAACAGCATTTTTTATCATTTAATGGGAAAATTTGTATTAGTGTATTTGGATGACATTTTGATTTTTTCTCCTGATTTCAAAACTCATAAGGAACACTTATGTCAGGTCTTACTCATCCTGCGGGAGAATAAATTATACGCGAAACTGGAAAAATGTGTGTTTGCGGTTCCAGAGATCCAATTTCTGGGGTTTCTTGTCTCCGCTTCTGGTTTTCGCATGGACCCCGAGAAGGTCCGCGCTGTGCTTGAGTGGGAGCTTCCTGAGAATCAGAAGGCGCTGATGCGTTTTTTGGGCTTTGCTAATTATTACAGGAAATTTATTTTGAATTATTCCTCTGTTGTTAAACCACTCACGGATATGACCAGAAAGGGGGTAGATTTCTCTTCCTGGTCGGTAGAGGCGCGTAAGGCTTTTTCTGATATCAAGGAGAGTTTTGCTTCCGCTCCCATCCTAGTACAACCTGATGTTTCCTTACCCTTCATAGTTGAGGTTGATGCTTCTGAGGTGGGGGTGGGGGCGGTCTTGTCTCAGGGTTCCTCTCCTGCCAAATGGCAACCGTGTGCCTTTTTCTCAAAGAAGCTCTCCTCCGCAGAGAGAAATTATGATGTGGGAGATAGGGAATTGTTGGCCATCAAGTTGGCTTTTGAGGAATGGCGCCATTGGCTAGAGGGAGCCAGACACCCTATTACCGTGTTTACTGACCATAAAAATCTGGCCTACTTGGAGTCAGCCAAGCGTCTGAACCCGAGACAGGCCAGATGGTCTTTGTTCTTTTCAAGGTTTAATTTTGTTGTTACGTTCCGCCCTGGGGTTAAGAATGTGAAGGCAGATGCCCTGTCACGTTGTTTCCCGGGAGGTGGGAATTTTGAAGACCCGGGTCCCATTTTAGCTGAAGGTGTGGTGGTCTCTGCTCTTTTTCCTGAATTGGAGGCAGAGGTGCAGGCAGCCCAGTCAGAAGCTCCTGATCTTTGTCCTCCTGGGAGGTTGTTTGTGCCTCTCGCTTTGAGACACAAGATTTTTAAAGAACACCATGATACGGTCCTTGCTGGGCACCCGGGGACAAGAGCCACACTGGATCTCATTGCTCGGAGATTCTGGTGGCCTGCGCTTCGTAAGTCAGTTGAGGGTTTTGTGGCAGCTTGCGAGACTTGCGCTCGTGCCAAGGTCCCTCACTCACGGCCATCAGGTCCTCTCCTTCCTTTGCCCATTCCTTCCCGTCCTTGGACACATCTGTCCATGGACTTCATAACGGACTTGCCTCGTTCCTCGGGGAAGTCTGTGATTCTGGTGGTGGTGGACCGTTTTAGCAAAATGGTGCACTTTATCCCTTTTCCCGGTTTGCCCAATGCTAAGACGCTGGCGCAGGCATTTGTTGACCACATTGTCAAATTGCATGGGATTCCTTCTGACATAGTCTCTGATAGGGGCACGCAGTTTGTTTCCAGATTCTGGAAGGCTTTCTGTTCTCGCTTGGGGGTTCGCTTGTCATTCTCTTCTGCTTTCCATCCGCAGTCGAATGGCCAGACAGAGCGTGTCAATCAGAATCTGGAGACATATCTGCGCTGTTTTGTGGCGGAGAATCAGGAGGATTGGTGTTCGTTTTTGTCCCTTGCTGAGTTTGCTTTAAATAACCGTCGTCAGGAGTCCTCTGATAAGTCACCATTTTTTGGTGCATATGGGTTTCATCCGCAGTTTGGGACTTTCTCTGGAGAGGGCTCTTCTGGTTTGCCTGATGAGGACAGATTCTCCTCGTCTTTGTCATCTATTTGGCAAAATATTCAGGATAATCTAAAGAATATGAGTGAGAGATATAAGCGTGTGGCGGATAAGAGACGTATGCCTGGTCCGGACCTGAATGTTGGTGATTTGGTGTGGCTGTCTACCAAGAATATCAAATTGAAGGTTCCCTCCTGGAAGTTGGGTCCTAGGTTTATTGGGCCTTACAAGATCCTGTCTGTCATCAATCCTGTTGCCTACCGTCTTGATCTTCCTCAGACTTGGAAGATCCATAATGTTTTCCATAAGTCCTTATTGAAACCTTATGTTCAACCTATTGTACCTTCACCTTTGCCTCCTCCTCCGATTATGGTTGATGGGAATCTTGAATTTCAGGTCTCTAGGATTGTGGATTCTCGTCTTGTCCGCGGTTCCCTCCAGTACCTCGTTCATTGGGAGGGTTATGGTCCTGAGGAGAGGATGTGGCTCCCAGTGACGGACATTAAGGCCTCTCGCCTCATCAGGGCTTTCCATAGGTCCCATCCTGAGAAGGTGGGCCCTGAGTGTCCGGAGTCCACTCCTAGAGGGAGGGGTACTGTCACAAGCAGACAGCTGAGAGGCTCTGACAGGAGCCGTTCAGATCCTCCCCCTTGAGTTTCTTTGTTTTGGTTTCTGTTCCTCACCTCGTTAGGCTATCTCAGCTGTCATGCAGTCAGACTCATTACCTCCCTTTATATTCTCCCCCATAAGGTAGTTGGGTGTGGCTGATACTACTTCCTGGAATGAGTGTGCATGCTGACTTCAGCTCCCAGCTCCCAGCTCCCAGTTCTCAGTTCTCAGTTCTCAGTTCACAGTCGTCTTCAGATAAGTGCTGTTTTGTATTTATGATTTTCTGTTGTCTGGATCCAGGTGACCCTGACTCCCTCCGTGTCTGTGTAGGGAGCCGGTGGTCGTGTCCCCTCACTATTGTAGGGCCTTCAGGTTAAGATAGCCGAGGTACGTGGATATGCGCCCATTCACCTTTAGAGTGGTCGCATAGGCTGAGCATTAAGGGAGAGCGGCAGGTCGATTGCAGGGGTCTCCCTTTATGTTCCTTAGTTGTGGATCCAGTGAGTCATCATTTGTTATTTGTATCATCTTGTTTCCTGTACACCATCCGTGACACATGAGACCTCTCTCTAATTGATATTAGTTAATTTAAATTTATTTTATTTTTATTTTAATTAATTTCCCTATCCACATTTGTTTGCAGGGGATTTGCCTACATTTTGCTGCCTTTTGCAGCCCTCTAGCCCTTTCCTGGGCTATTTTACAGCCTTTTTAGTGCCGAAAAGTTTGGGTCCCCATTGACTTCAATGGGGTTTGGGGCGAAGTTCCGGTCGAGTTCGGATCCCGAACCCGAACATTTCCGGGAAGTTCGGCCGAACTTCTCGAACCCGAACATCCAGGTGTTCGCTCAACTCTAGTGGAGGACCTTTTTTTTTTTTTTCTTTTTTTTTTTTTTTTTCTTTCTTTCTTTCCATCTCCTCTTTCTCCTGGGCCTTCCTATACCAAGCCTAAAAGAGGTGACGGAGTGCCGCTAGGTACAGAATGCATAAAATGCTGACTTTCGTTTCAGTTTCTCTGATGGTTTTGTAACCTCATGTTTCAGGTTCTACTGTTATTTACTTTTTTGGCTGTCTATGTGGGGGGCGCAATCACAGGTTCTTGGTGTGTAGATACCATATCATGCTCAATTTAATTACTTGGAATGTAAAAGGCCTGCATTCCCCGCAGAAGCGCATGATGATTCTCCGGCACCTGAAGCTATTTATAAGGGGGAGATATTGCTATTTATAACATTTATGCTCCTAATGTATCCCAGGGCCCGTTTTTCACACAACTGAGCGCTAAGATTCTGCAGGACCCCACAAGGGATAAGCTTCTAGGTGGAGACCTAAATGCGGTGGTAAGCAAGTTGGAAGACCGACAGAGGGCGACGCAAATAGGGTTGACGGATAGACCAGATGCTGACATGGTGAGTCATCTTCTCTCAGACTCTGGCATGCTAGATGCCTGGAGGGTGTTACACCCAGACGAACGACATTTTACCCATTATTCTCATGTACATGACTCGTGGTCACGTATCGACTACTAGTTAGCAAGCCCCCATCTATTGCATAGGATACGGGATGTTTCTGTAGGTGACCTGGTGATATCCAACCACTCCCCGGTGTGCTGGCTATTACAGACTCCACCCCGCGTGGCACAGATTTCTTGTGGAGGTTCCCCTCTTTCATGGCAAAGGATGATTCCTTTGTGGAGCTGGTAAGAGGGTGGTGGCTGGAATACAGCTCTCTAAACCAAGAACATGTCTCAGATCCCCTGTTATTCTGGGAGGCGGGCAAGGCAGTTTTGAGGGGTCGATTGATAGCTTATATGTCGGGATTGAAAAAAGCCACTAAAGAGAAATATCTGAAGTCTAGTTGCCGAGTTAAAAGAGCTTATGGAGATTTTATACAGTCCCATTCTCCCCGACATAAACAAATTTGGCTTGAGGCGAGAAGGGATTTTGACCTCTGGGCTGACAGGAGGGAGAACTTCTATAAGGCCAAATGGGAGCTTGAACTTCACAAATTTGGCAACAAGGCAGGTAGACTGTTAGCAAATTTGGCAAAAGGAAGACGCCCAGTATACCACCTGCACCGGATTCGGGATCGAACCGGAATGATAAGATCTAATCCAGATGAGGTATGAGGACCTGACGGCTATTTGGGGGACTTCTATAGAATATTGACTTCTCAGATAGCGTCAGTTTTAGCTTCTCTTGGAAACAAGATCTTACAAGGGGGGAACTTTACAACTCAGATGACCATGGCTCACATCAGACTGTTGCCCAAGCCTGATAGACCCACTGATGACCCATCCTCGTATCGTCCAATCTCCCTGATACACCAGGATGTAAAAATACTGTCTAAGCTTATGGCTAATAGGTTGGCGCAAATATTGCCCAATTTGATAAGCCCAAATCAGGTGGGTTTTGTTAAGGGGAGATCGGCGATCACGAACATAAGAAGGGTGTTGGTGACCATGGATGGAGTGGCCGGAGGGTCTCAGCCGGGTCTGGCGCCCGCTGTGGTCACTCTAGATGCTGAAAAAGCATTCGATAATATTTACTGGGAGTGGCTAGAGCGGGTGCTGGACAGGATGGGCTTTCGGGGATCTTTTTGAACTTACCTCAAGAAGCTGTATGATAAACCCCAGGCTCGCATTCGTACACCAGGTTTTTTATCCGCTCCCTTCAAACTTCATAGAGGCACTAGGCAGGGGAGGGGTGCCCCTTGTACCCCCTGCTTTTTAACTTAGCGGTGGAACCCTTTGTGCGTTATCTGAATAGAAGAGGACAATTTACTGACATTCATGTGGGGAATAAGGTGTTACAGGCAATATTTTTTGCAGATGATATCCTGCTTTTCGTAGGGAAACTCAAGGAGGAACTCCAGATGATATTGGATAAAATAGAAAATTTTGGGTCGTTTTCAGGTTTTAAAATAAATGTGGCGAAATGCGCACTGATGTACCTTGGCCGGGGAAGCAATTCTGATAAGCGAGGAACGCACCTGTATGGCATACAAGTTGCCGAGCACACCATCAAGTATTTGGGAATCAGGTTGGGGCATACGGCAGATTCATTATACCGATTAAATTATACTCCTTTGTTCCATAAAATCTCGCAGGAACTGAGAAGGTGGCAGGGACTTCCTTTATCCCTTTTGGGGAGAGTCCATTTAATCAAAATGATTACCTTTTCTAGACTCCTATATCCGATGCAAACGCTGCCTTTATTAATTAAACATGCGGATATTACCAAACTGCACAGCGAAATAACCCACTTTCTGTGGAAAGGCAGACGCCCTCGGATAGGGATCAAAAAGTTAATGGCACTTTAAATCAAAGGTGGCATGAATCTGCCGGATGTTCGGTTATATAACTTGTCCTGCCTATTCAGACACATAATAGACTGGGTAAGGGAGACCAGCTGCTATTCTTATTTTGACCTGGAGAAAACCTTGGTAGCACCCTTTGATCCCTGTACCTTGTTGCATACGAGCATGAAGGGCCTGCCGCTACGCCTAAGAAACTCTGTTCTCTTCAGACACACTTGGGCGGCCTGGAGGGCTCTCAGGAAGCGCTTCCACCTTAGCGAGAGAGTATCCAAGTATCTGCCCTTATGGGAGCACCCTGACTTCGCTCAGGGAAAGAACAACAAACTATTTAAGGAATGGAGGGATAAGGGGATACTGACAGCGGCACACCTAATGCACAACACGGAAGGTAGATGGCTAACGCGACAAGAAACAATGGAATCTTATGGGCTAAATCCCTTCCAAAGCATACAATATGCGCAGGTTCATAATTTCCTCTCCAGCTGCTTGTTAGACCCCGCAAAGGAAACCAGACAGAACGCCTTTGATAAAATATTGCGCAGACGGGCAGGACCACAGTCCATATTATGTTTGTATGCACAGGTTAGGGAAGCTATGGGAGATGGGTTGCCTAAGCAGGCTTTCAGGACCTGGGCTAGAATGTTAGAGGACCAAGAGGTGGAAGAGAAAATATTTAAAGGTTGGTGGACGTTGAGAAAGCACATCTTAAATGAAACCTGGAGGGACACGCATTTTAGGATCATGCACAACGCCATTTATGCCTTAATCTTCCCCCAACAAATGAGAAACTGTACAGACTAACACACTGTCAAAAGTGTAAGATGCAGAAGACCGACTTGTTTCATGGGTTGTGGACTTGCCCTAAGTCCACTGAACTGTGGAATCAGGTCGCAACTCTCTTTAAAGATGTCTGGAAGTTAGAAATACCACTTTCACCCATAACTTATTTATTAGACTTTAGGGAGACGGAGGGTGATGGGGGACGGGTGGAGCAAACATTGACGGTTTTATTTCACGCGATATGTATGGTAACCAAGAAGTGCTTATTAGCACAATGGCTGCAGCCCTTGTGCCCTACAAGAGATACTCTACTTCAGAATCTGAAAGACCTGTTGGCCCTGGGGAGACGGGAGGTTGAAAGGCATAAAGAGCAGAAAATTGGGAAGTTCGTTAAAAAATGGCGTGGCTTTCTTATACATATTCTTTCTGATGGGGAAATAGAACATATAAGGAGGCCTTTTACTTTGACGAAATGGTATCTAATGGAACAACTCAAGGGTTCCTTGGGCAGATTGCAACAGGGTCCTTAAAGGGTTGATCTTCTCTCTAGTAGGAACCATATGACATATTCGAGGTATTATATAAAACATACTTTTATGTCTTACCGGTCAAGGTTATTAAAACTGGGACTTGTGATGCTTAAATTTCTAAATGGATCCATATAATATAATTTTCAAAGGGAATCTGTCACAATGAAAATGCAGTACAATCTACAGGCAGTATGTTATAGTGGAAAAGGAGCAGACTGATATATAGGGAGTTATTTACTAAGTGATATACACTAGTTTTCTGGTGTATATCTGTCGTAGATTGCAGCACAAAGTTTATTTGCGCCGCAATCTGCAACTTTTCCCTGCTCACTCCAGATCTAAAAAAGTGGGAGGGGAAGGGGACTAGCTGGTAGGCCCATCACATGTATTATTTTCTATGCCTTTTTTAGGCATAGAAAATGGTCTAAATGTAAGCCAGCAAGGAAGCTGGCTTACATTTAGATCATCGGTGAAAACGCCAAAGTTATGTAGAGGCTGGCGCCTCTATGTAACGTCGGCAGATCCACCGCCAGCGCAAGTGGTTATTAACATAGAAACATAGAAACATAGAATGTGTCGGCAGATAAGAACCATTTGGCCCATCTAGTCTGCCCAATATATCTGAATCCTATGAATAGTCCCTGGCCCTATCTTATATGAAGGATAGCCTTATGCCTATCCCATGCATGCTTAAAATCCTTCACTGTATTTGCAGCTACCACTTCTGCAGGAAGGCTATTCCATGCATCCACTACTCTCTCAGTAAAGTAATACTTCCTTATATTACTTTTAAACCTTTTCCCCTCTAATTTAAAACTGTGTCCTCTTGTGGTAGTTTTTCTTCTTTTAAATATGCTCTCCTCCTTTACCGAGTTGATTCCCTTTATGTATTTAAAAGTTTCTATCACATCCCCTCTGTCTCTTCTTTCTTCCAAGCTATACATATTAAGGTCCTTTAACCTTTCCTGGTAAGTTTTATCCTGCAATCCATGTACTAGT